>NC_080677.1:153032168-153657168 GCF_030445035.2 Dasypus novemcinctus | reverse complement strand
TCTGTCATGATTCACATTCCCATTAGCCTCAGTTAACGCACAAGACGCAAAACTCAAGGGCCATTGGGCGCTAAGCGACTTGGCCAATGTGTATGTGGGAAGCCAGGGGTGCTTCGGCTCAGAAAGGGCCTCAAATTCAGAATTTTAATATTCTTTCCAAATGATGGCAAAAATACAGTTATTAGATGTTGTGTGCATGGATTAAAAGTGCTGATTTGTTAAACATCAATTAATAAAATATATTACAATTTTTGTAATTTTGTGTGGACATTCACTAATTTACTTACTTATTGTTAATATAGCCAGAGCCTCAGAAGACCTGTGAGTGTGACTGGCTCCCTCCAACTCTTCATCCTTCCCATGTAATATGGAGAGGATCAGAAGTGATGCCTTTGAATTAAGTGTACAATTCACTCTTCCCAGGTTGATCTGGAAGTGGATGGCTTTGCAGATATTCACATGAATTGTAATGGATAATTCATTAACTAGAGATTTTCAGAGGCAGAATATTGCTTTTATCCTTAAAAATCTATAAAGCAGCTTAAGAAATAATACTAGCTGTACAGGATCTTACATTCTAATTTAGGAGCTAATTCATGCAGAAAGCTCACAGGACAAGGCGATGTCATCTTCAAGTACTAAGTGACTGCTACTGTTAATACTCAGGGAAGGTTCACTGAAGGCTGGGATGGCAAGAGAAGACTTTGTGGGAGCATTCTGAAAATGCTCAAGTAAAGCAAAATGCTTCTCAATGCTTTGTTGCCTACCTTGTCACCAACTGCAGCAGACAGTGTGAGCTGCCTTCCCCTAGCCATTCTCTCTTGCTCTGGCTAACATAATTCCAGCTTTACTCTGGTGTTAGGTGGAGAGCCACTGATCTCAGGGAAAGTAGGTCTGGATAAACCATGAGTCACGATTGGTCTAAAGTGGGCAAGTCACCCAGTTCTGGCCAATGAGACACCAGGGGAGGTCTAGGGTAAGATTTTCTTCCTGGAAAAAGATAGAAGAGCATTATAAGAAGGTTACATTTCTACCTTCCCTGTTTTTTCCTGCAATGGTGTGAGAATGTGATACCTGGAGTGCAGCAGCCATTTTGTGAACATGAGGAAAAGACCCCAAGAATCACAGATTTTGACCCAGTGTACTGGAATCATTGAGCCACCAATCTTCAGGCATCTTGCCAAGGAAACAGTATATGTCCCTATTAGACAGATTTTCTATTCTATCATTCTAACTGATAGGCCAACAGACATTCCTATCACAGTTAAAACACACCTTCTGATTGCCAGGATTGGGATGGAAAGCTCCTTTAGAAGTTCTTATATAGTTCTATTCTAGAACCCCATTCCATCCCTCCTGAATCAATGGTTTGACTTCACTGCCTCAGATCCTAGGGTTAAGCACTCAAACACTGGAAGAGAAGAGATTTTTTATGTGATTGACAGTTCCATCCCAACAGACCACCTCCCTGCTTTTAGAGGGTTGGTTTAACCCATTAATCAGCACTTACTTGTTGAGTGCATACTAACCAAGGGACTGTAGGAGATGCCAGCAGTATATGACATGGACTCTGTCTTCAAGAAACTTGTAATGATCAGCGTTATCGTTAGAGATACCTTTCATGGGCTTCGTGAGTCCCAGGCAATGTTTAAATCCATTGATTCATTTAGTCCCCATGGTCATGGAAGAAGGTGCTCACACACTCGAGTCTTAGAACTCCCCAGTTCTGGATCTCTCTTGTTTTTTCCCCCCCATTCTACTTCAATGTGACCTTAGGAGAACGTTCTCCTTTTCTTTTCTTCATCTGCTTGTTAGGAGGAGATATAGCAGTGAATATTCACAACAAAGAAGATTGGAAGAGACTAAATGATAGGAAGAAATAAAGTACCCATTGGCAATGCTTGGCACTCAGTAAATCCTTAGTAAATAGCTGTTTCTTTTTTTCTTTCCTTTGACCTGTTTGACAGTGTCTGCAGTAATCATTACTACCACTAGATGGCAGACGTGTGACCTGAAAACCACCCAGAAAATCAAACTGATACCTCAAAACATTTCTTGGGTTTCCTACCTGTATTACGTTGTGGCTGGCTTCCCACCACCCCACCCCCTTACATATTTTTTTAAAATAAAATTTTATTGAAGTGTATCATACATACATGTACATACATAAACAGTAAGTGTATAGTGAAATTTGTGAACTTACAAAACATACGTACCATCATACAAGGCTCCCATACCTCAGGTGGGTGGCTTTTAATGTGTCAAATTAATACAACTTTTGATTTGTTTTGATCCCAAATAATGGAAAATGTCAATATGTGGGTAGCAAATTGCTTTTTCTTGTTTAAAAGATTTATTTATTTTTCTCCCCTTCCCCGCCGCCCCCCGCCCCCCCGCCAATTGTCTGCTCTCTGTGTCCATTCGCTGTGTGTTCTTCTGTGTCCACTTGTATTCTTGGCAGTGGCACCAGGAATCTGAGTCTCTTTTCGTTGCGTCATCTTGCTGCATCAGCTCTCTATGTGTGGCGCCACCCCTGGGCAGGCTATGATTTTTTCGTGCTGGATGGCTCTCCTTACAGGGTTACTCCTTGCGCATGGGACTCCCTTACGCAGGGGACACCCCTGCATGGCAGAGCACTTCTTGTGCACATCAGCACTGTGCATGGGCCAGCTCACCACCTGGGTCAGGGGGCCCTGGGTTTGAACCCTGGACCTCCCATGTGGTAGGTGGACCCCCTATCCATTGAGCCAAATTTGCTTCCCACAAATTGTTTTTTGAAGCAGGAAAAATGCCCTGGTTTCTGCTTAATAGTTATTATTGTGACTGCTACTTCAGCACATTAAATGTTAAATTTCTACTCCTCTTGCAATGTTCTCAGCATCCCCTAGGGATAGTGCTTGTTTCATGTCTACATACTATCCACATGTGCAGCCATGTATTTGTTTTGACACTGGAGTCCCAGGGAAAGATGAGCCATTCACCTGATAGTTTACAACTGACCTGGTGAAGAGACCAGAGCAGCTGAGAGAGCTGGGAAAGAGACGAGCCCTCCAGTCTACAGCCGAGACTGGGAGAAGCTGGGCCCATGGAGCCTTAAGAAGAAGAGGAGGGCTGAGCCCTCGCAGGGATGTCCACCACCTTGCTTCAGCAGGTGACAACAGACTTTCGGGGAGGAAGTGACCTTGAGTTGGACTCTTTAGGGCCTTGTGACTGTAAGTCTTTACCCCAAATAAATACCCTTTATAAACGCGGGCAGAGCTCTGATCCTTTGCCTCAGCACCCCTTGGCTGGCTAATGCACTGCTCCAGCCTTGGAAGTCACACAGCACCCCTTCTGGCACCCTCTGCTGTTCAAAGCAGTCACAGCTCCCCTGATCCAAGGGGGTGGGGACACGGACTCTAGCCCTCAGTGAGGGGGCGTGGCCAGGCTGCACCGCAGAAGAGCCCTGGACGTGGGGACATCGTCGCCACCTGGAAAAGACCCGCTGCCACACCACCTTTGTCAGCCTCAGCCCGAGAATCGCCTGCCTCTGGCAGGTGACTGGAGATGTGAAGATTAGGAGCCTTGAGGACCTGTTCCGCCCCCGTACCCCCCCAGGATCTAGATCAGAGGAGGCGGCCGGGCCTGGGGCAGTTTCTACAAACTCCAAGGAAGGCGCTTGGACCCCTTTGGGTAAGTGAGTCAACATTTAAGGGGCACAGCCGCCATCCAGCAGCTGAGGCAAAGTGTGCAGCTCAAGGGTCTCAGAAACCTGAAACATCACAAAATATGCCTGTTCCTTTCCTAACATGTCTGCTAATTCAATAATACCAAGTCACATGATGTTATGGGAGAGAGTTACCATTTCAAAACGCAAGCATGGCCCTTGCGGTGAAGTAGCTACATTCCTCAGGGACCTGGTGCTTATTGAATGGGGCACCTACTAGTGATGATCAGCTCTGAACAAATCAACGAGTCACTCCCTTTCCTGGAGGAGAAGCACCACAGGAGCAAAGGCAGAGCGCCAGCGCTCAGTGAACCAGCCCCTGCCGCAGAGGTATCTCTTCATTCTCTGGACACGGAATCATCCAGTTACCCCTGAATGCCTGAGCGAGCTCGGCTTGTTTCTATCTGCCAAAAGGCAAAAGGCCCTTCTGGGTGCTTACTACGGGATTGCAACATTTATGGCTATGTCCGTGGTGTCGGGATCAGGAAATTCTTTTCTTTTATGTAGGTCTGTAAAGTTTGCTTTTCACAGAAATAGGAGCCACCTGGGTACTCTGCTTAGGTCAGCTTTTCAGGTACTTATGAATAATCAAACGCATTCCTGTGCCATTGCCACTGTGAAGGGGCCTACGGGTTATCAATCCCGTTTGTCTTTTTAACAGAACATTTGTTAGGTTGTCACACTGCCTCTGGTTGCTGAAAGAACCTGAGTTTCTGTGATCCTTTCACCTACATTTTTTTTCTCTCTTTATTTTTTAAAAAATGTTACATTCAAAAAATCTAAGAGGTCCCTGAATACCCCCTACCCCCCTCACCCCACTCCTCCCACATCAATAGCCTCTTCCATCCTGGTGGCACATTCACTGCATTTGGTGAATACATTTTGGAGCACTGCTGCACCACATGGATAGTGGTTTACATTGTAGTTTATACTCTCCCCCAGTCCACCCAGTGGGCCATGGCAGGACCTACAATGTCCAGCATCTGTTCCTGCAGTACCGCCCGGGACAACTCCAAGTCCTGAAAATGCCCCCACATCACATCTCTTCTTCCTACATTTTAATTTTCAATCCTTTGCCTCCCATTCTGTGATCCGTGTGGCAGGGCTAAGGGCATAATATGCCTCACCAGAACTTGTGTGGGTAAGTTTCTCGTAGCTCACTGGGTTTTGCCCAAATGGTTGGAAATCTTTGCATCTTGATGGATTTCACTGGGGAGGGGCAGGGTCTCAAGACAGAGAAGAGGAGAGGTTGAGGGAAATGTTTTCCTCAGGAAGGAAGGAGAGAGACTATAAGATATCACTTCAGAACTTGCTCATGGAATCAGTCCCCCAGAGGAAATGGCCTTTTACCATCTATGAACCTAAAAGTAGAGAACAGCGCTGCTCTGTGTTAAAGGCCCTGATGCCTGTGCTTCGATGTGCTCCTCTTTACGTGAAGGCAAAGCCTGTGTGTTTGGAAGGTCGAGCCTCAAGCCAATGAGTGGACTGGAAAACCCTTAGGTTTTCTTTATTATTTTTTTTAAAATCCCAACTATATTTGGTAATAGCACTTTTGAATAATTTTGGCATTGCCCTCATAAAATTCATCTCTCCAATTTTGGGACTCTGATCTATAAAGGCTACTTCCCAACTCCATCCCCCCAACACACAGCATACAAAATCTTTCCTTTTTAAAGCTGTGAAGATGATCTCATTACTATTATTATTATTATATTTTCTTTAGAGAAAACCTAGATGTTAAACTTTGTCTGTAAGCTGCCGTAGGGCAGGGAGGTACAGAATATAGCACAGTGACCTTGTCCTTGGCTCCAGAGCCAGAACACGGGGTTCAAAGACCTATTCCGTCACTTAGCTGTTTGACTTGGGGCAAGTGACTTAGTCCTTTTTGAATCTCGGTCTCCTTGGTTGTAAAATGAAGATGACACTTACCTCTACAGGTTCAAGTGAGGACCATTGATTGGTTAAATAAAATTTATTGCACACCTTTTATGTGTCAAGGTGCTGAGAATCTGGTGAACAGTTGTTCTCTCCATGCCCCTGACTGTCCCTGACGTATAGTTGTCTGTTGCTTTGATGATTTTCTGCCTCTCTTTGCCCCCACCCCCAGAAACCAGGAGGGAGGGCTTCTTCCTGAGGACAGAGCCCTCCGCTGGGGCGTCCCCAGCACCTGGACTATTCCTGGCACATAGTTAGTGTTAGAAAGAATGGATGGATGAAATGGTGAGATGCTCCATCGCTCCCAGAAGTAAAGGCTCAGCATCCAGGAGGCAGCTAAGGCGACAGGTCTTTCTCTGTTGTCCTTCGTCATTGTTCTTTGGATGCCTCGGCAGGTGGGGTTGGAAAGGTAGAGGATGCAGTTCCACCTAGCGCTGCCAGAACCTGAGACAGCACGAGGCAACACTCTCTTTCTCCTTGTGTTCTTTAGGGCAACATTCTCTCATCTTCAGTGGGAAGATCGAAAATGCAGACAAAGGAGAGGAGGCCCTTCACCTGTCCTGGGTCTAGGTTCTAGACTTGATCTAAATAGCTAAAGGCATCCTTTACATGGCCCATTATCTTTCACTGTGTTCCCACTGGTGTCAAATCACAATAAGAATAATGTTTTGTTTTTTAAGATTTTTATTTATTTCTCTACCCTTCCTCCCCCCCCCTCCCCTGGTTTCTGTTCTCTGTGTCTATTTGCTGTGTCTTCTTTGTCCGCTTCTGTTGTTGTCAGCAGCACGGGAATCTGTGTTTCTTTTTGCTGCATCATCCTGTTGTGTCAGCTCTCTGTGTGTGCGGTGCCATTCCTGGGCAGGCTGCACTTTCTTTTGCGCTGGGCAGCTCTCCTTATGGGGCCCACTCCTTACGTGTGGGGCCCCCCTATGCGGGGACACCCCTGCGTGGCAGGGTACTCCTTGCGTGCATCAGCACTGTGCGTGGGCCAGCTCCACAAGGGTCAAGGAGGCCTGGGGTTTGAACTGCAGACCTCCCATGTGGTAGAGGGACGCCCTAACTGCTGGGCCAAGTCCACTTCCCAAAGAATAATGTTGATTTACCTCTCATCTTCTGGGCATTTATTTCCCTTATTGGACTTTATGGGGAGGAGTAGTTTGTTAAGGACACAGCTAGATGTCCAGTTTCCTGGAGTTCCCAGACAAATACCGTCATGTCATTCCATTTCCACACTGTTGGGCTAGCCAGGAATTCTCAAGCTCAGGTTCTGTTGAACATTTTCCTTGCCATACACTCCTTGAAAGAAGTATTCCATATTGGAAAAATTTTAGGAAGATTTAGGAGATTTTAGAAAAATTGGAAAATGTAAGAAAAATGGAATTCTAGCATGAAAACTCTCAATCAACACTGGCTTATTAAAGGCACTGCGAAGTCCTGCAGTCAGGAGAACATTTGACCCTGGAATCCTACTTTGCCCATAGCTAACAGTTCTGCAGAGTGCACTGGGGAAGTCTGTGCTGGGCGGTGAAAATACATAGACGTGTAAGACTTAGCCACCCACCCCAGACTTGAACAAGTGGGGTTACAGGAAGGGAGGAACTATTTACTTTTTTACAACATTTTGGCAGAGGTATGGATGCCCACACCCACATCTCCCCAAATACGTGTTAAAATGTGTTCTTAACAATTAACACCATTTTCAGCTTTCCCATGTACCACAGGCCATCAGAACTGGACTGGACTGGGAGCAGTGGGCAGCTAGCCTCCAGCAGGTAACGGGAATAGCTTCACTCTGGATAGCTTTCAAAGCTTTATGAGAGGAATTCCATTAAGTGGGACTGGGAAACTCTGTCAACTTAATATATTGTATAGTATGTGTGTGTGTATATATATATATAAAATATGTATATATGTGTGTTATATATATGTTATATATATATGTATAATGGTATTAATGGTTAAGAACACTCATATGTCTCTGTGTTTTTCCAGCTTCATCTAAATAGCCTCATGAGCTCCGAGCCTTCTTTTGGGCCTGGCTTACCCATGGAATTTGATGGCCCAGGAATCAATTCTCAGTGTGTTACACCTTCTGTTATAAAATGCCTTTCTGTTACATTACATTAAACTAGTCCTATTTGATTGAGTTTGTGGGGAAAAAAAGTATTCTCTTGCTCAAATATATTTTTCCTAGAATTTCCCAAAGGCAGAGACCATATTTTATTTGTTTTTTCCCCCAATAAGGACTTCCTGAAAAGAAATACAGAAGTTTTTACATTTTCTTTTCGGATTTGAAACTCTCTTTAAAATAATCTCAGCCTGAAGAAGATATATGTAAAACAGAAACAAACTAAGCATTCAACATTAGAGGACTGGTGAATAAGTTGTGAAACACCTGTGCAGTGGACTGCTATGCAACATGTATAGGAGGGGACGCATAGAAACAGTATGATGTGGGAAAAATCTGTAAGGCTGTACACCAACTTGTTAACAATGCTTAGCTATAAGAAATAAGATTACAATAATTTTTTTCAGTTTATTTCCTCCGGTGCACCAGGAGACTATTATCCATGGTCTCTTGTGTTTCTGCATATTTTGTGAGCTGAGACACTGACTGCCTTTGTTCTGGGCTATCTTTTCAAGGATATTTGTCTAACAAACAGCCTGGGATGATAGAGATACTGTCTCCCTCTGGGGCAGAAGTGCTCATTGTAAAAGATTGGGGTTTTCTAAGATCAGGGTTCCTCTCCTGAAAAGCAACGCACTGCACATGTGGGTGTCAGCCCCTTCTTGCAGCACCCTGAGGGAACCTGCACACATGCTGATAGTCTTGCTGCTGTTACCGCAGTGAGTAATACAGTTCTTTGTCTCTGATCCAGGGGTCTCATGTCTTCTGCCAGCATCCTTGAAATTGTGGTAGATTAATTTATTAGCCTGCAAGCAGACCCAGTAAGTTCTTGTCACAGAAAATAGGTATTACCCTTCTATTCAGGAAAATAAATTATAATTAAAATATAAATTCTGGGTAATGTCCCCAAGGAACTTTCTTGGCTAGGTGAGTGGAAGATTGTCAGAGGGACAGCTGCGATTGGGACAAGTGATGAAACCATGACAGGACCTGTTGCAGTCCTGAGCGATTACTTCTTAGTGGACAAAAGACCATCAAGTGTAACTAAGAAATGCCATGACTCTTAAAAACATATAAGATTAAGGCCATTTTCTCCTGGGAAGAGGAGAAGGTTTGACCATGATGCCAGTCTGTCTCGTTGCATATATAGAGCTCTAGCACAGGAGCAATCCAGGGAAAGTGTCCTTTGTCATCCTCTGACTTTTGAACCCATCTCCAGGTGTCTCTTATCCTCATTCTGACTAATCTACAGTGAGTCCTTCATGTAACCTTGGATTCCCATGTTTTGAATCCATCTTTTCTCCTTCCCTTTTATCCAAACTTCCATGTGCTAATTTAGACTTCTGGGATTGACGGTGGCTCACCCCCAGCCCCACCTTGAGATTATTGTCATTTTAACAGAACACAACCTTACCTTAAAAAAACGAATCACACCGATATAAAGAGGTGGGAAGAGAAGGATGGGGTGCTGGGGGATGGGCAGAAGGTCCATCGAAGTTTCTAACAGTCACACCGCGCTATTGGTTACGGGGTACCAGGACATTTTCATTCTTCAGGCTGAAGTAAAGGTGTTCTTGGCAACCTTGAAGGCATCACCGGCTGCCCTGGTATCAGCCTTCTTTGCGCTGCCCTGTAATCCCTCCTCGTGGGTTATGGCGCTATGGGCAAGGGGTGGGGTCTTTAGCAGGAGGCTTATTTAAATCCATTGCAGGAATGCGTGTGTCTTGAAGGATGCCTTAGAACTTAGAACAGTGGTCAAAGTGTGTTCCCCACTAGCCACAGCAGCATCACCTGGGGACGTGATAGACATGCAAATCCTTGGGTCCCATACTAGACTTACTGAAGCGGAAACCCCAGGGCTGGGGCCCAGCCATCTGTGCTTGAACAAGACCTTCCTGTGACTCTGAAGTATGAGAAAGTTGGAGTTTCTGGACTTGGTTGAACTGCAAGCGTGGCTAGGGGTCACAGCTCTGGTTGCTGCACTGGGAATGTGCTGTTTCAGCCTGGAAGATGTCCTATGTTTAACCCCACCTCCCAGGACTGAGGGCAAACCAAAGGCTAACTGAGCGCAGTGAGATTCCTGGGAAATGGGGGTGTGGGGTGCTAGGATTCCACCAGCACCCAAGGCATAAGGTGGACCTTCTTGCTCCCCCTTCTCAGGGTCCTCACAGACTCTCCCACCTGAGGCTCACTTATGCCAAAACTCAGGCTGGTTAAAAAGACAGACCTCACCCCTAGACAGACTTCCTCTCCTTTCCTCCGGCTTTGGGAGCCTGTGGGAAAAGGCTTTTCTTGACGGACTGATTTCAAGAGCTAAAGTCTTCCTATAAAATGTGACCCCAGGGAAGCGGATGTGGCTCAAGCGATTGGGCTCCCGTCTACCATATAGAAGGTCCAGGGTTCAATTCCCGGGGCCTCCTGATGAAGGCAAGCTGGTCTGTGCGGTGAGCTTTACCAAGTGGAGTGCTGGTCCACGTGGAGTGTTGGCTTGCACAGACAGCTGGTACAGCAAGGTGACACAACAAAAAGAGACACAGAGGAGAGACAATAAGAGACGCAGCAGACCAGGGAGCTGAGGTGGTGCAAGAGATTGAACGCCTCTCTCCCACTCCAGAAGGTCCTGGGATCGGTTCCTGGTGCTGCCTAAAAAGAAGACAAGCAGGCACAGAGGAACACACAGCCATGGGCACAGAGAGCAGACAATGGGGGGTGGGGGTGGGTAGGAGGGATAAATAAATTTTTAAAAAATGTGACCCCAGTGGTAGACACACTTTAAAAAGCAGTGTCAGGAAGCAAATGTGGCTCAACCAATTGGGTGCCTGCCTACCACATGGGGGTCGGGTCCCAGTGCCTCCTAAAAGAAGAAGAACAGATGCCTCCTTCTGCTGCAACAAGCAGATGCCACAAGCCAACAGGCACCACATCAGGCCTTTGGGCACTCGCCTCTCATGCGGGAGGTCCCAGGTTTGGTTCCCTGCGCCCCCTGGAGAAGGCAAGCAAACAACGAGCAGACAGAGAGAGAACCATCTGGGGGAGGGGTGGGGGCATAAAGAAATAAGAAAAATAAAGTAAATAAGATAAATTAAAAAAAAAAAGCAGCTGTCCTCTATTTCTGTTTTGGTAAATCAAAAACAGAATTTATCTTCTTATCCCACAGAAACACAAGAGAATGGAAACAGCTGCTCCAGTGTTGGCCTTAAAAAGCGCCAGCACTAGGAAGTAGCTGAGCAGCTGTGGGTTTTGCTGGGTTGGTTTTCAAAACCCACTCCTATCCTTTATTTTTCCCTTGGGCATATTCCACAAGTTGTGGGGGTGGGAGGGGGCTGAGAAATTGGACAGTGGCAGCAGGAAAATAGCCATGTGTGGAGGAGCTGAGTGGAGAGGGTGGAGGGTGAGAAGGTGAACCAGCTACTGAATAGAAACCCCGAGTGCTAATAAGAAAAGCGAGGGAGAGAGCTGTGTGCCCCGAGCAAGGTTTCCCAAATCTTAATGTACTTGCACTTCACTGGAGTTTGATAAAACATAGATTCTGATTCTGTAGGTCTCAGTGGGCCTCTGAGTCTGCATTTAGGCCCCCGATGATGCCGGGCCCCAACTCTCAGAGCCTGGAGAGGTGTAGTGCCCAGGGGGTATGCCCTCTAGTGCGAATCCCATGGAAATCCAAGATGTTTCGTCCTTACCAGAGAACCTGGGGGATTATGATATTTAAAAAAAATAATTTAAAAATTTAAGATGATTATTCCCAGATTAACCAAAAATTTAAACACATTTACAGGAAAAAAGTCAATATTAAGCTCTTTACTATTCATATCACTTCAAACTCTCCTTTACCTCCATATATAGATGGAGCATATTTCAGCTCCGAAACTTCTGCCAGCTTTCAAGACTAGGAAGACAGACACCATTTCCATCCCACTTTAACCTTTACCCAAACAATCACAACTACTTCCTTTTTTTAAAGATTTATTTTTTATTTATTATTTCTCTCCCCGCCACCCCCACCGCCCCCATTGTCTGCTCTCTGTGTCAATTCACTGTGTGTTCTTCTGTGACCGCTTCTATCCTTATCAGCAGCCCAGGAATCTGTGTTTCTTTTTGTTGCGTCATCTTGCTGTGTCAGCTCTCCGTGTTTGGAGCACCATTCCTGGGCAGGCTGCACTTTCTTTCGCGCTGGGTGGCTCTCCTTACGGGGCGCACTCCTTGCGCATGGGGCTCCCCTACGCGGGGGACACCCCTGCGTGGCAGGGCACTCCTTGCACACATCAGCACTGCGCATGGGCCAGCGCCACACGGGTCAAGGAGGCCTGGGGTTTGAACCATGGACCTCCCATGTGGTAGACGGACGCCCTATCCATTGGGCCAAGTCTGCTTCCCACAACTACTTCCTAAAACACAGTTTTCAACATGGTGCTTGTCTTCTTGAAAAACAGTCTCCAGCTTGAAATTATTGCCATAGCATAAAGGTCAGACTGCACAGCCCCACACCCACTAGCCTCTGCTACATGCCTCCAATCCTTTCCCGCCTTGCTGGAATTGGATCATTATATATGCATAATAATTTTTTACAAAACTATAATTATCTTTACCCTAAACAAATTTATCCTGTCACCACATTTTCAATGAGCACCACACCCCACACCCACCAGGTGCTACACGTGCTGGGGAGACAGATTCCTGCTGTCAAAACGTTTACATTTTAAAAATTCTGTTCTTTTTTAAAAACCTACCACAAGTTTATAGACCGTCCCACGTACTGCCATAGTCAAACTATATAGTGTTCCCAATTTTTTGATGTTATTAATATGCTACTGTATACAAATTTCTATTTTGGGAGAAAGGGAGAAATTCTACCTTCTTCTACCCTAAAATAGAATCATTCTATTAAAATTATGGTGTGCTTCATCACTACTTATATGCTGCCAGGTTGCTTTCCAGACTCTGAAAATATTTCTGGCTCACCCACTAAATACATATATATATATATATGTATTTACATTTATTTCTCCCCCATCCCTCCATTGTCTCCTCTCTGTGTCCATTTGCTGTGTGCTCCTCTGTGTCTGCTTGTACTCTCTGGGGTGGCTCTGGGAACTGATCCTGGGACCTTCAGGAGTGGGAGAGAGGAGATCATTCTCCTGCGCCACCTCAGCTCCCTGGTCTGCTGCATCTCCCACTATCTCTCCTCTGTGTCTCCTTTTGTTGTGTCATCTTGCTGTGCCAGCCCTCCACATGGGCCAGCACTCCGCGTGGTCCAGCTCAGCACATAGGCCAGCCTGTCCTCACTGGGGGGCCCTGGGTATCGAACCCTGGACCTCCTGCGTGGCAGACAGGAGCCCAATTGCCCGAGCCACATCTGCTCCCAACCCACAACATATTTGTACTACTTTCACACAGTGCGTCCTTTATTGGGTTTTACAATTTTTAAAAAATTTTGTTACTTTGACAGATGCATTTAGAGCTACTGCTAGCCTACTAGTGGCTTTCTGCAAATTAAAAGAAGGCAGCTGTACATTCACATCTTTGTGAAAAAGGAAAAAACTGCCCTTCCTCTGGATGGGCACAGCCCTGGCATAGTAGATGGCTTTGTGGGTGGAGCATGAGCTAGATTTCCACCCCTTACTCATGCTTTTGCTGTGCACACTCTGGACCTTCACCTGTGTAGCCACGTATTTATATAACAAACATTTCAACCTCTATTAAAATAGGTAAAACCATAACTCGCCTGCAAATATAAAATGAACATAATTCAAAGATTTTATCTAACTCGTTAATTAATTAACATCCAAGAAGATGTTAATAATGGCTCAAGGAGCAATTGCTCAAGGAGCATTTCCCTACATCTTGGGAAGATATAGGCAATTTAACAAGGGAATGTTAGAATAAGATTGCTGGGTCAGCTAAAATCTGGTTAATGTCCTACAGTGCAATAAACTATAACTTTGGGGGTTATCTTCTATACCAGACAGAAATGATTTGCCTCTCTACCAGACTTCTTTAGGTTAACCTTTGAAGAGCTGTAAACTAACATGCTCCAACATGGATGAGCCTTGAAGCTAGACCAGAGGGACAGATAATATATGATTCACTTATATGGAATAGTTAGAATATGCAAATGCATAGAGACAGAGAGCAGCTGAGAGATGACCAGGGGTCTGGGGGAGGGAAGAATGGGGATTATTGCCTGATGGGTCCAGAGTCTCTGGCGTCATGAAAAATTTTCAGTACTGGAAGGGGGTAATGGGAGCACAACACTGTAAAAGTCATTAATGCCACTGAATTGTGCATTTAGAAATGGTTAAAATGGCAAATTTTACGTTATATATATTTATGTTGCCACAATAATAAAAAGAAAAGTTGTAAGATGACAAGGTGGTAGAAAGTCAAAAGAGCAGACTCAGAAGTGCAATGAAAGAAGCCCCAACAGTCTCTTTTGCTTATTTCCAAGTTTTGCATAATTTTTCTGACAGTTTCCTTCATTTGCAATCAGAAATAAAATAGGATAAATTGGTCTTGGTGCTGTTACCAAGGGGTAGTAAAAGGTTATCATTTACCTTGTGGATAATCTGCCCAGAGGGCAGAGATTCTACACCTTACCAGAATAGTTTTCTCTGCATTGTGTTAACTTCATCATGTCTTTGATTATTAAAAACAAAACAAAACAAAACAAAACAAAACAAAACAAAACAAAAAGGTTTCACAACTTGTGAAAGAGCTGTGGTTCCAAACAATGATCTTGCCTTCTTCTATGTTCATTTAAAAATATTTTATGGTCACATTAAATAGATTAAATAGGTAACCAAATATTGCTTCTTAGGCTCCCTGTGATCCTATGTTAACCAAGTGTTTGAATATCCTCTGATTATTCTTTTGATTTTTGTCTTCCCAAAATTAGGCCTTAAAATTAAAAAGGGGGAAGGAGTTGTCTTTAGAGTCAGAGTCTAGAATAGAGGTTGCCAGAGGACAGGGAATGGGAAGCTAAGGCTTAAAATGTACAGGGCTCCTATTTGGAATGATGGAAATGTTTTGGTAATGGATGGTGGTGATGGCAGCACAACATTGTCAACATAATTCACAGTGCTGAAATATATATCTGAATATGATTAATGGGGAAATGTTTCTTTGTTTACTGCGAATTTTGAAAATATTTCATTCATATAAGCACTTATTTATTCAATCTTTTTTTTTTAAAGATTTATTTTTTATTTACTTCTCTCCCCTTCCCCGCCCACCCCCCCAGTTGTCTGCTCTCTGTGTCCATACGCTGTGTGTTCTTCTGTGTCTGCTTGTATTCTTGTCAGTGGCACCTGGAATCTGTGTCTCTTTTTGTTACGTCATCTTGCTTTGTCAGCTCTCCGTGTGTGCGGTGCCACTCCTGGGCAGGCTGCACTTTTTTCGCGCTAGGCGGCTCTCCTTACGAGGTGTACTCCTTACGCGTGGAACTCCCCTATGCGGGGACACCCTTGGTGGCAGGGCACTCCTTGCGCACATCAGCACTGCACGTGGGCCAGCTCCACACGGGTCAGGAGGCCCTGGGTTTAAACCCTGGGCCTCCCATATGTTAGGCAGACGCTTTATCTGTTGAGCCAAATCCACTTTCCAATGTATTCATTCTCATTATCAATCATTATTTTAGGTAATTTACTAATAACCTCTGCATGCAATACTGTTTCATACACCATGAGATAAAGGCTGTTTTAAGTTATAGACACACAGACACATCAACACAAAGAGAGCTTAAAGCTTCAGTCCTACAGATTCAGCCACCCACCCGAAGTAAAGACAGAAATACAAAAGCTCACCTGTCTTGAGTTCAAAGCGCTCCTTCCCAGGAGGCACCAAATATCATTAATTGAACTGAACTCTAAAGATACAAACAGAAAAAAAGACTAACAAGCCAGATTTTCTCTCATCTCTCTTCCAATAGAAAATAAATCTCCATTTCTCATTCAACAGAGACCTCCAAGTCATCAGACCATAGCCTCAAATTCCCAATCATTGCCACCAAGAATGGGAGCTGACCTGTTGACCGTGATGAACCGGAAGCAAAAGCCACAAATTCACTGGAGGAAAAAAACCACTACCAGAATCAATAAAGGGTTATTAAATAAATTTTTATCACTGCTTGAGAATCCTCAGGAAGCCAACAAAGTACCTTGCTCAAGCAAAGCAGTTTGATTGTCTTAGGTGAGTCCATTTGGACATCTTGTATGGACAACCTCAAAAATTGCTGGAGCAAATTTTTGAAAAGGTAAAATCATGACTCTGATGCAAGTATAAAATGAAGATGTGCTGAAGATGTTATTAAACTCATTAATTAATGAGGGAGCCAATAACGTGTTAAGATTGGCTCAAGGGAAACGGACTTTGGCCCAGTGGTTAGGGCATCCGTCTACCATATGGGAGGTCCGCGGTTCAAACCCCGGGCCTCCTTGACCCGTGTGGAGCTGGCCATGCGCAGTGCTGATGCGCGCAAGGAGTGCCGTGCCACGCAAGGGTGACCCCCGCGTGGGGGAGCCCCACGCGCAAGGAGTGCGCCCGTGAGGAAAAGCCGCCCAGCGTGAAAGGAGAGAGCAGCCTGCCGAGGAATGGCGCCGCCCACACTTCCCATGCCGCTGATGACAACAGAAGCGGACAAAGAAACAAGACGCAGCAAATAGACACCAAGAAGAGACAACCAGGGGAGGGGGGGAAATTAAATAAATAAATAAATCTTTAAAAAAAAAAAAAAAAAAAAAAAAGATTGGCTCAAGGAGCTTTTGGGGGGCTGAGGAGTGAGGTAAGATTGCCGGTTTAATATTCTGTAAGACCATAAACTGTAACCTTTGGTGTTGTTTTCCACTGGTCAGACATTATTTGTATCTCCACTGGACAAAAATCTGCAAGTTAACCTCTGTCCCTACAGCATTGTAAAATAGCTGAGACAAGAGGTCAGTCAAAGGTGCAAGACAGCACTGCTCTGAAAGAACTTAGAAATCTTTGCCTATTCTCACATTTCAAATACTTTTTCTGACACGTCCACCTATGTGTTACGCGTTGCAATAGGAGCTAGAGTTATACAGACAATTAAGCAAGAAGGTCTCATTTATGGTCTAGGTCTTTCAATTGCTTTAAACACCTTTCTAGTAGTTGTTATTGAAGCTAACTACGTTTTTTGGTTGATTTTGTGTGTTTCCTCCCATGTAAACTCTTTATCTTCTTTGAATCACTTATGCAAGGAAATCTGGGCATTAAATAGGTATTTCTAGTCCGATTCTTTATATGTTCTTAACAGACAGTTTTTGTCACATGTTCTTATAAATATAATTTCTTGACAGGTGTTTTTCTTTTGTCCTGTATAAAATATGTTCTGTTATGCATTTATAAATTTTTAAAATATCTGAACATCTTAAACTATTATATCTTTAGCATTTCTTCAGCCATTCGTTTATTCCTCTTTACCAGTTGGATGAATGTTTTAAAGATTTTTAAAGATTTTATTTATTTTATTTAATTCCTCCCCCCCTCCCCTGGTTGTCTTGTTCTCTGTGTCTATTTGCTGTGTCTTGTTTCTTTGTCCGCTTCTGTTGTCGTCAGCGGCACAGGAAGTGTGGGCAATGCCATTCCTGGGCAGGCTGCTCTTTCTTTTCACGCTGGGCGGCTTTCCTCACGGGCGCACTCCTTGAGCGTGGGGCTCCCCCACGCGGGGGACACCCCTGTGTGGCACGGCACTCCTTGCGCACATCAGCACTGCGCATGGGCCAGCTCCACACGGGTCAAGGAGGCCCGGGGTTCGAACCGCGGACCTCCCATGTGGTAGATGGACGCCCTAACCACTGGGCCAAGTCCGTTTCCCTTAAAGATTTTTAAATGTTCAATTTCCTAACCCACCTATAATATTTTCCAGTTTGGGAAGTAAAGTAAGTTTGTCTGTCTGCTACCGAGTTATAGACCTGTTCCAACAACATTTATTATGTAGTGTTTCCTTTCCCCCTCTGCTGTGCTTCTTCTGGTTTAAAATTCATTAAGTCCATTTAATTGTTAGAGTCAGTTTCTGGAGAGTCCTTTTTTAGTTTTTAACATTATTTTAAAGAAATTTTCTTTTTGTAGGTTTCATTTCAATTAAAATTCTTAAATAACATTTTCAAGCACTTTACAAATTTATGCTGAGGTTTATCCAGAAAAAGAAACAAGAAAGAGCATGAAATATTTCTATATATTTTAAGATTTTAATGCTAATTTTCTCAGTTGAAGCAGTCCCCACTTTGATTTTGCAGTTTTCATTGATGAACTCTCTTGGGTCCTAGGTTAAATTAATGCCGAACTCCATTGACTGCTTTTGTTTGCTTGCTTGCTTTCTGGGGGGTCATCATTGTAAATAAAGTCTCACTTTTTAATTATATTTTCTAGCTTTGTTCGAAGGATGTAAAGAATGTGGTTGGTTTTCTGGTTTCTCGTGAAGGTGACTGCTGAAGATGGAATCCCAAGTATGACTCTAGGTCTGAGGTCGCCAAGCTCCTTCTCCCACTTATAGGCAGTAGAGCAAGGCAGTTAGGAGCCCCTAAGTTGAATCCTGCCTTTGCGTGATTTAGTCAGTAAACCTTTCTGAGCCTTGATTGCCTCGGTTGAAAAGTGCTTCAATTAATCTACCAATGAATGTAAAGCTCTTAGAGCCATATCTGGTTGATAGAAAGCACTAAATAAATGTTAATGATCATTATCATCTCTATTATTAGGAAACACCTTACCACGCGGGCAAAGAAATGGGGAAGCAGAGCAGGGGATGGTAGAAGTGGATGTCTTTGGGTCATTGGCACTGACCTCCCAGGTTTGTACTTGATGTGGAAGAGCCGTACACACTTGTCAGGAGCCAGGTGGGGAAACCACCTTCCAGAAATCAGGATCACCCTTACTGTGGTCCTGTGTCATCCTTATGGTCCTTACCAGGGATTTTTCACTTCACGATGAACATTTGGTAAACATCGCTTACATTGTTTTGTGTATTCCATTCAAGCTAAAACACAAAAAGAAGACTCAGCCGTATGTTCCAAGAAGAAAGCCCATTTTTGTACTCCATATGCAAATCTGCTGTTTTGGCCACTGGTTTTACCAATGTTTATTATATATTATGTTCTCGCTTCAATTGGCCTAATTTCATGCTCTGTTAGCCACGTGAGGAGGATTTTTGGTGCCTGCTATCAAACAGTTTCAATTAGCAAAGATGCCAGGTGTGTGGTACTGGAAAATTGTACTGGGAAGATTCCAACCTTGTTCACTGCACACCCTCCTTACCCAAAACGTAATTTTAACATCTGTTCAAGTCATACTCATCAGCGGCTGTTTGCAGTATTGTGAATAGAATACTGATTTCCAAAGACAAGGCAATCAACAGTTGCTTGATTTGGAAACGAACTGGTTCCTGTTATTTTGCATGACAGTGTCAGTGTGTGGCTGCAAAGATGCTGTTGTGGTTGGAATAAGAGAAAGCGGAACTGATTGCAGAATCGTCTAGAAATCTGGTGGGTTTGAGTGGACAGCTGGAGAGGGCCCTCCCTCGCCTTCCGCGTCCTATCCATCCCCAGGGCCAGCTGAGTCTTCCTCCTGGACACGGCTCCCCTCCGCCGCCCCTTCCAGCTTCTGGCTTGGGCACAGCTCCTGCCAGTCCCCCTGCTCTAGCGTTGGTCCCCCCAATGCCTTCTCCATGTTGCTCCGGCCTGGGTGATTTTTCTGCCATACAAATGTGATTACGTTACTTCTGAGATCCAAGTCATCAGTGGCTCCCTGCTAACCCCAGCATACAACCTTAACTTTGCCTGGCAGACAAAGGCCCTGAGAACGGCCGCTGCCTTCCTGGGCAGCCTCCCTCTGTTCCGGGGCCCAGGAGGGGGTGAGCTGCCTTCACACCCACTTCCCAGCCGCTCAAATCCTTTCCTCTGCAAAAATTCCCTGGCCCTGCCAGGCAGATCTGGACGGCTTCCCCCGTGCCCCTACAGCTCTTTGTACATAGCTCCATGTTATTAACATTATTAAATGGAACATCATGATGTCCTGGGTTGTTTGGTCTCGCCCTCGCCACAAAAATGACAGCACCTTGAACGCAGAGGCTCTTTCATTCATTTTCACTTTGAATTCCCAGGGCCTGTCCTGTGGTAGGCAGGCAACATCTACTTGTTGAACAGATTTTAAATTTTAAAAGAAATAATGGTAGTATAGACTTTCACAATACCTTAACAAAATAAGTTAAAATGTTTAAATAATAGTAGCGCTTTTTCATGGCACGTTTACTATCTGCCAGGCACTTAGTCAAAGACTTCATGTTTGTTGTGTCGGTGTTTCCCAAAATTCAGTCTTGTGTACCATCTTCATGATTTTTGGCACTTATACTATTGATTATTAAATATTATTTTCTTTAATTTGATTCATTTTTTACTAATATATATATGTATTTTCGAAGAGAAATTTCTATTTCTATTGCATGTGGAAAACTGGATCCCTTATCATATCTGGAAATACAGAAGTATATTATGTAACGAAAGCAATAGCACAGTTAATCTATTTACCAAAATGTTCCTCAATAAGAAGGAAATATTTTAAGGTCAGCCAAGAAATAAAGGTATTTAGCTAAGTTCACATAGTTAATGAAAAAACATATGAGGCTCTATATCAATGAGAATTTTTAGGTTTGGTGCAAATTAGCAACAAGAATTCTAATTCACGTATTCTCAGTTGGAAAGGAGATTACCTATAATTTACTCTTTTGACAGTTCCTAATCAGAGTCATGTGACTTTTGTTCCACAAACTGGTTAAAAGAGGGTATTTTAAGACATTCAATTGGAAGATTTATTTTATTTATTTCTCTCCCCTCCCCCCACCCCAGTTGTGAAGATATTCAATTTGTATTTGTGTCAAGTTTTGTGATCAGAATTTATATTTGTGTCAAGTTATTTGATGATGATGCCCCAAATGATAGGAAAAACATTTCTTATGCAACTCAAGACTGCCAATAGGATTGGAAAAACACTTATGATGATCTCTTATTAAGTTGCTGAAGTCTTTAATTAGTTCGAAGTTTTCTCAGCAAGATTCTGGACTGAGTTTAAAGCAAATTTATTCAGATACCAAAAGGAATCAAACACACCTCAATGGAGAGATGCCCTTTCCTGGATCTTGTTTTATGGCCCCTGGGAACACTTTGACTCTTTGTGGGAATAAATTCAAATATTTCGACAAGCAATTGTATCTGCAGGTTATACCAATTTGCAAAGTCACCCAATCATGCGTATCAGCTGAGAGATTCAAGGCTTCTTTCAAAATAAACTTTTCTTCTCATAATTCGGATGGGCACTAAGAGAACCAAAAAGCTTCAGTGTGAAAGAGAAGCTCTCTGGGGTCCCTGCCCATCTCCACACAGAGCTGAAAAAAATTTTGGAATTCATTTACAATGGACAAATTGAACACTTTTAACATCTTCATTAAATACCCAAGTACTTCTCTTTCTCTTTAGGCATCAGAGGGCTTCCGTCTTCATCAAACAGTGTGTAGATTTTATGTCTGGAGTGACAGTTTGGATCCATGGAACAAGTCCTGTAGGGCTTAGCCCTAATTGTGCTCAGCACGTGCTCATCGATATAACAGTTGATGCTAGTAAAACACATTCACTCTATTATATCCTCATGCTTGTAAAGAGCTATGGAAGGAGATTTAGTTATAGAAAATTTAATACACAACATCTGTTGTCAGCAGAATAATGCCCCTCACCCAAAAGATGTCCATATCCTAATTCATGGAACCTGTGAAAAACATAGCAAAAAGGACTTTGCAAATGTGATTGAGGTTAAGGACTTTGAGATCTAGAGATTACCCTGGATTATCTGGGTGGGTCCAATCCAATCACATGAGTCCTTAAAAGTGGCTGGAGTTGGAGTGAGATGTGACAAAGAAAGAAGAGTCAGAGATGCGACTTTGGGTAGGAATATGAGACTTGACCAAAAGAATGCTTTGATTCTTAATTATGAATTATTACCAAATTATTATGAAATAAAGTAATTGAGCCAATATCCCTATTCCTCTGAGGTAGTAAACCGATGAAAGCTTTAGAGGGGATGGTATAGAAATTGGGGGATATGGAGCATTTTTAAAACCCTCAACCTTGGTCACATCTCAGGGTTTCTCTGGTTACTCTGGGGGCCGTGCTTTCCAACTTATTCTCCTCCACCTCTGCGCCTTCCTCGGTCCTCAAGTAGTTGGGGAGCTCAGAGTCTAAGACATGGACAGGGAGGAGCCATCAACAGACACTAGCCACACCCATCCTGAGTGAAGAACACCCACCTTAGAGCAGAGTTAGGTTTTGGAACTAGGGGAGGGAGAAAAGGGGTGATAGTGGGCAGGGAAGACTGAGATGGTAGTTGGTATGGTACCAATGCTTTCTTGACAACTTTTCCTAAAAGGGCTTGCTTCTGAGCACAATATGTTGATGCAACAAAATTAGGGAGACTTAAAGTAGGCTATTTTAAAATTCTGGCTAATTAAAATGTCATTCTGCAGTTTAAAAAAAAAGCATTCCCTTTATAGTGAGGAATAGAAAAAAAATCTCCTATTTAAAAACAAAGAGTAAATGGGAAAGTAGAAAAAGTTGCTATGAAAGGAAAGATTTAAGTGTTGTTTTTTTTTTCCAAGACAAAGTTTATTGCAGAAAAGAAGCCAATGGAAAGGGAGAGGTTGGAGATACAGGAAAAAGAGGGACTAGTTGAAAAGCAACCCGTCTGAGGAGATAGAGAGAGAGCCAGAGCACAAGAGGCTATATTAGCTTCTGATGGAGAACCACCTCTTTATCGAGAAGGGGCAAAGGAGGAAGATGTGGGTGCAGATAAAAATAACTGAGTGGGAAGGGGAAGGAGAATTAGGAGATTTCATGCTTGAAAGACTCCATTCTTCTCGGGGAACTAGGACAAAGTTCTATGCTGAGAGAACAGGAGACTGGTTAATAGACTGAAGATAAAGGTGGCGGTGGCTCAGCAGGAACGTCAAGTAGGACTGCTGACGTGTTCTGAGGAGACCGCTGAGATTTGAAACCATAAATGCAAGAGTGTGTTTGGATCAGTCAGGGCAATAAGCTGCTCTATTCAAACAGCTTTGCAGTTCTGAGGAGTGACAATTGTGGTTCTTTTGTGGATATTATGAGACATCAATCTACCGTAGTTTGAGAGGGTCTTGAAATTGCTGCCAATTCATTTAGTGGTGTTTTGATTTGAGTCTTTTGATACCTCCTTAATGTGTGAGACCAAAGTTTTACAATTCAAAGTGAGCTGCAACTATTAATAAAAAAAATGGTCGAAGAACTAAGGGGCTAGGGTGTTAGAAGAGACTTTTACATGATGCCCCCCAGAAAAACGCCTTGAGTTGGGGTGGGGGTGAACAGGAGATTTATGAAAGAGGGGAGAAAGGTGGTGTACATGCTTTGGTTCTCAACAGTGTGTGATGTTTTTCATGAGGATGTATGAAAGAGCTGGGAACATTTAAGCACTGTTTGTTGGCCTCTCGATTTGTAGGATAGAAGAGAAGAATAAACACTTTCAACTGTTAGTGAATCAGAGAGAAAATATTGTTATTTGAGTCTTCTCTTTGGCTTCTAAAGGAGTCTCAGAATTTCTCCTTGCACCAAGTAACTTTTTGCTAAGTCAAAAGCCTTGATGGTAGTATAGGATCGAGAGAAGAAAATAGTCCTGGAAGGTAAGTCCTGCTGGTAAGATGGATTGTTCAGTGGGCACGGGTGACCATAGAGCACATCCTACCAGGAATTTGCAGAAGTCCTGGGAAGTCTTTGATTTTAAGCTAATTTGTCGTCCAGAATTAGTTTATACACATGTCATACAACAGTTTATTAATTGTTAATGAAACTTAGAACTTTTCTGGGATCTTCTGACAAGATTTTAAAAAACTTTAAAATGCTTTATCGCTTCGGTGAAGCCATCTATGGAGTGAGTCATTCCTCCCACCATATCTGTCATTTCGACTCCAACTGAATATTTCTCTTCTTTTGGCTCTGACCCTCAGATTTTAAGAGAGCTTCAAGTTTAGGCAAGGTCATTTTTCCACAGTTCAGTTCTTTGAAGACCTTCCATCCTCCTTTGAAAGTCATAGTCCCAGAGGGAAGCAATCACGTGCCAGCACCTCAGGGCCATCTGGAGTCACCGTGAGCACTCTCATAGGCCGAGCTCGTTTATCATCCCAAGGTGAAAATGCACAGTCCTGGAAAAGATGACCTTCTTGTGCACACATATAATTTTTTTTAAAGATTTATTTTTTACTTATTTCTCCCCTCCCCCTCCCCCCATTGTCTGCTTTCTGTGTCCATTTGCTGTATGTTCTTCTGTGTCCGTTTGCTTTCTTGTGAGCGGCACTGGGAATCTGTGTCTCTTTTTGTCATCTTGCTGCGTCAGCTCTCTGTGTGTGTGGCACCACTCTTGGGTAGGCTGTGCTTTTTCCGTGTGGGGTGGCTCTCCTTACGGGGCGCACTCCTTGTGCGTGGGGCTCCCCAACGTGGGAACACCTGCATGGCAGGGCACTCCTTGCGCACATCAGCACTGCGCATTGGCCAGCTCATGACACGGGTCAGGAGGCCCTGGGTTTGAACCCTGGACCTCCCATGTGATAGGTGGATGCTCTATCAGTGGAACCAATTCCGCTTCCCTACACATGTAATTTTTTTAAAGGAGAGAGCGATGTGAAGGGGGCTGAGTCTTGATCACCGAAATCAGCACAATGAAAACGAACAATAATGAATATTGAGCACTAATATTCAGAACACCAGAAGTTTTAAAGAGATGGGGTGCCAGTTTTCAATTCTGTTTTGAACATCACATTATAAAATAACTATTTTTAAAAATAAAAAAGGATGAAGAGAAAAGAAAAAAAATTAAGAATGTATCTAAACTGACGAATGCCCCCCTTTGTTCCTGACACACTTCGATCTCATATTCTTCCTCCATTCCTACTTCTTCTGGAGTGTGATTATCAGCAATTCTCTGACCTTCAAGGAGAAAGCTGAGTGAATTCATCGGAACTTCCTGTCTTTGATGGTCGGGTCTTGGAGTTTCTTGAGATGTGTTGTCATTTTCACCTTGATGTGAATCTCACTGCTCTCCTCTCCAATGACTTTCAGTTTAATGAATTCCCCTTCTTATGCCCCAAGTCCTCAGTTGCAGGTTTCACTTCCTGGTCAGACATGGTGAGGTGGCTTCACCCCGGGGTCTCCTTGGAAAAGTAGAACCTCGCTCTGAGGTTTACAAATCCCTATTTTCTTTATTATTTATACCTCAATTTTCCTTTTGAATTCCATTCTTGCTGGGCTAGTGGGAAATTTATGGCAGTGGTTTTTAGGGTAGTGTCAGGGTTTTGGGGGTCTTGTTACAAAGTATAAAAGCTTTGTGTGAGGTCCTTCTGGTTGTCAAGTCACTAGTCCACACACCGGTCCCCTAAGAGACCCATTGTCACTTGACAAGTGAACTTTTCAGCCTTGGCAGCTATTTTAGTCTGCTAGGCTGCTAGAATACAATATAGCAGGAAAAGGTTGGTTTTTACAACAGGAATTTAATTGCTCACAAGCTTAAAGTTTTAAGGATGAGAAAAATGTCCAAATCAAGGCATCATCAGGCAATGCTTTCTACCCGAAGACCAGTTGCTGGCTATCCTGGATTCTTTTGTCACATGGCAAGACATATGGCGGTATCTATTGGTCTTTCCCTTCTCTTCCAGGTTTTGTTGCTTTCAGCTTGCTTTGGCTTTCTCTCTCAGCTTCTGTGTCTTTCTCTCTGTTTCTCTCTCCCTATGCATCCTGTTTATAAAGGACTCCAGTAAGAGGATTGTATCAGTCGGCCAAAGGAATGCTGATGCAAAAATACCAGAAATCAGTTGGTTTTTAAAAAGGGTATTTATTTGGAGTAGAAGCTTACAGGTACCAGGCCATACAGCATAAGTTACTTCTCTCACTGAACTCTTTTGCCACGTGTTGGAGCAAGATGACTGCTGACGTCTCCAGGGTTCAGCCTTCCTGGGTTCCTCTGTGCTCAGCTGCTCTGTTCTCTCCACAAGGTCACCTGTAGATTCTGAAGCTCTTTAGGCTTTGCCTCTCTCCACAAGGCCAGTTGTAGACTATCAGGTGAGAGGCTCTCTCTCTCTCCCTGGGGCCTCTGCCATGTCTATTTCTCTGTGTTCTTCTCCTGTGTTTACTTCCCAGGCTGCAGCGTCAAAATTCCAACATCAAAACTCCAACTAACTCCTCTGCTCTGCCGAGGAGTCCCCACACACCAAGGGGGTAGGGACCCAACGTCCTATGGATGTGGCCCAATTAAAGCCCTAATCATAATTTAATCACACTCAGGTCCAGACCAGTTTACACACTTAATCCAATGTCTATTCTTGGAATTCATAAACCATATCAAATTGCTCTAAGGAGTAAGACCCACCCTGGGCCACACCTGAATTGATGTAACCTAATCAAAAGGTCTTACCCACAATAGGTTCACACCCATAGAAATGGATTAACCTTAAGAACATCATTTTCTGGAGTCCATCCAGCTTCAAACTGTCACTGTAGCTCTCGATGTTTTCGTGCCTCTCTTGCAACCAGGACGCTGCCCGAGCTGCCTTTGGGCCTGTCTGCCTCGCTGCAGCCTGTAGCCATGACCCTGTTGGCTTGTTGTCAGGAATTGGAGCACAATGGCATCTGCTCTAGGATGCACAATCCCACGGCTCTCACTTCTCCAGTCTGGGGGGAGACCTTTCTTGGCTCAGAATTTCATTTTCTTTTCATGTTTCCAGGCATGAGACTTTATCCATGATCATAAACACTCTCCCCAGCCTTGGAGTTTAGTCTTTCAAAGACAGCTGTCAGAAGGGGAAGGAATTAATCGATTTTAGTTTTCTGAGCCTGGAGTTTTCTTTATGGAAAATTTTTTAGCCATGCATTCAGATTCTTTAATAAATATAGAATTAAAAGTAACCAGCAACTGGTCTTCAGGGAGAAAGCGTTGCCTGATTCTCCATTTCTACTTGGATGACCTTTGGTCGTTTGCGATTTCCAAGAAATCCCATTTGATTAAAGTTGTCAAATTTAAGCATAGAATTGATGATATATTCCCTTGTTATTCCGTATCAGCGGCACTGGGAATCTGTTTCTTTTTGTTGCATCATCTTGTTGTGTCAGCTCTCTGTGTGTGTGGTGCCATTCTTGGGCAGGCTGTACTTTCTTTCGTGCTGGGTGGCTCTCCTTACGGGGCGCACTCTTTGTGTGTGGGGCTCCCCTACATGGGGACACCCCTGTGTGGCGTGGCACTCCTTGCGCGCATCAGTTCTGCGCGTGGGCCAGCTCCACACGGGTCAAGGAGGCCCGGGGTTTGAACCATGGACCTTCCATGTGGTAGGCGGATGCCCTATCCATTGGGCCAAGTCTGCTTCCCTCCCTGTTATTCTTTTAATGTCTATAGAATCTTTAGTCATGTCCCCTATTTCATTCCTCACAATGGTGATTTGTGTCTTCTCTCTTTTATTCTGGATAGATATTTATCAATTTTAATGATCTCAAATTATCAGCTTTTTATTTTATTCATTTTTTCTGTTGTTTTTCTATTCTTTTTTTTTAGAATTTATTTTTATTTATTTCTCTTCCCTTCCCCACCCGCCCCCCCTCCCCCCTCCCCCCTCCCCCGGCATTGTCTGCTCTCTTTGTCCATTTGCTGTGTGTTCTTCTGTGTCCACTTGCATTATCAGGCAGCACTGGGAAACTGCATCTCCTTTTTATTGCGACATCTTGCTGCGTCAGCTCTCGGTGTGTGCGGCGCCACTCCAGGGCAGGCTGCACTCTTTTCACTCTGGGCATCTCTCCTTGTGGGGCGCACTCCTTGCATGTGGGGCACCCTTATGTGGGTGTGCCCCTGCGTGGCACGCACTCCTTGCCTGTGGCAGCACTGCATGTGGGCCAGCTCACCACACGGGTCAGGAGGCCCTGGGTATTGAACCCTGGACCCTCCATACAGTAGGTGGCTGCTCTATCAGTTAAGCCACATCCGCTTCCCATATTTTTCTATTTTTGTTTACTGATTTTTGTAAACTTATTATTTCCTTTCTTCTGTTTACTTTGGGATTAATTTGCCCTGAATTTCCAATTTCTTAGTGTGAGAGCTTAGACACAGATTTTAGACCTTTTTTCTTTTCTAATATAGGCATTTAATTTTATGAAGATCTCTTTAAGTGCTGCTTTACCATAACTCACAAATTTTTGTTATTTTGTGTTTTTCTTTTTGTTTAACTCAAAATATTTCTAAAATAATTTTTTTTTCTCTTTGATCCATGGATTATTTAGAAGTCTGTTTTTTAATTTGCAAATATTTGAGAGATTGTCCAGATATATTTCTGTTACTTATTTCTAAAATAATTTCATTGCAGTCAGTAAACATATTTTTATTTCTTTCTTTCACATTTATTGAGATTTATTTTATGGTCTAGAATATGGTCTTTCCTGATCTGTTTTCCATGTGCACTTGGATGTATATTTTGCTGTTTTGTAAATGTCAATTAGGGCATGTTGGTTGACAGTGTTGTTCAAGTCTTCAGTACCTTAACTGATTTTTAAATTTTCAGTTTTTTACAACTGTTTAGAGAGAAGTGTTGAAATTTCCAGCTGTAGGGGAAAATTGTCCATTTTTCCTTTTAGTTTTATCAGTTTTTTTTTTTTTAAAGATTTATTTTATTTATTTCTCCCCACCCCCTTGTTGTTTGCACTTGTTGTGTCTGTCTTCCTTGTTTCATTAGGAGACACCGGGAGCAGAACGTGGGACCATGTGAGAAGGAGTGCCTAATCACTTGAGCCACCTCTGCTTCCTGCTTTGTGGTGTCTCTCATGTTTTTCCTTCCTATACCTTGTTGTGTAATCTTGTTGCATCAGGTCACTGTGCCTGTCCCATCACATCAGCTTGCTGTCTTCTTTAGGAGGCACTGGGAACCTCTGCTCCCTGCTTTCGTTGTGTCTTTTGTTATGTTTTTTCTCCTTGTGTCTCTTGTTGAGTCAGCTTGCCATCTTCTTTCGGAGGCACTAGGATCAAAACCAGGGACCTCCCATGTGGTAGGCAGGAGCCCAGTCACTTGACCACATCTGCTTCCCCAACTTCTATCAGTTTTTGCTTCATGTATTTTGAAACTCTGTTGATAAGTATATACAAATTTAGGGTTGTTGTTTTTAGTGATGAATTATGCCCTGTACCATTAAGAAATGTGTCACTTTATCCTTGGTAATATTCCTTGTCCTCTTTTATACTTTGATATTAATATAGCCACTTCAGCCTTTTTTTTTAATAACCAGAGCTTTTTTTTTTAAGATTTATTTATTTTTTATTATTTATTTCTCTCCCCTTCCCCCTCCACCCCAGTTGTCTACTCTCTGTGTCCATTTGCTGTGTGTTCTTCTGTGTCCACTTGCATTCTTGTCAGTGGCACCAGGAATCTGTGTCTCTCTTTTTTTGTTGCATCATTTTGCTGCGTCAGCTCTCTGTATATGCAGTGCCACTCCTGGGCAGGCTATGCTTTTTTTGTACAGGGTGGCTCTCCTTACGGGGCACACTCCTTGAGCGTGGGGCTCCCTTACATGGGGGACACCTCTGCATGGCATGGCACTCCTTGCACATATCAGCACTACGCATGGGCCAGCTCATCACATGGTCAGGAGGCCCTGGGTTTGAACCCTGGACCTCCCATGTGGTAGGCAGACGCTCTATCAGTTGAGCCAAATCCGCTTCCCACTTCAACTTTCTTTTGATTGACTTTTGCTTGGCATAACTTTTTCTATTCTTTTATGTTTAAACAATCTGTAATTTTATATTTAAGGTCAATTTCTTGTTGACAGTATATTTTGGGGTCTTGCCTTTTTATCGAATTTGATTATTTCTCCCTTTTAACTGGAGTGTTTAGACTATTTATATTTAAGTAATTATTCTGTGGTTGGGTTTAATCTACCTTTTTCCTATTATTTCTAAATATCCCATCTGTTCTTTGTTTCTTTTCTCCTTTTTCCTTGCCTTTCTTTGGATTATTTGAGTATTTTTTATAACAAAATTTTGTGTCCATTATGGCTTGCTAGTTATATCCACCTTTATTTTTGTAAGTGTTTGCTCTGGTTTAAAAATAAGCATCTTTAAGTTATCACAGTCTATTTAAACTAATAATATATCACTTCATGTATAGTGAAAGTCTTCCAACAGCGTGTTTCAATTTCCTCTCCACCCTCTGTGTTATCATTGTCATGTATTTCAATTCTACATATGTCATAATCTCGAAATCTAGTCTTATTATTCTTGATTTAAATACTCTATCTTTTAAAGAGATTAAAAATGAGAAAAATGATTTTATATTTACTCAGATATTTATAATTTCCTGTGCCCTCCATACCTTTATTTATATCCAAATTTCCATCTGGAATTATTTTCCTTTTGTCTGAAGAACTGTTTTAAACTTTTCTTGTAGAGATGATCTGCTGGTCATTAATTATCTCCGTTTTTGCTGGTCTAAAAAGCTTTATTTCACTTTCAACGTTGAAAGATATTTTATCTTTGTTTTAAAATTTTTTTAAAAAATACAGTTTAATAATGTATTCCTTTATCTTCTGGCTTGCATTGGTTTTGATGAAATTTCTTTCTGTCACTCTTTTCTTTGTTTTCCTGAGACAATGTGAATTTTTTTCTTTTGGCTGCTAGAGGTAGACCATGCTAAAAAATCCAAAATTTTATTGTACGGGTGGCAGAGTTACATGAGAGACTGAATTCACAGCTTTCCAGCAAGTTTCCTTTGCTAAAATTAGTATCCTAATACATGTTGTATATTAGTCAATCAAAGGTGTGCTGATGCAAAATACCAGAAATTGGTTGGTTTTATAAAGCGTATTTATTTGGGGACGGAGCTTACAGTTACCGGGCCATAAGCATAAGTCACTTCCCTCACCAAAGTCTATTCTCACGTGTTGGAGCAAGATGACTGCTGACATCTGCAAGGGTTCAGGCTTTCTGGATTCCTCCCTTCTAGGGTCTTGCTTCTTTTTCCTCTGTGAGCTTACTTCCTGGGGTTCCAGCTGAAGGCTTTAGCATCAAACTCCAAAAACCCTTTCATCAAAAGCTCCAACTCTGTCCTTTGTCATGCCTTTTATCTGTGAGTCCCCACCCACCAAGGGTGGGTCCTAATGACATGGCTCAGTCAAAGCCCTAATCATCTCAATCACACCCAGTAATAGATCAGATTACAAACATAATCCAGTATCTACTTTTGGAATTCATAACCATATCAAACTGCTATACTCCACCCTCTGAATTCCAAAAAGACATTACAATATTCGAAAAAAAACTTAAATCAGTAACAATGCAAGTACTAAATCATATCATAATCAATTTAAAGAAATAGTTTGTGCTGGGGTAAAGTCTTGTCTGCTATAGACCTCTGAAACTTACAAAACAATTCATCTACTTCCAATACACAAATGGACAAAGGCTAAACATTTTCATTACAATTAGGAGAAATTGGGAGGGAAACATGAGGCAGGGATTTTCTACAGTTCAGTAAACCTGCAGGGCATCCTCCATTCGATTTCAGTCTGAGAGTCATTCTTAAGAAGATGATTTCTTCTCCTTGGGGCCATATGGGGACCCACACTTCCCACATGCCTGCCCAACAGCCATTTTCTTGGTTCCACCCTCATCAAGCATCTGGGTGTTGACCAAGCTCCAGACCTGTCCCTCCAAGAGTGTTGGGTGATTGCCACACTTTATCCAATCTTTGGGTTAGAGTCTTAACCCCCCCTAGTACAGTGACATGAAGACAACATTCTGCCTAAACTGTGGAAAACAGGCTCAACCCTCTCAGAGCAATGAGTTGACCACCTGGCCTTCCCTAATCCATGGGGGACAGGTCTACCCCTCTCAGACCTGTGGGCTGCTGACTTAACCACCCTAATCCTTGGAGGATGTGCTCCACCCTCTCCATACCATGGGGTGGCAAAACTCTCTCAGAACATCAAGCAGGAACATCCATCCTCTTCAACTGCTGGGGCAAACTCACCCTCTCTGTACACGTGGATGGGGTTCCTCTCTTGGCCCAAGGTGATGTCCTAATTCCAGATCTCAGCTCCCATGGTTTTCCTCTTAAAGCGATTTCTCCTTCAATCTATCCTTTCCATGTCCTTTTTATTCCAGGCTGACAGTGGTTTCGTTCATACTGCTCTCTCAAAAACTTGGTTGGTTTATCATGCAGGAAGCAGGGGTCCAAGTCATCAGACAGTAACACTTTCCACAAGCCTTTCTGACATAACTGCATCTTTGATCCTGATTTATAAGTTCCAAGTTTAGTTAAGTCCTCCAGTGGGGCCCTTTCATCTGGGAGCTTGATTTCCAGAGGCTTGGAATTTCCAGAATCAGTTTCTGTTTTCTTTGTGCCCAACAGTTCAGTCGTCAGCATGTCTCTCTCATCTACCATTTTGCTATAAGCCGCAAACAAAAGCCAAGCCACATTCTTTGGGTTTACTTTGGAAATTTCTTCAGCTAAATGCCCAGGCTTGCCATTTTCAAGTTCTGCCTTCCACAAAACACCAGGAGTTAATCTTGCTAAGTTCTCTGCAACTTTAAAACACAGATCACCTTTCTTCCAGTGTCCAATAATAGTTTCATCATTTACTTGTAAGGCATCATAGAAAGTCTTTTTAGCATCCATATTGCTATCAACAGTCTCTTCAAAGCGATCTAAGCCTTTTCCATCAAGCATCCCACAATTCCTCCAAAAAATACCCTTTACCCATTTACAAAGCCATTCTAGCATTTTGGTAATTGCAAAAGCACCTCTCCACTTCTTGGTACCAAATTCTGTATTAGTCAGCCAAGCAGGTGCTGATGCAAAATACCAGAAATGGGTTGGTTTTTATAAAGGGTATTTATTTGGGGTAGGAGCTTACAGATACTGGGCCATAAGCATAAATCACTTCCCTCACCAAAGTCTATTTTCATGTGTTGGAGCAAGATGGCTGCCGATGGCTGCGAGGTTCAGGCTTCCTGGGTTCCTCCCTTCCAGGGTCTTGCTTCTCTTTCCTCTGTGAGCTTACTTCCTAGAGCTCCAGCTTAAGGCTTCAGCATCAAACTCCAACATCAAAACTCCAACATCAAAAGCCCCAACTCTGTCCTTTGCCACGTCTTTTATCTAGGCCCTTTTATCTTTGTCCTAATGACGTGGCCCAGTCAAAGCCCTAATCATAACTCAATCACAGCCAGTAATAGACCAGATTACAAACATAATCCAATATCTATTTTTGGAATTCATAACCATATCAAACTGCTACACAAGGGGTGGTGATATTTAGGTGAATGCATTTTTTCTTTCCCCTCCCTTCCCCTTCCTCTGCCCCCACCCCCAGCTGTTTTTGCTGTCTGTGTCCATTCACTGTGTGATCTTTTGTATCTATGTCTCTTTTTGTCTTCTCTTTTCACCTTTCTTCTCTAGGATTCACTGGGATTCGATTCTGGGGACATCTGATGTAGAGAGAGGTTCCCTGTCAATTATGCCACCTCAGTTCCTGGTCTCTGCTGCACTTCACCTTGACTCTCCCCTTTGTCTCTCTTTTTGTTGCATCATCATCTTGCTGTGTGACTCACTTGTGCAGGCACTGGCTCGCCACACGGGCCCTGACTCACCATGCAAACACTTGGTTCACTACATGGGCACTTGCACACGCAATTGCCTCACCACACGGGCACGCTTTCTCTTCTTCTTTTTTGACCAGGAGGCCCCAGGGATTGAACCCAGGTCCTTCCATATGGTAGGCAGAGCCCTTATCACCAGAGCCACTTCGCTTCCCAGGTGGATGTATTTTTAAACATTGAAACCCCAGAGTGTCTTGAACACTCTGGTCAATAGAAGCAGCCCCTCCGCCTACCTAGATTCCTGTTGCCTAGAGACCACACAAAGTTCTCACCTGAGGCAGATGTATTGCAAGGTGATGCTCGCTCTTCTCAAAATCTGCCTTTATTTCCACTCATTGCTTCTACACTGATAAATAGGCTTGCATCTCAGAATGGCCTGAGCAGGGAACCATTGTCCCTGCTATGAGAGGAAATGGAGTCCCCTCTCCTCCCAAGAAAAGGCAGGACAGCAAGTGTGGGAGTGGATCTGGAAGGTGTTGTTTGAAGGCAGGGGGTGGAATAGAAAGGTGGATATGGGAGAGTTTACTGATATGGGGATTCACATCAATGTTAGTTTCCCACGACTCAGGATGTAACATCTTGGTGAGTGCTAATGCAGTGCTGGAATGGTTCCTTGAATCTTGGAGATGATGATGATCTACAAAATTTTCCTGGAAGAGTTCTGAAGGTTTAGAGAACAAGTCATGCTAGAATGGATTAACATGTAAGAACAGAAAACTCACCAGCTCATTATGGGAGGACCTTCTCTTTAAAGTGATAAGGAATGAAGGCATTTCACGGAAGAGGAATTTGTGAATGGCCAATACCCACTCAGAAATATGCCCAATCAGACTATATACAGATTAAGGTCACAATCAGATACAACTTTATATTCATGAAAAGCCTGGCACCTTTCTGCTGAGATCAGCTCAGCGATAGGTTGGTTTGAAGGGAAGACAACGCAGAACTTTATGAAATAAAGGACGGAAAGAGAGACACAAGAGAGGAGGTAAAGATGGGACCAGGGGCCTCACAGCCTTTGGAACTGAGAGCCTTGGCCCTAGTTTCCACACTGTATTTATTCAGGAACTAACAAGCAGCTCTTTGCTATCTGAACTGCAACATCATCTACAATAATAAGGAACAACTGCAACATCTACAATAGAACAGGTGCAACATTTACAATAAGGAACAGGTCATACAAAGCTCAAATATAATTATTTTCCCACACCTTTCATCCAGCTGAGATGATCTACTAGGCACTACCTTATTTTTCCCAAGTCTTTTTTTTTTTTTTGCAGTACCAGGATAGGGGATTGAACCCAGGACCACATATGTGGGAGGCCAGCACTCAACCACTGAGCCACATCAGCTCCCCTTTTCCCAGGTCTTAACAAAAGATATTAAAGCCACTTTTTAACTCTCAGGTCATTTCTTGAAAATCTTTTGCCAGCTGGAGAGACTGGAGATGTGAATGAAATGTTTTTACTTTCCAACCCGGCAGACCCTGCCTGGCCCTCTGTATTTCCTCTAAATTGTGCTTACGCACACTTTAGCTTATTTGTTGTTTTCTGCACTGTGTCATGCACAGCTAAAAGAAACTAATTGTCACTTTCAACAATCTGCCTTGAAATTTCCTTAGCCGATCTGAAATTGCATTTGGTACGTTTTCTATCATCCAAATTAGTGCGGGAGACACTTTAACCAATAGTTGAGTTGCTACATAGCACAGATTGCCACTTTTCCTGCTGTGAGAGTAATTTTTCTCATCACTTCTTCAGCTTCCATTAACAGTTTGCTTGCCATTTTTTCAAACTTCACTAGCAGTTGCATTGGCATTTCCAATACAAAGCAAATGCCACGTATTTTAGGTTATTGCTATGACAGCATGCCAACTTATATGCTGGTATCAGACAGGAAAAGACTGACATGTTTGACAATGAACAACCTTGCAAACTATTTTGTCTTTACTTATTTTTTTAATGTTACATTAAAAAAATATGAGGTCCCCATATATCCCCCCACCCCCCTCACCCCACTCCTCCCATAACAACATCCTCCTCCATCATCATGGGACATTCATTGCACTTGGTGAATACATCTCTGAGCACTGCTGCCCCACATGGTCAGTGGTCCACACCAATGACACATTTTCTTCAATTACTAATCACAATAGTTAATGAATAGAATATTAGTAAGTCCACTCTAATCCATACTCTATTCCTCCATCCTGTGGACCTTAGAATGGTTGTGTCTACTCCACATCTATATCAAGAGGGGGCTTAGATTCCACATGGATGCTGGATGCAATTCTCTTGCTTTCAGTTGTAGACACTCTTGGCTCCCTGGTGTGGTGGTTGACCTTCTTCACCTCCATGTTAGCTGAGTGGGGTAAGTCCAATAAACCAGAGTGTAGGAGTTGCAAGTCTGTTGAGGCTCAGGGCCTGGCTATCACATGGTCAGTCCAGAGATACCGTGCACGCATACAAATGTTTCTGTAAGATTCCCAAAGTGGCAGTGTTGGGTCATACTACTTGAGAATTGCCAGTTTTGAGAGACCCCATCACATTCTACTACACGTACGAAGTGCACATTTAAATTAAACAACATCGGGTTGTCCCCTTGAAAGACTTGAAGGAAGGTCAGAGCCCAGGGCCAGGCCCCAGCAGCCACTGGCAGATGCTGTAGAGCGTGGGTCTTCACACAAGCTGAGAGCGGGAGGAAGAGAGTCAGTAGAATGACTTGACTGTCCCTGGGGCTCTGTGACGCTTTCCACCCGTTTCAGGTTTTCATCACCTGCTCAGAACTGCTAAGCCCCGCTGGGAATCGAAGAGTGTCGGGTCTACCGTGGGCCAATCTGGGGGGCAGAAGGGCCTCCCTGTGGCCGGCACAGATGAAGGACTAGAGACCCTGAACACATCTCAGAGAAAGAACGATGCGAAGGCGATGTTCTCCTTTTTTGATTCTGCTGAGGATGAGAGTGGTGTGTTCCTTGGAGCCCCATGCCAACAAGAGCCCGAGGGGGTGGGCTCGGCTCATGCATCTAGTGGGGACATCTTAAGACCTCTCGGGAGCCCTGGTTCTGCCGACCCTCTAGGTCAAGTTGTCCCCTCTCCCATCCCCTCGCTTTGGGTGCAGAGATGTCATTGTCCTGGGGCCTCTGGAAGGCACACAGAGCAGCAGATAACACACTGAGAACATCCTAAGTTCTTTCTAAATGAGCTCTAGAGCTCTACTCTCACTGAATTTAAAACCCTTTTTCCCAAGAGGGAAAGAAAAAGCTGAGAAGAAAAAAGTGTTGGCAGCTGGAGTCTGAATTAGCAGGTTTCTCTCCAAAGACCGGAAACCGCCTGGTGCAAGCAGATGTACTGAAGCTAACGTGGTTTTTAGAAATGGGACGCATGCTTCGCTGACTGGTCTGGTTTGCTTATGTTTGGTTACCTCACACAATATTTCAGGTTTGTTTTTTTTTTTTAGCAAGGAGAAGTGTATACAAAATTATTGCCATCCCTTTCCTAGACCAAGGTGTGTTTTTGATAATCCTCCTGAGCAAACCACATTATTAGATAATACCCAAATCAGAGTATCCGACTGAGGGGCGTGCACCGACAGAGCCCTTCTGCTCTGGAGTGTGGTTCTTGGGCCGGGAATGGTAGGAGCTGGTTAGAAATGGAGACTCTTGGGTCCCATCCCAGACCTACTGAATTAGAACCTGCATTTTAACAAAAGCCCTGGGAGTGTTCATTCAAGTTTGAGGAGCTCTGCTACGGACCTTTGTTTCAGCCTTCCCTCGGCAGACTCGCCTGGCATACTAACAACGCACACTCTGGGGTCTGCCCAAGCCGTATTGGAATTACCCGTAAGGTTCTCAGGCAAACCGGTTGGCGAGGGCTGCTCCGGGCTGCTGGAAATCTCCTGTGGCCCTCCAGTGCACACCGCCACCCCCAGCGACCCTCTCCAGTGCGACCCACAGTTCTAAGACAGTGGTTTCCCAACAACCAGGCAATAGGGAAGAGAGAAATAGGAGAAGTGAAACTCTCTGTGCTGGTGGGATTTGAGTCGCCTTTAGCCCCACATACCCTTTATGAGTGGATTTTTAGAACATTTCTTTTTTTTTAAGATTTTATTTTTTAAAATTTATTTCTCTCCCCCACCCCCCCCATGCCTGCTCTCTGTGTCCATTTGCTGCGTGTTTTTGTGTCCGCTCGCATTCTTGTCAGTGGCACCGGGAGTTCGTTGCGACATCTTGCTGCGTCAGCTCTCTGTGTGTGCGGCGCCACTCCTGGGCAGGCTTTGCTTTTCTCACATGAGGCGGCTCTCCTTGCACGTGGGGCTCCCCTATGTGGGGGACACCCCTGCATGGCATGGCACTCCTTGCCTGAGGGCCAGCTCATCACACGGGTCAGGAGGCCCTGGGTTTGAACCCTGGACCTCCCATGTGGTAGGTGGATGCCCTATCAGTTGAGCCAAATCTGCTTCCCTAGAATCCCTCTCTCCCTCTCTCCCTCTCTCCCTCTCTCCCTCTCTCCCTCTCTCTCCCTCTCTCCCTCTCTCCTCTCTCCCTCTCTCCCTCTCACAGACACACCCTAAGAATGAGAAGAGGAAGGGAGTTCGGGGAAGGCAGCTTTTTCATGTCTAATCTACCGTGATGTCCTCCTGGGGTCAGGGCAAGGGGCAACCGCCGCCATCTGGCTCTCGCCTTCCCGCAGCAGCAGCCAGTACCCTGGCTCCTTCTTCCCTAGAAGGCTGGCTCTGAGCAGGAGCCCTTGGGCGGTGGCAGTTCCTAAGGGCCAGGAGAGTTCCCTCACCAGCCCGAGGTCGGCCTGACTGGCGATTCCAGGACCTCCGCTCCGGCCGGGCTGGCGCTGGGTCCTGCGGGCGCCCGGGCTCGGGGGCTTCCAGCTGAAGCGCATTGAGGACAGTGGGGTGTGGACTCGGGTCTCTCTGACCCGGGCATCCAGCTGAGAGCGTGATCCTGCTGACCTGAGATAAAGGCCAGGAGCCTGGGAGGTGGCGGCCGTGACATGCCTAAGGGAGCGGATGTGGACAGGGAGAAAGGACCCCGGTGACCGAGCCGCTTACTTCCTGGCTGCCGAGGCCCATGGAGCCAGAGGCTCCTAACAGAGGTGCTGCTCAGCCCTCCCTGGACCTGCAGAGGGGCCAGCACAGAGGTGGCCAGAAGGGAAGTGACCTGGACACTGCAGCGGGAAGGGACTGTACAGAGTCTAGTCCTGTTCATTCATTTTACAGATGGGGACACTGAGGCCCAAAAGATTAGCAAACCTCAGAGCCTTGCAGCAAGTGGCGGGGCGGGGAATCGCCCTGTGTGTGGACTCCCCGTTCAGTGCTCTTTCTAACCTATCTCTCTGCCATCAGGCAGGGAGCCAGAAGATACTTCTCTAAGAGCCGAGCCCTAGTCTTGCGTGTAATAGCAACTTTTATGGCTGCAGCCTGATGCTCTCAGAGAACGGGCTTTAGTATCAGACAGAGGTGGTTCAAATCTGGATTTTCTATTTCTTCACTTATGTGACATAAGACAAGTAACAAAAGGGCAAGTTTCAGTTCCCAAATCAGTTAAATGGGGATCCTGGTATCTGAACCGCGTTGGTGGAAGGATGAGATGAGGTACTGGGAGTGAAGTTTGGGTCTCTCAGCCTGCCGTGCTCACGAATCACCTTGCTAAAGTCCTGCCCTGATCCGGCGGCCTGGGGCCTGCTGGGCCTCGGCGGTTCTCCCAGGCAGGCAGGTGCGCGGGCAGCTGGGCTCTGAATCACTGAAGCCAGCGCGCAAAGCACTTACCAAACCGGAGGCTTACTTTTGTGTGTGTGTGTGTAACTTTTCATTTTGAAATAATTTGGATTTAGAAAAAGTTGGGGAAAAAAGAGTGCAGAGAATTCCCCTAGACCCTTCACCCAGCTTCACCAAATGTTAACACTCTTATATACGATCCCAATAACAATGATCAAAATACGGAAAATGACGTTGCTCCGATACTTTTGACTATGCCACACACTCTTCAAGTGTCGTCAGCTGTCCTCCAATGTCCCTTCTCTTCACTGGGATCCAATCCAGGACCACACATTGTCTTTCACGATCTTGACTCCTTAGCCTCTTTCCAGCAGGGATGGTTCACACGGGAAACTTGTCAGGAAGAGACAGTTTCAACAACAGTGAGGCTCGACTGCATTTTCTGACGCCTCTTTGCACTCAAGGGGTTCATAAGAATCACCAGGGAAGCTAGTTTTTTCCCGATCACTCCCAGCTGGGTTTGGGTGCTGTTTGGGAACATGCATCGATCAGCACGCCAGGGGATCTGACGCAGGGGTCTGGAGGACCAGAATCTGAGAAACATCACGCAGGCCTGGCAGGCTCAATGGCCCGTAAACGTTTGCTGTGTCATCTCTCCTGATACAAGGGCAACTGCCTCTCCCTATTTCTTTAGAAACATTAAAAAAAAATCATTACAGTCACCTGGTAACATTTCTAGAGCTAGTTTCTGTAGAGACCTGCTTCCCCGTCCCCGCCCCCCTTTGTAACACTAGTGGAAGCACAATCCTATGCATTGTTTTGCAGTTTCTTTTGTCACCTAACATACCCTTTTGTTCCCCACATTTTCTGGGCGGCGATGCAGGTTCTCGCCTCCCCAAAGTCTGCCACTAGGGGGCACCAGGGACTTCCCCTTAGAACTAGTAGGGCTTTCTGAAGTTGCCAGATGTGTCCAGTCAGGCACTCAGCAAGTTGCAGAAAGAGACCTGGAAGGTTTGCTCAGCCGGATTTACCACCTGTGGCCTGGCTCCTTCTACCTTTGGTTGCACTAGGATGATTTCCAGCATACATAGTGATGTTTGCATGGAGATGTGGGGTGTGCAGGGCCGGTGCACACCGTGGGGACTTCTGCCTGAGGATTTTGGTGTGACTGGCCTGGGCAGAAGGGACAGCCACAAATAAGGCAGCAACTGTGTAGAAGCTCAAACAGAACTGCTGGCTTGACACACCTTCCCACCAGGCACCAGGTCCCTCCCCCAGATTCTGTTTCCAAAGAATCAGTAAACACGCACTCATTGTGGATACCCTACTTCATCATCCCCTAACATCCTCGAAGGCACTTAGGAAAGAAGGGGCCCTCCCGGTGGAGATTATTTTCCAAGGGCAAAGAGGTCACAGACTTAAACCTGCCCTAGACCCAGTGGTGTACTGGTAAAGGGTTAACAGGAGAAACAAACCTCTTGACAGTGTTTGCCCATTTCTTTCTCTCTCTTTTTTTCCTTACAGAAATTAAAATCAGCATTTACTGAAATGACAAATTAAGGAGTGCTGTTTTGGTTTACAATAGAATACGTTAAAATGGTGTGCTTCCGGGAAGCGGCTGTGGTTCAATCGATTGGGCTCCTGTCTACTCTATAGTAGGCCCTGGGTTCATGTCCTGGGGCCTCCTTGTGAAGGCAGGCTGGCCGGCGCCCACGGAGAGTGGACGACTCATGCCTGCACAGAGCTGGTGCAACAAGATGATGCAACAAAGGGAGACAAGCAGACAGAAGAATGCATAGTGAATGGACACAGAGAGTAGGCAGCAAGCAAGCTGCAAGGGGGGGGGGGGGGGGATAAATAAATAAATAAATAAATAAATAAATAAATAAAATAAACCTTAGAAAATAAAGGTGGCTTCCTGAACAAGATTCAGTTCTCATAAAATCAGGTTGACCCCCTTTCTTTAGAATACTCAGGTTATGTGTGAGGGAAAATAGTTATCACCAGAAATCAGTTAGCCATGTTTCTTGTGATCACAAAGTCTTAGATCTGTCAAATTGTGTGTCTCCTAGGAGCTTATCATCCACTCTATTCAGATCCTGCAGGGAATTGTTAAATACTCACTTTCAAGCTGATTTCAAGTTACTGACATGGTGTCACTGAGTACCACAATATAGTATTTCCACCATTTAAATACAATAGTTGTAATGGCCTCAAGAACATAGAAAACTGTTGACATAGTAAAATAACTAGGAAGTGATGAGCTATGATCTTTCGTTTTGTATCATTTATTTCATTGTAAATTTATATATAATTTCATTTTTATTAATAATAGTTATGCTTAACAACCTGTTTGTAAAAATCTTGAGAAGTTAACAATCAACTCTCACGTATATTAGTGGCTAGACATTGTCTCTTTTTCTTTTGCCAATTGGACCACAGTGCGCTGCAGACTTTTGATTTCTCTGTATATTAGGAAGAGCAGGAAATAAATGATGTGTGTATATGTCAGCCTATTTGGCAAACAAAAATCAGAAAAAACTGTTAAGCTGTGAATTATTTTACTAGTCCCCATCTGACTGCATCTTCTATGTTGCATCAGTTCTTTTTTAAGGGAAGTCAGTTTTATTTTATTTTATTTTTTTAACATTGCTCTAAGTGCTGTACCTACATGGTCTCACTGAATTCTCTCAAAAATGTAGGTACTATTATTATCCTCATTTGGTAGATAAAGACACCAGAGTTTACAGAGGTCAGGTAACACAGCCAGAACTTGCGGCGTTGCTGCTTGGGGCTCAGTTGTCATTCCATGACAGGCTGGCATCTGCTAGGATATAAGTGGCCCGTGCTGATTCTTGGCTGTTGGTCCATACTTGTTCCTTGCCTGATAATGCAGAGCCTCTGCAGGTCTGGCTGAATCCACAGCCTTCTAGACCATGAGGGATTTTCAGCTGCCTTCCAATGCCACTCCTGGCCATGGAAGCTTCATAAGCATCTCAGGCCTTTGTCATCTAGAAATGCCGCTAGAGTCATTCTTGGAATGGTTCCCACTTGGCCACGATGTACTATCCTTTGCATATATTGTTGGAATTGCTTTGTTGGAACGTTTATGAGATTTTTTTGTATCAATGTCCATGAGGCACATTGGTCTGTAGTTTTCTTGTACCGCCCTCTTCTCCCATTTCTTTTTTTTTTATTCCGCCACCTCCTCCCCGTGACTTTTTGCATGCTCTCTGCTCTCTGTGTCCATTTGCTGTGTGTTCTTCTGTGTCTGTATTTATTTATTTTCTCTCCCTGCCTTGCAGCTTGGTTGTTGTCTGCTCTCTATGTCCATTTGCTGCACGCTCTTCTGTGTTTTCACTTGTCTGCCTTCTTTGTTGCGTCACCTTGCTGAGTTGGCTCTCTGTGGCGTTTGAGGGCCAGTGGCTCTTCGTGGCTCGTGGGTGAGCCTGCCGTCACAAGGAGGCCCCGGGACGTGAACCCAGGGCCTCCCATATGGTAGGCAGGAGCTCATCTGATTGAGCCACAGCCGCTTCCCCCATTTCTTTTTGAGGGAGCTTTATTACTTTGTGATTTTTAAAGAATTTGTCCATTTCACATAAGTTGTGAAATTTATTGGCATAATGTTTTGAAACATATTCCCTTATCTTTTTATTTTCAGCAGATGCTGATTTTGTAAATTGTGTCTTCTCGGTCTGGTTAGAAGTTTATCAGTTTTATTGATTTACTTTAAGAACCAGTTTTGATTTCATTGATTTACTGTTATTTCATTTAAAAAATTTTTCCTTGATTTTCACTCTGGTCACCATTATTTTCTTTCTTCTGTTTATTTTAGGTTTAATTTGCTCTTATTCTATTTTCTTAAGGTGGAAGGTAAGGTCATTGATTTCTTTCTCTCTTTTGCATAGTGTTCTATGTTATAAAGTTCCTTCCAAGGACCATTTTAGTTATATCCAACAAATTATTATTATTATTTTAGGAGGTACCATGGACTTCACATATGGGAAGCAGGCACTTGACCACTTGAGCTGCATCTCCTCCTCCAACAAAATTTGATCTATTGTATTTATTTTCATTCTCATTTAGTTTAAAATATACATTCTGATTCCTTTGGATTACTTCTTCGACCATGTGATATTTAGAAGTTTATTTAGTTTCCAAATATTTGAGGGTTTTTGATATCGTCTCCTGGTAATAATCCTAATTTGATTCCTTTGTGGCCTTACATCCTTTCAAATATGTTGAGATTTGTTTTACGGCCCACAACATCATATGTCTTGGTAAGTGTTTCAGGTACCTTTGAAACAAATATATCTTCTGTAGTTGTTGGACAGAGGGCTCTATAAATTTGAGTTAAGTTCGTTGATAGTGTTGGTCAAGTAAAGTGCTCACTGGTTTTCTGTCTACTTGTCCCATCAAGTACTGAGAAATAGCATATTGAAATTTCCAATTTTAATAGTGGATTTATTTCTCCTTTCAATTCTATTTTTTTTCCATATATTTTGAATTACTCTAATCACATGTATAAATGTTTAGAATTATTGCATCTTCTTGATAACATGATACTTTCATCATTATAAAATGACCTTCTTTAATCCCTAGTAATACTCTTTGCTCTGAAATCTTTGTCTGATATTAATATAGCTGCTCTAGATTTCTTTCAATTAGTATTAGCATAGCATATCTTTTTTCCAGACTTTTACTTTAAACCTATGTGTGTCTCTATATTTAGAGTTGGTTTCTTGTAGGTAGCATATAACTCTGTTTTATTATTTTAGTGGTTGATTTAGGGCTTATATTATACATTTTTATCTTATCACAGTCTACCTTAAAATGATATTATAGGGAAGTGGATGTGGCACAAGATCCCACATGGGAGGCCCCGGGTTTGATTCCTAGCACCTCCTAAAGAAGAAAAATGAATAATGAGCAGATAATGAGCAGACATCGAGAGTAAAGACAATGAGCAAGACAGTGAGTAAACAATGAGCAGACAACGAGCAAAAACAAAACAAGCAGGGAGCAGATGTGACTCAAGCAGTTGAGTGCCTGCCTCCCACATGGGAGGTCCCAGGTTTGGTTCCTGGTGCCTCCTAAAGAAAAAAAAACACAAAACGAACAGACAAGGAGTAGACAAGGAAAAAAAATGAGCAAAAACAATGAGCAAACAATGAGCAAACAGACAAGGGAGCCATCTCAGGGGCGGGGGGAAATGATATTATACCACTTCAGGTATGAGAAAAGAACCCTACAAGAGCATACTTTTTGCCTCCCCTCTCTATAGAGCTTTGTGCTATTATCATACCTTTTATTTCTACACTTCTACATATATTATAAATCCATAATAAACTGTGATTATTTTAGCTTTAAAAATCAATTCTTTTACAGAAGTTTTTTAAATAAGAAAAAGTTTCTTTATATCTACTCACATATTTACCCTTTCCACTGTATTTTTTAAAATTAATTTGTACACATACAAATTCTCTCTGGTATCATTTTCATTGATTTAAGGACTTTTTAACATTTCTGGTAATGGAGATATGCTTGTGACAAATTCAGCTTTTGCATGTCTGAATAAACTTTTATTGCACCTTCATTTTTTAAAAATTTATTTCTCACCCCTCCCCCTATTGTTTTGTGCTTGCTGTCTGCTGTCTGTGTTCATTCATGGTGTGCTCTTCTGTGTCTGCTTGTCTTCTCTTTAGGCGGCACTGGGAACCGAGCCCGGGACCTTCTGGAGTAGGAGAAAGGCGCTCAATCTCTCACGCCACCCCAGCTCCCTGGTCTGCTGTGTCTCTTATTGTCTTATCTCTGTATCTCTTTTTGTTGCATCATCTTGCTGTGCCAGCTCTCTGCACAGGCCAGCGTGGGCCAGCACTCCTCTGCAGGCCAGCACACCATGTGGGTCAGCTTGCCTTCACCAGGTGGGTCTAGGTATTGAACCCGGGACCGCCTATATGGTAGAATGGAGCCCAATTGCTTGAGCCACATCCACTTCCTGCACCTTCATTTTTGAAAAATAATTTTGGTTGGTATGGAATTTTAGGTTGATAGCTTCTTTCATTCAGCTCTTTAAATGTTGTTCCACTGTCTTTTAGCTTATATACTGTCCATTGTAATATATGCTGTGATTCTTATCTTTTTCCTCTGTATACAATGTGTCTTTTTTACTAGTTATTTTTAAAGATTTTCTCTTTATCATTAGTATTAAGCAATTTGATTTTGATCTACTTTGGTATCATTTTTTTCTGCCTGCAGTCTATTGATTTTCTTAGATCTGCGGATTTTTTTCATCAAATTCAGAAAAAGTTTGATCATTATTTCTTTAAATATTTTTGTCACTCTCCCCTTCCTGCACTCCAATTACACCTATATTAGAAATTGTCTCACAGCTGACTCTCTTTCAATGTTTTTCTCAGTCTTTTTTATTTTGCGTTATTTCTATTGCTCTTTCAAGTTATCCAATCTTTTCTTCTTCTGTGTCTAATCTGCTCTTAGCCTCATCTCAGACATTGTATTTTTCACATCTTGAAGTTCCACTTGGATCTTTTTAATATTTAAAGTGTCTCTACTTATATTCTCAAATTTTCCCATACCTTTTGAATATATGAAATATAGTTATACTAGCAAATTTACATTTTCATCTATGAATTCTATCATCTGTGTCATTTAGATCTATTCTTATGGATTTATTTTTTTTCTATTTCAATTGTGTTTCTTGGATTCTTTGTGATAGGTAATTTTTTATTGGATGCCAGAAATTATGGATTTTATCTTGTTGTGTGCTAGATAGTTTTGTATTTAAATTTTTTTCTTGAGCTTTGCTCTGGGAAGTAGTTAAATTATCTGGGAATGATTTGATCTTTTGGAGGTTACTTTTAAGATTTATTAAGTAGGCCCAGAGGAGCCTTAAGCTGGGACTAATTTTGCCTTACTACTGCAGCAATAACCTTCTGTCTTAGTTTCACAGCTACTAAAACAAATACCGTACAGTTGGTTGGCTTAAATGATGGGAATTTATTGGCTCAAGGTTTTGAGCCTATGAGAAGTCTAAAATTGAGGTGTCAACAAGGCAATGATTTCTTCTCAAAGACTGTGGGATTCTGGGGCTGGCTGCTAATGATTCTTGGTTCTTGACTCTTCTGCTGCATGGCAATGCACATGACACTGTGTCCTCCTTCTCTTCTAGATTCTGCTGACTTCTGTTCTCATTCCCATGCTTTCTCTAGGTCTGAATTTCATTCTGTTTACAAAGGACTCCAGTAATATGGGTTCAAGCCCAACCTGATTCATTTGGGCCACACCTTAACTGAAGTAACATCTTCAAGAGATCATATTTACAATGGGTCCACACCCATCAGAATGCAAGCCACGACGAAGAACATGTCCAAACTGGGCTGCACAATTCAATCCACCACACCTTCTGAGTGCTCTGCCTGAATTATGAGGTTTTCCACACTCTGGCAATTGGTAATAAGAACTGTTTCCAGCCCTGTGGAAGCTTAGGGAACTGTTCCCTCTAAATCTTTCTGGTGGTTTTCCCTATCTTTGTGTAGTTCTCCTTACATGCATATAATGCTAAGCATACAGATGAATATTCAAGGAAATCTCCCTTTCTTTGCAGCTCTTCCATACTTGTCCTGTGACCTCTAGCTGCCTTGGTCTGTGTGGACTCCCAGCTCCATCTTCTCAATTCTGTGAATCTACCTGAGGTCCTCCTTCCTGGGAACTCACTGCAGGAAGTAAGCAGGGTGAGTTATAGGGCTCGCATCATTTGTTTCCTTTCTCTCAGGGCCTGCTGTCTAATATCTAAATGTCATTGTTTCATATACTATGTTCAGTTGTTTAGTTGTTTCAGGTGGGAGAGTAAACCTGACTTCTGTTATTCTACCTTGTCCAGAATTGGAAATCCACTTAGTTTTTATGCATAATTTAAAGAATCCATAATAATTTGATTTAGGACTACAAACTTTATAAATTGTGTTAGAAAAAAGTTTATACATTACTGATTAAAAGAATGAATTTTTTAAAACAAATTAGAGTGGTTAATAAAATTGGTTTATAACCAGCTTTGTCTCTTCATTCTATTTTTATCATGATATAAAAATGCTCATTTGTACAAAACTAAGGTCAATTTTTCTTGATTTAAATTCTCTAAATGTCCAACATTTGGTTTTATAGTTCCTTATTATTCCACAATATTTTTATTATATTATTAAAATGTCAAGCAGTAAGCTGATGCTTTTAAAAACATGACCTGATTTAATCCTCTCAAACACATGGTTAAACTAGGTATTATTATTTTCAATAGGGAAGTTGTGGGTTTACAGAACAATCATCCATAAAATACAGGATTCCTATACACTACTTATGGTGGTTTGGAGCTTTTTACCCCAGAGAAACATGTTCTTAAATTTAATCCATTCCTGTATGAACCCTTGTAAATAGGATATTTTGATGAGGTTACTTCAGATAGAGTGTGGCCCAGGATGGATCTTAATCCTATTACTGCTGGCCTTATAGGGAAGGTCACAGAGAGAGAAAAAAGCCAAAGAAGCCAGAAGCCGAAAGTCTTTGGAACCCAGGAGAGGCTGTCATGTGCATTGCCATGTGACAGAGGAGTCCAGGACTAATTAGGGCTCACTGGCAGCCAGCCCCAGTAGGCCAATTTCAGAAAGAAAGCATCACTTTACTTTTGCCTCAATTTTGGAATTCTCCTATCCTCAAAACCATGAACTAATAGAATTCCACTGTTTGTTTGCATTGTTTATTGCATGATGTTTGCTTAAGCATCCAAGGAAACTAAAGCATCACCACGGTATTAACACCTTGCATTGGTGGGGTACATTTGTTACAACTGATAAAAGCATATTTTTATAATTGTACTATTAATTGTAGTACATGGTTAACTCAGGGTTCACTATTTGTGATGTGCAAGTGCATGGGTACTTTTATTTTTTATTCTAGTAACATATATACAACCTAAAATTTCCCCTTTAGCCACATTCAGATACATAATTCAGTGCTCCACAGAACTTTTTAAGATTATATAAACCCAAGATTGGGTTTTACTATGTGAGATGTAATGATTAAGCATTTTTTTTGCCTTTTCCAAATTCAGACACCAAATTCAGAATAATTAAGTTGTTAGGACGTCATTTATGCCTAAACTACCTTAAGTCCTGGAATGGTCACTAGGTAACACTAAGATTTAATCTTTTATCTTATAAAAAGGAGGGCAGTTGTGGGAATTTCCTGTCTTCCAACCTTAGAAGGAAGAGAAATGATTTCCTCCTAGTAGTGAAGCCTCTTCGGTTATGTTTGCTTTGAATACACAATCCTCTACATACAATTTTTATTATTTATCCCTAAGAGAGATAGTTTACACTTGTTCTCACTGAGGCTGTCACTTTAAGATATGGCCTACAATTACCTATGTGGCTAAGGGGATAAAATGGTTTGATGCTACATCCCAAGTGGAAGAGGTTAATTCATTCATTTTTTTTAAAGATTTATTTTATTTATTCCTCTCCCCTTCCCCCCTACCCCAGTTGTCTGTTCTCTGTGTCTATTTGCTGTGTCTTTTTTGTCCGCTTCTGTTGTTGTCAGCGGCACGGGAACCTGTGTTTTTGTTGCATCATCTTGTTGTGTCAGCTCTCTGTGTGTGCGGCACCATTCCTGGACAGGCTGCACTTTCTTTCACGCTGGGCGGCTCTCCTTACGGGGCGCACTCCTTGCACGTGGGGCTCCCCTACGCAGGGACACCCCTGCGTGGCAGGGCATTCCTTGAGCGCATCAGCACTGCGTGTGGGCCAGCTCCACACAGGTCAAGGAGGCCGGGGGTTTGAACCGCGGACCTCCCATGTGGTAGATGGACGCCCTAACCACTGGGCCAAGTCAGCTTCCCTAATTCATTCTTATGAGTCTAATTTCTCATCTGTGCACTGGGAATAATACTAATACCCATTGCATATGGTATAGAGAAATGCCAATTACATGGGACCATGTAAAACCATACCCCATGGCTTTGGTTGTGAGAATTACATGGAATGATGCAAACAAAGTGCTTAGAGCAGTGCTGGCACTTAATAAATGCTCTGTAAATGTTAGCTGTTATTAGGGCTGAAGTAGAGGCTATGAAGGGGGAAGTGACAAAAGATGAAGGCCTTTGTAAACATATATTAAGAAGTATGGAATTCATATCAAGGGCAATAGATATAAATAGACTTGAGTTTTAGAATGCGCTAGCCATAGAATGGAATGGTGAAAGGCTTGGAAATGACTGGAAGCGGGGAGAGTAGTTAGAGAATTGCTACAGTTCAGACGAGAAATTATGGTGGCCTGAGCAAATGTAGCAGCAGAGGAGATGGAAAGTATACTGACTGGACATGTGGGGGGTGAAAAATTTATAGATCTTATTGCTTGATGTGGGAGAAGAGGTAGAAGAAAAAACTGATAATTCAGATTTCTGGCTCAGAAAACTGGGTAAATAAATGGTGGTGCTATTAAGATAGAAAACACTGGAGGACTAGTGTTATTTTTTTGCAGGTTATTTTGGTGGGTGGGGTAGGAGAGAAAAAGGAGAGAGAACCTTAGTATGGAACATGCTGAGTGTGAAGTTTGTTGAAGACATCCAAGTTGAAATGATCAAAAAACACTGACATGGCTTTGGAGCAGTGCCAATAGAACTTTCTGAAAGGATGGAAATACTCTATATTTGCTCTGTCCAATATGGTGGCCACTAATCCCAAATGGCCATTGAGCACTTGAAATATGGCTAGTGTGACTGACGAACTGAATTTTAAATTTTATTTAATTTTTATGAATACATTTAAATAGTCATGTGGAGTAGCTACCATTTTGAACAATGCAGGTTCAGAGTTTTAGATACAAAGTTTAGGGGAAGCGGATGTGGTTCAACTGATGGAGCACCCGCCCACCATATGGAGGTCCAGGGTTCGATCCCCAGGGCCTCCTGACCCATGTGGTGGGATGGCCCACGCGTGGTGCTGCCACATGCAGTGAGTGCCGTGCCACGTAGGGGTGCCCCCCACGAAAAAGAAAAAAAATATATACAAAGTTTAGGGAAGCAGATGTGGCTCAACTGATAGTGTCTGCCTACCATATGGAGGGTCCAGAGTTTGATACCCAGGGCCTCCTGACCCATGTGGTAAGCTGGCGCATGTGCAGTGCTGCCATGTGCAAGGAGTGCTGTGCCACACAAGGGTGCCTCCGTGTAGGGGTGCCCCATGAGCAAGGAGTGTGCTCTGCAAGGAGAGCCACCCCACATGAAAAAAAGCGCAGCCTGCCCAGGACTGGTGCCGCACACATGGAAAGCTGATGCAGCAAGATGACACAACAACAACAAAAGAGACACAGTTTCCCGGTGCCACCTGACAATGCAAGTGGACACACACAGGGGGAAGGGGAAATAAATAAAATAAAAATCTTTAAAAAAAACAACAAAACAAAATCCCAAGTCAACAGCAGAAATGATAATAAAATTCAACTTAATTCAGACTAGCCTATCCCATGGAAATGTCATATTTTATGATGGTTTGCCTGGAATTAAGATTTATCTCAGAGAATCTCTAATTTTGCCATAACAGCATATAAATTTATCACATATTTAACCTTTTTAGTGAGTGTCTAAGGATAACGGGCTCTGTGAATTCATTTATAATTCTTTTAAATCATAAATATTCTCCAAAATGTCTTCCCTCTATTTCTAGAATTCAATATTTGATGAACAAACTCAATGATCACCCTAAGTATCCCTTGTCTCATTTTTCTAGATTGATGACCAAATGTTTTGTCAAAATAATTTTCTTATCTCCATGCTCACTCTACGTGTTTTTTTCCTGAAAAGTTAACAATACAATTTTTTCTCAAGGTGGACAAAAACGAGAATTAAAAAAAAAAAAAGCTGTTACTTAAAAACATGGTTTGATACAGGGTAAACTTTATTGTTGTTTAATTACTATCATTTGGTTAGATTTCGGGAGCCATGGAAGTAACCATGGTATAGTGGGTTGAGTGGTGGTCAAAGATAGATATGTCTATGCTCTAATCCCCAGAACCTGTGCATATTTATCTTAGGACAAATTATGATCACCTTTTATGGCAAAAGATATTAAGGACCTTGAACGATTACCTGGGTGGGCCCTAAATGTAATCACACGTATCCTTATGAAGGCCAGAGGGACTAGTGAGATACCCAAAGAGAAGGTGATAGGAAGACGGAGGCAGGGACAGTATAATGATGTAGCCAGAAGCCAAGGAATGCCAAAGAATTCCAGGCAGCCACTGGAAGATGGAGGAGGTGAAGGAACAGATTCTGCCTCTGGGCCTCCAGAGGGAATGTGGACTAGTGGACACTTGATTTTGGCTCAGCAAAACCGATACTGGACTTCTGGTCTCCAGAACTGTGAGACGATAAATTCATTGTTGTAAGTCACCAGTGTTAATTTGTTAAGGCAGCCACAGAAAAGTAACATGTGTAGGAATAAAAGCTTCAGTGAAGATTAACATTCTGCACGTAGTCCTGTCATTTGCCCATATGAAACTTTTTTTTTCAGCTTTTGTACTTCTTTGATCAGAATATACTTGTGGGAAAGAACCATCACCTGGTTCTTTCGGCAATGTGTTCCCTAATTTCCAAGGCTGACTTCTTTTAATTCCAAGAATTTTCTTATCTAATGTTAGTCCTAACTTTAATATCAAGTTTGTTTAATTTTGCCTAGCTTATCATTCAATGCATATCCTACTAGAATGTAAGCTATAGGAAGGCAGGGACTACAACAGCGCCTGGTATAGTGAATGAATATTTGATGCATCAGCATGCTAGTCATAAAAACCCCTCGATTTGGAGTTCAGAAAACCCTATTTATACAAGCCCTTTTGGAAAAATGAAATTTATGTATAGGATAAAAAGTTAGTTTGGAATTTTTTTTGGACTTCAGGTCATGCAATGGAGAAAAGGATAACAGCAGGGTAATAGAATTACCACAACTGGACAAAGCTTACTAAGGAAGTTATGTTCAAAATTTCCAAATGGATTGTAAATAAAACTGCTTTTAAAAAATCTATTTCCAGGTGTGTTGATGAAGTAGTGGGAGGCAAAAGGCAGCAGTGTTGGAGTCAGGCAGATAGAAGTTGCTGCCACGTCCACCTTGAGTGAATTACCTCGTCTCACTTCTGAATAGGGAGATTTTCCTACCATCTACTTAGAAGGGATGAGGATTAAATGAGGTAATTACTGTGCATGAGATTTGTTACACTGTAAATGCTTCATCAGCGGTATTTATTATTAGAGTAAGTGTCAAGGTTCCTGAAGATTCATTTCTCTTTCCCTAAGGTCCTAATGCTTACAGTCAGTGCTTTGTATTAAGTACTTCACTTCAGGCTACAACAACATTGATAACAGAGTATGGAGAAAACACAAGAATTTACTCAGTTTTGCATAAATTTCCATCTCAGAGCTGGTATGGTTGAATATGAGAACAAACACTATACAGACATTAGTCATTAATGCTTATCTAAGCCGCTTCTCAAACCTAACGACATTTCCAGTTCCAGATTGGGTATGCTCGAGGACTCATTTTATTTCCCAATTCATTTATAAATTTGTGTGGACAGTAGACAATACTAAGCTGACTCTAGGGACCCAAGTCTCATTTTATCATTGGGTTTACCGTAGAAAGTTTAATCCCATTACTCATTATTGTTGAGTACATTCAAACCAGCAATTTTAGTCACACTGATCAACCACTAGAAGAGAAAGGCTGTTTTTTATTACCTTCTCACCATAGAAAGAATGCAGAATAGAATAAAAAATAGTTCTCCAAATTGGAAGTCTATCACTTTGAGACAAGGAATTTTGTTAACTTTGAGAATAACTCTAAACATTCAATCACTTGAGAGTCGTCTTCCGTCTTCCACCAAGATTGACTCTGACTCACTTGATCTCTTCCACATTTGTGGCTTTACACTTTATCTATGAAGGTGACTCTCAAGTTTTGATCTCCAGCTCAGACCTCTTCTCCACACTTGACTTTTATATGCAACTGCCTATATGACATCTCTATTTGGATATCTAAAGAAGGTCACAAATTAACAGTCCAAACCTGAGCTTGATCTTCCCCCAAACCTGCTCCTAGTACTCTCCCCAACTGGGGTCCGCTGCTCAGGCCAAATACCTTGGAGTAATCCTTAAATCTTCTCTTTCTGATGTAACTCAATCTACTCAGTGAGCAAATTTTACTGGGCCAACCTTTAACATATAAACAGAACCCAACCACTTCACCCTACCATCCTTGTCACTACCTTAACTTACTTTGATTTTTGCAATTAGCTTCCCAACTGGACTCCCCCTACAGTCTATTCTCAACACACAAGCCAAAGTGAATCATGCCACTTCTCTACTCAAAACTCCATCCCTAAGAAAATTAAAAGCCAAAGTCCTTAAAGTCACCTACCAGGCTGTCCATGAGCTGGTTCCCCATTATTCTGACCTCACCTCCCACTGCTCCTCTCCTCTTTCACTCTGCTGTCCCTTTAACCAGGTACCTTCCCACTTCAGGATCTTTGTACTTGTTCTCTCTGGCTGGAATACTTTTCTCCCACCCTCGAGTCTCTGATCAAACACTACCACTTCTTGTGAGGCCTTCCTTGACAGCCCTACTAGGACCGCAACCTCCACTCCAACCTATCACTGCTTTCCCTCCTGTTTTATAATTTACTTATGTATTTTGTGCTTATCCCCTAGTAAGATTATAAGGTCCATGAGGGCAGGGACTTTTGTCACTGCTGTGCTGCCTAAAACAGTCTCCAGAGAGGAGGCATTCAAGAAATGACTGTATAAAAAATGAATTTAAAGATAAAAAGTCATCACTCCCCGTCCCCATCCTCCCTTCCCTTTTACCGTAAAATTTTAATTAAAGTCACACAAAAGTTCTTGGATTGAAAAGGAAAGCAAACGACCACTACACATTAGTTTGTCAACATGTAATGCCCTGGGTTTATTTTGTGAGAATTCGATCACAATTTTTCCAGGTGGGATTAAAAACCTTAAGGATAATGTATGCCATTGGAGTGGGCATTCAGACTTCGGTACTGACAAAGCACTAGTAGTAGTCTGTTAAGTACCATTCTCTTCACAGAAGAGAGGTCAAATATTTCCAAAGGAAGGCACCCGATATTTGTGGTTCTGGCCTTGCAGCCTTCTGGAGAATCTTAAAAGGAAAAAAGCTGGCTGGCTGTTTTTAGAAACTGGAATGACGATACACGTACAGCAATTACTGCATTCTTCTCCCTTATATCCTTTTTGTAAGAACAAGTAAAGAATGAAGTCTTTTAAACAATTCGACAATAAAAAAGTACAATTTTTGTGTGTGTGCTAAAAAAAGGGCAAGACAACATAAACTCCAGTTGTAAGGACTCCATTTGCATACTTGATTTAACACTTTTTGGTGTGGAAGGAAATGGGACTACTGGGCTGTTTGTAGAGCAGCAACATAACATTAGTGCTTTAAGTACCAGAGACCACCCACAGTTTCGTGGGCAAGTAGGGATGGGAAGATTCAAGAGACTTCATTTTTAGCTTGTTACTTGTCCTAATGATAGTAGACCAGGAAGATCCCCATTTAACGGTACATCCCTCCCCCCACCCTTTTTTTAAACTGATGCCTTTTTTTTTTTTTGTAAAATTCTGTATGTATGTCACCATTTTTTTTTCACATGATACACAGAAAACTCAGGGACCCAGAGGGGAACCAAGTTATGTTATACCATTTACAAAATACCAAGGAGTCCACAGCTACCTAACACATTTACTACAACACAGGAACCAATGAAGGTACAGTGTACAAAAAACTGTAAACACGGCACAATAAATAGATAAAACAGCAGGTTCCGCACCATGCACATGATGTGATGACACTTCATCTCTATACAATCTCACATCTCACACTCTTTGTTGCAATTTATTTCCCTCCCACCCCCCACCCCCAAGTGCAAAGCATCACAAATGAACATTTCTGTATTCAAGTAACATATATACAAGGGTATTACAAATATGCAGTACTGTACAGATAATTGCTGTATTCTTCATTTACAGATGTTGATTTTTTTTTCCTATTAACAGTAAGAAAAGAAAAATCGAAGCATGAGAGATGAGCATTGCTGTCAAGTCCCCACAGCTGCCACAGAAATGCAAATGCTGCATTCCATCATCCCTTGCATTCAAAATGCTACTGATGCATAGCACCTAATCAAGTCCCCAAGGCTGCAGTTTCATCCTGAGGAAACTACGTCACCTCCATTGCTACTGTATTGTCTCCTATGTTGTTCAGTGCTGGCTTTTCTGATTCATGATTTTCCCTGTTGAAATAAAGTTCAATCAATTACTTATCTGTAACATACAAGTTTATCAAATCAAGACTACCTTCCCAGTAAAAAGTTTACATTTAATAATAGGAATAAATCTGTCTCTTTTGGGATGCAGTCCCAAGTAAAGGAACATGAACATTTATAGTTTATTATCAGGAATGTACAACCAAAAGTCAGGTTTATATCCACATAAATCCCATGGTCAACTACATTACCAACAAAATTATAATAGCACCCAATATAGACGTTAAAAACACATAAAACATTCCCAAGTTTTAGTATGTAAGTAGTTCAATTTCCAACTCTATGAAACCTTTTATACGAGTTTTTTAAAAAAGGAGCAATTATGGGAAGCAGACGTGGCTCAACTGATGGGGCGTCTGCCTACCATGTGGGAGGTCCAGGGGTCAAACCCAGGGCCTCCTGGTCCGTGTGGGGAGCTGGCCCACGCATGCAAGGAGTGCTGTGCCATGTAGGGGTGTCCCCACTGCATTGAGCCACCTGGCGCGGGAAGAGTGCAGTCCGCCCAGGAGTGGAGCCGCATACACAGAGAGCTGACACAGCAAGATGATGCAACCAAAAGAAACACAAATTCCTGGTGCCACAAAAGAATACACAACAAACGGGGTGAAGGAGAGAAAAATTTAAAAAAAAAAAAAAAAAAGAGCAATTATGACTGCAGTTCATGCCAGGATTTTAAGACAGGGTTCTACTATAGAAGAATGAGTAGGAGAGCTACTGAGCTAGTAATCAGAAAACTTGTGTTTAGTTGTTCTATCACCTAGATTTCTGAGTATCCTTGGAAAAATTAGTTAACGTCTCCAGATCTCAGTTTCCTTACCTTTAAAACAAAGGGACAAAAATAAGTGATCTCTTAAGTTCTACACACTGCTAGAGCTTCATGGTTATACAATTCTATAGCAATGAAAATCACAGTATTAAGATATTCAAGTCAGAATTATAATTGATTAAGAATGGATTAGTATTGAGTAGAAGATGGCTATTACTTAGGTTTGGTAATAAAGACTATATTCTGTTGCTACAAACTCTGCTGCTCCCTTTGGGCCACTCCTGACTAAAGAATATTGGCCTGGCACTTCAAGTGCTCCACAGTCTGGCCTCCCTCCTGCCATTCCAATTTCAATGTTAACTTTCCCAAAACCCTAATAATTTATGTGTTAACCTCTGAACATATATATTTTCCTAACTTTGTATTTTCACTTAGCCAAGTCTACCTGCCCAAAATGTCCTCATTCATACTCTTCTTTATCCAATCAAATCCTACCCTGGATATAATCTGATCTTACTTTGTAGAACATTCCCAGAATACCCCTGGAGTGAAAAGATTTGTCCTTACACTGAAATTATAGCCATCATCTATATAATTAATGTGACAAGCATATAATGCTTTCTGATAATTCTAGAACAAGTTTCAGATATTAACTGCAGTGAACAGTATTTCTCACACTTTTATGCTTGTGTTCTCATTAAACTGAAAACTCCTTGTCTGTTTTTGTTTCCCCCCACAGTAGGATTTCAGTAGCCATTAATATTTAAAACATAAAAAAACTTGTGCAAACATTCTAAACTCTCTATTGAAACCCAAGAGGACACGTTAAGCATAGAAAAGAATAGTTTGATTAAAAGTTGATCTGGCATGAATACGATAAGCCTTTACAGTAAATACATTATTTAAGAGTAGTTTAGCCTACTAGCCATGGTGTTTTATTAATTCTGTCTACAGGAGAAGCTGTGGAAGAAAAATGAGAGCTTTATAAGCTATTATTATACTAAGAAAGGAATGCCTGAAACATTTAAAATCTTAACTAATATTGAATTATAACATTTGTTCAGTTCTTGAACAAGAAATGATTTTTAAGTGTGTAAAGAAAAGAGCAAACAACACAAAGAAATAAAGAGAGAATAATGTCAGAATTTTCCAAAAACTTCAGCCTTAAAGTTACACTCACCTTGGAACTGAATCTACAGAGGATGAAGATGGGACCTTGGAAACTTGACAGTTTGCTGCGGCAGCCAGCTTTAAGGCAGACGATGGAACAGCACTTAAAGTCCTAGGTATGTGTCGTGCATTTAGGGGAGCAATAGAGTTTACAGTGGCAACTGATGAAGGTACAGTTAATCGAATGTTGTTCCCAATCAGAACCTGAGTTGTTGCAGAATTGGCAGCAGTTACTTGATGACTCAGTGCGCTGTGGGAACTTGAAGTCTGTGTTATATTTGAAGGCTGTAACAAAGTTGAACCTGCTGTTGATGGACTTGTATGTACAAGTGCTGTTGGTGTAGTACTACTGAGGTGTAAGCCCTTGTATACTCCTAGAGAAAAAGAAAGAATCATCTAAAAAATGTGCAACTGAGCTGTTTGTATTAGAGATAGACGTTATAAATATAATCAAAACAATTCAAATGTTCTCATCCTTACCTGAGGCTGGAAGGACGCCATTCACCCCAATTCCAAGCACCACATCATCCTTCATTTTGAATCCCATCAGTTGTTCTGATGTCACCAAAGCAGAAGCAGCAAATTGAGCACTAGCAGAATCCAAAGTCTTGGAAACAAAACCCTAAAAAGAAAATAATAAATTTTATCAGCATCACTTAGTATAAAATTACTATTAAAGCCACACAGGTATAACAAAATCAGATTAAATATAAAGGAAAAGTGGCAACCTACTGAAATCTCTTAATCTCTTTTGATAGTTATGAATTCTTATCTTCATATATGACAATATATAAAACATACAAGCCAATTATCAAAATAAACCTTCTATAATGAAGAAATAACAAACCTCTAAAACAAAGTGCTGGACAAGAAATATGCTGGAAAACATGCCAGCGGCTTGCAAATACACTAATGAATTAAAGAATATGTAGATTTCTTTAACTTATTTACATACTCATATATACACATATACAACCAAAGTCGCTTTTGTGATAGTAACTATACCTTTACAAATGGAACTAACAGAATAACACATTGTAACGTAGCCTAGACTGAGAGGCCTTTTCAATTTTTAAAATGAATTTTTCTTGCAAGACACTTAGAGACTTCAGTCTCAGCCTTCAGGCCTAAATGTGTTTAAATGGCACACATTTCTCACACTTTAGGTTTAAAAGTGATTTAATATTGAAAGAGGTTATTTTAGCGTAAAAATTGAAAACAATTCTATAATAATTAAAATGCCTAAGATAATGAATTGGGTGGGGTTATATTAAAGAGATACACTGAAAGACTAGAGGTCAAACTTGAGGACAGAGTCTCCAGCTCATTTAATTATGCTTTTTAGTTTTATTTTTTAAAATAGGGAACAGAGCAACAGTTTCTGCCATACTCACCTGTAAGGTTCTTTCTAAACCCTGTACAGAATGGCTATGATGTAGATTCAGGTGAAAGCCACTTTTCTGCTGGTTAGATGCAAGGTTCTATGACAACAGTTGATAATTAGAGATGAACTCTGGTGGGAAACAATGAGGGATAATCATAAGACAGACAAATCCCTCACCTGTGAAGTGGTGGTAGAGGAATTACTATTTGCTTGCTGTTGATGAATTTGTGCAAGCTGCTGTTTCTGCATGAGTGCCAGTTGCTGTTGATGTTGCTGGTATTGTTCGGCTGTAAATGCTGAACATAAAATGAGGAAACACTTTATAATAAAAATGCACAGACATCATACACATTTTAAAATACTAAAACAAATTTTAACATTAAAAATTTTTGGGGGCAAAACTAAAGCATTTGACAATGGTTCATGATCCTGCTAAAGATCACTCCCAAATAAAAATGTCAACATTTTGGCTACCACATTTAACTTGGCTTGAGTTTAAAAGGAAAAGAAATTAAATTTCCTGAGCAGGAAAGAGAATTGCTCATTTCCCACGTTTCAACACCATTATTTCTGTAAAGCTGTGATACTTGTACTAAACAGTGTAGAAAGGTAATACCAGCTTTTTAAAATCCACAGATTAATTCACTTAGCACTGAGCTTGAGAATAAATCTGATAATTACCATTTGCTTTCTATTTTACCCATATTACTGTCCCAATGCATTCAGGTGATGCGTAACAGTTCTGTGTATAAATACTGACTGTTCTACATGTTTCCTAAATTTAGTCATTATAAAAAATTTCCTCTGTATGACAGATGAGGTTATTGGTTTATTACCGCCCCCTTTTCTTCCTCCTCCTCCTCTTTTTTTTTTTTTTTTTTAAAGAACCCATTCTTTAAGTTGTTTAACAGGAAGAAAAGAGGCTCCAGATGTTAAGGTTAATTAACTAACTTTCCCCACCCAATTAACCCACCTGGAAAAAATCCAGTCAATAAGAACGGAGTTGTTTATGTTGATTTACTGTACAGAATGATGTCTGAGGAAAGACACTGTGTTATGCTACTTATTTTTGTCTATGGAGAGCTCAGTTCTAAAAAAAACAAACAAAAAAATGTTCATTTATTACCCCCCAAAAAAGTGTGTGCAGTTTTAAAAAAGGAAACCTTTTTCTTTTTGCCAATTAAAAAAAGAAAAAAAAAAGCACATACAATCACAATACATCTGACTCATGGCTTCTTTAAGAAGCCTGTAATGTTTGGGTACGAATTATTTTAAAACAAAAAATAAGGGTTATTCATGCATCCCTGAGACCAGGGATCCTAAAAATCATGCAAATTTCCTCATTCTAAAGTTGTTTAGTTGCACTTTGATAAATTATTGATAATCTCACTTGATCAAGTTTTATATTTTTCATTTTTAAGTCATGAAGAAGCTTTCTCTACCCTTAGGATATGTTTTTTACCTAGTACAACTAAAAAATGTAGAGACAGAAATTCTTCCATATATTTAAAAATGGATCACAAAATCATGAAATAATAAGTAAATGTCAGAAGTTATCAGTGTCTACATGGGCTCTTACATTGAGCTGAACTAAATTCTAGGGCTACAAGGACAAAAAAAGTAATTTCTCATTATAAATCTGTTCAACTGTAATCTATGCTTTGATGATTTTCTTTTCCTACTATCTCTATAATCTACAGATCTGAAATTCACAGGGAAGACTTCTATTGTCAGTAGGATGATCCCTAAATATTGACCTTAAAGTATCTGTAAATATAATCATCCCACATAAAATGCGTTGTGTCAAAACTTCAAGAGAATCTACAAAAATTAATGTTGCCTGGAAAATGCTCATAATTAAATTTATCCTTATGTTTAAAAAAATCCATAAAAAATTGTTCTTTTAAAACCTAAGGGTCCTTAACGTATTAAATATTATTAGATATTGCCAATATGTTTTTGAGATTTACACTTATATTTTCATAAGTTTGAATGAGTTGCCAGTTGCCCAAGTTTTGAATTTTCTACTAGAAGTTCTTTGTAAGTTAAAAAAAAAAAGAAAAAAAGAAAATTTCTAGAAAGTCAGGACATTATATATATAAACAATATAGCAGTCACTGAATACCTATATATAAAACTCCATTTACATATGAATGAAACATTCCATTATGGAACTTAGTTGATGTTTGTGTGGAATCAATTTAGCAAAAATAAACTTGATAAAAATGACTTCAATAAATGCTCTAAATATTTTTGCCCTATAAATAAACATCTTAATCCTGGATCTCTGAGGGCTCTGTGAATTTCACTATAAAAACCATTAATTTAGGATTAAAAATAAAACCAACATTTTAGATCACTAGGCTAGTAGTCTATTTCTTAGCTATCTCTATACTCTTAGTGTCTAGTTATGAAACTTTCTCTGGACTTTTTTGATTAATGATCTAGAAGAAAATGCACAGTGTGTGTGTATATATATAAATAAACTGGAAGTGATGGTAATAAAAAATCCACAGGTCTAGGGGCCAAGAAACCTTGATTTTAGTCCTCAGCTCTATCATAACCAGCAGGTGGGTATTTTGGGGCAAGTTATTTAACTTTCGGGGGCTCAGTATCTTCATCTAAAATGTGAAAGAGATTATTAGATCCTTTCCAGCTATGAAATGCTAAGATTTTGTAATTCTTCTGGGGAATAAAATTCCAACCAAAGACGGAAGCTGTGTGAATGAGTAGGAAAGCCTGGACAAAGGTTAGGTAGTAAATTGGCACAAATATAATCTGAATTGGGTTTTACATTATTAATTTAAACAGAAAACCAAGAAGATCACAGATCAAGATGCCTTTATAACTCAAAAGTCTAATTGAATGCTAAATAATGAAAACAAAAACAAACATGGACAATACTCCCTAAATCTCTATGAAGGAATTGAGGTAAAGTAGAAAGTTTTCAGATATGTATATCTACTTTCAGATATGGTATGGTAGTTAAGTTAGCAATTCACACAAGGATGGGCAAGATGTTCTTGTGAGGGATGACCGAAAAATTTTAGATCAGGAACTCTTGTTGATTACCTCCTACAATCTCATTCTAGAGAGGATATACATATATTAGAGGTAAGGGGAAAAAACCTGAAACCAATGAGATTTAAAATTTAACAACAGACAAAAATCCCTATTATAGATTTAATATTATTTATAAGAAATATTAAAAGATTTTATGTACCAACAGCATGCATCAAGAGCTTTAAAAAAACCTTATATAGAGCACCTGACAAACAAGAATCTATACGGGCAGAACAGTCACATGTGAGATATGATTAAAAGCTGGAAAAGTCTAACTGGTCCAGAGACTAGGGAAGAACTTCAAATATTTGAAGGAATTTATGATGCTGGAGAGCACGCAAACTTATTTAGTGTGTTTCCAAGGGCACAATAGGAACCTGTACTTTTAAACTTAAGGAAGCAGCTTTTAGTTCAAAATATGAACAAACTTTCTAACCAAGCTACCCAACTGTGAGATATAAACATGATTAAGTATTTTTTTCTTTTTCATTTTAAAAAAAATAATAATAAGATCATTCCTATGTCATTCAACTAATCTGTATTCATCTGTGTATCTTTCTGAACACTAGAGGAACAACTGAGTTAGTTGGAATTAGATGAGATTAAAGTGCCTGAAAAACACCCTTTTGAATTGAGCTTGCTGAGGTGTGTTTTTCAGCTATTTTATTTTTTAAAAATTCGGAATAAAAAAAAACATGCAGCACTGGCACCTGGAATACCTATAGTTCAGGCACTGTAAGTCACACTCCTTTAGCTGGAGTTTATCAAATGAAATGATCAAAGGAGTCAGTGGGGTGGGGGGTGGGAGGGTGACAGAAGCTTAGAAAAAAAGATTTGAAAATTGAGTTTGGGAAGATAGATTCTAGATTACCAAATACATACTTTGTTAAAAAAATCAAAAAACAAAACCCAACCCAACCCAACCCAAACCCAAAAGAGCTATTTTAAAAGATACTCTTGATTCAGCTATTTCTTTTAATAGGAAAAAGGTAACTTTAAAGAAATATAAAATGAAAAGAACTTTCAGATAGTTTTATAAAAGTATGATCCCCCTATTTAGTAAGCTTCAATTTGATAATTTTGAGGTTTATGATCCTTTATTCAGGAATCTACTCTGAAAACAAAGTTTGATGTAACTTATCTGGGTGGCAAAACACTGACAGGTCTTGCAAATGACCTGAACACAAGATATTTGTAGTCTTAATTTATTCCATTTAGCATGAATATTCCTGCACTTCACTATGTAACTACTGAACTATAAATGTATTTTACTACAAGTACTATTCCAGACTGCCGGGGATGTTATGTAATATACCTACTTTGTAAATAAAAGAAATTCTGTATTTTGAAACACAATTGGAAAAGAGATTAAGGTCCTGCAGATTTACAAAATCGAACAATGAAAATATTCAGTGCTCAAATATACATTTCCTTTTCCACAGCAAGATTAAAATTTTATGTTGCAACCTAAGTAAATGGCATTAAGTTGAATAAGCTATGGATAGTGCGTCTCAGAACCTAGCATTCTAACTACATACCAATTATTTACTTACAAAAATAAATCACACATTTAGGGCAAAGTGAGCTTAGAAAATTATTGCTGGTTTAGTTTCATTGGGAAGTAGGAATTAAAATCCTAAACATATAATTTTGGTTTTAAAATTGCTTTCTACTGTTTTCAGTCTTTGTGAATTACATGAGTCCTTTCTAATTATGAAAAAAGATATTAAAGGTATCTAAACTCAAAAACATGGGAATTAATACTTGGTCACTGAACAAACACTAAATTTTCAAAGGCGCTTTTATGAATTAAAAAAACATTAGAAAACTATTTGGAAACTGTCCAAATCACAGATCAACTACAGGTTATAAAAAATAATATTTTATCCTTAAATACTAAAATCTAGTTCTAGAAATTCTAAATACACATATAGTAATTTCTTCAATACTACGTTTTTCTTTAGAGTATCCGGAGGACCAAGCAAAAATGCTCCTGAGCAGTTGAAAGAGGCTAAAGAAGTTGATGTGTTGAAAGCTCATTCACTTTAAAAAATGAATGGGCCCCTCATATCCTCATTTAGAATTTCCTATTTAAAAGAGTAATAAGTCCTTATTTAGAAAAAGGAAAAAACAGCCCAGAGAGCATCACTATGTTTTCGTGTTAAGAATAAGTATTAATATTTTTAACAATGATCAAATAAAAAGTGGCTAAATTATAAACCACGTATTTGGCTTAAGCAGCAGGAAAATAAATCCATTTGACTCATCTCACACAATCAAGTTCTAAAATCAGTATGGTCAAAATTAAACCTTGAACATTTCTTTAGAGCATGCCATAATGGAATACCACCATCCTTTAAAGAAGCCCAACAGGGCCAGTTTTTCCTCTGGCATCAGAATAGATCAAAGTTTCTTTGGATGAGTACAAGATGAAGTCATTTGGTTTGTATTTTGGAGTCATGCTATCTGAAAAAAACAAACAAACTGTATCTTTAAAACTAGAAGACCAATGGGTGAGCCACTTAAACTACGAAGGAAGTGGCAATGCAGGCACTGAAACTGAAAGAGGGGAAAACAGATTTACTTCTTTCATTTTAGGCTTACTTTGGAGAAGACACTGCTTTAGTGGGATGGTATTTAGAATCCTGTGTAACACTAGAACTGCTAAATTTTTCTTTTGTCTGCTAGGGGCCTATTATTTGAATTCACTTAAATGAATATATGATACGACTCCACTCTAATATACTTTTATAAAGCATAAAGAGATCAGTTTTAGATCTCTGGAATATTCACAAATATGAAGGAATAAATAGTGTTACTATATAGTAGTCTGTAGGCATCTATTCTCTAAGTGTATAGGAAGATCTAGCAACATTTAAAGGGGAAATTCATTGAAAGCCAAGATTAAAACAAGTGCAACAGAAAAAAAATTTTTTTTGGTAAACTTTTTTTTAGTTGTACCACAAATACAGAAGGAAATGATTAAAGTGAAATACAAACACCAGATTATTGAAAGATTGTTTTTCAGTGAAACCTTTTGTGAAGTAATACTGTTCAACGTTCACCATTTTAAGTTCTTTGGTAAATATGAGAGAATTTTCAAAGCAAGTATGCTTTACAATAATAATGCTCACTTTAGTATAACAAAACAATATACACAGAAAAAATCATAAGATCAGAAAAATGGTTTACACATTTTGACTTCTCTGTCTTAAAAAGGTAAAGAAGATGGGGATTGAAGGACCATTTTCTATGAGAAGTCTCAAAGATTTTTAAACAACTTAAAAATCAGGGAAAACTTATTACAAATGTTTATTTTTATTATCTCTGTACTTACACTGTAAGTCTTCCTTTATACTAAAAAGTCCTTTATTTTGATTTTTAAGACAATAAAAGCAAGGAAAAACAGGCTATTCATGTACATTTAAATGGGACTATAATTGTTGGCCTACAGACTAGAGGGCAAACATCTACTCTAAGCAGAACTTGAATTTCTAGTTGATTTCTGAAATATGCCTATTTTTTCTACAAGCAGAAAGACTTCCATTTTAAAGAAGCACTTTTTGCCGGGTGGGGTGGGGAAGTGCTGCTTTTTAACCACAAAATAAATTATTTTATGGAACCTCTTATGGAGATCCTTAAAATCTTTATATTTATGAGGACGTTTAAATATAGCCCTACCAGTGATTAGGAGGAAAGGATAAATATCTTTATAGTCCTTTCAATATATATATTTAAATAACCTTTAAAAAAATCTGTTGTAACATAATTTTTTTTTCTTTTGGGATTTGAATCTGGGACTTTTTTTGTGGGAAGCCAGCTCTTAACGACTGAGCCACACTGGCTCAACTAAGTTGTTTTTTTTTTCCCTCTAGGAGGCACCAGGAACCAAACCCAGGACTTCCCATGTGGGAAGTAGGGGCTCAACTGCTTGAGCCTCATGTGCTCCCTGTAGTAACATAATTTTAACAGTGAGTTTCTATAATCTATATGCTTTAAACAACAAACTTATGCTCTAAATTAGAAAGAATGAATATTAAATAGATAGCATTTATTTTAGATACCTTTGACAATGCAGCCATAATGATAAAGTAGGTATTAGCTTAAAATGGTTCCAAATATTAAAATAACCCTTTAACCTAAATATTCTCTGGAAAATTAGTTTCTCTTATAAATTATTATGAATTACTGCATCAGCAGATAAGGCTATATGCTTATCTACTGCCTTGTTGATTTCTACTTTTAAGCCTAGGTTAAAGACTAGAAGTGTCCAAATGTAAAACAATAACAATTTTAAGGATCTTTTAAAAAAAATAGTTTGAAAATATAATTGATGGATCTTGTGGTTCAGAGTTCATACAAAATACAAACATCATACATTAAAAAATAATAAACCACCTTCATATGTGGGCATATTTAAATGAAGACCCATATATACAAATTCCTACAGCAAAAGGATTCAAATGAATATTCAGACCTAGGTAAATTTTGAGAAAAAAGGACTTTAAGCCATTAATATAAAAGATCACATACTAAAAAACTGATGAATGTGACATTCCATAGAAATGTACAAGATAAAAAACAAACATACCAAAGTGTGCTGAACCACTGCTACTTTTACTTTGCGTAGAGGTACTGCATGTCTGGGTCCCAGGTTGTGCTGTTCCTGTTCGATTTAAACTCCTATATAATTTTCTACAGGAGAGTTCATCACTGTCACTGTCATGTAGGGATGGTGTCCGAGGCCTAAAATGCCGCCATCTACATGATTTAATATTGACTAGTATCTGACTGAGGTCTTTCGAAAAAGATTTGTCCGAGGTATTTGTTTCTGAGGTATTGGCAAACTGATTGACTGGAGAATGTTGTGGGGAGGAAAGCATTTCCAAATCCAGATGGCGAAACATACTGTCATAGTCCGAATGTGCTCTGTCCAGTAAGACCCTATTAAAAATAAGGCAGGAAATGTACATTTAAAAGAGTATTTAAAAGATTATATAAAAAAGATTTTTCTTTCTCTCCCTGTTCCACACAAAAACAACCTATGCTGAACATGTAAACGCTATAAAATTCATTATTTCATGATTTGACTCTATAGACTAAAATCTTCTCTTCTGATAAAGTTCTTCCTCTATCTTTGTAACGACTCTATTAAACTAACAGAGTAATCCACCTTAATGAACAGGTACACAGTTCATTTTATCACATCAACAGTCTTTTAAAAGTTCTAAGTATGGGTTGATTGACCAGTTTAAGTTACTGATAACATGACCATTTTCAAAACCGTTTTTCAGCTACAGATTTTTACTTCCATTACAAAGCACCAAAACACCATTACATTACATTTTTTAAAAATGTTAACATACTTTTCTCTTAAGCAAAAACTTCATTCTATTCTTTGGGGGTGGGGTGGAAGACAGAGTGAAGAGGAAAGTAATAAAAGACTATGATCTTTGGGTTATTTTATACGATTAAAATTTCTTATAAATAAAACAAAATATTTGAGACCCACTATACTAGAGGATGTATTTTTTTAAAGATTTATTTTTATTTATTTTCTCTTCCCCTCCTCCCATCCTACTGTTTTTGCTGTCTATGCTGTCTTTTCTTCTCATTTTCTCTCCTCTAGGATTCGCCAGTTTCGATCCTGGAGACCTCTGATTGGGAGAGAGGTTCCCTGTCAACTGCGCTCCCTCAGTTCCTGGTTCCTGCAGTGCTTCACCTTGACTCTCCCCTTGTCTCTCTTTTGATGTGTCATCACGTTGCTGCATGACTCACTTGCACAGGGCATTGGCTCAACATTGGCTCAATTTTCACATGGGCACTTGCGTGGGCACTGGATTGTCACGTGGGCATGCTTTCTCTTCTTTTTTTTCATCAAGAGGCCCCAGGGATTGAAGCCAGGTCCTCCCATATGATAGGCGGAAGTTCTATTAGTTGAGCCACATTCAATTCCCTGTATTTTTATTTCACGTAACTTTTTCTTTTTTTTTTAAGGAGGTACCAGAGATTGAACCCAGGACCTCATACATGGGAAGTAGGTACTCAACCACTGAGCTACATACGTTTCCCAATAAAGAGTTGATTTTTTCATTTGTTTGCTTCCTTTTAGGCAGTACCGGGAATCAAACATAGGACCTTGTACATGAGAAGCAGGTATTCAACTACTGAGCTACATCTGCTCCTGTATTTAACTATTATAACTTCCTCTTAAAGGCTCTTGAAATGCTAATATTAATGCTAGCAGTAGGATAAAAAATAGCCAAAGACAACTTTCACCACTAATGATACCAACATGATAGAAGAAAAAGGGCTAAAGAAGCACCTGACACCATTATCTGTTTTGCCTTTTTTTTCCACATTAGAGATTACATCTTTCCTTTTCTCTACTTTGATGTGTTCTGCAATTTCTTCTTTTTCCTCATACAAATAACTTCTCACACAAAGGCTTCTAGGATATGATGGGATTCTATTAGTTTAAACAAAGAAGAGTTGAGATACTGACAAAGGGGTTGTCAAGATCAGATCATGCACGGATCTGGGAGCCTTTTCAATGACAAGTTAAACAACTCAGGAGACTAGTCACAATGACATTTCTTGGCCTATTTAATCTTTTTTTTCAATATATTCCATGACTCTTGAGACAAGTTTTTATAGTTTCTTTAACTTAATACAATTTGTGCAGTCACACACTTGTCTTCATCTGTTGCCTTTCCTTGGAATTCTATCACATGATAATTATCTGAGGTTTTCAATCTTGGGGAGAAAAGCAGATCCATTGGAGTTAGGCATTTAAAGCTATGGTTATACAGGAAACAGGTAGAAAAGTGAAAATATTATTTCAGTCAACAAGAACAGCAAATGGGAACTAAACGAGATGTTTAGATTACCTCAATTTAAATTTTGAATTAATTATCCTGTCTAAAATATTCCTATATTAGGGAATAGAGAAATACCTTACCTTCCACCGCGCCCAACCCGTCTTCGTGCAAATCCAATACACCTTTGGGGTACAGTGAGAGTAGTTAAGCAGTATCTGTATCGCACATCCCCTAATCCTCCATCTTTAGGACTAGTCCAAGGCCAGTTGCCAGTTTGGTCTAAGTGAGGCTTAAAAAAAAAAAAACAAAAAAACCCAAATTATTTTATTTTGTCAATTAAAGGCAAACAGGTATTACTTACAAAGAGAGCATGAAACTTACAGCATAGTACTGACAGCCTGCTTTCCTACGGAAAGCAAAAGGACCATCAGGATCATTCTCTTCCTCAGCTTCTGAAGAGCCAGACAAAACCTTAAAATAAAATAAATGAAGTGGGTCAAAACATGCAATTTCCTTCATTTCTCTTCTACATTTACAAAGAAACTCTTATTTACCTGGGAGAGAGGTTCTTCATCTGAGCTGGGAAAGTCATACTGATTCAAATCTTTAGCATTAAAGACTGGCAGTGCAGCAGGACTCGTCTGTTGAGGAGTAGCAGCAGCAGACGACGGTAAGACTTTGGGCTTCTTTTCATATTTACGTTTCGGTCGGATAAGATCAGTTTTATCTTGCTGCAACAAAACCATGAATTATTTAAACACTGGAAACCATGTTCTATAAGTCTGTAGTTTTTCTGGAAGTCTTAAAAATAAGTTTATTGCTATAAACAAAGGCATTCATATTTATGAGATGTAAGACTCTTCTGTTTGGTCATTTCATATTGTAAAGTCTTAAAGGGGTTGGCTTCTGTGAAATAATCAATATATTCCTAAAACCTAAATATAATCCCAGAAACTAGTCTGTTTTCAATTAAAGTAAAAGAAGGGAAAAGAAGTTCTCCAGCTTATGAAGTCCTGTGACTGTAATCAGTATTTATCTTTGGTACCTCTGTTTTTAAATTTTCTATGAAAATTCTAAGAGGGGAAAAAAGGGATATCTAAGGGATATCTAATTCTTACTCTCAAGAAATAACAAATGATAATTGCAATGATTTTTCATATATACAAAGAAAACTACAAATAATGGTTAACATAGAAAATAAAGCCACAATACTGTGGGATTATAAAAATAGAGCAGTAAGGACTTTTGCTAAACTAAACAATGAATCCTTTCTAGAATGGTGAATTTCAAGCAGTTTCAGAGGATAAATATAAGCAGTCTTTAAGTAGGGGAAACAAAGGATGAAATACAGAGGCAAGAGTGACTGAGCTATTAAAAAAAAAGGGACTGAGCTGATGGAACATGGTATTATAGAAATATGTATAGCAGATGATGGCAAAGGCTAGAAGAGATATGAATGTGATGTGTAGGCAAGAGTAAGAAAAACAAGAGGCAAAAACAACAGCTAGAGGGAAGTAGATGTGGTTCAAGTGACAAAGCTCCCGGGTTAAGTTCCCAGAGCCTCTTAAAGACAAGCAAGAAAGCAAGCTGATACAACAGGCTGGTGCAGTGAGCTGATGCAACAAGATGATACAACCAAGAGACGCGGGGAGGAAAACATAATGAGACACAATAAAGCAGGGAGCAGAGGTTGCTCAAATGATTAGGCACATCCCTCCCACATGGGACACCCCCAGATTCAGTTCCCGGTGCCTCCTGAAAGGAAGATGAACAGACAGTAAGCGCAAACAATGAGCAGGTGGGAAGAAATAAATACATAAATCTTTAAAAAGACAACAATGGCTGGAAAGAAAACAATCATGGTAAATATCACAAGTATGTAAATATTCAAAATGTTTTTGTCAAGCTTTATGTAATTTATGGCATTTTGGGGGGGAGGGGAAAGTTAATTATTATACTACAGGGTGTCTCACTCTTTTTTTTTTTTTGAGATACGGGGGGCTGGTGATTGAACCGAGGACCTTGTATGTGGGAAGCTAATGCTCAACCACCAAGCCTCATTAGCTTCCCTGTGGTGGATTTATTGCTCGTTTTGCTTGTTGTGTTTATCAGGAGGAACTGGGAACTGAACCCATGACCTCCCATGTGGGAGGAGGCCACCCAACTGCTTGGGCCATATCTGCTCCCTACAGCGTATCTCTCTTTACAATTTTTACTGCTGTATTAGCAGGCCAGTCTTCAATAAAAAGTTGGCTATAGCAATGAAAAACATTACTTAAAAGACCTCAATTGTAATCTACAACAGTGCTTTAAGACTGCATTATTTTCCTTACAAGTGTAATTCATTTTCAATGAAGTTTGGGACCCAATTACTTAAACTACAATCAAAATTAAGGTAACTGAAACAGCTCCATTAATGACTTTGTTTTAATGTGGAGGGATTTAAAGTAAAGTACTTTCAAGTGTGAGGGCTCACATTTCTGGTATGGATAGGAAATTATAGAAAAGAACAATTAAGAGTTTAATTTGAAATACAAAGGCTTAAGGAAAGCATTGAAGTAGTCTACAAAGTCATGTAGGGTTCTGACAAGGAAATCATGGACCTAAAATACTAAAAATGAGGGAGCAGATGTAGCCCAGTGGTTGAGCACCTGCTTCCCAGGTTCAAAGTCCTGGGTTCAATATCCAGTACCTCCAAAAAAATGAAAACAAAAGACTAAAAGAGAGGAAAACTCCATTAAATTTTAAAGGACTCAGGACTAATAAACTCTAATTGTGGAATATAAACATTAGATAAATACAAGACTTAAGTGTGTTTATAGAGGATACATTTATATGGGTAAAGTAAACTAGTTTTAGCATAACCACAACTTTCCAGATTGCCAAAGAAAAGAACTGTCTTGTTCACCCTCCCTCATTGCCCTGCCCCCCTGCTTTTTTAGGAGGTACTGGAGTTTGAACCCGGAACATTGCACATGGGAAGCAGGCACTCAAACAACTGGTGCACCCATTCTTCTCAAGGTGTATCTTAATCCTATTACTAGAGTCCTTTATAAGCAGAATGAAATTCAGACACAGAGAAAAAGTCACAGAGGCAACAGCCAGAAGCTGAAATCAATGGAACCCTGAAGAGAAGGGAGAGCCAGGAGAGGCACCATGTGTCTTGTCATGTGACAGAGCCAGGACCAGGGCAACCCTCCCCCCCTTTTTTTTTTTAACCAAAATAAATATCTAGGTTTCCTCACAAAATGGTCCCTGGCATTGCTCTTTATGACAGAAAAATCAGGCTGGGGATATGATTGCTATAACTGCTATGGCAATTTGCATACTCAGGTTTGAAGGTTTCTGTCACCACACACACAAAAAAACAACATTAAACAACACAGGAGAGATATAGACTGATGGCCCCAAATAGAACTGATAGGGTGCACTTTAAGTTTCATAATAAATTTCACACAAAAAATACATAAAATATTCTTTCTTAAGGTAGACACTTTTCAAGAAGAGTTTACTTAATTCATTGCCCTCTATCTCAGTTCCTCTTCAGTAATTTTATTTCCCTCATAAATTTTATTCTTCAATAATTGAGGTATTTAAGTATTAATTTGTCAAATATTTCCATTTCTAAAGCATTATCTATATCACAAAATATTCTAGAGAGACACCTCAATTTCCTTTTATATTCTTTTGTCCACTTAAATACTGATGTGTCCACAGACAGGACACATTCTTCTAACCCCCGCAAAAATCCCTATATTTTGTTAGAAGTATTTCAACACTCATAACTCTACCAGTGAAATATTCCTTTTATCAGATATAATTTTAAAAATTCCCTTTTATAAGGAATAACACAAAATAAACAATTACGGATTTCTGCTTCTCTTCATAAATGATACAACCGTTAAAAGTTTTTGGAACATATTTCATGCTAAGGTTCATGTGTGCTTCTCTTTTTCATGCTCATTCTAATGATAAAATACCAGCCCCCACTCTCAAGACACTATTATCACACAAACTTTAATCACCTTATTAACTTTAAATTCCTTCACATCCATTGCTTCCTGATGTTTAAACTGATTGCTATTAGTAATAGGAATGATGGGGATAGCATAAGTAGGTTTCATTGGCTGTCTCTGTGCCATAACTTCAGACATGATCTCTCCATTGTAGTCACCCAAATTATACCTGAAATTATAAAAAAAGGAAGTTTAAAAGTCAGTGCTGTAAGTACTTACCCTTATGACTACTAATAACTGACTAGAATGTAATTATAAACACCAATTAGACTTAAGGTAAGATTACAGTTATTAAATTTTGACTATTTACTCAATGTTTATTAAAGATTATATAATTCTTTTTGTTTTTTCCTTCTAATTTGTGGGTAGTAATTTCGTCTGGGAACCATAAATAAATGGCTGTGGTGGGAGGGGGGAAGGTTGGGATTTTAGCAATTTTGTTGAAAGATTTGGTGGGGAAGTTGGAATTATTGCATAAAATGGTGCTAAGGAACTTTCTGTTTGTTTAAATTGCCTGTGCTTTATAACTAATTTTACTTTTGGGGGGAGGGCTAAGAAATAAAGCAGTGAGGCTTGTAGTTTTCACTGTGTAGCCTGCTGAATGGTTATTTTAGTGGTAAGATTATGGGCCTTCCCTCCCCCATGCCATTATACTTTTCTATTTTAAAAAAAACCCAATACACATAAAAAGAAAAAAACCAGTATCATCAGACGAATAAAATAAAAACTTTACAACTGAAAAGTGTCCTCTTCCATCACAACCTGCATACAAATCAAATAAGGATGGAAGAACAAGCTCCAAAATGGAAATAACTGACATATTTAAATTTTACTGAAGAGCAGGTGTAGCTCAAGTTGTTGAATGCCTGCTTCCCATGTATGAAGTACCAGGGTCGATCCCCTGTACCTCCTAAAAAACAAAACAAACAAATGAAAAAAACCAACTTTCATGGGGGAGTGGATATAGCTCAGTGTTTGAGTACCTGCTTCCCAAGTATGAGGTCCTGGGTTCAATCTCCATTACCTCCTAAAAAATATATAATTAAAAAAAAATTTTTTTTTACCAAACCCGTTCATTTTTACATAAATTAAAGAGGACTATACATAAAATTATACAAATACTACACCACATATTTAAATAGTCTCTATTTCTAAAAGAAGATATCTTTGGAATTATAGGTAACTGCTTAGGAAATAAATTAGCTTAATATACAAAATGTTAATGATACCATATTTCCTAACACTATTTAAATATACTTTACCTCTTCTCCATAATTTCCAGTGTTAAGTGCAATAGCTCCCTTTTACTCTTTTCTCTTCTCTTTATCATCTCTAGAATAGTAACAGCCCGACTAAGATCTCGACGCAACTTAAGCATTTTTTCATAAGAGGCTTCATCATTTTTGCGATTCTGCAAATATGAAGTTGCTTGTTTAACATCAATAAGCATTTCTAACCCATAGCATTCTTATCATAGCTGATATATAAATACACATATATTCGAAGGGTTAGATTAGAATTTAAAGACACTGAGATGGCACATGGAGCACCAGAAAATTAATACTGTATATGATTTAAACATGGATTAACATTAAAAAAGATATTAACAGTTCTGTAATAAATCTTAATGTTAATTCATTTTAAGTTAGTATTTTTCATTATAACTGTATAGAAAGTCTTATTTAAACACAAACTAAATTACAGACTTCTTATATTAAGATATTAATAACTATAAACAATTTCCAAATTCACTTACTTTTCGAGTCTGCATTTTTTCAGTGCGTCTTCTAAAAGCCACATATGGGTCATTTGTGCTAGAACCATCTCGCTTCTCTTGTTTTACTGATGGGATAAGAGATGGCCCTCGACAGTTTTTTCTCTTTTTAATCCAGTATTCATAAACTTCTCTAATTAATTCATCATCTTCTTTTAGTAGTAATTTGGCTTCCTGCAGACTGACTGGCTAAATGTAAAACCATTATGTTACTTTCACATAATACATTTATAAGTTTAAAGTCTTTACTTCTAAATTTAAATAATAAATAAAAGGATGGTATTAACAACAGTAAACTTAAATGGAGTATTTTATACGTGTCAGTCACTGAGCTAAGGGCTTTCTATATAATATTTTAGTTAATCTTCACAATGATCCTATATTATTATTTCTATTTTAAAGATGGGGAAATTAAGGAACAGAGAAATTTAAATATATTGCTCAAGATTATACAAATTAGTAATGGCAAAGATGGGATGTGAAGTCATCTTGCCCATTCCAGAGCTTCATGCTTAATCTCCCTCCAACATTATATGATTTCTCTACCAAAAGATTTACTTTTACAGCCATATACATGTACACATACTTATTATGAATATAATGAAGTTGTACCTGCTGACCACTGCCTTTTTCTAGACGGTCAATCATTTCTTCAAATTGCAAGGGGTAGATGTCCATTTTCTTTTTCAGTTTATTCACAAATACTTCATCTTCAGAATCCAAATCATAATCAGGCTGTTCAGCATCCAAACTAAAAGCTGACAGAAGGAACATATGCAATTACTTACTGTGTGAATTTACTGACAAAAACATCTCACAGATGTCTAGACAAAACCAAGACCTAGATTTTCTAAATTTTTGGATTTTGTTTTCAGAACCAAAATTATCTAAGCTTACAGAAAAGTTTTCCACATTTAATGTTTAAGAAAGAGTACTTTCATTGTATTAATATAGATATGAAGGAAGGGGTTGGTGGGAAGAAAGGTGTTGACCTAAATAATTTTGGAAACAGTCTGTAAGACTCAAGGCAAAAAACCCATATATAAGCACTGTACTCAAGTTAATAAAGTTGTTTCATGTGCGCTACAGGTTAACAATTCTGATACATCTAATTAAGTAAATTAATGGCAGATGGTGGGAGCCAGATTTCTCATTGTTGGAGGGAGAGATTACAGATAATTGAGGAGACTGGAATGATCCATAAAATTATGTATTAGAATTAGAAATATCACTGAGAAGTGAAGAATTTTGTTTATTATTATTGAAATAATGAAAATACTCTAATAATGACTGAAGTGATGATTGCACAACTGTGATTATACCAAATAACACTGATTGTACACTTTGGATGAACTGTATGCTTTATTAGTATGTACCAATAAAATTGATTTTTTAAAAAAGAATTAGAAACATCAGTATGAACTCAATATAGCTTAATATAGGTACAGATGGTTACATATAGAAATATTTATAGATGTGTATATACATGGATTAGTATATACATATATTTTTTCTTGCTCAATCACCACTGAGGGCCTAGAAGAAATGATACCTCAGTAACAATGAATCCTTCTAGTAACTGTGTCTTAGTTTCTATTACCATTCTCCAATAAAAGGGACCAGGGCTCCCTGAAAAAACAGCTGGTTGTGGGACTGGGCAACCAAGGTGAGTCTGGAGCATCTTGTAGTGATAAAAAGTAAGGAAGTGCTCAAAACAACAACAAAAACTCACAATGATCAGGGTATGTCAAAAGGACATAGGAGCAAAGTGAAAGAACTCCCAATGGACAAAGCTGGAACAAATAAGCAACAAAATAAATAAGCTAGTACTGGACTATAACCTACACATAAAATAAATACCCATGAGTCCATACTTACATAAGTAAATGATTCAATAAATAAAAAATTGTGGGAGAATAGACAAATAATTTATGTAGGCAACTCTGCCCTCAAAGAGGTAGAGAATAATGTCACACTCCTTAAGTGTTGGCTGTTCATAGTGACTTCCTTCCAAAGAGTACCGTATAGAAAAGGGGGGAAAAAAGTGTAACTTTACAGTGGGGACACCAGGGAAACACTACCTCAGCCAAATGATCAGGTGATGTAATTCGGTCTAACTTCTATGAACACATAACGCCAGTTTAATCATTAGAGAATCATCAGACAAATCCCAATTGAGAGATGTTTTACAAAATACCTGACCAGTAGTCTTCAAAACTGTCAAGGTCATCGAAAAAAAGAAAAATCTGAGAAACAGTCAAGAGACACCTGAAGAGACATGACTACTAAGTATAATGTGGTATCCTGGATGGGATCTTAGAAAAACAGGAAGGAATCTGGATAAAGCATGGGCTTTAGTTAAAGTTAATAACATTGTATCCATATTAGTTCAGTAATACTAACAGATCTACCATATTAATGTTATATGTTAGAAACTGGGTGTAGGGCACACGAGGTCTCTTCATACTATCTTTGCAATTTTTTGTTACTCTAAAACTGTTCTAAAGTAAAAAGTTTATTTAAAAAAATAGAGAAAGTGGATGTGACTCAAGTAGTTAAGCACCTGCCTCCTACACGGAAGGCCCTAGCTTTGGTTCCTGGTGCCTCCTGAAAAAACAAAAACAAACAACAAGCAAACAAACAAAAAAACCAACTTAGGGGAGCCGACGTGGCTCAGTGGTTGATTGCTGGCTTCCTACATATGAGGTCCCAGCTTCAATCCCCAGCCTCAGGTACCTCAAAAAAAAAAAAGATAGATAGATATAGATAAATATAAGACCCCCCCATATCTCATCTATCCCCAAAGCAAATACGCTAGAAGCCCTTTAAAACTGGGTTAAAATGTGATTGAGTCATATGAAAGTGCTATTTCTGTAGCTCAAAAACATCATATACCTGCAATTTCAAATGGTTTAACAATATAAAAGGATAAGCTCTTTTTTATAGATTTCTATAGACTTATAGGATAAGTCCTATTTTACAGATCAACCACTTACGGAGTTATATTTAAAGCCAGAGTGTTAGAAGCTACTGCTAATAATAGCAACTGCTATCATTCAGTAGGGTATGCCTGCCAAGGTTTGTTTCCCCATGAGAATAACTGTTGTAGTGATGGAAATGTGAGGTTATTTCCTAGATCTGTCAGAATGGAAAAAGAGGTCAAGAACCACTGTACTATAAATTATCAAATGTCATTTACTTGCTTTTCAAAATTAAGCTAGGTTGATAATATGACAAAGTATTAAACAGTGTGATATAAAAATTTGTCCCACATCTTCCCTTGCGTAATTCCTTCTACTAGTTTTCCATCACCTTAAAAATCCAACCCCTTAGAATGGAATGAGACCAAATTTGAACAAGCCTCTCCAGTCTCATCAGCACTTTAAGACCTGGCAATATGAAATTTCATATAGTTCATGCAGCATACTGTGTCATTATTTGGGCCTTTATATTATTTATTTTCTGTCTGCTCATCAAGAAATGTCTATTTTCAAAACCTAGCCTGGCATCAAATCCTTTCTTGACTACCCTCCACCCAGTAAGGTGGTTCCTCACCTTTTCTTAAGACCTTTTCTTAAGGAGATATGAACTCTCTCCCCAGAAACAGGAAATATTCACACACAAACATTTTGCATAAATTATAGACAATTCAAACAATTCCTAAAAGTTTGTGGCACCAAGGTTTAAAATTCTTGCTCTTAAAAAAAAAAAAATTCTTGCTCTAGATCACTCTTTCCTTTATACTGCTGCTGCAAACTTGAGAATCTACTTGTTAAGCATCTGTACCTGCTATTAGAATGTGACTGTTCTTCTAGGGGTGGGCATTGTGTCTTATTTGTCTCTGCACCTCTACGCAGAGACAGTAACCACATTTCCTTTCGTATGCCAACTCTTGCAGTACTGTACTGAAAAGCATTCCAGATGCTGTGTATATGCATTCTAGATGCTGTGTATACTCAGTGGGAAAAAAATCAGAAAAAAATACAGTCATATCTTAGTAATGTCTGTGATGGATCACTTGCCTGCCAACTATCCAGCACCCATCTTCAAGCTTAACATGTTATCTGGGCCCAGAAGAATTCAATAAATATTTGTATAATTGAATGTATTATTTCACTAAGTGGCTTTTAAAAGGTAATGTTTTATTTTCTATTTTGACTTATATGGGTCTATGATATTCACAATTAAACGAATATTCAGAATCCTTCGTAAAAATCTCTAGATGTCCACATCTAATGCACCCATGTTACCTGCAACCATAGGTTGCATGAAATATTTGAATTATCATGCAAACAGGGCTTTCGGAGATCTCAATCTAAGAAACCTACCAGATCTACAATAAAAAGCATACAAACAAAACAAACAAAAAACCCCACAGTCAGTGATTTCAGTGTGTATTTTAGCTTCAGCCAAACCTGTAGCTTCCAACTTAACAGCTCAACCTAAGTAGGTAAAGATATAACATATTTATCATGGTCCTAAGCAGAGGAGTATCTTTTGATTTTCTGGACCATGCTATTGAGTGTGTTCAAAGCAGAAATCAGAACCTAAAGAAACACAGGTAAATGGGTCACCATTTCAAATTAAAGTTTTATCAATTAAGATGAGATCTACTAGTTAGTAATTGTTCAATAATACGCATTCATTGATTAGATTATTTTTAAAGGAGACAAAAGTGGTATAAACCATTGTACCTGCCCTAGTACAGAAAGACTAGTAGTAAGAAATGTATATAGGGAAGCAGACTTGGCCCAGTGTATAGGGCATCCGCCTACCACATGGGAGGTTCACGGTTCAAACCCTGGCCCTCCTTGACCTGTGTTAAGTTGGCCCATGTGCAGTGCTGATGTGCGCAAGAAGTGCCACACAGGGGTGTCCCCCACATGGGGGAGCCCCACGTGCAAGGAGTGCGCCCCATAAGGAGAGCCGCCCAGGGCAAAAGAAAGTGCAGCCTGCCCAGGAATGGTGCCGCACACACGGACAGCAACAAAAAGAAACACAGATTCCCGGTGCCGCTGATAAGGATAGAAGCGGTCACAGAAGAAGACAAAGCAAATGGACACAGAGAGTAGACAATGGGGGGTTGGGGGGGGGAGAAGGGGAGAAAAATAAATAAAAGAAAAAAAAATGCATATAAATGTTTGTATAACAAGTGTATTATGGCTAAAGTAAGGGTAAGTATAGGTAGGAAACAATGAAAAGATATTTGGGCCTATGAAATGGCATAAAATGTGGATGGGGAACATCCCTGATTGAAAAGAAGGCACCTATCCAAGGTTGAAAAGGAATTTCTCAGACCAGGAGAGGCAAATGGGTTAACTCAGGCACTACTCTGAATGACCAGCAAAATCTCCTCAAAAAGCTGTTGAAATAAATTCTGAGCACCAGAAAAGACTGGCTGTAATAGTTTAGTGATATTTACTATGGGATGGTAGATACTTGACATCTTTGCCTTAGACCTAAGAAGACACAAATATATCACTGGCTAGCTAGGTCATGAAATTCTTCAACCTTTTTATGCTTAAAAGCTACATTGCTTGAAGTCACTTCTAAAATGTACGTGGGGACAGTAAATGAAGAAGTCCAGATAAAATTCTGTGGTTGATGCCATATCTTTCTATCAGAAAGTAGGAACAGAAATAATGTATGTCCTGGGGTGGGGGGTAAAGGAGGTAAAGGGGAGGAGAAAATGTAATCTCTCAGAGTCAGGGCTTATAGTTATCTGCCCCAGTCCTGGAACTAGTAATTTCTCCAATGATTCCAGATTCCTTTTAACGGAGAATGGATAAGAGAATGGGAGTTAGGTGTGTTCACCTAACAAAACATGTACAGGACCTGAATGATATTAGAAAATGTCGAATGAAAGAAACCCAAAAGATATGAATTCTTGGAAAGTCATACCATACTTATGGATTGGAACTCAATATAGTAAAGATATCAATTCTCCCTAAATGCTACGTATAGATTTAAAGCAATATTAAAATCTCAGCAAGTTTCTTTGTAGTCATAGATAGACAAGCTTAGTATAACATTTATGTAGAAAGGGAAAGGCCAGGGAATATCAGAAATGATTCTGGAAAAGAATAACAGTGGAAGGTATTACTCTCCCCGATGTTAAGGATTATTACATAGCTTTAGTAATCAAGGCAGTGGTACTTGGAAAAAAAAAAAGTGGTACTGTCTTGAAATAAACACAAGAGATTAATGGAGTACAACAGAGAACTGAGAACTCAGAAAGAGGTCCACAATTAATTTTGACCAAGAAGCAAACCCAATTCAATGAAGGAAAGCTGGCTTTTAAAATAAATGGTGAAGTAATTTTATATCCAAAAGAAAAAAATGAACATTAACCTAAACCTTACACCTTATGCACAAATTAACTCAAAATTTCATGGACTTAAATGTAAAACTTCTAGAAAAGAACATGTAAGAAAATGTGGGGACCAAGGACTAGACAGAATTCTTGGCCTGGATAAAAAGTATGATCCATAAGAGAGAAAAATGATAAATTGTACCCCATCAAAATTAAACTTTGCTCTGAGAAAGACCCTATTATTCAAAGGACAAAGAGACAAATTATAGCCTGAAAGTATTTGCAAATCATATATCTGACAAAGACTTTGCATCTAGAATATGTTTTAAAAATCCTCAAAAGTCAACATTTAAAAACCCAAACAATCCAATTAGAAAATGGGCAAAAGACACACCTAAACATTTCACCAAAGAGAATATACAAATTGGCACAAAAATACTTGAAAAGCTGTTTAACATCATTAGTCATTAGAGAAATGCAAATTAAAAGTACAATGAGATATTGTTACATGCATATTAGAACAGTAGAATGGCAAAAATGAAAAACAGTGAGAATACCAAATGCTGGCAAAGATGCAGAGAAATTGGATATACTTTGCCAGTGAGAATGTAAAATGGTACAGTTGCTCTGGGTAAGTTTGGCAGTTTCGGTTAAAGCTAAAGATTAGGGGAATGGATGTAGCTCAGGGGTTGAGTGCCTGCTTCCCATGTACAAGGTCCTGGGTTCAATCCCTGATACCTCCTTTAAAAAAAAAATTGCTTAGCAAATGACCTAGCAATTGCTCTTGTGTATATTTATCCCAGAGAAAGAAAAACTTAGGTTCACTTGAAAATTTATACGTGAATCTTCACAGCAGTTTTATTTGTAATAGCCCTAAAATGGAAATTACCCATATGACAGTCAATGGGCAAGTGGTTAAACAAATTGTGGAGCATCCATTATCATGGAATCTACTCAACTATAAAAAGGAATGCACTGTAGATGCACATAATAATTTGAATGAACCTGAGTAAAAAAAGCCAACTTCAAAAGGATAAATATTGCATGATCCCATATACATAACACTCATGAATGAACATAATTATAGAGATGAAGAACAGATTAGAAGTTTCCAGGAGAGTTTGCGATGAGAGGGAGTGACTAGAAAGGCGTTAACAAGAGGCAGTCTTGTTGCTGAGTATCTTGATTGTGGTGATGGCTGTGCATGGCTAACCATGATAAAATTGCAGAAAGCTACATATGACTCTCTATGGATTGTTCCAACATCAATTTTTTGGTTTTGATATTCTACTACAGCTGTGTAAGAAGTTAAAATTGGGCAAGGCTGGGGGAAGAATGCATGGGTCTTCTCTGTACATTTCTTTGCAGTCTCCTATGAATCTGTAATTATTCAAATTAAAAAGTTAAAAAATATACTCCTAATAATTTAGATATACTATCTTTATTAATATTCCGAATATATACACCTTTCCAAAAACAACGTACCTAATTTTGTACTGACTGAACATTTTCCCCCAAGTAAGTTATAATTTTGCTGCCATTTTAATATTATTTGATTACAATATGAGCAAAATCAATTCTTTCTTCAATAAAGTATCTTTTGACTTTTCTGGCCATATCCCATTCACTAGTTCCAGTAAAGAGTTTGTACATTTTGATCATCAATAAGTAGTCCAGGGAAGCGGACTTGGCCCAGTGGTTAGGGCGTCCGTCTACCACATGGGAGGTCCGCAGTTCAAATCCCAGGCCTCCTTGACCTGTGTGGAGCTGGCCCACGCACAGTGCTGATGCGTGCAAGGAGTGCCCTGCCACGCAGGGGTGTCCCCGCATAGGGGAACCCCATGCACAAGGAGTGCGCCCCATAAGGAGAGCCGTCCAGCGCAAAAGAAAGTGCAGCTTGCCCAGGAATGGTGCCACACACACAAGAGAGCTGACACAACAAGATGAGCAACAAAAAGAAACACAGATTCCCATGCTGCTGACAACAACAGAAGCGGACAAAGAACATGCAGCAAAGAGACAGAGAACAGACAACTAGGGGGAGGGGGGGAGAGAAATAAAAAAATAAAAAATAAAAAAAGTATATAAAAAAATAAGTAGTCCGTCTACCTGTAAAGTTCTGCATGATCTTTACATTTTTTCTGATATCAATGATAATGTAAAATTAATATAATTTCATCTTACAAGCAAGATAATGTATTGCCCAGGTAATATAGCCCATGGCTATGGAAAAGAATGTGGCTCTAGCTGACATATACAGAGATAAGATCTATACCTCAGATCCACACTTTTTAAGTTCTAATATCTATTAAATTCATTTATAGTGTTTGTGCCTGCCTTTTACATAATTAAACATGTAAATGGAGAAGTATATACATGCCACTTACATGGTTCACTTCAATATGATCCTTAGTAAATTAGAGAAACAATTATTCTAAAGATGAAAAACAACACAAGTTAAATGTATCACAATGGCAATAAAGTTATATGTTTAAAATCTAAAAAAAAAACCCCACAAACATCATATGGAGAAAGGTAAGCTGAGTTAGATGCTATTTCAAAAAGAGACTTAAAACTATTCCTTTGAACTATAAACCAAAACAGGTTTATAGTGCCCTGAAAAAACTTTAGATAGGCCCCTAGAAAAACCTCTTGCTCACAAAGGTCAACAAGACAACAATGTAGGCTGCAGTGGTTTTAGCTTAGCAAACTTTCAACTATTTATTTTTAAGGTGTCAACTACTTGGGGATTGGGTGAGTAAAATATATTACCTAAAGTCTATGAGCTCTCAACTGTTGACCACCAAATGTGAGAGCTGTCAAAGGATTATTTTCAGTGAACATTAAGTGAAAGTTCTTAATTAGAACACTAAATCTAAAAAATTGTAATAATAAAGCATTATTCTGCTAGCAGAAATACAGATCAGAGGTTGGCAAACTATAAACCAGTAGTTTATAAAACTTTGTCAATAATGTTTCACTGGAACACTATGCCCGTTTGTTTATGTATTGCCTAAGGCTGTTTTTACACTACCACAGCAGATGTGCATATAGTTTTAACAGACTGATCTGCAAAGCCTAAAATATTTATAATCTGACCCTGTACAGAAAATGTTTGCCAATCCCTGACTTACATCAAGAAGTTCTTTAAGACTACTAACATTACTATTTCTGAAAAGGAAGAAACCATTTCTTCATTTGAGGCATGTTCTTTATCCTATCTATCTAAAGCAGGGTAAGATCTCATGCTGGGATTAAAATGAAAATCTAGGATGACAAATCTATCTTTTTTGTCAGGCAAAAATCTCAAACAGTTTTAAAAGTTGAAAATGGGCACTAACAGCTCAAGCTAATGGTGGTCAATGAATTAGAGAATGAAAATGGCCTTGAACAGATAAACATCTGTCAAGAGTTATACAGGTAGACAATAAATACAGAAAATATTATCATTAAAAAGTAAATACTTACGCTGTATGTGAATGAGCTGCTTTGGCATCTTAAATTCCCCAGGATATATAGACTCATAGTAAGCAATATTGCTTTCTGCCTCTGGGACTGGTATCACCATATTATCCCTCTTCTCGCCATAAACCTGCTGTGCTGAAATAGCCCGCTGAAGATGATGTTCCTAAAAAGAGGAGAAATAGGGAAGGTTATGTAAGAAAAAACAGCAAACAATGTATAGCCTTGTGAAGTTTTTATTCCTTTTTTAAACAGAGGGACTTTAACAGGTTGTGAAACAATGCTGCTAACAATACAATTAGGAGTAAAAATGTTTTAAGTAGACATGAGAACATTTTGTTAAATACACTGACTTTAAGAAAAGGAACTACACCAAAATTGGCAAACTGCTGTATTACACAAAGAGATACCAAAAAGTTGACTGAAATTGTATTTAAAGTTCATATTGTACAAATGAGAGTCAAAGAAAAAGGGTTAAAACATTTCAACTTGTAAAAATAAAGTCAGTCTGTGGATAGAAATATTTTATTGATTCTAATCTATTCATACAGTGTTTTGTAAATTTAGAAAGTGCTGTCATACAAATCAGCTAGCGATCTATTCAAAGAAGAGTTGAAACCAACATAGATGCAAACCCTGGTCTTTTGTCTGGAAGTAATAAACTTTTTACAAATCTCCAGAAACATTTTTTCAATGGCAGTAGAGGGTTTAAGGACTGCTCGTATTAGAGCCCAACTCCAAAACTTAAACAGTGGTGTGACTCCTGGCAAGATACTTCCACTCCTCTAAATCTCCATTTCCTCACAAAGAGAAAAACAGAATCTACTTTATAGGGCTGGTCAGAGATTCAAGCAATTAAATGTGCAGAAAATGTTTAGTATATTGCCTTGCATATAGCAGGTGACCAAATAAACCAGGAAGATTCAGTTTGTGATACATGTTCTTACCCAGATCTACACCACTAAATTTTGAAATATATTTTGTTAAATTTAAACTAGTTTTTTAATATAGAAAATGTAAGCTGAAAAACATTCAAACAGTATGAAAATGAAAGGCTCTAGTCCCTATAGGCAGGTGAGGAGGTATTATATAGAGTATTTAATATATATATATCTATATATATATATAAATAAACATACATACAAACGTTTCTAACTTCATTGATAGGCTCCTATTATACAACATGCAAAGCTTTATCCTTAGCTTGGGCTCACTTGATCCTGGAGATATTTCCATGCTGATACTTCTATATTCTTTGCAACAGCTACACTGTATTCCACCATATGGATATATCAGAATTTAATTAACTAGACAATTGAACATGGGGAAAAAAACACGGAAATAATCTAAATACCTAAACTCTTCCCCAAATGCTGAAAAAATCATCCCTGTACTATTATATACCTACATAGACATCTTTGTAGACCCATGAAAACAACTACAGGACAACTAAAAATGCAAGTGGCTCAATGCATGTATGAGGCTGTAATAACGTACATTTCTCTCATTCCTAGGAGTAACTTCTCAATATCCGTTTAGAATTTTAAAATCTTCACCCATCTTGTTATTTAAGTTTAATTTCTTTACAAATAATAGTTATATCACCCCCCCAATTCCAAATGCTGCTCTTCTTGGCTCATTTTCAAAAGTACCATATAGCTTTTCTTTTTTCACTGATGTTTAGCTACTTGAATTGTTTCCTTTTTAATATTACGGAAATTAGCCCCATGTAAATTTTTTCCAGCAGTTTTTTGACTTCTGATTTTCAACGTCCCCTAAAGGAAAGTCCTATTATAAGTTAAAAATCTCTTCCTTTATGGTTTCATCATACTAAATAACAGAGACAAACTGCAGTCACAAACTATGGTGTGTAAAAACTACTTTCTTTTTTACAACTCAATTTGACCTTTGATTCTAAGCCCTAAGACTGCCCAAAGGCTCCTGGGAGCTGGTGTATGTATCTGTGGAGGGAGAACAGAGTGACTGACTTAATTTGTTGTGGTATTAATTGGCCCTTTAGTCCACTGACACAGCCCCACCTTTAGGACCTCAATTGGAAAGTCAGTCACATACTCTTCTACTTGCACATACCTTCATTATGTCAAGGGGAATTTTCTTTGACCTATTCCCACCACATACACACAATGAGTTTGAACATTTTAAAATAAAAAGCTGGATAAAGAAAAATGTTACTAAGAGGCTGAGTTGTGTATTATGTAGCAAATGAGGTAAAGTTCTTCAAATTCTTAAAATCATTTCTCAACAACTGGGATAACTATAGCCTTATACTATTCTTCTCTCTCCCCTTCCCATATATGTATGAGGACCCTAAGACAGGAAGATCAGAGGTGTGGTGGAGCTGGAGCATGGCAAGCGAGGGAGTGACAGATTCATCTGCAGATGTGCCTAGCACCAGATCATGCAATCTTATGGGTCATGTTAAAAAAATGTGTCCTTTTTCTCAGAGCAATAGTGGCTGAAGGGTTTGAAAAGATAATCCTGATTACTGTGTAGAAAAAGGACCATATTATATAAAATGGATTAAATGGTTCGGATTAAGATTTAATAACACAGAAAAACCATCAATGTATCCCGTAAAAAAGGTCTGAAAATTCTATGTTCAGAATTTGTGTTTAAGAGAAAAAGACAATTGAACATATTTATATACAGAAGAAAATCTAAAGTAGATGAATACATGTATATGTGGACACATATTTATATTTAACAAATCAATCCTTTTCCCTATACTCATTTATTCCCTTCCCTGCTTTATTTTTTCATTGTGCTTATCTGATAAGTCATAGAGTTTGTTTATTGTTTTCTCCCTCTCTTTCCCCACTCCATGACCCCAATCCAGGCATCACAAGGGCAGGGAGTTTTGTTTATTTTGTTCACTGCTATAGCCTCACCTAAAACAGTGCCAGGCACAGTGCATGATGTTCGATATTTGTTGAATAAATAAATATGTATCAATGTATATATTTATGTGCATGTATGTATCGTGTATACACACAAATACATTGATGTTTCAAAGCATATACAACAAAAAGTTAACACACTATTTCTAGGTGGTACAAATTTGAAATTCCTTTCTGTACTTTTATTTTCCACATTTCCTAAAATACTATGAAAGACAAATATTTGAGTACATTTCATTTAATGATTTTCTAAAACAATGGTAAGTTCTAAAAGACATGATGATAATTATTTGGGTCAGTGAAATTTTTTCCATTTAAGTCAGTTTGGTTCAAGGGTAAAGCAATTATACTTGTAGGTATATTTTCTTTAAAATCCGAAGCTATATATGCATTGATTTCCACAAAGTATCATTCTGGTAAGTGAAAATGGGGTTTCTGCTTTGAGTAGGAAGAAATGTAGAACGGTGAAGCCAGCTAACAAACGAAATAAATTACAAGATGAGTTCCCTAGTCAATTCAATAAACATTTACAGAGTACTTTGAATATCCAAGATGATGCAATTGTAATTACAATGATAAAGAAGAGTTCTGATGTTCTTTGAAGACAGTAACTGCCAATGAAATTTCTGAATAAATCTACAAGCAGCATTGAGCAAGCCAGCATTCTCAAACCACATTCACTGCAATTAAAAAAAAAAAAAAAGATTTTATTTATTTCTCTCCACCCCCCCGCCCCTCCCCCCACAGTGTTTCATTTGCTGTGTGCTGTGTCTTTAGGAGACACTGGGAACTGAACCTGGGACCTCTGATGTGGGAGGAAGTTGCCTAATTGCTTGAACCACCTCCATTCCCTGCTTTGTTATGTCTCTCATTATGTTTTTTCTTCTTGTGTCTGTTGCGTCAGCTTGCCATGCCTGCCCGGCACACCAGCTCGCTGTCCTGCTCGTTTTCTTTTTAGGAGGCACCAGGAACCTCTGCTCCCTGCTTTTTTGTGTTTCTCATTATGTTTTTTTCTTCTTATGTCTCTTGTTGCATCATCTTGCTGTATTAGCTTGGTGAGCCTCTTCATCACACCAGCTCACTGTCTTCTTTAGGAGGCACTGGGAACCAAACCACAGACCTCCCATGTGGCATGCGGGAGCCACATCCGCTTCCTTGGAATACTAATTGCAAATTATCAAGATGTAGTCCAAAAAAAATAGTTTGATACCAAAAAAAAAACCAAACATAGAAAATGCTGATATAAACTGTCACCACTCTTCCAAATCAATTAACCACAGAGACATTATTTTTTTTAAGGAAAGATATTAAAAGCTCAGAGAAAGCTTTTGGGAGTCTGGGAAATGCTGGTTTAGAATTAAAACTACAGATGTGGAACAGAATATCTGGGTTTAAGTATGTTCATTAATTAATTTAGTCTATGTTTAGTTTATTGAATGCCAACCATGCACCTGGTCTTACTGAGAACATGGTCCTGCCACTGCAAGACTTAACATACATACCAGCATGGAGGCCAAACACTGAATAAAAGTCATATTAAAAATAAAATGTATATTGTGATAAGTGCAATGAAAGAAAAGTACAATGTATTATAGGAACTACAACTAGGAAAGGGATTTCAGGGATGATATCACATTCACTAATAGAAAAGGTGACACTTAAGCTATGGTCTGCAGGAACTGGAGTTAGGTAGAAGATTGTTTTAAGAAGAGGGAACAGCTATATGTGCAGACTACTTACTAACTTTACGATATCTTGGGTGGGTAAAGTTTTCTTAGGTTAGCAAATATTTGAAATAATTAGGCTCAGTTGCAATTTCAGAGTTAATCACCAAGAGCAATTCCAACTTTTCATAAAATAACAAGAGGCATGTAAACACAAATCAGTCTGATTTATAGGGACTAAAGTAAATAAATAATTCTTTAATGTTCAGTCATACATACAATGAAATCAGATGAACCATAATTTATAATTAAGCAAATAACTTATAAAGCCTCTTGCTTAGAGTATTACAGATAATATAAATGTTTCCAATACACAGCAATATGAGCAATAAAAAAGATTGGAAAAGACAGGACAATGGTCTGCACAGGCACACTTTCATATCTCCATGAACCCTGGCATCATGGTGCTGGGATCCAAAAGTATTCACCTGTTATTTCAGTCTGCGTAGTGCACTGGATGAACATGGGCTTAAGAGTCAGAGGCTCAAGAATGAATTTTAGCTTCATCATCTGACTCCAAGTCCAGCAAGTGAGCCTGTACCTATTTTTATTATATGCATATTATTTTTCTTACTCATTTCCCCTCTTCTCTCCAGCAGAAAATGCTTTTTCTTTTGCTTACCGCATGAAAAAACTTGCTTTTTCAGGTAGAGCTTTTTATGGTCTTTGTTAAACGCATGGGTAGTTATTGCCAAAGAATTCACTAGCTCTAGATAGGGTGTACCACTAATATTTCAGAAGTCAGAAACTATCACTCTTATTGATTAAATAAGAGTGACATTACCTATCTGTAGATACAACCTATCTGAAGGGAGAGTATTGCAAAATGTGTCCTAAATGTCTGCCCCAGTCACTGACAAATGGGTTACAAATTGGCTCTATGCCTCTGCGAACAAGAATGGAAAGCTCTGCTGACATTATCGCTCCTCGTGCCCCCATCCATCATGGGAAATGTCTTTGTTCTTTAAAGTATAATTTAAAAGGACTTTACTTCCCCTCAGTAGAACTGCTCCCTCATTTATGCTCCAGCAGTACTACATTCTATACTTATGACATCATGCTGTAATTTTTTGTTTGCATATTGACCTCCAGAATTGTGAGCATCTAAAGATTTGAGACCGTGTCTAATTTACCTTTATATCTTTTCCTTCAAAAGATGTATTCTCTTGTAGTATTTGGAGAATGTAAACTCCTTCAAGGATGAGGACTAGCCAAGATTTATCTTTGGAACCTACTCAACCTTGAGCACATATTTTGGCCTACTGCAATTACTCAATATTTTATGAAATACTATAGAAAAATTAGATCAGCCTAAAGAAAAAGCATGCTTAAAAAATGAGAAAGATATTTCAACCTGCTTTATAATAAATTCTAGTAAATATTAAATGAAAAAGAGCTATTTAAGGTTATTTTCTGCAGATTCCTAAACAAAGATTAAATTATATTCACTTATTCATTAAATGTTTATTTAAGCAAATAATGACCTTAACACTTACTTAGTCATAGCAACAATTAAGACTACATTCAGACTTGTGTGATTACTGAATTTAAAAGAGCTTATTAAAAGCTATAATGTGTAAGATTCCTTATGGGGAAATAAGGATAACTGATTACTTCTGTAAAAACCTACTTAAGAAGTTCAAGCTTACCATTATTTATGCATGTAGAGCTAGACTTCACTGCTATTTGAACAAAAGGGCTGGGCTGAATTATTCTGTCTCCTGTTTTCAAATGACATTTCTAAGTACCAAAACATCCATGCTTATTCAGGCACATTGCTTCAACAAGTATTTCCTAGTTTTTCTGCATCCAAACATCCAGCTCCTGCCTGCCATCCAACTTGTTTCCCTGCATCTGCCTTTGTCTATTCACAAAATAAACCGAGCACTCTTTTTTTTTTTTTTGAAGATTTATTTATCTCTCCCCTTCCCCCACCCCATCCTGTTGTCTGTTCTCTGTGTCTATTTGCTGCGTCTTCTTTGTCTGCTTCTGTTGTTGTCAGCGGCTCGGGAATCTGTGATTCTTTCTGTTGTGTCATCTTCTGTCAGCTCTCTGTGTGTGCGGCACCATACCTGGGCAGGCTGCACTTTCTTTTGCGCTGGGCAGCTCTCCTTATGGGCGCACTCTACTTGCGCGTGGGGCTCCCCTACATGGGGACACCGCTGCATGACAGGGCACTCTTTGTGCACATCAGCACTGCGCATGGGCCAGCTCCACATGGGTCAAGGAGGCCCACGGTTTGAACCACGGACCTCCCATGTGGTAGACGGACACCCTAACCACTGGGCCAAGTTCGCCGCCCCGAGCACTCTTTTTAATACAAAAGTTAGATTACTCTTCTACTCAAAACCTTCTAATGATTTCCCATCTTACTCAGAATAAAAGCCAAAGCCCTTAAAATTGCTTACAAGGTCCATCATGCTCTGCATTTTCCTCTTTTGTTATCTCTCTGATGTCTTTCTCACTCATTCTGTTCTAGTCATACTAGATTGCCTTTTCTTACCAGCTCTCCCACTATACACCCACCAAATGGCTAAACCTAAATGTTTTTAAAATTAAATCTGGCACAAACAAAAGCTAGGCTAAGGCTTAGTCTTTAGCCCTTGTACATACTCACCCTTGCAACTGTAGCCACCATTACGGCTTCAACTACCATTTGTATACTGATGACATGACTCTAAATCTTAATTTTTAGCCCAGATTTCTGCTGGACGCCAAACACTCATAAGCACCTCTTACTATGTGTTCTACATATGGCTCTCACATAGAACATCCTGTTTCCCTTGCTCTACTCCCCAAAATAGTTCCTCCTCTACTACCTATTTCAATGAAGTGCATCAATCATCTCTAGTCACTGGAGCCTTGGTTGTTCTAGTTCCCTCTAACTTCCTCCTTCCTCATTTCCAAACGAGGCACTATATCCTATGGATTCCCCAATTCCTTTTATTTCTAGAAATTCTTCAATCCTTTTTTTGACTACACTGCAGCAATCAGCCTTCTTACCTCTAGCATCACATGATTCTCCAATCCCCTTCATTGCTACTTTCAATGGTTGCTCTAAAAGAGTCTGATTGTGTCACTCTTGCACTTGGCTCGCTATTGCCTTCCTGATGAAATTAAAACTTTTAGGCATGGTAAACAGGGTTCTTCAAGATTCAGCTTTAGCTAAATGTTCCAGCCCAACACCTCACCACTTTCTATGCTGGATTTCACACTCCAGCCAGAGTGAGCATCTGGTATAACTTTCTTATAATATCTATATATGATATTCCCTATCTTTAAATCCTTCTACACCCCACTCCATTCTTTACAGATCTACTAGGATGTCTATGTTTTCTAGGAAGGCTTCCTAACCACTCCACCTGCCCCCAAGCTCTTCCTATGATTTCTCACACTACCTCTATTCTGGTAATAAAATTGTAGAGCAGGAACAATATCTTCTCTATAGCAACAATCTCACATAGTACCATGTACATAACAAGATACTAAAAACTATCTGCTAGATGAATGAATCAATTATGCTATGCTATGAGATTTCAAGAAAACAGGAGAGATAACCATGGGCTGAAATAGAGAGGAAGAAAGTAGGGTTTGGTTTGAGTAATAAAGGAATATAAGAATTGGACTAGGAAAAGGAAAGGGAGAAAATGAGAGAGGAAAGTCCTCTTTGAAGGCAGAAGTAAACAGAACAGATATGGAAAAAGAGCTAAATCTGACAAAGACAGAGGTTGGAGATTATAGAGTTGAATAAATAAGGTAGCTGGAGAGCCTTGAATGTGAGCTTGAGAACTAGTATTTGATCATATAGGTTTAACAAGTGGATGACATAAAACAATCTTTTGGAAAGATTAGTATTAAGGATATTCATGGAGGTGAGAAGAGGTACAATCTGGTGACTGTCTTATGTGGGAGAAAAGGAAACAGGTATTTATATAGTTTATTTGAGGGTGGCTAGGATGAGGACAAGGAGAATAGAGAGGCTATTTGTCAAAATAAGACAATTGGGCTCTCTATGGTTGGATTCATGCTGTGATCTGAAAGAAAAAGTATACCAACTCCTCCAGGTCTTCCAGTGACAATCAAGAATGTGGTTATAAATGTCCACAGAGAAAATGTGGAATGGGTGTGGGAACGGTAGCCATGGTGGCTGCTGGGTGTGGGGAACGGGAGGAAGAGATGAGATGTGGAGGCGTTTTCGGGACGTGGAGTTGTCCTGGATAGTGCTTCACGGACAATTACGGGACATTATAGATCCCCCCAGGGCCCACTGGATGGAACGTGAGAGAGTCTGGGCTATGATGTGGACCATTGACTATGGGGTGCAGTGATGCTCAGAGATGAACTTACCAGGTGCAATGGATGTGTCATGATGATGGGAGAGAGTGTTGCTGTGGGGGGGAGTGGGGGGCGGGGGCGGTGGGGTTGAATGGGACCTCATATTTTTCATAATGTAATTAAAAAAAAAAACAATAAATAATTAAAAAAAAAAGAATGTGGTTATAGAATTCAATAAGGAGGAAAGGGCTCAACTGCATTCTTAGCAGAAAGACTTACAATGGGATGTGGCAATGGAGGATGACAGAAATCTCATCTCATTGGAATACACTGTCTTGAGTGACACCATCAACATGGCGATGTAAGACATCCCTTAAAAAAACCTCCCCAGAGATTTGGCAACCGTAAGGACAAATTCCACTTGCTTAGAACTTTGAAGGACAGTAGACACTGGAGAAGGACTCCACAAATGTTGAATCAAAAACAGACAAATATCAGAGAGGAAACTTCTGTCCTTTGGCTGGTCCTCTCCCACCCCCTCGTTTGGTCCCATGCAGCCTGGAGTTCTCCAGAGGCAGCAGTCGAGGTCTCTCCACCAGAGACACAGACTAAAACAGAATTCACAGCAGTGAGTTAGAACCCCATGTACATCCAGGCACAGCGACCCAAGATAAACCGCCCCCCCCACACACACACCCACCCTCAGGAAGGAAACCAAGATAGAATGGAGCCAGACGGACTTTTTGGGAGTGACCCACCTTTCTAGATTGACCCCATCTGGATTCCTGGGATGGGATACCCCAACAGGGAAGAAATCAGATGCAGAAAAGCCTCACAGAAAAAAACGGAAGGGGTTAAATTGAACTGCCAGTCCAAGAACTGAAAAGTGTAAGGAAAATAGGACCCTGAGTGAGGGAGAGAATTTAAACAAATCATAGCAGTTGGGGAGAAAATTCTGCACAAAAACAAACAAAACAGATCAAGATTCCTGGAGAAAGAATAGAGGAAATGAAGTTTTCTCCTGGAGGAGAAACAATTACAAAAAAAGTACAAACTTAAAAATTATGCCACACATCCAGAGCAAGAAACAGATGAAGAATAGTTGAGAAAATGTGATCAGTACAACTCAGGCTACTTTAAAGGTCCAGAAGAACTTGAAGCAAGCATCAAAGAACCCTAACACAAGGTCAATCAACAATATAATCCCACAAGAGGAAGAAATGGATCTTCAGAGTTAACACAAGAGAATCAGATACTTAAGACATCAGCAAGAAATTACTAACCATACTAAGAAAAAGAAATATATGGCTCAGTCAAGGGAAAAAAATTAAAACTTCAGAGAAGACAGAGAATTTGGAACAACTATTCAAAGAAGTTCAGAGAAATCTCCTAAGTCAATTCAAGGAGATGAATGGAAATGTGCATAAAGAGATAAAGGCTATTAAGAAGGCAATGTATGAGCACAGAAAAGAATTTGAGAGCATACAAAAACAAAACTCAGAACTTATGGGAATGAAAGGGCAAGAGAAGAGACTGAAAAAATACTAGAAGCATACAATAGCAGATTCAAACAGGCAGAAGAAAATAGGCTAACTAGAAGAAAGGGCATTTGAAGTCAGACAGAGAAGAGAAAAAATTGAGCAGTGTCTCAGGGATGTGAGTTATAGCACTAAACATACAAAAATATGGGTCACAGGTATCTGAAAAGAACAGGAAAAGGGCAAAAAGAACATGAGGAAATAACTTTTTTTGTAAATAACACTTATGAAAGACATAAATATACATGGCCAAGATACGCAACATATGTCTAACAGAATAAATCCTAATAGACCTATTCCAAGACACATACTAATCAGAATTTCAAATGTCAAAGATAAAGAAAGCAGCAAGAGAGAAGCGATTTGTCACATACATGGGATCCTTAGTAAGATAAAGTATTGATTTCTCATCAGAAACCATGGAAGCAAGAAGGCAGTGGTACGATATATTTAAGGTTCTGAAAGAGAAAAATTGGCAGTTAAGTATTCTTTAGGGAAACGGACTTTGGCCCAGTGGTTAGGGCGTCCGTCTACCACATGGGAGGTCCGCGGTTCAAGCCCCGGGCCTCCTTGACCCGTGTGCAGCTGGCCCATGCGCAGTGCTGATGCGCGCAAGGAGTGCCCTGCTACACAGAGGTGTCCCCCGCGTAGGGGAGCCCCACGCGCAAGGAGTGCACCCATAAGGAGAGCTGCCCAGCGCGAAGGAGGGAGCAGCCTGCCGAGGAATGGCGCTGCCCACACTTCCCATGCCGCTGACGACAACAGAAACGGACAAAGAAACAAGACGCAGCAAAAAGACACAGAAAACAGACAACCAGGGGAGGGGACGGGAATTAAATAAATAAAAATAAATCTTAAAAAAAAAAAAAGAATTCTTTATATGGCAAAACTGAACTTCAAAAATGGAGAGTTTAAAATATTCACAAACAAAACCGAGACTTTGTGAACAAAAGGCCTGCCTTACAAGAATCAGTAAATGGAGTGCTGGAAATTGAAAGCAAGAGACAGGAGAGAGTGACCTGGTGTAATATGAAGACATTAAGATTCAGGGACTATGTATACTATTGAAGCTGGCTAGTATCTTTTCAAATTAGTAGGGTATTAATGTCGGTTGTACAATATAAACTCCAGGGTAATCACAAATAATTTACTTTAAAATATACAGAAATAGAAATGAGAAAGGGACCAATTAAGATACATCACAAAAGATCAACTATACAGAAAGGAGGTGGCAATACAGGAAATATATGACATATAAATATATGACATATAAAAACCAAAGGACAGAATGGCTGAAGAAAGTACTGCCTTTTCAGTAATAACACTGAATGTTAACAGATTAAACTCCCCAATCAAAAGATACAGATTGGCAGAATGGATGAAAAAGCATGATCCAACTATACATTCTTTACAAGAGACTCACCTTAGACCCAAAGGCATAAATAGAAGGAAAGTGAAAGGTTGGAAAAAGATACTGCAAGCAAACAGTAATAAATAAAGAGCTGGGGTAGCTATACTATACAAAATAAACGACTTTAAGCCAAAAGCTGTTATAAGCGAGAAAGAAGATCACTATATATTAATAAAGGGGCAATCTGCCAAGAAGAAACAACAATCATAAATATTTATGCACCTAACCATGGTGTCCCAAAATACATAAGGCAAACACTGGCAAAAATGAAGGGAGAAATAAGACAGCTCTACAATAATTGTTGAAGACGTCAATACACCACTCTCATCAGTATACAGAATGTCTAGACGGAAGATCAAAGAGGATACAGAGAACTCATATATGATGATAAATGAACTAGAACTTAACAGACATATATAGAACACTGCACTGCCAAACAGCAGGATATGTATTCTTCTCAAATGCACATGAATCATTCTCACATGACAAACCACATACTGGGTCATAAAAGAAGTCTCAATAAATTCAAATGACTGAACTTATACAACACATCTTCTCTGATCATAATGGAATGAAGCTGGAAACAACTAACAGGTGGAGAACTGGAAAATCCACGAATATATGGAAGTTAAACAACAATCAGTGGTACAGTAAAAGAAAAAATTGCAAGGCAAAATCAGTAAAAATACAGAGATGAACAAAAATGAGAATACAACATATCAAAACTTATGGAATGCAGGAAAGGCAGTCCTGAGGGGAAATTTTATAGCCATAACACATTAAAAAAGAAGACAGAGCTAAAATAAAAGACCTAACTGAATACCTGGAAGAACTGGACAAAAAAACAGCAAATTAAAACCAAAGCAAGCAGAAGGAAAGGAGGATTAGAGTAGAAATAAATGAAATTGAAAATAAAAAAAACAATAGAATTAACAAAACAAAGTTCATTGTTTGAAAAGATCAATAAAATTGATAAACCCTTAGCTAGATTGACAAAAAAAGAAAGAAGACACAAATAAAATCAGAAATGAGCGGCGGGACATTACTACTGATCCTGCAGATATAATAAAGATCATAAGAGGATGCTATGGGGAAACGGATGTGACTCAAGCAGTTGGGCTCCCATTTACCATAGAGAAGGTCCAGGGTTCGACGCCCAGAGCCTCCTGGTAAAGGCAAGCTGCCTCATGTGGCGAGCTGGCCTGCGTGGGAATGAGCCCTGCGCAGGAGTGCTGCCCCATGCAGGAATGCCAGCCGACCTGGAGAGCTGGTGCAGCAAGATGATACAACAAGAGATACAGAAGAGAGACAATAAGAGATGTAGCAGAAAAGGGAGCTGAGGTGGCGCAAAGAGAAGGATCGCCTCTCTCCCACTCTGGAAGGTCCCAGGATGGGTTCCCAGATCTGCCTAATGAGAATACAAGACATGGAAGAACACACAGCAAACGGACACAGAGAGCAGACAACGGGGGGTGGGGATGGGGGAGAGAAATCAATCAATCAATCCCCCCCCCCCAAAAAAAAGGATACTACGAACAACTGTATGCCAGCAAATTAGACAACCTAGATGAAATGGACAAATTTTCAGAATACATAAACCACTTACACTGACTCTAGAAGAAACAGAAGACCTCAAGAGACCAATCACAAGTAAAGTTACTGAATCAATCATAAAAACTACCCAACAAAGAAAACTCCAGGACCACATGATTTCACAGGTAAATTCTATCCATTATTCCAAGAACTGACACAAATTCTGCTCAAACTCTTCTGAAAAAATTGAACAGGATGATACACTAAGTCATTCTATGAGGCCAGCATTATCTTAATGCCAAAGCCAAATAAAGATACCAGAAAATTAGAGACCAATTTCTCAAGTGAATACAGATAACAAAAATCCTCAACAAAATTCTGCAAATTGAATCCAACAGCACATGAAAAGAATTACATACCACAGTGGTAGTTTGAGACTGTATGTACCCCAGAATATCATGTTCTTAAAGTTGGTTCATTCCTGTGCCTGTGAACCTATTGTGGGTGGGAACTTTTGATTAGGTTACTTCAGTTAGGAGTCTTTTGGTTACGTTACTTCAATTAAGGAATGGCCCAGGGTTGGTCTTAATCCTCTTAACTGTAGACCTTTATAAATGCGATGCACAGGGAGAGAGTGACAGAGAGAAAGCCATAGAAACAAGACAGAAAGGCCACAGAAACAAAGAGAAAGCCACAGAAGCCAAAACCCAAAAGCAAAGAAGCCCAGAAGAGTAGAGAAAGAATAGCAGATGCTGAAATGTACCTTGCCATGTGACAGGAGTCCAGGAATGCCAGCAGCTGGTCTTTGGGGAGAGAGCATTGCTTGATGATATCTTGATTTGGACATTTTTACGGCCTCAGAACTGTAAATGTAAGCTAATAAATCCCCATTGTAAAATCTCACCCACTTCTGGTATATTGCATTTCAGCAGCCCGGCAGACTGAAACAACCACGATCAAGAGGGTTTTTATCCCAGATAAGCAAGGCTGGTTCAACATAAGAAAATCAATTAATGTAATATATCACACTAACAAATCAAAGTGAATAAAACCATACAATCATCTCCACTGATACAGACAAGGCACTTGGGAGAAAAGGCATTTGACAAAATCCAGCATACTTTCGTTTCAAAAAAAGACCAAGAAAATTAGAAATAGAAGGAAACATCCTCAAACTGATAAAGGGCATATATGAAAAACCCACAGCTAACATCATATACTCGATGGTGAAAGACTGAAAGTTTCCCTCTAAGACCTGGAACAAGACAAGGATGCCCACTGTCACCACTGTTATTCAACATTGTTCTAGAAGTTCTGGCCAGTACATTTAGGCAAAAAAGAAAAGAAATAAAAGGCATCCAAACGGAAAGGAAGAAGTAAAACGTTCACTACTTGCAGATGACATGATCCTATAAATAGAAAGTCCCAAAAAATCTACAACTGAACTACTAGAGCTAATAAATTCACCAAAGTGGCAGGGTACAAGATCAATACACAAAAATCAGTGTTTCTATATACTAGTAAAGAGCAATCTGAGGAAATCAAGGCAATAATTCCATTAATAAGAACGACAAAAAGAATCAAATCAAGGGATAAATTTAACCAAGGATGCAAAGGACTTATACACAAAAAACTGTAAGACACTGCACAAAGAAATCAAAGACGACTTATATGAATGGAAGAACATTCTGTGTTCATGGACAGGAAGACTAAATATCGTTAAGATTTCAATTCCCAAAATGATTTACAGATTCAACTCTATGGCAATAAAAATTCCATAAGCCTACTTTGTAGAAATGGAAATGCAAATTACCAAATTTATTTCGAAGTGTAAGGGGCACTGAATAGCCAAAAACATCTTGGTAAAAAGAACAGAGTCATAGAACTTAGACTTTAAAACATTTTACAAAAACAAAACAAACATTTCGCAAAGCTACAGTGGTCAAAACAGCATGAGTAGTATGAGTAGCACTGGCCCAAGGATAGATATATTAACCAACAGAATAGAAGTTCAGACCTAAACCCTCACTCACATCTATAGCCAAATGCTTTTTTTAATCCCCTCCCCGCTCCCTGTGGCTTTTTTTTTTTGCATGCTGTCTGCTCTGTGTCCATTTGCTGTGCACTTGCTGTGCACTCTTCTGTGTCTGTATGTATTTTTTATTTCCCCTGCCTCCTTGTGGCTTTGCTTGCTATCTGCTATGTCCATTTGATGCACGCTCTTCTGAGTTCTTGCTTGTCTCCCTTCTTTGTTGCGTCACTTTGCTGAGTCAGCTCTCCGCCGCATGCTTGCGGGTGAGACGGCACTCCATGGTGTGCAGTTGAGTCTGCCTTCACAAGGAGGCCCTGGGATGCAAACCCAGGGCCGCCCATATAGTAGACGGGAGCTCATCTGATTGAGCCACAGCCACTTGCCAAATGCTTTTTAACTATACTGTCAAGTAAACTCAATTGGGAAAGAAGAGACTCTTCAACAAATGGTGGTGTGAGAATTGGATGTACCTACGGAAAAGAATGAAAGAGGATCCCTATATCATACCGTATAAAAAAACTAATTCAAAAATGAAAGACTTAAATATAAAAAACAGGACCATAAACTCCAAGAAGAAAACTTAAGAGTGACATCTTTGGGATCTTGAGTCAACCAATGGTTTCTAAGACTTTACATACAAAGCACAAGCAATGAAAGAAAAAAATGGATAAGTGAGACCTTCTCAAAATTATATATTTTTGAACGTCAAAGGACTCTGAAACCAAATGGAAAAGACAATCTACTTAATGGGAGAAAATATTTGGAAACAACATATCTGATAAGGGTGTAATATCCAGAACATAAAAAGAAATCCTACAACTCAACAATAAAAAGACAACCCATTTTAAAAATGGGAAGAAGACTTGAGGAGACTTTTCTCCAAAGAGAATATATAAGAAGATTTTTAGAAAGCACACGAAAAGATGTTCAACATCACTATTAGGGAAATGCAAATCTACACCACAATGAGGTATCACTTCACATCCACTAGAATGGCTATTATTAAAAGAAACTACAAGTGTTGGAAAGGATGTGGAGAAGTAGGAACACTCATTCACTGCTGGTAGGAATGTAATCTGGCACAGCCACTGTCAGAGACAGTTTGGCAGTTCTTCAGAAAGCGAAGTATAGAATTACCATATGACCCGGCAATCCTGCTACCAGGTACATACTCAGAAGAATATAAAAGCAGGGACTCGAAAAGGTACTTGCACACTGATGTTCATAGTGGCCTTATTTACAACTCCTGAAAGATGGAACCAACCCAAGTGTCCATCAACTGATGAATGGATAAACAAAATGTGGTATATACATTCAATGGATTATTATTGAGCTATACCAAGGAATGAAGTCCTGATGCATGTAACAACATGGATGAAACTTGAAGACACGTTGAGTGAAATAAGTCAGACACGAAAGGACAAATACTGTATGATCTCACTGATATGAATTTATTATAATAAGCAAATCCAGATTTAGAATCTAGATTATAGTTTAGAAGGGGATAAAGTTTAGAGAATGGGGAGTTGATACTTAATTTGTACAGAATTTCTATTTGGGTTGATTTTAACAGTTTGGGAAATGGATGATGGTGACGGTAGCACAATATTATAAGTGTAATTAACAGCAGCAAATTATGTAAGTGAATGTGGTTAAAAGGGAAACTTACTAGAGTTAAGTTAGAACTTAGGATTGGGTAACACAGTGAATCCTATTACAGATGATGGGCTATAGTTAACAGTACAAGAATATTCTTTCATGGATTAAATAAAAAATGTACATCACAAATACAAGGTGTTAATAATAGGGTGGTATACGGGGGGGGGGGAAGACATCTACTGTAAACTATGGACATTAAACTATTTTAACAATTTTTCAACTGTAACAAAGGTAACTACTGTTGAAAGAAACAAGGACAATTAAAAGTGTTGTCATCAATTTTAACAACTGTTCTATACCATGCAAGATGGTGGTGGTGGGATGGTCTATGCGAGTCTAGTACTTAACATATGATTGTTCTGTAAACCCACAACTTTTCAAAAAAATTAAAAAAATTAAAAGAAAAAAGGAATATTGGCAAAGTAGAAGAACTAAAAATTTTTATGTAGGAGGAGGGTAGGATGAAAGGGAAGAAATGTTCTATTTGGGTTAGGCAATGGGTTGGCTGCCTTAGATTCATGAGTAATGGTTACATCTGATTTGCATTTTTCCTTTAGGCAGGCACGTAGAAAGTTGAGTGGGAAGAACCAACTTTTTTTACTTGACTGAGCTGAGCTGAATTAAAGTCAACAGAAAATACATGGTTATAGCAGAAATTATGGATAGAAAGCAGAAGGGATCCTAAAACACTGGGTCCTAATATGACAGGATCGCCATTTATTTAAAACTTTCCCCTTGAGAGATTCAGATTCAGTAGAAATGTACTTTTTTAAAGCTTCTCGGGTAATTATAATGAACAGTACAAATATACCTTGTTTTATTATACTTTGTAGATACTATATTTTTTACAAATGGAGTGTTTATGGCAACCTGGTGTCGAGCAAATCTGTCAACGCCATTTTTCTAACAGGATGTGCCATTTAGTTTGTCTGTCACAATTAAGGTATGTAAAGTGTTTTTTAGACATAAGGCTACTACACACTTACTACAGCACAGTGTAAACATAAATTTTATATGCATTGGGAAACCAAAAAAAATGTTTGACTCATTTTAATGCGGTGGTCTGGAACTGAACCCACACTGTGCCCAAGATATATGCCAGTAACATAATGGAAGAACACGGAATAAGCCAAAGACAAAACTATTGAGGACAGAGTTAGGGAATAGGAAAAAAAAAGTCATATGTAAAATCACTGAGGATTTTACTATAAAGAAACTGTTCAATTTTGCTTATCCCTTCCTCTATGCATTTCCCAAAATTATTTAATCAGAGTTGGGATAAATAAGATAGTGTGTCATTTAAATAAATTTTTCCTCTTCTTTAAAATTGGCCAAACATATCAAATTAAGAAAAATTGAAACTTTAGTTGGAGAATGTGGAGAATTTCAGTGAATGGAATTACTAAAAACAGTAGCTAGACTGCATCAACTTTACTGACAAATAAGTACAGGTCATTTATTTTAAAATTACCTCACATTCTGGCCTGTTGTTATTGATCAAATGATATTAAAATACCAGCTAAAGATCAGAGAAAATATTTTACTGATGTTAAATATGCTAAGATTGTAACACTACTATTAATTATGTAAAAGAATATCCTCATTCTTAAAGAAATGTCCATTAAAATATTTAGGGGTAAAGAGTCGTGATGCATGCAACTCACTCTTGAATGGTTTCGGGCAAAAATAGTATGTGTATGTATAGGACAAAATGTACAAAAGCAAACAGGACAAAATTTTAGCAATACAGTATATTCGGGCAAAGGGTATATGGTGTTTGTAGCAGTTTCACAGTACTTATGAATTCAAAAAAAGATACTATGTTTGTAAACTGGTCTGTTCCTCTAGGCTTGGTATCCTCTGACTGAATTAGATTCAGCTGAGACATCTTTGATTGAATTATGTTAAGATTATGGCTTTAGGGAAGAGAATTTGGTCCAATGGATAGAGCATCACTTATCACATGGGAGGTCCAAGGTTCAAACCTACGGCCTCCTGACCCGTGTGGAGCTGGTCCATGCGCAGGATGATGTGTGCAAGGAGTGCCGTGCCACGCAGGGGTGTCCCCCGCGTAGGGGAGCCTCACGCACAAGGAGTGCTCCTCATAAGGAAAGCCGCCCAGTGTGAAAAAAGTGCAGCCTGCCCAGGAATGGCGCCACACACACAGAGAGCTGACACCGCAAGATGACACAACAAAAAGAGACACAGATTCCGGGTGCTGCTGACAAGAATACAAGCGGACACAAAAGAACACACAGTGAATGGACACAGAGAGCAGATAAATGGAAGGGGGCGCGGGGAAGGAGAGAGAAATTAAAAAAAAAAAAAAAGATTGTGGCTTTGATTCAACCATGTCAGTAGAGTGGCTCAGGGTTGCGTCTCCACCCACTTGGTGGGCTATATAAATGGACACACACATATAGAGAGATAAACACGCAGCTCCATAGACACAGCAGAGGAAAGAACATGATCCTGGGCCCCCAGAAAGAGGTAAGCCATTAGCCTGAGAGTTTGCAGCTGAAGACAACAGTGCAGCTGAGCCCTATGCCAGCCTATAGCTGAGATGGTAAGAAGTTGGGTCCATGGACTAGAGGAAACGGGAAGGCTGAACCCTCACAGGTATCGCCCACCATCTTGTCTCAATACGTGACAACTGACTTTGGGAAAGGAAGTAACCTAAGTTGTACTCTTTACAGCTTTGTAACTGTAAGATTTTACCCCAAATACATACCCTTTATAAAAGTCAACAGATTTCTGGTACTTTGCCATCAGCATCCCTTTTGGCTAATACAGCGTTCTATGTACTAATACTTTAATTTTGAAACTTTTCTGTTAAGTTTGAAATTTCTAAATAAAGCTTTAAAAAAAAAGCTAAAAGCAAAGGATAAAACATGTAAACTCTCTACAAGTCAGAGGAAGAGAATTCAAGTTCTTCCAGAATTTACGGTCATATAACAGTGTGATCTCACAAGTCAGTGAACGTTTCTTATCCTTAATTTCCTTTTCCATAAGAGTGAATGTGGACTAAGCTAGATAGTCCCGAAATACTGTCTTCTGAAAAAGTAGTTTCAGGGATATCATTAGGTCATATGTGAGGAATACGTAGGTGAAATAATTTCAGGAAATGAACAGAGGAAGAGAAAAAACTGAAGTTTCTTTACAGTTAAATTCTCAGATTTTACATATAGCAAAATGCACTATGATTTCAAATGAGCAATAAAGAATTAAGCATTTCCTAATTATTCATTTGATTACTGCTAGTGTGATTTATCTGTTTCATGGGACTAAATCTTTTAGTATTAAAAGGTAAAGTAAGCATCAAAGCTATTTTAGGTTGTAATATGTGAAAACTGTTCTACAATAATTTGATTTTTATCAATTTTGGGAAATAATTTTGTGACTTCACTCACTGTCCAACTCACATTGAAGTGTATTTTTCTAAGTTTATTTTTTAAAAGGCTGTATTTTGATTAGGAAATCTGACAATGGAACTACTCCCTTTTTATAGAAAATGATATAGATTATGGGCTGGCAAAGCATAATCTGGGGGCCAAATCCAGCCGAACTCCCTTTTTTGGTAAATGAAATGCAGCCACATTCGTTTATTTACATATTGCCTATGGGAGCTTTTGCCCTACAACTGCAGAATTGAACAGTTGGGACAGTGCCTGTATGGCCTACAAAGTAAAGTATTTACTATTTGACTCTTAACAAAATAGCTTGCTGACCCTTGATACAGAAAGATATAGTTATCTTCTATGCTCTGTTTAATTTTTGAGATTCAGCAGTCTGGTCATGATAAGACAGATCAGTGGCAGAAGACTAAAGCATGCTCAATTATTTATACGGCAAAAATGTCAGAAAGAAAACAGAAGTAGAGTTTATTAAGTAGAATTTTTATCATGATATTCAGACTCTATATTAGGCACTTAATCTTTACTCTGAGGGTAGATTATTTCCATTTTCCAGGGAAAGTGCAACTCAGTAAAGTTAAATGACTTGCTCAAAGTGGTAGAAATAGAATTTGGATTGAGGTCTGATTCCAGGACCCCAGGATCTTTCTACTGTAGCTTAATTGCTTCTTCTTGTCTTCTTCTGGTTGAGTACTCAGTAAAGGACTAAGAATACTAACACTGAAGCAGAAATGACTTTAAACAGCTGAAGAGATTTTCAGTAGCATAATGGATACAACATTGGGGAGCTACAACTAGTCAATTTAGGGAAATACCAACAGTTTCCTAACTTCACTTTTAGGATTTTTTTTCCTTCCCCTCCCTCTCCCCTGCCCTGCTGTTTTTGCTGTGTCCATTCACTGTGTGATCTTCTGTATCTATTTCTCCTTTTGTCTTCTCATTTTTCTCCTCTAGGATTCACCAGGATTTGATCCTGGGGACATCTGATGTGGAGAGAGGTTCCCTATCAATTGCGCCACCTCAGTTCCTGGTCTCTGCTACACTTCACCTTACTCTCCCCTTTGTCTCTCTTTTGTTGTGTTATCATCTTGCTGCGTGACTCACTTGTACAGGTACTGGCTCACCACACGGGCACTTGGCTTGCTGCACAGGCACCCACACGGGCACTCGGCTCGCCAGGCAAGCACACTTTCTCTTCTTCTTTTTCACCAGGAGGCCCCAGAGATCAAACCCGGGTCCTCCCATATGGTAGGTGGAGGCCCTATCACTTGAGCTACATCTGCTTCCTAGGATTTTCTTTAAAGCACACCTAACAGATTATGGCTCATAAGGTTCAACTGCAGGTAATGCCCTGACGTCATGGCTATGAAAACTGGAGCTGAGGAAGATCAAGTCACAAGAAAGCCAAGATCAGGCATTTACATGTCCTTCTCTAACTACTCCTAACTGCTCATCAGTGGTTCACAGCAAAAGTTATAGTATATTTTCTTTTAATAAGTAGTGTTTTATCTTGCTGAATATACATAAAGAGAAAAATATTAAAATTTGTTACTTCTTCCTCTGGACTTCCAACACTTTGCTTAAATCTTTGACATGCCGTTTACCATTGTGGAAACAAAAGAATAAAAGAAAGTAATCAGAAATGGGAGTTTACCTCTAAGAAAGGAATCAGCTGTTAATTAAAGGGAAATTATGAGGGAACTCAGCCCTAGAAAAATTTCGTTTATTTAGGTACTATTATACATCTTCTACCATAAAAAAAGATAGAGGACACTAAATTTTCACCACCCAGAGATAGGACCTGTGTATTAGAGGAATCAGGTTGAAACAAAGTCTCAAGTTAGACTAAATTTGACCATTGCCCTGTTATATCAAAAACAACAGATTTATTGTGTTTTCCTGCCAATCAACATAGTGGTGAAGACTTTCCTGCTGTTACATTGTTTTTATCATATTTTTTTGTTTTACCTATCTGAGATAAAAAACCTTTAGGGTTTGAATGACTGCTAAGATATGATTAGATAATTGTGGAAAATACTATAACATGGCTAGTATAGGAAGGAGTGATAGCGCCAACACTGTAGTTGTTATTATTTTTAAAGATTAATTTATTTTTCTCCCCTTCCCCCCACCCCCAGTTGTGTCTGCTCTCTGTGTCCACTGCTGGATGTTCTTCTGTGACTGCTTCTATCCTTATCAGTGGCACCGGGAATCTGTGTTTCTTTTTGTTGCGTCATCTTGCTGTGTCAGGTCTCCATGTGGGCGGCGCCATTCTTGAGCAGGCTGCACTTTCTTTCACCCTGGGTGGCTCTCCTTACGGGGCGTACTCCTTGCGCGTGGGGCTCCCCTACGTGGGGGACACCCTTGCATGGCATGGCACTCCTTGCATGTGGCAGCACTGCACATGGACCAGTTCATCACATGCCTCAGGAGGCCTGGGGTTTGAACCGCAGACCTCCCATGTGGTAGGTGGATGCCCTATCCATTGGGCCAAGACTGCTTCCCCACTGTAGTTATTATTCACGTCAGTCTAAAACTAAAAATAATCTTATGGAATAATCTTCCTTTTTAAAATTAACACCAAGCCCTTCGGTTCCACCAAAACCATAAAATCCCCATTGCAATTCCTAATATTTGAAATAGAAGTCATCTGTCTTCCCTCTGTGGTGGTAAAATAAAACAATAAAAGGGGTTCTGACAGTCTCAGAAGTTTGTTGTTTCACTATGTCTATTTCCACACTTGCTCAAACTTACCACCCCTTTTAAAGTAACTAATAGTGGTAGATGAAAACAAACCTTACTTCATGATTTCAAATCATTTTCATTAATATTTGAAACTATAAATTCTTTTCTGATATACTGTAAAACAAAGCATATAGAAATAAAGTTTCAGACTTTATAAATACTTTTAACCAGTGTTTAAGGCATATAAAAGGTACACTATTTAACAGTATACACTTTGATCTCAGAAATCTGGAATGGGGAGCAGGTGTAGCTCAAGTGGTTGAGCACCTGCTTGCTTCCCATGTATGTGGTCCAGGTTGGATCCCAGAATCTTGTTTAAAAAATTCTGGAATGAAATCCCAATTTTGTCACTTATTAATTGTGACTTAACTTCTCTAAACCTCAGTTCCCTTACTAGTAAAATCAGGTAATTGTCTTTATAAGGATACAATGAGATAAGAAATACATGTAAACACTTAGCACAGGGCCTGGAACACACTTAACTCTTCATAATAGAAACAACAAAATCAGTTTAACTTTCTGGGTGTCCTAGTTTCCTTACTGGTAAAGGCCAGAAATGTCACCTAACTTATAAGGTTTTTTTTGAGGTTTACATGAAGTTATGTCCGTAAAACCCTGTACATTATTATCACAACAAATTATAATAATGGTTTGTTAATAGAAATTTTACTGTAGCTATACAGAAATCAATAAATTAAGAATAAGACCAATTTCAAATTTACCTTGTGTTTTCCTATAATATAACCTTTTTCTTCTACTGATCTTATAAAAGAAAACATTTTAAACCACCAATTTTTATTTGCAGACGCCACTGTTAAAAAAACCAAAACAGTATTAACCCCTAAAAATAAATTTCAGTGAAGCTAAAAAATTTTATATGATAAATGCAGTCAATTCTAGAGTTTTTAGAAGAGAATACCTCTCTACATATTTAAAAATTCAAAACAAAAGGAAAAGAAAAAAGTGCATCCTAGTCATAAAGAAGTCTTATTCTCCCAGCTTTCCAGATCAGGTTCAATTAATTGTACAACTCATCCCACAATGGGTATAAGAAAATTCCCTGAAGAAATATTTTTAATTATTTTTTTTACCAACATGTTCACATTTATTAACAGGCATTTTTTTTTTTTTATTTTTAGGAGTTAACCAGAGATTGAACCTGGGATCTTATACATGGAAAGCAGGTGCTCAACCACTGAGCTACACTGCTCCCCTATTTTTTTAAACTTTTAATGCTGCCTGAAATAAATCTGTTTTCTTCTTTCTATGGAAAGGAGTGAAAAGTGCAAATTTTTAATATACTTATATAGCAGTTTCAGATCTAATCCTATTATATTTAAATCATTATCTCTTTAGTTGGTATCTATAGCCAAAAGAGAAGAGAAATTATATTCCTTCTTGCAAAGTCTCATACAAATATCAAATTTCCTTACTTCTCAAGGGAAAGAGGGGGAAAGATGAAATATAAAGTAAATAAACTTCCAGATGATATTTAAGACAAGTTTCCTACAAAAGTGTTAAGTAAACCATGCTAAATTTGTTCCATCACAGGAATTACATTAGGTATGATCAAAATGATTCTTTCTTTACCTAAACAAGAAAAAGTAATATATTCATGATCTTATTTCAAAGAGACAAATTGTGGCAGACTGCCAATTCTTACTTTTTGAAAAAATTCTATAAAGGCAAATTAAATTTCCAGGAATAAATGGAAGCAGCTGAATAATGTTGTAATACTGTATTTAATTAGGAATTATGTTGACTTTAACCTGGTAACAACTAAAGTATTCCTTCTAGTAAATAACTGAAGTTTTTATATTTGAAACCATAAGCAGAAAGCAAAACTTATTTGTAAATGGAGGTCCTTAAACTCAAAAGAGATAAACATGGCTCACTGAGGTACAACTCTAATCTGTCTTCACAATGGTCTCTAACAAGACAGCAGAACTTATGCCCAAAATCCAAGTTGTACAATAACATCTACAATATCCTCTTCTTCCTCACCTCCTCTCTGCCTCTTCCCCATACACAAAGATGAATACTAAAAGTATGATAATCCTTAGTGCTGCTTATCAAAAATTTCTGGCTGACTTCCACATACATAATAGAATTACACTTTCTGGCCTTCCTATGGTTGGGTGAAGTTGTGTTAACTAATTCTCAGCAATGAGCTATGAGCCAAAGTGACCTATGTTACTTCTGGACCAGAGTACTTATCTGCTGGTCAAAGATGTGAATTCTTTCAAAACATTCGTTTCCCCTGTCATGTTTAAAATAGCACCTACCGAGTCAGCCTGGCTCCCCAGCTGACCCATGAAAAATGTACCATTAAAACATACTATGGGGCGGTGGACTTGACCCAGTGGTTAGGGCGTCTGCCTACCACATGAGAGGTCCGCGGTTCAAGCCCTGGGCCTCCTTGACCCCTGTGGAGCTGGCCCATGCGCAGTGCTGAAGCGCGCAAGGAGTGCCCTGCCACGCAGGGGTGTCCCTGGCATAGGGATGTCCCCCGCATAGGGGTGTCCCCTGCACAGGGGAGCCCCACTTGCAAGGAATGCGCCCGGTAAGGAGAGCCACCCAGCGCAAAAGAAAAAGTGCAGCCTGCCCAGGAATGGTTCTGCTGTCACAACAAGATGACGCAACACAGATTCCCGTGCCACTGACAACAATAGACACAGAGAACAGACAACCGGGGGGAACGGGGAGAAATAAATAGATAAATCTTTAAAAAACAAACAAACAAAAAAACATTCTATGGTATTATAAGCCATAAGATTTTTATTTTTAAAATTTTTTACTGTGGTAACATACTTATAACAGAATTTTACAGTGTAATATAGCCGATTCTGACTGACATTAACTGGTAGTGAGAAATGGGGTATTGTTATAATAACAAAAACAAAACAAATAACTAAAATATATGCCATTGACTTGGGAACCAAGCAAGAGACAGCAAGGAAACTTATCAGATAATTGAAACCCAGATTATATAATACAAAAATTCTTGGTAAAAAGTCACTTGGCTTGAAAAGCAGATGATGTACTTCAGAAATGTGTAGTTCAAGAGAAAGTGGGGAAGCGGATTTGGCTCAACTGACAGAGCGTTCACCTATCACATGGGAGGTCCAGGGTTCAAACCCAGGACTCCTGACCTCTGTGGTGAACTGGCCCACGTGCAGTGCTGATGCGTGCAAGGAGTGCCCTGCCACGCTGGAGTATCCCCCGCGTAGGGGAGTCCCACCCGCAAGGAGTGTACCCCATAAGAAGAGCTGCCCTGAGTGAAAAAAAGCGCAGCCTGCCCAGGAGTGGTGCTGCACACACAGAGAGCTGACGCAGCAAGATGACACAACAAAAAGAGACACAGATTCCTGGTGCTGCTGACAAGAATGCAAGCGGACACAGAACACACAGCAAATGGACACGCAGAGCAGACAACTGGGGGGAGGGGTACAGAAATAAATAATAAATCTTTAAAAAAAAAGAGAAAAAGTAGTTAAGGGAAACAGACTTGGCTCAACTGATAAAGACTGTCTGCCTACCATATCGGAGGTCCAGGGTTCAAACCCAGGGCCTCCTAGCCTGTGTGGTGAGCTGGCCCACGTGCAGTGCTGCTACATGCAAGGAGTGCCATGCCATGCAGGGGTGTCCCCCACGTAGGGGAGCCCCATGTGCAAGAAGTGCACCCCACAAGGAGAGCCACCCCACGCAAAAAGCATAGCCCGCCCAGGAGTGGCACTGCACACATGGAGAGCTGACGCAGCAAGATTGACGCAACAAAAAAGGGACACAGATTCCCAGTGCCGCTGAGAATGCAAGCGGACACAGAAGAATACACAGCAAATGGACACGAGAGAGCAGACAATGGGGGAGGAGAAATAAAATAAATCTTAAAAAAAAAAAGTGGTTAAAACATTGAACATAAAAATGGTGTGCTCATTGCTCAGTGTTTGGTACTATAAGAAAGATATATATTTAAAAACTGATCAGTTTGCAAGTAGTGAGAGGGAAGAGAATCTAAAATTTTGGGGTCTGCAGAACTGGAAGAGAAAACTGCTCCTCAACCCCATCATAAATTATAAAACTGAGGCGGCCTTTTGATCAGCCTGAGATAAAGTTCAAATCAAGAGTATGGCCATCATACTGATAAAACATTTAAATGACACCCAATAGTCATTGTCCTCAAAAATGATCAGAAGGAAAAAATAAAATGAGACTTAAGGGTGTAGCTCTTTAACCAAAAGTCCAGTAGGTGTGTATCAATGCCAAAAGTCACAAAAACAAAACCAAATAGTGGACTGGGGAGCCCCTCCAGAGGAGTGGACTCAGTGCCTAATCATTATTAGTTCCCATACTCAGGGAAAGGGCCCTTGTAAAATCAGCCAGATGATTTTTGAATTCCTATGCATCAATGACTGCTGTGTTTCAATCTTCCACTATCTAAAAGGGAGCATTTCTTGTGGTTATCCTGTTCCCGTTTTAGGAGTATATATTGGGTTGGGGGTGGGGGGGGGGGGCGGGATGAAGGTAGGGCTTGCTGGGGATGCTGCAGATACATACCACTGCATTCACAGATCTCCAGATCAAAAGGAACCACATCCAGACTAGACACAGAACTAATGTGCATCACCTGGAAACTCTAAATCTTCAAATTTGATGTTGTAATTAGATAGAACTTTTAGGACTGTTTCACTGGGGAAGAGAAGTTTATTTTGCCTGTGGGAAGGAGAAAGATCCAATCTTTGGATGAACAAAAGGGCAGATCTGTCATTAGCACTGTCAGATAGTTTTGTTCTCTGCCTTCTGGTCATATGGTAGGATTATTCCTTCTGGTCCCATGGATGGGTGGACCCATGTGACTTGTTCTGGCTAATGAGCTGACAAGTAACTTCTGGGCCAGAGCATTTTAAGAGCAGATACAAGATATGGGATCTTCCAGAGTTCTCCTTCCTCCTCCATTGTCCAGCAATGTTCAGGATGGAGGCTGCTCTGTCAGCCTGGATCACAGACTAAGGTCATGTAGAACAGAACCCCCAAATCAACCAAATGGACAATGTCATGTCAGAAAAAAAAAATTATTAAGTCACCAACATCTTGGGACTATATGTTTACAAGATAGGCTTACCTATCCTGCCTGACAAACTGAGAGAAACTTTAAGTTACTGAACCTTCATTCAGAGACAAGCTTATAGGTCATCGAGTACAAAGTCCCTTAATGATAAAATTAAGGTCTAGAAGTGATTTGTCTGATCACATAGTAACCACTTGGTAGAATGCGAAGGAACCACCATTACTCACCAAAATTCTAAATTAAGTGGGAGTTATATTTCTAATTTTGTAAACACAGCTCCAGGATAGCCTGATCTAGAAGCATGTGAATAAATTAACAATAGGCCAATCTTGCATTCATTCAATTAATAAAGGCATTAAGTGCCAATGCTAGAGATAGGTTGAGCTTAGAGTAATGTGGCAAGAACAATCCAATAACTACATAAAAAGGAAGTTTACAACAGTATTTACTGTGAAAGGTAGGAGAGCATATAACAAACATGTCCTTGTGGGCAGATACCTAAGGAAGTGACTTTAAACTGAGATCTAAATGACTGTGGGAGATTACTAAACCAATGGGTGGGGAAACAATTTTTCAGTACATGAGAAAAGATCATGTGGCCAGAGGAAACAAAGGTTTGGGAGGAACTGAAAGGAGATGGGCCAGAATATATAAGGAATATGGTGTATATATGCCATTTTAAGAGCAATGGGAGGACTTTATAAATTTTTAACAGAAGAATGACATGAGATTTCGGAGTTTTCCAAGTAGCACTGATTACAGTAAAAATACTGGGGAAGGCAGCAACTGTAATCTTTAGAAGACTTACCAGAAAACTACTGAAATCTAGGCAAGAAAGAATGTTGAGAATTAGGGAGGTGGCAAATACAGATGATATCTGACATATTAAGAAAATAATATTAGCAGGATTTGATGACAGAATGGACATGCTATTTAAATGTCAATAACTGGAATATCTATTTGGGGTATGTTTTAACTCTCATTAGCCTTACTAAACCTTCATCCCAGCTCTCTGCTTTCTCTACTGTGATTCAGAGTAAACCTGATTACATTAAACTAAGTGAAAAGGATAGCGTAACACCAATTTGTTATGGCTAGCTAACAAAGGAACAGAATGTATACTAAGATGCCTCTCCAACAGGTTCCAACAACCCTTTTAGAAAATACACATATATTAGGAATGAGTGGTCATCTTGTTTCACAGCATCTCACTTAGCAGCTAAACACTAATATTTTCCAACTGATAAGGCAGAATGTTTAATGAAAACTTAAAACTTCTTGGATTTGAATCTTAGAGAGTGCAGATGTTTTTATTCAAAAAGATTACATAAAGGATTTAAGGTAGCTGGCCCAGAAATAAAACGACATTGTTATAGTTATTAATTGGTTTCTTGCTAGTGATTGAGAATTAAGATTAGGTACACCTGAAAATTTTTATATGAAAAAAATCCAGTCCTAAAAATATAAAGACCAGGAAAAATGTTAGTTCTATCACAGGCATTTCTTTATTCTTTTTTCCCATCTTGGGGAAAAAAAAGAACAAAAATGTTCTATCACTACAAAAGTTAGAGACAATTTCTGAAGTCATTGTTTTCAACAAAATTGGAGTAAAAAAGTTGAGACAAAAGATGAAATAAAACTCAACGGATGTTTTTAAATAGTGTATGAAAAAACAAAGATATCAAGGCATATATTTTTTATAGAAGTGGATTCTACAATATTTCCTGGTATACGGAAAAATAATGTTATTTTGTTTTACTGAAATCGCATTACAAAGGAAAAACTCACTAAAGGAAAAAATTCATATGAATTCTCACATGTAGTGTCAAGATGCCAGTGATAGACGAAAGGGAAACTTCAAAGTGGATAATAAAAAGGTAATTGCAAAAAAAAAAAAAAAAAGGTAATTGTGGGGAGTGGGGGTAGCTCAATGGTTGACTGCCTGCTTCCCATGTATGAGATTCAGGGTTTGATACCCAGTACCAACTTTAAAAAAAGAAAAAAGATAATTGCAACCAAAATCTTGAATTTCAAAACACTTTTTAGATCAGAAGAATTTTAATGTAAAAATTTAAATTAGAATAAAATAATTGATTTTGATTTTACATGATATATTTTACTTAGATTTACTTCAATTGGGGAACAAACTGCACAAAAGATGACTTTTCAGGAATTAAAAGTTGGATTACGAAGTTTTATTAGACACTGTGTAACAAACAAAAGAATTTGTTTTCTAAAACCTCAGGTGCAGTAACAGGACACGAAAAAGGTAAAAAAGGAAGACTTCATTAAGTGCTGACAGCAAACAGGGTTTGCTGAGTAGATATGGGCAAGGGAAAGGCATATGAGATCAAGAAGGGCAGAATAAGCAAAAGCAGAGGTATAAAATAGCATGGTCCACTGAGAAAAAGTAAGTACTGCAGGTATGGGCTTGCGGTAACCAGGGTCCATAATGGCCTACAACAATCCCTACCTCTTGGTATTCATGCCTTTGGGTAATTCCCTCCTATATTCTACCAGCGCAGGTAGGTCTGTGTGACTATTAGCCTATGGCAGAAAAGACAGTATCCAAGATTCAGGTATAAAAAAGACTGTAGCTTGTCTTGGGTGCTCTCTTACTCATGTGGGCTCTTTCTCTTAGATCACTTTGGGGGAAGTTAAATGCCCTGTTGTGAGTACACTCAGAAAGTGGAGAGGACTACATGATGAGGAGTAACAGAGGCCTCTGGTCAACAACATGCATGAACTTGAAAGCAGATTCTTCAGTTGAGATGACCACACCCTGACTGGCAGCTTTTCTGCAGACCCTGAGCTAGAACCACAAGTAAAGCAGCTTCCTGACTCCCCGTTCTCAAAATTAAGATAATAAATGCATGCTTGTTTTAAGCTAAGTTTTGGATAATTTGTTATGCCAGCAATAAACTGACACATATGTTGGTACTGCACATCCCCACTGCCACAACAAAAACCTAAAATGCTGGAGTGGCTTTGGAATCAGACCATGGACTTTGAGGATAATATCAGTGAAAAATCTAAGGTGCCTTCAAAGAGCTGTTAATAAAAGTCACATGATGTTTGATAAGGCTGCATATGAAGGCAAAAAGTGAGGTAAATGTCACCTATAGTTATGAAAAGTAGAAAACTTACCTAATGAACTGGGTGACTTAGCTTAAGAGATTTTCAACCAGAGTTCAAAGTGCCACCTTTTTTCTTCTTGTTATATACAGTGAAAAATGCAAATAAACTAAATGCAGCACTGTTAAAAAAATTAATTAATTAAAAAGGGAGTCAGGAATAAAAGGTTTTGAAAATTCTCAGCCTCGCCAGATGGCAAACAAGCACTAAAATTTAGAAATGGCTTCTGTGCAAACATCAAATAAAGGTAATTGAAGAAAAACAAGATCCAAAGACTAAGCCAAGGGAATGACTATTAAATCTTTCATTAAGACTTTAGAAAGTTAAGAGATGGCCTCTGAACACTATTCAGTTCCACAAAAGGCCCAGTAAGACATCTATGTGCTTCACAGATTCTCTCGGTTAAACAACAGGGCTTTCAGGAAGCTTTAGGGGTATTGTTTATCAGAAGATGCTCCAGGTAGTAAATAGGCTCATCTCACAGACATTCATGGATATGGCTTCTGACTACTGGAGTGGAACCCCAACAAGATTCAAGATCAATAAGCTTTTCCGAAGACCTACACATGAAACAGCATCGCCAGTTTGATCTTAAAAGGACAGAGACAGGACAAAATGAAGACACCTTCAGATTCTCCAAATTCTGGCAGAAGTAAGCTACTCAGCTGCAAATACACGATGCTTTTCATGAAAAAGGAAGCATGAGTGAGAGGGCAGAACCAAATGTCCAAAGGACAGAGATGAGAGCCACAGGTATCCAGGACTTGCCACCCAATCAAGGAACTTGCAACATTTGACTGACTGGATTTCAGAACTGACATGAAGCAGGGTCTCTTTTGTGCCTACCATTTCTCATTGAACAGAAACGTTTCCAAGTGATTATTCTATGCTTAACCCAATATTGTACATTGGGTACATGTGTACATATGGAAGGGTAGATAATGTGTCTCTATAGCTTCACAGGTTGAGAAGAACTGTACTTGAAAAACTGTAATTAAGGAACTGCATCCCAGATGCCTCAACTGTACTGGGCCTCATTTAGATGAGATTCTGGTCTTTGAGCTAATACTGAAACAGCTGAGTATCTTGGGGGCCTTGGGAGAAGATGAGTATATTTTACATGTGAATCACTGGGGCCAGTGGAGGATTGTGGTAGCCATTCTCCACTGATCTCTGTCTCCTGGTACTCAGATCCTTGTATAGTTCTCTCCTATATTTTACCAGGGTAAAATCATGACAGAAGTGATGGTATGTTTACTTCTGAAATTAGGTTTTAAAAGACAGTGGCTTCTGTCTTGAGTGTTCTCTCTCTTTTGGATCATCTGCTCTGGGGGAAGCCGGCTGCCATGTTATGAGTACACTGAGACAGCCAATGGAAAAGCCCATTTGATTAAGAACAGAGGCCTTCAGCCAATGCTAATTAAGTAATTGAGGCTTGCTAACAGCCATGTGAATGAGCATGGAAGGGGATTCTTCACACCCAGTCAAGCCTGGACAAGACTGCAGCCCCAGTCAAGAGCTTTGCTGTAACCTCGGGGAAGACCCTGAGCCTACAGTACCACCTAGATAAGCTGCTCCCAGACTTTTAGCCTTTAGAAACTGAGATAATGTTTTAAACTGCAAAATTTTGGGGTAATCTGTTATGCAGCAATAAATAATACAGGGCTTAAGGATGGGAAAGGAAAAAGACTAGAAAGGGAAACAGAGGTTAGATCATCCATTAAGGAGTTTTTGCCATTTGTTCTGTCAGAAAAAGGAATAATTTAAGGATGTTAGATATCAAAATAAAAATCAGACACTTCAGAATGATCATCCAGAAAACTGAGGGAGTCACACCGTTGAAAACTAGAAGTAGGGAGACCAGTTAAGAAGCAATATAAACCTTTCTGATTAAGACAGCATCCCAATCTTTTAACAGAAATTCTTGGATTCAAATACACTATATGAAGTAAAGGTGCAGGCCGGAGAACTAAAAATCACTAGATGGCGCAAAATCTGTTAAAAGCACAGAATTTTTTTTTTAGCTGACAAATCCTTCAAAAACACATTTTATACATCCTGGGCATCTACTGGGAAACTAAGCATGTATTTATTTCAAGTTGAGAAAAAAATTCATTTGAGTTGACTTTCTTAATTACCGAAGACTTTTTTTTATACCTTATCTTACATTATATCATAAATACGATTGTATATGTATGAAAACCGGTTATCTACTATTAAAATATGTCATAACTGGGGAGCAGATATGGCTTAAGCAGTTGGGTACCTGCCTACCACACGGGAGGTGCTGGGTTTGGTTTCCAGTGCCTCCTAAAGACAAGACAGCGAGCCGATGCAATGGGCTGGTGTGGCAAGCTTACGCAACAAGATGACACAACGAGATGATGCAATGAGGCCCAAGCGATTGGGGGCCTCTCTCCCACATGGAGAGGGACCTGGGTTCAATTTCTGGTACCTCCTAAAAAGAAGATGAGCAGACGCAGAGAGCATACAACAAAGAGAGCAGACAGTGAGTACAACAATGAGGGGGGAAGAATAAATAAAACAAATCTTTTAAAAAACTTCATAACCAAAATGTTATAATGGAAATTTGTTAGTTTTTTATTTAACCTACTTAAAAAAAACCACATTTCCAGCCTTCAAGTACTAAAATGAAACTTAAATAAGTCAGAAAGATGTGAGCACTTATATGCAAGGCACTGTGCTATACAATTTACACAGGTTTCACTTCAATTCTTACACCACAGTTAAAGAAACTTGGACTAAGTGGCCCAACCACAAATTTAATTGAAGCCTTAACTCCATAACAATACGTAGTAGAATATTGTTCTCAACCATACCAAGACCCATTATTCCCTCTCTGCAAATTCCTTTGGCTATTCCACTTACACACATTTTTCAAATAATCAAAGGACCTAATTTCAAGAGAGGGACATACTCCCTACAGTCTCTATAGAGAACCACTTCAGAAGAGATAAGAGAAAGGTCTCAGATATTCAATGACAACCCTTTTTTTTTTTAATTTTTTTATTTTTTATTGACTTTGTAATAATATTACATTAAAAATATATATGTGAGGTCCCATTCAACCCCACCCCCCCCCACCCCCCCCTCTCCCCCCCCCCCAACAACACTCGTTCCCATCATCATGACACATCCATTGGATTTGGTAAGTACATCTTTGGGCACCTCTGCACCTCATATACATTGGTTCACATCATGGCCCATACTCTCCTCTATTCCATCAAGTGGGCCCTGTGAGGATTTACAATGTCCGGTGATTACCTCTGAAGCACCATCCAGGGCAGCTCCATGTCCCGAAGACGCCTCCACCTCTCATCTCTTCCTGCCTTTCCCCATACCCTTTTCCAATGACAACCCTTAAAAGCCAACACTTACTATGTCCTCAAATGAGTTTGTTGTAGAAAAACCCTTCTTTGTGAAGATATTGTGCAACTGTGCAGCAGGAGTGATAGATACTCCTTGGTCTTCATTGGTCACCAGGTTCTGCCCTTTCTTTAGGTTATCACCAACTTTAGCTGCAGGAATGGTCCCTACAGTTTACAATATCTAGTAAGATGACTTGAACAGTTTATCTGATATGTGCTTGTTAAATTCCATGATTCTTATCCATTACCAACAGAGTCCAAGACTTAACAGCATTGCATTGCCCTAGCTCTCACTAATATTCTGCTCCCTAATCTGACCCAATTTTCCACCCTTCCCCACCTTACCAAATTCTTCCACTCTCTTCTCTAGAATAAAGGTCAATAAACTCCCCTTTATAGTTTCAATCTCTTTCAATGCTCCCTCATCTTCTTGACCTAACAAGCCTGACAGTGTTCTTGGAAACAATACTCTCTGAAGTCATTCCAAAAAGAAGCTGTTTTCTCATACATTTCATATGCAGATGAGGTAAGTGTTCATCTTGTTTCCCATTGCCAGTCTTATTTCTTTGCCATTCTTTCAAAAAATACTTCTTGGAAATCCATACCATCACTCTCTACTGTAATTGTCATATACACTTTCCCCTCCACTACTACACTTCTGACATCATTCTTATCAACAACATCTATGTGGATGATATCTCTAATACCATGACTTCCTCACCCACACTGGTCTTTTCTTTTATTCCACTTCAGCCACTATTCCCGTGGTCATAGTCTAGATCATGCAATCACCAATAATTGTACCACCAATGACATTTAAATTCAAGCTTTCCACACTTCAACCACCAACCCTCCTGACTTAGAGTTATGTATCTGAGCACTCCCACTTTAAGAAATAGGTTCCACAGAGCCTTCTATTTCAATGAATCCTACCACTTTCCCACTACTCATCAGTTTCCCTCAGGTCTTCTTTCCCTTCTTACCAGTTTAGACTGTATGGTATATCACAACAATCTACCTCACAGTTTTAATCCCAACATCTCTCTCTTCCTCCTCTGTACTTGGGAAAACTTCAACTCTAGATAAACAATACTATCTACTTTGTGCTTGAATTCGAGTTGAAAGCTACTGCATTCAAATGCTCAAGTGAGCTGATTGGAATCTTTATATGATCACAAAATATTGTGCCTTCAGCAAGTCCATCAATCCTACCACATTTCTCTAGTAAGTCAGCTTTCCCATACATACCTTCATCTCTTCTAAGGTGTCCCCTCACTCTCAGGTGATGACCTTACCTCATAATTCATAGAGAATAGAATCAGGATTAATTACCTGATGATCTTCCAATCGCTAACTCTACCAACTGACCTGACCTGCGCCTTTTTCATATATTTGCCTTCACTTCTAAAACAAAACAAAACAAAAAAGTGTTCTTGTTTTAATCAGTGACCAGCTCCTCCATTTATGATCATGATGGCACCCTGTTTTCTTCTACTCAAGGCCTTTGTACCTAAATATTATTTCCTACCTCTCCTGGATCAATCTCTTCCTTTTTATTGAGATAATTCCAACTATTACACCAGTCCTAGTAACTTTATTTAAGATAGCTATTTTAACATATCTGGGTCATTTCTAGGTCTCTTTATGTTGATTTTTTCATCCAGTTATGGGTCATATTTTTCAGCTTCTTTGCATGCCTGTTAATTTCTGATTTGATGCCAAACACTTGAGTTTTATGTTATGGGATCTTTAGTATTCCGTTATATTTGGGGCTTTGTTCTAGAATAGTTATTTAAAAATTGTCTGCCCCTTTGTGGCTAGATTTTAATCTTTTTAGGATATCCAGAGCAAGCTTTACTCTAGGGCTAATTAACAACTCCTGCGGCAATAACCCTTCAAAGAACTCTGATGCCTCCTCATGTGTTAGGGGGCCCTTCCCCTCTGGCTAGTGGGGAGGCAACCTATTCCTAGCCACGTTGCTACTGCCACACACACCCGCTCCCCAGCACAGGTAATTTCCTCAAACAACAGGCACAGATCAGTTTTCAGCCAGACCCAGGGATCCCTCTGTAGATCTCTTTCTGTACAGCTCTGGTATTCTGCCCTGAAATCATGTTAGCCTCCCCAAACTCTGAAGCTGTCTCTTCAGCTCAATGTGGGACACCGGGCTCTGTCTGGAATCTCTCCACCCTATGCTACAAGCCTGGAAACTTTCTCTAGGTAGTGAACTGGGCAGTCTTAGGGCTCACCCTGTTGGCTTCCCTCATTTGTGTCTGATGGAAGTTTGTAGTCCTCATTTTTAATTTTTTAATTTTAATTTTTAAAAAGATTTTTATTTCTCTCCCCTTCCCCTGCCCCCACTTGTCTGTTCTGTGTCTATTCGCTGTGTGTTCTTCTGTGACTGCTTCTATCCTTATCAGTGGCACCGAGTATCTGTGTTTCTTTTTGTTGCATCATCTTGTTGTGTCAGCTCTCCGTCTGTGCGGCGCCGTTCTTGGGCAGGCTGCACTTTCTTTTGTGCTGGGCGGCTCTCCTTACGGGGTGCACTCCTTGCGCATGGGGCTCCCCTATGCGGGGGACACCCCTGTGTGGCACGGCACTCCTTGTGCACATCAGCACTGTGCATGAGTCAGCTCCACACGGGTCAAGGAGGCCCGGATTTGAACTGCAGATCTCCCATGTGGTAGGTGGATGCCCTATCCATTGGGCCAAGTCCACTTCCCGATCCTCATTTTTAAATGAAATAATTTATTAATCCTGCAGCCCCTTCTAGCTACTGCCTCATTTTTTCTGCTTTTCATAACAAAGCTCTGAAGAGTTGTCTATGTTTACTATGTCTCCCCTTTTCGTCTCCATTATTCCTTCCACTCCAACTGGCCTTTCCTTCCTAACACTCCCAGAAACAGATTAATGGCAATACATCTAATCAAACTGATTGGCCACTTCCCCCTACTCATCTTGTCTTTTCAGTGGACATGGTTAACCAATTTCCCTACTTCCTGAGACACTTCTATTGTCATTTTCACCCTACCTCTCTGGCCTGCTCTTTCCCAACTTCTTTCATAGCTCTTCCTCTACCCGAGTGAGCCACAGGACACAGCTTTAAATACCACCTAATATGCCAATGACTTCCAAATTTTAAACCTCCAGCACAAATTGCTCTCATTTTCACAAATCCAAATAAATGTGGATGCGTATGAGGCATTTCAAACTGAATGAATCTGCTCCCCCCAAACAACTTCTCTACCTTAGGAAGTGACCCTACCATCTAGTCATCCAGCTGCTCACGCTAAAAATCAGGGGTTCACTCTTATTCTTTATACCTCCCCCAATCTAGTACACTCAAATTCACCAGTGAGTTCCGTTCGCTGTTCCTTCAAAATGTACCTCAACTCCATCCACTTCTATCTTCACTACTAACACCTACTTAAAGCCACCATCAACTCTCATTCCTGCCCAACAAAACACATCCTCGACATGGCAGCCAGAATAATTGGGGAGGGGGGTGTCAGATGATGTCACTTCCTTGCCAAACTCTCTTATAACAATCCATACACCTTATAGCAGCCTACGCCATCTTACTTGATACGCACTTGCTGACTATTATACTATTATACTATTCAATCCCTTGTTTTTGCTCTAAACTGTCCTTCTGTTTCCACCTCAGGCCCTCTGTGTCTATAGGTGCCTCTGCCTGTGTTCTTCATCCAGATTTTCCTAGGTTCAGTCCCGTTATTCAAATTTCAGGCCAAATGTTCTCTCCTCAGAGAGGCCCTCCCTTGACCACTTATCCAAATAAAACTTTATCTTCCTTCATCTGTTACCTTGTTCTACTGCCACATAAAAGTCAGTCACTCCAACAAATATTAAACACTTACTTTGTATCAGGCACTAATTCAGGTGCTAAAGATACATCAGTGAACAAAGCAGACAAAAATTCCTGCCCTCATAGTGCCTACATTCTAGAATGTAAGCTCTATGAAAAAAGGAACCTTACCTTGTCCACTGTTGTATCACAGGGCCTATCACAGTCCCTGGCTCAGAGCAAATGCACAAACTTGCTATAAATATGAATAATCATGAATTTATCCATTTTGTTTTCAGTTTTTGTAAGATTATCTACCCTCAAAAACTCTACTTGGCCATTAAAATAACAATCAAGTTTCTTGCTTTAGACTTCAAAATAGCAATATAAAGATTTTGTTCCACCTTCAGACTCTATTACCTTATGGGTAAAATACATATTTGCAATCATCATTCCAATTCTGGCTCTCAACGTGAATTCTCAGAAAATAAAAGCATTCTTTGACTACTACACTCATGTATATCCTTTAAGTCCTTTAGAACTTGGCTCATCATGAGCTCCAGCTAAATGGAACCAATTAATTATCCATGTACCCTGATATCTTTACTTCCATGGAAATGTTTATATAATACAAAAATCAAATCATTCATTAGTTCAAGTTTCTATAAATGCAAAATATACATTTGGAAACAATATTTAAAATGTTGCTAACATAATACTCTCAGGGTTAACTAGGACATAGGTCTAACTCCCAGTTTGATGCCTTTCCCAATTAATAATTACCTAAATTTAAAGACAGTTTTTCACAACTATATGACACAAGTCTGTTAACACATCTATCACTTTTAAACCAAATACAAGGGATTGTATCAATGTGAGTAGTTTTTTGAACACAACAAAGCCATTCTAAACACTCAATTAGTGTTTGCTAATAATGAAATAAATCTGTATGGCATTTTTACATATAATGCCTTATTCCTCAGAGCTACCATGTAAGACTGGTCAGAAGACTGTTACTGCTATTTAACATGAAGATACTAAAGTTCATTCAGAGGTTAAATAACTTGTTGAAGGCCACAAAACCAAGGGACATTTTCTCCAAGGATTTACAATGGCTATTTGTGATTCTGAATTATCAAAGTAATTCACCCCAATATACAAAAAGATTTGAATATACATTAAATCATATACAGCACGATGATGTAGATTCACGGAATTCACTCCAGGGCCATATCCTATTTCTTTAGTCAAGCACTGGCTATACTGAGGGAAAAATCAACCAAAGTGATTTGCTTTAATAATCTACAGCAAGCTATATCACAATGCATATTCACAGCTGAACCAAACTTTTAAAATGTAACCTCCATTACAGCAAATAATTGAGGAAGGTCTTTACCTTTTAAAGAACTGATGTCCCCATTCATCAACGTTATACTCAGATAATATGTCACAGCAGATTTATTAAGTATGGCTATTAGTTTGTTCATTTTCATTTTTTAATCCCTCTACTACTGTGGGGCCAGTAGGTGGAGTTCACTTCATATATTTAAAGGTGCAAAGCTGGGTATCCACTATGTTTAAAATACTGTATTAACTCCAAATCACTGCCTCAAGTTTTAAGTTAATAAACTAGATCAAGAAAGATTTGCCACAATTGATAATTGTGTTTAAGATCAAGTTATTCACTGAAAGCAGGTCTGGCAAGTTGTTTAAAATATTCAAACTACTTCACTGTTTTCTCTTTGATTTCCCCTATAATTTGAGATTTATTCTCATAGAAATGTTATTTTAACATATCAATGTAAGTTATACTTCAAATAAAAAAATTCTCTTTACAAGGAAGAGATATACTCTAGTTCTGTCTCTAAAAGTACTTCATACTTTTCATATCACTTTTGCACTTGAGAGTCACAGTTCATTTTATTCCCAAATTATGATCTAAAATTCTTAATTCGTTGTGGATTCTCTTCTAAGAAGTAGAATCACAAACTATCGTCATTCCATGGTATTATTATTCCTTTCTAAATGCTACCCTCTGCTTTTTAAGTTATTGCTAACAATTAAGTACCCTACGGGAAACAGATTTGGCTCAACTGATAGAGCATCTGCCTACCACATGGGAGGTCCAGGGTTCAAACCCAGGGCCTCCTGACCCGGGTAGTGAGCTGGCCCATGCGCAGTTTCTGATGTGCGTAATGAGTGCTGTGCCATGCAGGGGTGTCTCTCGCGTAGGGAAGCCCCATGCACAAGGAGTGCACTCCATAAGGAGAGCCGCCCCATGCGTGAAAAAAGTGCAGCCTGCTCAGGAATAGTGCCACACACAAAGAGAGCTGATGCAGCAAGATGACTCAACAAAAAAGACACAGATTCCCAGTGGCCGCTGACAACACTCCAAGCAGACACAGAAGAACACACAGCAAATGGACAGAGAGAGCAGACCCGGGGGGGGGGGGGGGGGGGGGAGGGGAGGGTTGAAGGGGGGAGAGAAAAAAACCAATTAAGTACCCTTAATTTCTTCAAGAAAAAAATGAGTCAAATGAGTCAGAATCCACACCTCCATATAACACAAACAGAACTCATTTTATTACCTAATAAATGCCTAAAAACATGGCCTTAAATACACACAACTGTTTTAGGTTTCATTATCACTACTACTAAAAACCATGATGTAGTAGAATGTAAAATATAAAACTAAAACTCTGTTTTTAATGAACATTAGAAATGGTTGGTTTAATATTTAATCCTACCCATGAACTTTTAAGTATGGCTTTTTTATCCTGTTTACAAATTTAAGCTGCCTTACGTTTTTCTGGTACTCTTAAATAAATCTTGTTAATTAATGGAATGAAAATGTAGTTCAACACAAATTTCACTGCTGCTGAACACACAGCATCCCATGCTTATACACAGCACATAAGTCCATTTATTTTTATGATTATAAGAAAATGAAGTGTGAGTACAAATGGTACTAATCCAAAATTTTAAAAATAAAACAAAACCCTGAAACAAAAGTTAACACTTTAGACTCTCAGGCACTTCAGTTTTCAAGAGTCCTTTCATAGTTACGAGTCCTCAGTTTCTTCCCCAATCACTGATATCCTGAAAATTCTCAATTATCCTCCTTCTATAAAGTCTATATAATAAATGCCATACAAAGACAAAACCCAAATATTTCAGTCTGAAATTTCTAGGACAGCCGAGTCCTGAGCTTTCTTCTCTAGCCCATTACTAAAACTTTAGAGAAGTAGATGACAATTATGAAACTTCTCCCTAGAAAAAAACATCATCACAAAATTTTATTTGCTGCTTGTTGGAATTCACCGACTGCCAAAATCATTTCCATGTATCTTTGAGAACCTCAGCTTAGAAACTCCTACTCTAAAGTATCTTGAGCAGGGCAGAAAATGGAAATTAGATTTTATTATTGCCTCTCAAGTATCTCTGATTTTATCCAAATTAATTGTTTGCTATTTAATGGAGAAGTTAAAAATACTCTCCATTCTTTTTTTTTTTTTGGATTTTGTATAATTTACTTATTATTAATCTGAAAATTATTTCATAAATATCAAGCACTGGGCTTTCTCCAGAAAGCTAGTTAGTAGCGACCTCTCTGAAATGAGGTTGGGTAAAGACATGAGAAAGTAAAAGTCCCCTACTTTAACCATGGGGAGAGGGAAAGGGTACTGACCAAATATTAACACAGCTTAAATAAAAAATACTTCCTTGCTATCTCAGCCATTTTCCATTCATTTCTAAACTAAACTACCTGTAAAAATTAAACTTGCTTTCACTACAATTGAAACTTCACATACATCTAAGAGTGACAGAGTGCAGAAATCTAGATTACTTTCCATAGCCTAAGAGAGAAGGGCTAAAAATCTTGATTTGCAAAAGAAAAACAAGGCTTGATTTCTTTAAAAAAATGAGAAATCACACATTTAAACGTATCACTATACATGATTTCAACTTATTTTTAAAAAGGAAAACTACAAGATTCTTTATAAAAAGTTTTGAAAATGTAGTGCTTATTTATTTCACAGATATATGTACAGTATTTCTAATTGCCCCCTAATTAAAACCAACAAAACACCTATCTACTTTATAAATGGCCTTTAACTTGGGCTCAATAATTCTATTGCATATGGGGCTAGTAACCAAGGAGGTCGAAGAGAAAAGTGAGACTATTTTAGATGGTTACAACCTTCTTAAAACTGAGGTGTTGTATTATGATGGCTAGACAATAATTCTGAAAGACTTAAAGTGGCTATCAATAGGTTATATCACGGGGGCAATGGGGAACAGGGAAAAATAAAATAAAATTAGTCTTAAAAAAAAAAAAAAACCTGCTTTGCCCACTGGGAAACGGACTTGGCCCAGTGGTTAGGGCGTCCGTCTAACATGGGAGGTCCGCGGTTCAAACCCCGGGCCTCCTTGACCCGTGTGGAGCTGGCCATGCGCAGTGCTGATGCACGCAAGGGGTGTCCCCCGCATAGGGGAGCCCCATGCGCAAGGAGTGCGCCCTGTAAGGAGAGCCGCCCAGCGTGAAAGAAAGTGCAGCCTGCCCAGGAATGGCGCCGCCCACACTTCCCGTGACGACAACAGAAGCGGACAAAGAAACAAGACGCAGCAAACTGACACAGAGAACAGACAACCAGGGGAGGGGGGGGGAATTAAATAAATAAATCTTAAAAAAAAAAAAAAGGTTATATCATCATTAACATTTTAACTACATCAAATAGTCTATCCAAACCTTTCTTCTGTTACCTGGACTGCTGAAGTCTCCACCCCTTATCATGGAGCCACATACCCTAGACAGTCCAGTGAAAAGTTTAATAAGGGAACTTTGCTAAACACTACTTTTTTAAAACCACCTTTTTCAGAATGTCTATCCTGAAGTGAGAAGTATTCATAAAGAATTATAACAACGTAAAGTTCAAACTTTAACATAAGTCAATTTTAATAAAAATGTCTTTTATAAACCACCCTATTAAATGTGAAGCTATGTCACTGTATTTAGTACTTTAATCTCCTAATTTTTAAACATTTTTCTTTTTGTTTTTTTTTTTAAACACCATACAGGTCTCATTTACTTCATATTTAGAACTGACAGTCTATTATTGCTCCTCTATGATTTGAAAATTACTTTTATAATTCAGTAAATACAAAACTTTCACCATTTTTTTAAATTTAGGAAGTTAGAACTTATTATTACAGTGTACAAATTCAGACATTCAGTCTCTAACATCTATGACTCGCTCAAGTTCTTCACCTTATTATAATCTGGAGTAATTTTTAAATTCATTACAGTAATACTGACAAACTAAAGTTATTTATTCTTTAGCTGTTACTAATGTCAACAAACTCTAAAAGTTGAGTTACATTTTTCACCCCCAAACTCATTTCTGGGGGGGGATGGGGAAGGCAGTGAACTTTACTTCTTAAAATTGTTTCTTAAAAAGTAAGTAGTAAGCCTAAGGAGGCCAGCGTGTTTAGCTTATATTATTAAAACAGATTAAATGGGAGTACAGTAATAGTACTTTCCCATGTTAAGACCTAGATTTTTGTTAGGTTTACCTTAGAAACAAAATACAATAATTACTAGGTATATTTCACATGACAATTTTGCAGATGCGTTCTAATCCTGAAATACTTTAATGATGGGGTGTCCTAATCCAAATCTGCCCCATCTCTCATGACCAACATAGGGTTATTTACGTTTTCTAAATTAGATACTCAATTCAGGCTCTAGGTCACTTAGACCTAAGAGACAACATAAATAATGTGTCAAAGACAGACGTTTGTTTGAACCTCTCCTCTTTACAAGAAATAAATGGTTCAACAAGTTATCAAAGTTTTTGTTTATCCAAGATTAACTCAGAATTGTTACCTTTATTTACACTTTCAATATTGTACAACATGCCAGTTCCGATATTGATTAATATGGTCTACTACTATCACCAGCATGAACCACAGGATTGCAGAGGAGTTTTACCTGGTACTTCTTAAATTCTTCTCTTAAGTTCATTACCTATTTTTAAGGTCTACAGTTCACTGACCATAGTTTTAGTTTGATGTGAACTAAAACTAATTCTAAAGAGACGATATTAAAAGTAATTTAAAGGGGAAAAATAAAATTTCTGCCTGTCAAATACAGGGACTCCACACGCCGCAATCTAACGATATCCATTCACTATAAAATGCCAAAATTATTTCAGCGCACAAAAATTATCTGTAAATTTAACAAGCACGGATGCTTAGCTGATTTTAGGTGGTAGTTCTTGGGACTATTCAAAGTACTCACAGAAGGAAGATTTAACTACATTTCTAAAGTGTACTGTAGCGCTACCTTACTTTAATCAAGCCTCTCCCTTTGGCTGCAAAACAAGAACTACAAATTTCCAAGGCAGTGTAAAACCAAACCCCAACTTGAAAGTATTATCTGCAAAACTTATAAACAAACAAAAATAAAACCAAAAGACAAGATTCTGCAGTCACAAGTATTTTAATTTTTAAAAACATCACTTATTTAAAAATAAACAAATGGCACCGTTCTACTCTAAAGTTGATACAAGTAAAAAATTAAGAGGTACTGTTAGTAAACAAGGTGCTGAAAGTCAGTATTGCACTATACAATCTCAAGTACTACATGTACTTAGCTTACCTTTAAAATTAGATTTAAGACACTACTCTCCAAAGTAACATTCAACTATCACAACTATTGTACTTTGAAAGGTTAAACAACCCAAACAGTTTAAACAGCTTTATTTTCAAAAACATTACAGAGTATAATTACTACATTTAAAATTCTTACAGTACCGAAGACAAATTTTACAATACAATTTTCCACAACAAAATTGCAGCACACAAATCCACGCGACTCCTTGACTTCCTTGAACTGTCAATACACTGCACCCTGTTTAAATGGCTGTACCTGAAAACCAAGGTATGCAATTCCTTAGGATTAGAAGTCATCAAGTTATACTGTCAACGATCTGGGGGAAATGAGAGGAAGAATCTATTATCCTGGTGTCTGAACCCAACTTCCACAACTAGGTAAAGGCACAGCTATGATAAAATATCTACTAGCTGTAAACATTTACATTCTGAAACCCACCCGGATTTAGATATTTCAATGTTAAGATTTCCGTGAACGAATTCATTAAACTTTGGATCAGTTAAGGACAGGAAAGAACACCCTTTCGAATTTAGATCTATATATCTGGGTTTTTTCTCAGAGATTAGAATGCATAACTTAAATTTTCAGATGATAAAAATATTCACGTTTCAGGCTTTAAAGACCCACGTACTCCAAACAAATCTGCAACACATTCTCAAGAATCAAAGAAAAAATCAGAGCTAGTAGTTGATTATCTTCCGACTAACTAGCATTGGGGATCGGGAGGGAGGGAAGGAAAAGTCCCAGAAAGAGGATACTGCGAATAATTCTAATCTTTTAAGTCGTTCGGGTGAACAAGCAGTACCCTCGACGTTGCGATGCAGGAGAGCGAGAGGAAAACCTCAGAGACCTGCAGTCAACAGGACCTGCCCCCTAAGCGACTCCACGTGAGGGCTGCATCTAACCCAGCATGCTCTCCAGGCCCCGGGGAAGGCGAACCGCCCCGCCGCACCGCGCCGGCAGCAGCGCGGAGGCCGAGGTGACCCTGGAGCGCCACCCAGCGGCCCCGGAGGGGCCTGCAGCCCGGCCGTCCCGCTCCGCGCCGGGCCCGCCGCACCCCGCCGCCCAGCCCGCTCCCCTCTCCGGATGCACAAGGCCCAGCCCAAGAACTAAAGACCACAAAATGGCTGCCGGCGGCTTCGTCACGTGACCCCTTTGTGCCTTTCGGGCCCCCGAACTCCGCGGGACCCGGGTACCAGTGGCCGGGGTCGACGGGTGGCCTCAGAAGAGGCCCCATCGGGCCGCGGCGGCCGGGGGTCGAGGCCGGGGAGGGCGGGGTAAAGGCCCGGCCGGCGACTGAGAGTCGGCGGGGAAGAGAAGATGGCGGCCATTTTGTGTGGGAATGCCGCTCCGTCGCCGCCGCAGGCAGCACAGGGAGCGGGGCCTGGCGGTGGATCGGACAGGGGAGTTAACACGTACCGACTCCTCTTCCTTCTCCATTCCGGTGGGCATCTGCGGCACGGCCCGGTTTATCGAGGCGTATTCGTGCAGGTCGGGCAGATCCTCACAGCGGAAAACCGGCAGCGGCTTCGAGGCGTCTAGCGCCCGCGCCCGAAACGACAGTTTACTCATCTCAGGCGCAGCAGATACCTCTCCGCTCTGGGGAAACGGCCCCGGCCAGCGGGATCATGGAGAACCGGGGGTTCGGTCCCCACTCGCCTACCGCTGCCGGGGACTTGAGGGGCGGAGCGCAGAGCCCGCTGTCCGGGCACTAAGACCAGCCGGGAGGGTGGGAGTCTGTGCCGCTCCGCTCCTCTCTCGCTCTCTCTCTTCAATACGCCATGGCCAACATGGCGGACATTAAAACTCCACTGTGCGCTCTTCAGCCAACCCCAGCCATTCCCCACACTGCATCGCGCAGCGGCGCGGGCACGCGGAGGGGGGGGGGAGCGCGGGCTCGAGGCCGGCGCCGGCACTGAGCGCGCGTCCCGCCAACCCCCGGCTCCCGCGGGCCTCGCTCCCCGCGCCTCGCCCCTCAGGCCCCCGCCCTCCGCCGGTCGGGCGCGGCCGGGGCCCGCGGCGAGCCGGGCCCGGCGCCCCGGCGCTCAGGGTCGGCTTCTCGGGCCTCCTCTCCCTGTCGCGCTCACGCTCACTTTCTCACGCTCCCTCCCTCCGCCCGCTCTTTTCTGAGAGGCGAAGGAAGATGCCGGAAAACTATTTCCACCCGCTCTCCGGCTACTCGAAAGGCGGCGGCGAGAGAGTCGCGGGGCCGCCGCGCTGGCCCCGCTCGTTCCCTGCCGGGCCGCGCCCGCGGGCTCTGTCCGAGGGCTCGGGCACCTGCCGTCCCAGCCGGCGCGAGGGGCGGGGGCGGCGCCCGGGAAGCCGACGCCACCTGCGGCGGCACCGGGGACAGGCGTTCCCGAGGTGGTGCCCACCGAAGGCCAATTCAGGGGCCACTGCATAGCCTAGTTACCACGGCGCTTTACGTCTTTAAGACAGAAATACAAACGGAATTAGGGGCAGAATGTTACTCCGCGTGAACTTTTACCAGCAATTATTTTAATGTGTAATGAAACTTTAGATTCTGTTATATGAGAGGCGCTACATCAAACCGTAGATCAGTTTCCCACCCACTGGGTGCCTACTGTATTCCAAAGCATATATATTTTTAATCCTAGGATTTTATCTAGCCAAATTAACGCTTTTGTTATAATTGGAGCAAAAAGAATTGGATACTGTAACCTCCAGGTAAAAAAATTAAAGCAGCACCTACTTCAAAGTTTAAAAGCCTTTTCTTTATACTCAGCTCAGGATTTTGTACTGAAAGCAAATGTTGCTTCAACGTAGCCATGGGTTCACTTAATTCAGTGAAAAAGAAAACTACAAAACTGAGCCATATAAAAGACCTGTAGTGCTCCTGCCAACCCACCCCCCCAACAAAACAAAACAAGGGAAAGCTGAATTATTAGAGATTTAGATGGATTGCTGACATTTGGTTTATATTACACAGGAAAATGAGTATCCAGAGAACTCTCTCCAATGGAATATTCTACAAATCAGAAAGATTGGGTGGCTTAAATGAATTTGGCAACAATATTTCAAATGTTCTGCTCCCCTACCCCCGCTCTGAGGGCTACATAAAAATAATCAGTGTTCTTAAATATTGGGTTGGATATGGACTATTAGCTTGGGGCACGTAACCGAACTGCTATCTTCCCGGCTGGTTTAGCTTCACTCCATGGTGTGGGGAGAAGACAAGGAGAGACATGGTTCTCCAAAATTATGCTAAAACCAATGTTGAGAACTGTGAGGCAAAGGGACTTTTCACCCACGTATCCTGTACCAAGACTAAGCATTTCATTCATTCAATGAGCAAACCTTGCGGCCTCCGTCTTCCAAGGGTGCTGGTTACTCAGCGCCCAGAGGGCTCCAGGAGCAAAGACCTGTGAATGAAAATTGCCACACCTTGCCTTAGGCTGCGGTGATGAAACCTAGGCTACAGTGGCTCCAATGAAAGCCATCAGAGAAGGCTTTTTGGAGATGTTGCAAAACCAAAACAAAAAAACAGAACATCAGCGTAAAAACTTAGGCAGCGGAGCAGCACCTGCAAAGCCTCAGAGCCCTGAGAGATTCTGCATGTCCCTTCTGGGAACTTCAAGAATTGCTGGCTCCACTGTGGAATATGACACCTATTTAGCTAGATTTAACAGTTCTGAAAATACTGGCTGAAATGAGTGTAACAGTCCTCTACATATTGGAATATGAGATTCCCCAAATCCTAGTAGTAAAATTCGTCATCGAGGAACCTAAGATTTTATGGAACAAAATACAGTCATTTTCCACATTAGGAATAATGAACAATGTACAAGTAAGTTCTCTAAGAAACTAGAATTATGTCCTCCACAACAAGTTTAGGGAGATGCTTTTTTTTTTTTTTTTTGTAGCTAATATGCTAACGAGACTTTTTTTCTGCATCTATTCTCCATCCAGCTCCTCTATGCCCTGGATTTCTACTCCCAGGTCCTACTGGGTTCCCAAGGACCCAAAGGCTTAAGTCCTAAGTCCCTCTTATATTCAATTCACTTCCCTCCCTCCTCAGTGGCAGGAATACAGAAATAAAGGTAGAGATTAAAATTTCCTCAGCTTCCTTTATCTCACCAAAGTGTCTTTGCAAAAATGGCTGCTCATACACTATCTTTTACTTTAACTTTCTTTTCTGTTCCCAACCTTTTTCTCTAAATTAATCAACAAAAGTGAGGTGAAATTCTCAATATTGCAAAAAAATGTATACTTGTGTGAAGCTGAATATACTAACATTTCCTCAAGGGGAAACTTGGTTGGAAAGGTATTTGCAGTTATTTTAAAAAGCTCTAATTCATGCCGCAAATACTTAACTGTGGCAACATCACAGTACCCACATTATAGGGGATACAAATAAGCTACTGGCAAAGGGATACCCAGGTAACCAAATGGCAAGGACTATATGGTATGGTGAAATGCAGTGCTGTGGGAGTTTAGAAAAGGGTAGAAGGGCATTCATGGGTGGAAGCAACTATGAATCAAAGGGATGGGGGAGAGGAGGCCACTGCCAGGTGTGTTTGAGAATGAGAAGGTTTATTTTGGCTGGTGTTCAGTAGACTTTGACAACAATCCAAGTATGATGTAAAACTGGTAAGAATGTGTGTGTGGGGAGTATGAGTAGAAAGTAAAGAGACATAAGCTTCAGTGGTAATAATTACAATATCATCACCCTGAAATGTGCTTTGTTTCTAATACAGAATTTCTGCTAAAAGAAAAACACTTCCATACAGAGAATGTGTCAAATACAACTGCTCTGACGCTGCATTTTGTGCTATATAATATACCTGAAATATGGCCCTGAATGTTAGCTTATGTCCAGTGTGTCCCCAAGTCACACTTTCTTCTTTAAAAATGTTTCTAGGATTTGCCAGTTTCCATTCCCACTGTCTCAGACATATCCAAGCTCTTGTCACATCACGCATTAGAACTAACCTCTAGTCCAAATTCATCTTTTATTCATTCCTTCCTCCAATAAGCCTTTATGAAGCTCCTATATTATAGGAGACTGCTGGTAATCTCCTAATAGTGACTAGCGGTAATGGCTGGTAGAGGCTGTGGGTCCCTGGGGAGATGAAGAGCATGCTATAACCCCTTCAGGGTTTCGTGGTGCAGTGCCTGTCAACAAATCAGTATAGTCTAACTGCTCTTTATTTTGCCCATTAAATAAAGCAATTTTTTGGTATGGTTGCCAAGGCGTCCCCTAATTTTACCTTCTCTATCCCACTCTGGTTCTCCAAGATACTTAGCCCTAACTTCTGCCACGGCCTTTGGAAATCATCTTCCTGCCTCCAGGTTTCCATTCATTCCTTTTTTTCTATCCTCCCTCTCCCATTCCAAATTGACCATCTCCTAGCTACTGAAGTCCTACTTCACAGGAATGTTTTGAGGATTAAATAAAATCCAAGGAAAGCATTTGAACTGTCTCTCGCCCACAGTAAACCCTCAATCGATGTCACTATTTTTATTATTCTTCAAAATCCAACTTAAATATCACCCTCTCTATGAAGCTTTCTTTAACTGCGCAAGATCTCTGGGCCCTACTTTCCTAATTTGAAGAATAAGGAAACTGTTAGGTGAATTCAAAACACTTCTTAAGCCTATACCCACCCTTCTTTCTCATCTCTGAACTCCTGCTACACTTTGATCCTTGAGAATAATAGCTACCATTGATTGAGCCCTTGCTATGCACCAGGCAATGTGGAAGTGCTTTCAGTGCGTAACTCATTTAATTTTCAGGAGAGCCCTATTGAGGCTCTTGCCTCTAAGGGCTGTTGCACTTAGAGGGGTGATCTGACCTGTCTTGGTCGCAAAGCCAGTGAGGCACAACACTGAGATTGTAATCCCTGGCTGGCTGATTCCAGAGTGGGGCCAAAGATACCAAAGTGAATGGAAGGAATATAAAATGAGAAAAGAGAGATATTCAGTGTACACTACTCTTTCAGAAGATTTGGCAATGAAGGGGAGGAGAGACACAAAGCTATTCAGGTCAAGGGTTTGTTGTTCTTGCAGATATGAGAGATGTGGGCATACTCGCATGCTCAAAGGAAAGACTCTTAAGAATGGGATAACCTTAGTAACACCAACTGAGGAAAGAAAGGAGGCAACAACAAAAAATTTTCTATGGGACAATAAGATAAAAAAATCATAATACCAGTTTTGGTAACAGAAGTCCAGATTCTTCATTCCTTCAAGCAGTCTACAAATATTTCCTGAATGTCTAATAAGAGCTAGGCAGAGTGGTTTGTGTGGGAGATGCAATGATAAGACTAGCATGGTCTGTAGCTTCACAAAGCTAATTGTACAGTGAGATGCTGCATTTGTGTTTAACTGGAAACGCGAAATTCATTTCTTTAAAACATATGAGAGTGCACAACTATCTCAACATTAAAAGGTGATATAGTACTATAGTTGAAAGCATTGTGCAAACGTACTACGTACTGAATTAAGGTGTTTTCATTTGAAGCAATAATCATATTGCTTTTTTTGCTTTTTATGTTCATCATAAGCAATACAAAGAAATGGTAGCAAATAATTCTTCCAAAATAACACTTAGGAAAACTAAAAACTGGAAGTTTTCTTTTTTTTTTTTTCTTATCTAAGTTTTCTTTCTTTCTTTTTTCTTATATAAGTAATGTTGGGAATAAAGTATTATGAGTGCACTGCAATTTTCTTAATAGGGTATCACAAAAACACCTGAATTACTGATTTCTCTAAGAGTTTGATTTATGCAAGGAATTCTGTGCATAATATTTAAGAATTGTGTTTGATATAATGTAAAGTAGTTCAGAATATATCCAGAATCAGTCCAACTCTACCTTAAAAGGGCAAATTATCAATCTTAGAGAACTATATGCAGCAGGATGAACTCAAAGTTATTCCCATTTAATTTTATCTCCAATATGTACTTAAAACAAAAAGAAAAAAATGAAAAATATGGAATTCTAAATGGGACTGTTATAAGAATGAATTCGAATTTTTAAAAATCCACAAAATAGTTCTAGCAGTACTGGGATTTTTTAAAAAAGGGGTTAATGAAGTACAATACCTTTCATTGTGTAATACAAAAACCTATGGTGATAGAAAGTCTTCTCTGGCCATAGTAAGGATTTTGCTAAAATTTAGAATACCCTTTCCCCCAAAACAGTGATTGGGTAAGTCTGACCACTTTAAGGATTTGCTTTTCTTGATTTCTAGGTCATTTAAATTCTCTGATCTTTTCCTTATCAGGCTGGCAGAGAACTGATGACAACTCTATGGCAACATTTTAATGAGGCTAGTACTAGGTAGTTTGTTAGAGGAAATAGTTTAGAATTCGAACAAAAATAATTTAGTATTTAATAGGGGAACTGACTAGTAGTCTCTTCCATGTTATACATCCCCCAAATTAACTCGTCAGAGGAATAAAAGTCTGTCTTAGAAAATGAAAAGAAAAATCTAAGAATTAATTTGCTCAAAAGGTTTTGGTAGTATTTAAACTGGATTATGCTAAATTACTGTTAACTAAGTTCCAAATGATTTCTGCACAAACATACTACTTGAGTATTAGTTTTACTAAGGAACACATAAAAACCAGTATAGTATACAGGGTATATGAGTGCTGAAGAAATGAAATTTAGAGAAACAGGAGAAAAAATGTTAATGAAGTAGACACTTATATTGTAAGGCTTGATTAAGTCAAATCTATTAGTGGGTAGTGGACAAAGAAAGGTTGAAGGGAAGAGGGCATTGAGAGCAGGAATTCTCTGAGTTGCTTCTATCAAGGAGATTATTACTATTTATCTTCTGAAACTTGGCCGGTAGAATTATCTTTCTTATCTAAATTAATGTTAGTGAAAGAAAATGGTTTACTTTCACTATCTATATTCATTCTTCTTAGTGATACTTTGAGTATTGTGTCAATTGTTTAGGTAAGCACTCTGAATCTAATTTCTCCACCCTTCCTTATCCGGAAAGAAAGCGGATGAGAAGATGACAGTTTTCGGGAATGACTCAGGAAGTGGGAGGAGAAGAGCACTGAGAATGGAGCCCCAAGATCTCCATTTGGGCAGAGGAGAAGAGCCAGGAGAAGCCAGAAGAGAAGCCAGGTGAGGTCAAAGTTTCCAGGAGGAGATGCTAAAGGAGAAGCACTGAAAACCATGAGGTTACTGGCGATTGCAGCAAGAACCCTACTGGATGCTAGCGGTGGGAAATAGACTGGGTGGGGTGAGGTGTGGATTGGAGGCATCACAGCCTCCTGCATGCCACAAGCAGGTCAGTCATTTACTAAGCAGGTCAAACCCAAGTACAAGTTAGAAGAACCATCCCAGTACCCTCCTATAATACTTTTCTAGGTAGTTGTTCACAGAAGTAATACCATGCTGAGGCCAAAAAAATAAACTCACTCCAGGACACAGCCCAGGACCTCCCACATTTAGAAAAGAATGCACTCCACAATTTCATGAGTCTTCACAACATCCTGGTAACAGGAGGAAGTTAAACATTTTCCTTTTTTTTTTTTTTTGGTAGTTGCAGAACTAGTAAACAAAAGACCTAACTGACTTATCTCAGTGAATTACTGACTGATAAGGGTATAAAGTCACATTCAGATCTTAAGATTTCTTCTGAGTTAGGTTTCCCCAACACTAGATTCATGAGCCAAAAAAGTCAAGTACGCTATGGTAGCTCATATATTGGGATGAGGTTATCTATTTCAGTTTTAACTGATTTCCTTCATAAGATTAACATTTTAATGTGCTTTTTTTTTTTCTTTCCAGTCCTTTCTGGTTTTGTCTGCTCGTTTGTTTTTCATTTGCTTGCTTTACAATATTGGGATATTGACCTATATATAGCTCTGTAACTCAGGCCACTGCCTCAACCCACTGGAAACTCGCCGTCCTCCGAGACCGAGGTACAAACCCCAGTTGAGAAACACTGTAATGTGCCACGGAGTGAAGAGGACCTTTTCCAAGGGCTTCATTGCTTCTCCACACTGTTCTTAAGTTTTGATACTTAAGGACTTTTTTAGTTCAGATGACTTTTGCTTACTTTTTTTCCATGAAAGTATAAAGTCCAAGAAACCAATTGTCAACATGAAAGAGAAAAGCATCAGCAATTGAATGCCATAACTATCCCCAGAAGCCAATATAAGCTTCAAACTCTCCTTCGTACCTCGGAGGTAATGTCAGGAAGCTGGTATGAGGGACCCTAAAGCGGGAACGGGCAGCAAGTTAGGGACTGGTGTGCTCCAGTCTCCTAGTCATTCAGTGCCTGTTTAGGATCAGAATCAGATCATTATGAAGGACACAGGACTGCCAGTATTTTGCTCTCCAATATACTCACCAGCCTCGTGTGGCGAATGTTCCCTGCTTATTAAACATTCTAAGAAGACACTTCTGTTGAAGCTACTTCTCTTATGTACCATAACTTACATAAGCATTACCCTCTCAAGGGACATTTAGAATGTACTGGTTTTTCTTTATTATAAAGAATACTTGCAATAATAATAGAATTTTTTTGTTTTTGTTTTTTAAATAAGGCACCAGAAATTGAACCTGGGACCTCCGTACATGGAAGCAAGGCACTCAACTAACTGAGCTACACCTATTCCCATAAATTTTTACGGTTTAAAGCATAGAACAAAATAAATGTCAGCTGTATTTGAATAATGATAGTGCCAAGTCTACACAAATGGAGGTTGGTAATTTTACCTATCAATCTGAGCAAAAATCCAGGTCTCAATTATTAATATTTCTTCTCAGATATTAGTTTAGCATTTTCTAAAAGTTTGTTCCAAAAAGCTCTAATCCCAGATATTCTGACATGAGTTAGATAGTCTAATTAGTGAAAAACTGCCTATTATTTCTTCCTTTATGAAAATCACATTGGATAGCTTCAGAGAAATCATGCAGAAAAGAAGCCTATTTACTAAAGTTTAACACAGTTATTTCTCAAATTTATCTGACCATGGAACCCCTTTGCATGTACAATTATTACCTTAATTCTACAAGAACACACTTGGGGGGGGGGGGCGGGGAAGAGGACAGGCCCAGTGGATAGGGCGTCTGCCTACCACATGGGAAGTCCGCAGTTCAAACCCCGGGCCTCCTTGACCCATATGGAGCTGGCCCATGCGCCGTGCTGATGCGTGCAAGGAGTGCCCTGCCACGCAGGGGTGTCCCCGCGTAGGGGAGCCCCACAAGCAAGGAGTGCGCCCCATAAGGAGAGTTGCCCAGTGCGAAAGAAAGTGCAGCCTGCCCAGGAATGGTGCTGCCCACACAGAGAGCTGACACAACAAGATGACGAAGCAAGAAGAAATGCAGATTCCCAGTGCCGCTGATAAGGATAGAAGTGGTCACAGAAAAACACACAGTGAATGGACACAGAGAACAGACAACTGGGGGGGGACAGGGGGGGAAAGGGAGAGAAATAAATTTTAAAAATCTTTAAAAAAAACACACACTTGGGGAATATTATATTCTAGGCAATTCAAGGTAATGGAAGTTTTTCTGATCCATTTTATTTACTTCAAGAAATATGAAATATGAACCTTGGACATTTTCTTATAAACGTAAATATTATCTTTATTACCATTTATTTAAGATTTCATCCAGCTAAAACAGGGCAAAACAAGACTAAATATAAAACAAAACAGAGTTCTATCAGGCACTAGAATTGAACAGATTGCCATATTTTGGCAATATATTTGGCATTTAGCTACATTTTCTTACTTAAAACTTCTCTATCGAGAAGAACCGTTGAACTTTTTCATGTTCAGGACTTTCTACTTTAAGGTCTCTGTGCTACAGTTTTCCCATCCATCATTTAGGAATCATAATATAATCTGTCACCTTGGCTGTTGCAAGGATTCAATGAAAGAATTAATGCTAAGAGCTTAGAATGAATCTGACACAAAAGTCATGCTCAACAAACATGAACTATTGGTGTGTGTTTTTTTAAAAGGATATTTTTATTCTATTCCTTTGAATAGATCCTTTTACTTTAGGGTGTCTTATTTTTTTGCATGCACATTATGAAACATAACATTGTTGGTAAAGTTCTCAAGACTCTTAGCTAAAAATTAAAAAAAAAAAACAGAACAAACAACAAAAAAACTCTTAGCTAAGGGAAAGAATGGAAAAATCTTCACATGAAACCAAAGACCTACAAGATAATACACAAAATTAATTTATATAAACATTACACTCATCTTCTCAAATCGTTTTGCTTTGTTTTCATTCAGTGGTTCCATAGCAGTCACATGCTTATCTATGAGGGGCCCCTGGCATTCTTCCCCCTGGATGACTGGCCCTTCCCCCGCATTCCTCAGGTAGTTGCTCAGTGACTATTCAGTCCCCAATTCTGGTCAAGCCAACTCCTCAGGGGGTCAGGGACTCTCTCGGCAGATTGTTACTGTTTCCTCAGGGTGAAGCCACAGGTAACAACAGTCAGATGATAACAGCTTGCATTCACAGTACCAAGATAGTGTAGTGAGCTACTGCATGAGGAGCCGGAAGGAACACTGGCTTCCAGGTTGAAGACCTGGAGTTTAGCCTAATATCTACCATTCACCAGCAGTAATGACATAATATAGGTGGTTTCATCTTCAGTCTTAAGAACCTTGTTCTAAAAAATAGTAGCTCTCTTCCCTCAGGCTATTATGAAGGACAAATGAAATATGTTGAAAAATCTTTGAAAATTGCCAAGTTCCATTTACATATACAGAAGAATTTATTATAATTCAGTCTCACTATGGTGTTTAGGAAGGACACACACAAATATCTTTGAGAATAATGCACTGGAACAGAGTTCTTTCTTTGGGCTGAGCATCTAATATTTATTATCTCATTTAATCCACAAAATCTTACCAGACAGCATCAGTGCCTGTCATGTAATAAGGGTCATTAAGTATTAAATATTAATAACAACAACAAAAAAGCTGAACATTTTCCTTAAAGGTTAAGAATACTTTCCAGAGTAGGCTGGAAAGTTGCTCCTGAATAGGCTGAACTAAGGTCCTAAATACCTTCATTTTAACATGAATGCTACACTGGGTTTACACTGATGGCTCAGTCCTTTCACATGAACAAAACACTCAATACACAAACCTTAAAAAGAGAAAAATGCTATTCGGGATATAAAAGTGTTCTTGACTACTTTTTCAAACTTTATCCTTTCCCTTCACAAAAATGCTAGTGAGCACACATACATACACATACTTCTTTCCTGGGGCATGTAGGGGACACAGCTGTGTGTCTCCCCAGTATCTGGTTAGTCTCCCATCCTCAGTCTTAATGGAACTCTTTGCCTTTAATTTCTTGAGCTGTTCCATAATCTGTGCTTTTCCAAATAACTAAACTTTTGCGGTCCACTTGAAAAGCAATTGCTCATCAGCACTAATTGTGAACCGTACTCTATATAATAGCCCTCTTAAAATTCTCTTCTTAATTCTCAGTGGGAATAAGAAAACAAAACATAAATTTAAGTATAGAGAATAGAGTCTAATTTGATAATAGTACTGCCTCCAGCATGTGGGTTTTTACAACTATTTTAGAAAACCAAAAAGCTTTCAAAGCCATGTTTCATTTTTTTATTGAGTCATTCAATGAATTAAAAGAAATAGTTATGCTAGGCTACCTCAGTTGCATTAAATTCACAAGCATTTCATTTTAAAAGATGCATGTTCTAATCCTGGCTCTGCCACCAATTAAATATATGATCTTGAAATTAATCTCCCTGTCCCTCAGCTGCCTCAGAAGATCTAAACCTTAACGATTTCTTCCAACTCTCAAATTTTAGGATTATCTTACTTTTCTTTAGTTGGAAGGAAAAAAATGGGGGTACTTAAAATTTTTAAATGTAAATTGCAAAGGAAAAGATAATTTATTTAGAGAACTATTTGCTGTTATAGAAACTATGGCTTTAATATTTCCTGACTATACATTTACATAGTACAGAAAATCCTTAAGATGAATATAACAGCAAATAAAGTCCTGAAAGAAAATGCCCTAGAGAGATTATTTTCGATGAGGGCAGTAAAATAGGTTATGGCCTGTTACTTGGTAATTAATGAACACTTGATGCTTAAATAAGAGGTTCTTATAGAATGTCTCGCCTAGTTGAAATATCGATGTCACAGTGTGGTCGAATATGATCCAAGGAAACCATGTAGTTTATAAGTATAGCATTAAAAATGGAAAACAAGGATTCAGAATTAATATGAAAAGAAAGATGCAAACCTCAAAATAAAAACTGAAGCAGAAATGACCGAAATAATTAAATCTAGTAAAGATCTGCAATTAGCCTGATACTCTCAATGGAAAAGGCCAGGAAATGTCTATGTAATAAATGAAGAGAGTAATTAACAAAATAGCATTATCCAGGCACTTTAAAAAGTAGTTTTAAAAAGACAATTATAGTAACAATTTTACCAGTTGTAAAAAATATGAAAATATGAAGAGCACATTTAAATCTTATCAGGACACTTGATTATGTTTCATATACTTCAGAAATTTGTCCTAATCTTGTTTTATTGGTTCCTATCATTATACAAGCATTGTTTTACAAATTATGGGAGATACAAAAGAAAAAGGAGAAATAGTCATTGCTGTTAATTAAATTGATTCCTGTAAATACTAACCAGGTGTACACAGAGCATACCTAGGTTTGAAAGGTAACATTTTAAATTATTTGATATTGTTATACTCTCAGATTTACAAATGCTTGAAATTAAATGTACAGGAAATGTTTCATTAATTTATTTTGAAATTTTTTTCCTCTCTTTTCATAATATTTAAGAACGAATTTTCCCTAGAACTGTCTTAAACCAAAACTGTATTTATAATTTTAGATTTTCACTTATGAAAATTAGAAATCACATTTCAATAATTATGGTATTGTCAGACCATCAGTTTATTTGGCTATTTAAAGTGGCAAGTATGAAGCTTAATTAATACATGGGAACAAACATATAAAGGAAGATTAGATGAGGGGAAAGAGACTGAGACAAAAGACCCCTCACAGTGATTACACCCTCATACACACCTATGATGGCTCCGAGAGAATTATGAAGGAACAAAGAGAGTGAGAGAAGGGTTTCCCCCCACTAAGTGTGAAGTGTGTGAAACAGTATGACACCATCTTCCCTGCAGACTTGAGAGAGATTTTTGGCCAGTGTAATGTAGCATTCACAATGGTAAGTTCCAGAACTAAAATAAATCTACATGGAAACTCCCAATTTCCCACCCTTAACATTATTAACCATCCGAATTTTTTAAAAGATTAATAATGGGTGAGTTTCACTAGAAAAATTCAATAATTTAGAAAAGATAGTTTTGGATTTCAGATAGAAAGGGGAAAAAATGCAAATTTCCAAAACTTTCCTAATCTTAAAAAGGCAAAATTTAAAATTCCCTATATTTTTGTATGTATAGGCCTGTAAATTGAATTTAATTCATTATTTAATTGAAATGTTATCTGCAAGAGTTTTCTCACTTTTTCAATAGTTCCTTTAGCATTGTGCTGCTGGTTGAAAAAAAAAAAAGCAGGCTCTTTAGGACATTTAAAGGTGTGTTTTTCATTTGAAATTCACACTTTCACATCAAACACTGATTTCCTACTCATATAAAAGCAAATAAATAAGAACTGGCTATTTTTATGTTCTCAAATAAATAGTAATACTGTTCTGCCATTGACCAGCCTAACACGGTGCAGCTGTTATTTTTCTCCTTTTCTCTTTTAATTTCCATTTATTTTGGGGAAAATATTAATTTATCACTAATATAAATAACTCATAAATAAAAACTCATACTTGTGAAAAATGTTAAATACACAAATCCCCTATGCATTCTTTCAACTATAAGGTGCCCTCATGCTGCCCCCTGCTGCCCAGTGTCCACACTTAATGAAAATGGTCCCAAGTTTCCAAACCTTTTCTACTTCCCTTTGCTCTCCCAAACATCCCTGGCTGGAGAGCTTTACCATTGGAGCTTTCCTCTACAAGGCCAACCGGGAAACCGGTTAATGTAAGAAAGAGGGAGTGTCATTCTTATTCCGTCTCCATTTTCTGGCCAGGTAATACACAGCCTTTAAACTGGTGTGCTGCAGACACTGACTGGCATCCAAATTCCTTAGCTTGGGATTCCAAGTCTTTCCAGTGTTGGTTCTAAGCCACCGTTTTAAACCTACCTCTTCTAGTCTCTACCCCCTCTCCGCCCCCCCTCCCCACGTCACGGCTTACTCACTACCCTTACAGGACTGCTAGATGGTGTTTCCAAAATTCATGCCCTTACTTCCCCCCTTACTCAAGCAGTTTTCTCTTCCTGGAATGTCTTCTCTCATTGCCCACATGTTCAGAGTCTACCCATCCTTCAAGGCTATGGTCAAAAACTACCTTCTCTATGAATTTTACCCCAATTCCCAAATGCTTCTCTTTCATCCTTTAATCCCTTCATGGCATTTATTTCATTCTTCATCATATTAAAGAGAGTTGGTACATTTCTATCTCCTCTAGACTGTAAACTCCTTGAGGAAAAGGACCACTGGCTTATTCATTTTATTTACCTTACAAGGCTCAGCACAATTTTTTTTTTTTAATGCAGTAGATACTCAAAGAGCAGATAAGAGAATTTAACACTTGGAAAGGCTATCTGACTCCCTGACTTTTAATACTGTGTCTGGAGAGGATAACTATCTATCCCAGGGAGTCTCTTTAATAGTGGATATCAGTACACCTGAATGGTGATATTTTTAATTCCCATCACACAGTGTAAGGCCTATTTTGATCTCATCTATGAAAAAATGAATTTAAAGCATATATTGAGTGCTTATGATGTATCAAGTACTGTTCCAGTTATTTTCTATGCATTAACTCATTGTATTCTTACAACAGCCCTATGAGGTAGGTAATATTATTTTGCGGCAAGGGAGAGGAAACTGAGGATCTGGGCCATTATGTAATTGGCCCAAGATTATACAGGTAGTAAAAGGCAGAGGTAAGGACTCAAAATACATCAGTCACACTGTGTACTTCAAATGTCTTCATAATGTCTACCATAGAAAGGTGCGTGGTTAGGTTCTGATCAGATCTACACTGGAAGTTAAAATTTTGTCAGTGGAGTAACCTTGGAAACGGTAATCACAATCAGGCAAAGTCAAGAAAGAGCTTCGGTACTCAGAGTTGATGGTCCTACAAGAGAAAGTGAAAGAATGTGGAATTCTGCTATGTTCAAAGGCCTCTAGTTTTAGATATAAAAAAGTTATATATGCTAAAAGATAAATGCAAAATCCAAATTTGTCAATTGCTGTAGCCATTTTGGTGGGGATTATAGATTTTAACCTGACATGAAAATAAAGATATGACTCGCATCTAAGGGAAGTAGGCTTTATGAGTACTTTATTATTATTTTTTGATACAGTAAATATAAATAAGTCTCAGCAAATCCCATCAGCACCTCAAACAAGACCTAGTTTAATTTCAAAGAATCTCTGCTTAACAAGCTGAGAAGGCAGATAAAAAAATTCTCTTCGGAAGGAAACATCCAAAGCTGTCTGGTAGGACATAACTGTTAACAGATAAACATCTTTTAATTCCAGAAAATTTTAGAATAAGTACAGAAATGTTTTTTAAAAAATATTTTACTGTTAATCTATGCATAGTTGATAGTACAAGTAAATGTACTGTTTAAAGACACTTGACCAAATGGAGTAAGACATCAGCCTATTGGACTTGTGATTTTTAAGTAAAACTCCTAAGTTTATACATAGTATTGAAACGTTTAAGAGAACTGAAGAATCACTGTACTTAGAAGTTAAACTTATTAGATTTGTTAGACTGACAGTCTTGAAAATATTTACGAAGTACCCAAGAAAGAAATAGAATGCAGTAAATTTATAAATACCACTTAAAATGCTAGGAGGTGTTTAAGGTTAGAGACCAAATATTATTTAAAGGAGCATGATTTCTAAAACTCGCAAGGTTTATAAATAGGACAAATTTGTAAACTAAATAAAAATATAAAGAAGAATTAGTTTTTAAACTAGTAAATTTAATACAATTTGTACAAGACACTCTCAAGGGCATCAAAATAACTTACAGCTGAAGAGTTAATGGAGGGCTAGTCTTCCAGCTAAACGGGGCGTTCATTAGGCAGTCAACTATTGCTTCTCCCTGGAGAACTGGTTGGAGTGTCCAGCTATTCCTCAGGTCTGGACCCCCTCACTTCCTAGGAGATAAATTATAGCTTTTGAAAGCGATGTGAGGGAGCAGCACTAATCTACTGACTTCCCTGACTTTTGATTTAGTGATTTAGTGCCTTGCATCAGTAGCCATTGACCTGCTTTGTGTAACAGAGTGATTCTCAATCCTAGCTGCATGTTAGAACCCCGTGGACAGCTTTTGGAAAACACTTAAAATGCCCAGATCTTACTCTAGACCAACTCAATCAGAATCTCTGGAGCGGGGAGAGGAGGGAGGGGAGAGGAAGGGGTAAGGAGTGTTCTTCTTTGAAGTTTCTGGGTGATTCTAAGTACAAGCAGAGTCAAGAACCACTAGTGCAAAAGTCTGAGCCTGCCTGGTCTGAAGGACCCAGGGGCATTCCATAAATCTGTGCTATCCAATGCAGTAACCACTAGCTACATGTGGCCATGGAATGCTTGAAATATGGCTAGTGTGACTGAGGAATGGAATTTTTAATTTAAATTTTAATTAAATCCAATTTAAATTTAAGTAGCCACATGAGGGTAGTGATGAGTAAGTATACTGGAGAGTAAAATTCTGGCAGGGTTTAGATCCCTCAAAGTGTTCGTAAATAGGCACTGAATGACTAGGAGACTGGAGCACACCAGTCCCTAACTTGCTGCCAGTTCCTGCTTTAGGGTCCCTCATACCAGCTTCCTGACATTACCTCCGAGGTACGGAAGGAGAGTTTGAAGCTTATATTGGCTTCTGGGGAAGGCAAGGGCATTGAATTTGTTGATACTTTTCTCTTTCACGTTGGCAGTTGGTTTCTTGGACTTCATACTTTCATGAAAAAAAAATGAGTAAAGGCCGTCTGAGGTAAAAAAGTTCTTATGTAGCAAAACTTAAGAACAGTGTGGAGAAGCAATGAAGCCCTTGGAAAAGGTCCTCTTCACTCCGTGGCACATTACAGTGTTTCTCAACTGGGGTTTGTACCTCGGTCTGGGAGGACGGCGAGTTTCCAGTGGGTTGAGGCAGTGGCCTGAGTTACAGAGCTATATATAGGCCATGGGCATGGCAGCCTTCCTTCCTCAGTCTCACTGTAACCAGCTCCTATTAATGAATGTAGGCCATTAGTGGTTGGTGGGATAAAAATCTTGAGAAAGGCCAGCAAAATACCACAACTACCGAAGGCTTTTCAGATATAACTTACTAGGGAGCAAAACTAAGTTCTACTATTTTTACCTACTTTTAAAAATAATTTGCAAATTATGGATTGCTACGTTTTCAGAAAAGGTTAACCACGCACATGAATTTTTGGCAAACAAATTTAAAATATATTAATGCTGTGGCTGAAGAAGAATTCTCCTTCATATCTTTGCTCACCTCTCATCTTTTCATTGAGACTGCCCTGGTCACCCTATTTAATATTACCATACGTATTTATTCAAATATTTGCCAAATATTACATGGCATCCTTTAAAGTTTGTGATCCATATTTCAAGGGCAAAATATTTATGAAGGCAGGTGCCATCTTATCCTCCGGAGCAAAGGTTCTCAAAGGGCGGTCCCTGAACCAGCAGCCTCTGCATCACCAGGGAACTTGCTACACTTGCAGATTGTCAGGCCCGGCTTCAAACCTACCAAACCAGCAACCCTGGGAGTGAGACGTGGCAAGCCCCGGCTTAACAAGCCTTCCAGGTGATTCTGGTGCATGTTCAAGTTTGAAATTCACCCACTAGAGCATGCACAGCGAGTCCCCCAAGAATGTCCTAGAGGAGAAAACTTCTGTATGTCCAAAATTTGATGGAGATCCAAGCATTTTAGTACAAAACTGGCTTTGTAAATTTTGAAATAGAATCCAGTATTCTATTTGGATCTAATGCTAAGAGTCATGAATTTATCCACTTCAACAAGGCCTCACTGAATTTCTAGTCTTTGATGATTTTTTTCCCTACAAAAATTCAACTTCTGAAAGAATTTCATGAGATGTTGCTGAAGATGTTCATGAGATGTAGTACAAGTAAGTGTACATTAAGCAGTTTTAACATACAAAAATTCAGATATATGCAGCTGATAAATTAGGAGGGCAATTACTCATTTTATGAAGAGAGTGTTAGATTTATAAAATCACTAGAAGAGTCGTTTAAGCAGCAATATCACACAGTGCCTTTAAAATATGTCAATCTATGGAATACTGCTTCACAAATATCTAATGTGGCGGTATGGAAGAGTAGTTAAGTACATGAGCTCTGATTTCAGACTGTCCAAATCTAGCGTTTTCATTTCTTAGCTGTGTATCCTGGGACAAGCCTCAGGTGTGAAAAACCTCTCTAAGCCTCAGTTTCCTCATCTGCTAAATGGGGATAATAATTGTCCTATCTCCTAAGGATTTTTTGTGTGAGGGTTTAAGGAGATAATGGAGGTTCATTTAGCCTTGAGCCTGGAACAGAGTAAGTGCTTGTCCTTATTTTTTTTTTTTTAATTAGCCACATGTATGACCAGTCTGATCTCTATGAAAGCAGATGTAAATTGAATCACTCAAGAATGTTTATACAAAGCAGTTAAAGTTTATACAAAGCAAATAACTCTTTTGCACACGAGAAACATCCTTGGAAGAGTTCTTCCCTAGTCAAACTAATCACGGTCATTTCAATCTCTTGTCAGTGATTGGCTTAGGCATGAGCATGTCCTACCAACCTGGCCAATGAGCTGCAAGAAACAGTGTGCTGTGGGGCTTCTGGGAAAGATGTCCTCCCTTATAAAAAGATGCATAAGAGAAACTCTCCTCTCTTCCTGCCTTTGAATTATAACACCAAGGTATCATGTTTGGAGCTGCAGCAGCCATCTTATGACTATGAGAAGGATATTGCTGACATGATGGCATTGCAAAAGGATGGAACCTACCAAGGAAATGGGTAACATTGCTGAGCTACTGCAATGAGTCTGGCTTGCTTCCTGATTACTAAAGTGCTATTGTTTATACCAGCTGTCAATTTCTATGTTAGTATGAAAGCAAACTAAATGATATAAGTCTAGCTGGTAAGGACCTACTCAGTATCGAAGAATTGGCTCTATAACAAAATAATTTGGTTACTTTATTCATTGGAGGTCATTGCATACTCCATATAGATCATCTTTATTGAGTAGTTCCTTCTCCATTTCATCTCTATAAAAATAACATCAGTCTTACTTTCCTGCTCCACACCTGATGTGCTGGTCTAATTAACCATTAGCTAAATGTCTAATATCTTCATAAATTAAAATATGTTTTTATTAAAATTTTTTTCTATCAAATGCATATATATCTCATTAGAAATTATTACAGAAGAGTTAAAATTGAAAACAAATATTTATATACTAATATAATCTGTAATTCTATTTCCCTGCTTCATCTTTACAATTTGTAATTGCATTGACATTTATTTCTTGATGATATGAACAAAATGTACAAAATGAGCCCCCAAGTTACCAAATGGAGCTTACAAAGATATGCCCCAAACTGCTACTACCAGAGTGTTCCACTCAGGCTCTCCTCTCAAGCACATAAGTTAATGTTTTATTTATCACTTTGCAATAGGAGTACACATTAGGTAACCATCTATTCATACAGAATCCACTTGTGCTATATCTAAAATATGAGATTATCTCCCCTCCCTGCAATGTATGAATATTTGGTGCTCAAATAATGGTAAAAATTTTTTACCCCAGAAATAGTGTTTGGCCTTCCTTCCCAATGACAACCTTGCATACCTAAGACTAGATATAAAGTATCTTTCAGAGCTTCCAACCATATTTAACCAGAATCCCCATAGGAGCAAGTATCTTTGCATTTTTCTTAATATTGTATCTCAGCATTGTAGCAGAGTAACACATCACAGAGAGTGGGCAAAGCCCAGATCAACCAACCAAACCCCCAAATAAAAAAAATGTTGAACAAATCAAGTATAAAACACACTCCCTCATCTTTTTTTTTCAAAAAAAATTCATTATATTTACTTTCCCTGTAGATTCTCCATTTGAATATCTTTTTTATAAAGATAAACAAGGTCATAACACAAGCACCCATTTTGTCTAATATTTCCTCCTCCTCCTTTGCAAAACTGTGATAAGGATAGCATTGTATCTGTATAGTTTTATGGAAGGTATGTCTGAGAAACCATGAGGCATATTTGCACAAGAAATGGGTGGGATTAGAGAGGCATACAGTTTCAAGTCTGTATTGGACTTGGTTTACAAAGGGGAAATTTTAGTGGTTTTTCTTTTTTCTAACAAAGTTCATTCCAAAGTATATTTAATTGTTCCTGGCTATTAATTTCAGCATTTTATGCTAGGTCATCTTAATAACTCTGAAAATGTTTCCTCCCTTTGTTAGGTCTTCTTTCCCAATGGGTCTGTTTAACCTGAAAATTTTTCTCAATCTTTAGCAGTACTAATAAACACAAATTCATAAATTGGGAAATATATTGGTTCATTACATTAGGTATGAATTTATAATTTTCAGTTTACTTCTGTTATAGACCAAGATCCATAATTTCAAGTTCATTTTTCTGAGGTTTATCATTTAGAATTTGATTTACAGATGCTGTACGTCTTTGGCATTGTTTCTCCTTTCTGCAACCTGTTTTTTGACCATTTCACTTTTCATTAACCCCTCCCTCCATGACAGGGATGGGCAGGGTGAAAAAAAGTAACATTTTAATTTAGTCAATTTTGCTACTTGTTAATGATGTGCAAGAAAGAAATAAGTGTTTAATTACTGACTGGAACATTTTAGAAATTAAAAAATAGTAATTTTATATTGTCAATGAGTCTAACTGCTACCATGGAAAACTGAGTTAGTTCTCAAAATACTACCTTTAATAGAGGTTTTTCTCCTATAATAAAAAGCGGAGTTTATTCCAATAATTCTACTCATGATCACACTAAGCACATGAATTAAATGTCTATAAAAATGTTATCAATTAAAAAGAGAACTAACTTCCTAAGAATCAAGAGCAAAAATGAAACACAATATGAATTTAAAAATGGAGAAAACATAAAATAGTGATTTGCTTTTGCCTCATAGATTTAAACCTTCCTACTTACATAGTGTTGTAAGAGTCACATATAGAAGACTATGTTTAATACAAATATCTGTGGATGATTTTTAAAAGTGGGAGATTTAACTATAGCGGTTACTTCATAATCAATGATGTAATAGTCAATGATGTAGGAGAACAAAGAGCATTGCATAGCTACATATGGACTTCATAGCATCAGTTTGTTTTTAAAAAGGGAGCTATCACATAAACATTTATAATTTTCACAGATTAAATGGAAAATATCACCATTCTGAATAAGAGAATATTTTAGCAATAAAAGCATTGGAAAGTATATTTTATTTGGTAGATTAACTTCAGAGAACTAAACTCTCTGGCATAATCAGTGGGTTAGACAATATATTTACACCTGCAGTATTTCATTCTGTAAATAATCTATAATGTCAAAAACCAGTCTTGATGGAGCCATTTCGATTTTACAAAATGAAACAATGGTACAGTGAACATTTTCAAATTTTTATAATATAGTGCAAACAAAATACAGGCTTAAAACCTAATTATTTTTAAAGTTCAAGGAGAGGGTCCTATACAGATAGAGAAGGGGATGCAAAAATCAGAAATGCTATTACTAATATTTTCACACATCCCTTTAAGGTCTTCAAAATTGTAAATGACTACATAGTGAAATGAGTATCTACATATTTCGAAGGGAATAAAATAACTTACTAATGACTCCTGAAATTTTTACTTTCTCAAGAAATAATCTATTAAATCACATGGAATAGTGATCTAGAATACTATTTCAGTTTTTTTTCTATTTTATTTGGCAAAACAATATATTTTGAAGTACAATTACTATTCCACTTTGTTTCTGAATGAAGAATATACCTACTACCATCGTAAAAACTAAATTGTTTATAGAGACCAGTAAAACCTATGTCATACCCAAATACATTTTGTTCTTGCTAGGCTTTGGGCCTAAATTCCATATTCTCTAATTAGACAACTCTGAAGAACAAAGATGAAAAAGATCTAATCCTGTACGTAAGATATGTGAACATTAATATTTTTGAAGTCAGAAGCAGTTGCACACATGCTCTAAAAAATTATAGTCCAAAATATTTGCTTTTTAAAAAGGCTACACAGGAACTCAATTAAATATCATTTCAGAATAAAACATAATTAGGCATTTTTATAAGTCAAACTACAAGAGACCTCTCAGCCTGGCAGTTACTTAAGAAATTCCTAGGATTAAAAAAATTCAACTTTTACAATGTTCAGTGAACTAAATCTCAAACATTTTGTTATCTTGAAAAGAAATGTAACACATATGATTTTGTAATATATGGAAACTATAAACTATTACCAAGGAAGGAGAGTGTAACACGAATGCTTTTAATTGAAGAATTCTGATCTAGAGATTAAAAATCAGATCAGATAAAACACAACTGCAAACTGCATGTCTATCGGTGATATTCCTTGGGCAGGTTATGATAACAGTCTGCTCTTACCCACAGTTCACAGAAAACATTTAGATAGTACAACTGAATAATTTCCTCTGACCAAATTGAACTTTCTTTGAGAAAATAAAGGGATAAGATAATAGATCAGATCTTGCCCCACCTCTTTTTTTCCTCCTTTTTTCTTTTAGTGAAACTGACATAAATTGTTGAGGAGCACTACAGCGCCACCAACACAGATCAATGCAAAACAAAAAAGATCTCCCACCGTGTGCAAAAAGGAAAAAAAAAAAAATTAGAAAAATGCCAAAAATTACAAAATGTCTCCCCCATGTACCTTTTTGGACAAAAATAAGATCTGTAAAGACTATCTAATGAAGAGCTTCAAAGGAATAATACGTTAGAGTACAAGTTTAGATCTAATCAGCAAATAAAAGATCCACTATTTAGTAACAGCCATAACTTAATATAAACCTGGTTATGTCAGTCTCCACCTTCATTATACCAAGGGCAGCTTTTCTGTAGTTTGTATCCAAGTAATCCATCCATAGAACCACAATAGGCCATTTTAAAAAAAACTATATCCATAGTTTGCCTACTGATAATTTAATCCTGGACAAATTAGGCAATACATAATTTTTATAAAGAGGATATGCACATATTTGGTATTACCAACACTGCTGGCACAAAACAAGTCCATCTTGAAATATCTGAGTTTCCCTGTAGTTCACAGTAATTAAAGTATAATTTATATTATAAATATTTAGCTTTAACAATGAAAAAAAAACTATTTTTTTTCTTTTGGTAAAAATTAACCAGACAAGATTAGGTGGAATGTGCAGAGATCAAAGCTAAAGAAATATACAAAGATTGGTTTTGTGAGAAGAAACACAATGAAAATCCTTTTTATCCGGTGGCTCCTTCAAAGATCCAACGACATAAATGTTTAAAATTACAAACTTACCATCAGTGTGGGCAAAGAAGAAGCCAGTTCTTGAAAAATAATTGTAACAATATAGGCTGGATACTTGTGTCCCTAGAAACAACAGCCTCCATGCAGCATATGGATCTTCAAACATCTTTAAAATATTTGGTAAATAAAAAGTAATACTTTCTTCCATGATCGGTAGCTGAATGGGGTGGCTTCCCCCAGGATCTGTGGGCGTTTGGGAAAAATCGGAAAAATATCCACAGACGATTCAAAGCAGAGGAGGCAGCGGCAGCCAGAAGACTCTGGGGTTAACAACTTTGCAATGGCAAACAGGCGTTCTCTGATTGGTTAGGAGGGCAGTGTCCCTCCAGTCTGCACTATCCCCCGCTCCCCCCGCCTCCTGCAGCTCGGAAAAAAATGCAGTGTGTGTGCCATTTTACACTGGGCTTTTAAAAGCACAGCCACCCAAATGACAAAAGTCTAGGCTCGCTATGAAGTGACACTGCAAAACAATAGCACCCACGACTGCCTTTTAGCTCGGGAAAATGCCCTTTCCAACGTCTCAAGAAACACTCCCTGTTTCTGGTTCTTGGGTCTTGACCGAATATAATGCTTTTTCTTAAGCAAATTGTTTATCAGTTAAAAAAAAAAAAGTCAGTGCACCATTTAGATAGAAATATGGCCATTTGAAAACTATTTCCATCAAAATGCTTTTGATTGGACTTGATGAACGTACCTAGAGGAGCCAATCATCCTTGAACAAAATTCATGACTGTTTTAGCTCGGAGAGCTTTTTAATTCCTTGAAACATACAATGTTACTCCTCCTAACTACCATTTGTGCCAAAAAAAAAAAAAAAAAATTAAACACAATAGCGATTTTAGTGGTTAAATTGAAAACAATAGACATACTCTCTCTTTTTTTTTTTTTTGTCCTTAAAAATTGTGTTTCAAAAACCTGTGCTAGCTGGCAGAATTCTACCACTCTGCCTTACAAACAAAATGGCTGTGGTACTGAGTTTTTTTGGATCTTCCCACTGTGCCTCCTCCTGGCCTCCAGGAAGTGGTAAAAATCCAAAATAAATACACTACTAAAAGTACATTGTGGAGTCTGAACTTGGGGGAAACCTTTGGTAAAGGGGTCTCAGAATGTGCGGCTTTTTATTAGTTGTTGTTTTTTTTTAATTGTTTTGAAAAGAACATCAATCACTAGAGATTTACTTGACTGTAATTTGAACTTCCTGCTTTACATATTTATAAGGTCTTTCACCTATCTTGGCAGGCTTTCAAATTAAGTGGGCTGGGAAATTTGATGCTCCCTCTCTAGTTGTGAGCTGAGTCAGGTATTTGGTGGTTGCATCGGGGCTTTTAAATAAGGACAAAGTTTAAGACTTAAAAAAAAACTAAGGGTTAAACAATTGTAATAGTATAGTTGCAAATTCAAAGTCACACAAGTCAGCAAATATCGAAATGTGTAAAATACAGCATATATGTGTTAAGTGAACACATTCAGTATAAAGTTCATTGCCAGCTAAATTTCTAATGAGCGGAGGATAGACGAGGGTTTAAAAGAACTGGATGAAGAACCGGGGTGGGGAATTAGGTTCTTTCTTCAGGAACACCTTCCCCTCTGCCCCACCCCTCCACTAACACATTTGCTTGGTCTGGTAGCCCTGCCTGGCATTTAGTAAGGTGACAATCTCAGAGTGCTATAGCAAAGGAGACTATGTAATTTATCCTCTAACCAGGACACATTTGAGAGCGCAAGAGGGCATATTACTAATTATAGGATAACCAGAATAAACCAGGAGGTAGAGATCACTGTATATTCAGGGGAACCTCCTTATACTTTTGCCAGGTCACCTCCAAGCATTGGGCCCTGGCCAGTTTTGACAGAACCTGAGCTAGTCCCCTTTTCAGAGCTGCGTTTATTGTCCTCACTCTATTGTCTTCTCAGGTAGACAACTAAAGACTCAATTCAGAGATATTTAATGAACAGTCATGGTAAGGAAAATACGTTAGATATCTATTTTATTTTGTAATCTCATCAATAGTGATTTGCCAAGAGTTGATTTTAAACATATTTATTTGTTTAAAATCTGGAAAACATCCTTAAGAAGTTACCTAATGAAGAGAATAGGTTGAATCCTTGAGAATTTTTACGCAGTTTTCCTTCCAATAGAAACAATTCTCTAGAGGTCAGTTTTACTGTATGCTTTTGTCTCCCCACCATCCAGGCCTGTCTTTCCTCTCCTCCCCTCACTCCTCCCCATATGTATATATACTTATATAGTTATGTATATATATACTTTCTTATCAATAGTTTGCACGATAAGCGAATCTCTAATGATATATTTTCCAATGATAGAAATTTCTTCTGAGTTTTTGAGACCATATTCATGACATATGTGATTTGAAGGGTTATTTGATTTCTTTTGTTTTGTTTTTGATTTTTGTTAAAGGTAAAATTAGATTGAAGTGGGTTGGAAAAATTGCCACAGGAAAGAAATAGGAAGAATAATTCTTGCATTGTTTTTATACACATAATTCTTGGGAGCTTAGAATGCACCAGGCATGATACTTGGGACTGCACAGACATTAGTGAACAATTGGATCGCTTCTCTCTTTCCTTGGGGAGCTCATGGTCTAGTGGGGAGACAGGTAAGCAAGCACACAAACAAGCATGTAATTGCCAAGTATGATCAGTGCTGTTAAAGGAATAAACAGAGTGCAGTGCTGGAGAATAACAGGGAGGGAAAAACATAGATAAGGCGGTAAGCAAAGTTGTCTCTAAACAGGTGTTGAAGCTAGTCTTGAAGCATGAGCAGGAGCCACATTTGAAGAGTACATGAGAAATAGCATACCAGGAAGACATGGCAATATGCGCGAAGGCCCTGAGGCAGAATGGAGCTTGGAGTATTCCAGGAACTGAAATGAGTCCAGTGTGACTGCAGCATATTGAGAGAAAGGGAACGTGATATCAGATGAGATCAGAAATGTAGGCAAGGCAGATATCTTGCAGAGATTGATAAGCCATGGGAAGGGGTTTGAACTTTATTCAAAATGCAATGATGGGAAGCGGACTTGGCCCAGTGGTTAGGGCGTCCGTCTACCACATGGGAGGTCCGCGGTTCAAACCCCAGGCCTCCTTGACCGGTGTGGAGCTGGCCCATGGGCAGTGCTGATGGGCGCAAGGAGTGCCCTGCCACGCAGGGGTGTCCCCCGCGTAGGGGAGCCCCACGCGCAAGGAGTGCACCCCATAAGGAGAGCTACCCTGCATGAAAGAAAGTGTAGCCTGCCCAAGAATGGTGCCACAAACACAGAGAGCTGACACAACAAGATGACGCAACAAAAAGAAAGACAGATTCCCGTGCCGCTGACAACAACAGAAGCAGACAAAGAAGAACATGCAGCAAATAGACGCAGAGAACAGACAACTGGGGTGGGGGTGGGGGAATAAATAAATAAATCTAAAAAAAAAAATGTGTACATTTAAAAAAATGCAATGAGAGCAAAAACTCAATAGAAAAGAATTAGACAAAAGGTATAATTAATTCCTAGAGGAAGAAATACAAATGATCAATAAACATGGGAAAAGATGTTCAATTTCACTGGTACCAGATGAAAGGGGGGGAAAGCATGGTAGAGATGCCATTTGTTTGACAAGTTGGCAAAAAATGAAAAAAAAAAAAGATAATTTTCAATGTTGGTGAGGATGCTGGAAACTGGCACTTTTATATATAGTTGGTATAAGCATAAGTGGCTACAACCTTTTTTAAGAGTATTGGTTTACAATGTGTATTGGAGTGATAGATTCTTTGATCTAGTGATATCACTTTTAGGATTTCTTACAGAAATAAGCATATAAAAATAAATATAAAAGGATGTTTATTCAAGCATTTGTTTGCCTCAGCAGCAACTTGACTGTTCATCACCAGGAGGATGATTGCATTAATTTAGGAAACCCCTATATTTATATTATAAATTGTATAGATTTATAATTTTAATTATATATGTTGTTTTAAAATGAGGTCCAGCTTTGTTTGATCTGCAATGTCCGTGATATATAATTAAATGAAAAAGTAAGTTTCAGAATAATGTGTATGGTATAATTATAGTTTCATGAAAAAAAAGTAAAAAGTAAAAATTCACTCTTTCCTTCTTTTCCTTTATTAGTAAGGAAGAGGTTTAGCTATAAGTGACAGAATATTCAAAATACAGTGACTTAAACAAGGGAGGCATTTCTTTCTTTCTTGCTTACCTACAAGTCCGAGAAGGCAGTCCAGGGCTGGTATGGTGCTCCATGATGTCACGGAGCCAGGTTCCTTCTGCCACTGGTCATTGTCCAACATGATAACATTCGGGCCCAGGAATCTGGAAAGAGGAAGTGATAAAGATGGGTGAAAAAGTGCTTATCATTTCTCATAGGAGTTTTCTGGGACCTGGCACATGTTATGTCCACTCACATCCCATTGGTCAGAGATTAGTCACCTGGCCACAGCCATAAGGGAGCCTGAGAAATGTGGTCATCTTTCCAGCAGCTAAGCCTTCCCTAATTTGTATAATGTGAGTATACATTCATTTGTGTCTGGGTGCTGGGCAGCCATATTGCACAACTACAGGGGACACCATCGAATGGAATTGTGCCATTGCACAGTCTGCAAGACTGTAGGTAGAGGCCCTATATGAGTGACCATAAAGGAAGCTGACGGAGGATATGTACCAGATCCTCACCACTGGTTAACTCAAAAGATGGGATTGAAAATGGGATAATCTTCATTATGCATCTAGTTGTTGGCTGTTACCGTAACTTAAAAAGTCGAATAAAATTTAATAGCACAGTAAGGGCTCTGGAAGGATTTTTAACAGAAGGGTCACATGGTCTGATTTAAGTTTTAAGAGTATCCTGACTGATACGTAGAAAACAAATGGGAAGAGCGGCAAGCATGGCAATGAAGAGAATGGTAACAAGGCTATTTCAGTAGCCAAAGTGAACAAAACGGCGGCTTGGACGTGGGCAGTGGCAGTAAAGATGGAACAGTGTGAGCTAATCACAGACAAATGCAGAGTTTACTGATGGATTGAACAAGAGGTTGAAGGTAAAGAAGGAATCAAAGGTGATACTCAAGTTTCTGACTTGAAAACTGGGTGGATAGTGGTGCCGTTTACTGGGACAGTGAAGAAGTCTAGTAGACGAACAAGCTTAGAAGGAAAAAGTGTAGGCCTCCTTTTCCAACAAGTTCAGGATACCTAATGACCTCCAAGAAGAGAAGTCAGGTAGATAAAATCATCTGGAAAGGTTCGAGCTAGAGAAACATAGATGAGAATTGTCAGCAAACAAATGGTTTTTAAGACCCTGGGAATGGATGAGATCACTTAGGGAGAACGTTTAGAGGCAGTGAGGGCCCCTCTTGGAGTCCTTAACCTTTAGAGGAAGACTCTCTAAAGGAGACTGAAAGGAGCTGCTGGAGAGGTAGGAGAACACTGGAGTGTGTGTCTTGTGAAAGCTGAGAGGAAACTGTAAGCGGAAGGGCAGACAGAACGATCAACAGTGTCTAATTTTGCTTTGAGGCTTAGTGAAATAAAGATTGCAAAACGGTATGCTAAATTTGGCAATGGTAGGTCCTCAATGACCTTGACAAGAGTAGTTTTGGTACATTTGTAGTAGCAGATGCCAGAGAAGGGTTAAGTAAGAAGTGAACGTGAAAAATTGGAGATAACGCCCCTAACTCTCTGAGAAGAGGGAAGAAAAACGGAGCACAAAGTAGTGTACAGGGAAGGACTTTTCAATGTGACAGATTCTAAAGTTCATTGACATTAATAATCAGCCAGTTGAGGGAAAAACAGATGATGTCCCCAAGAGAAAAACAGCATAAAAATAAAGGAGCGTATACATGGATCTCGTGTGTGTGTTTGGAGGGAGGGGGTGGCAGAAGCCAAAGCTCGCAGGAAGGGCTTGGTTCTTAGGGCCATTTCCTCAGTTATTAGGCGAGAAGAGAGAGAAGCTGCCACAGGTGTGAGGCTTGTCGGTTTGGTGATGGGAATCTGTGAGAGCTCATGTTGGGGGGCATCTGTCAATGAACTACTAGGTAAGGCCATCAGCTGAGGACAGAGGGATGGAAAGACCGAGTAGGAGGTTTGGGCAGAGGGAAGATGCTATGAAATAGGAATCAAGAATGGGAAGAGACTCTACTAGAGAAATACAGTTGTGGTGAGGGCCTCTATAGGGCTCAGGAACCATGCATTTAAAGTGAAATCCGTGTGAGGACTTGTCGTTTTTCCAGCAAGTGGAAGACAGAAGGTGAATGTTTGAATACCACGCAGTCGGATTTCTGCCAAACGTGTATGACAACAGAGTAGGCGTCTTCAGAGAATGACTCAAAGGAGGAACCTGGCAATCTCAGCGAGGCAGGACCTGGGGGAGAGGAGAAAGTGGCAGGATCAATGAGAGAGCTCTCAGCGGGGCCAGAGAATTGTTGGGGTGGGCGTATTTAAGCAAGTGAATTGCAGTCAGAGAGTGGAATGATTGAATTTGAGATTGTGGAGGTTTTATTGATGGCAAAGTCCAGAGAAACTATGGTGAAGTAGAGAAGAAAACTTTTTGCTTATTTTGAATCATATAGCTGCACCACAGGATCCTGGTATTATTATTATTATTACTGTTTTGTTTTGAGGTACTGGGGTCAGGTATTGAACCCTAGATCTTGTATGTGGGAAGCTGGCACTCAACCGCTTGAGCCACATCCCCCCCTTACTATTCCCCTTCCCCACCGACAGATAGTTCCCTTGTCTGTTTGCTCTTTTTCTGCTCATTGTCTTTGTTTGATGTCTACTAGTTGTTTGTTTGTTTTCTTTAGGAGGCACCGGGAGCCAAACCCAGGACCTCCGATATGGGAGGCAGGCACTCAACTATTTGAGCCACATCTGCACCCCTCACTCCCTGTAATTTTTTTAAGATCTGTATTTTATCAACCCAATTACAGTCATTGATTAAACCAAATATCTAAGATTATACATATTACTAGTAAACTGAAAAGGAGGAATTCACACAACCATTTGCCTCAGTTTTCTACTTCTCTTTAATAGTGCCAATTTTCGTATTTTTTGATTTTAAAAAGCCTTGTATTTCATATAGATTGAACAAAATTCTACTAGTACTTTTTTGTTTTACAAATTAGGCAAAAATTGTAAACATTATAAAGCTAGAATTTAACTGATAAAATTGGAATAAAAAGTTATTCTTTTTAAATTTATTAACTAGTTATCAGCAAGCCAAAATCCTACATGCATGTACAGAGGAAAACCTGTTCAACTTCTTAGATTCTAAGACTCAGAAAACTTGTGGATCTGTAAAACTTAGTCCCATTTATATATTTAAAAACTTATTCTTTGCTTAAATCAGAGTTTATAATCCTAATCATTATGAATAGAGTTATAACATGAAAATGGCCAGATTGCCATTTGTGGGCCTTGATGAAATAACATTCACCTTGTTATTAAATTTGAGTTATTTGTGGGATCTTAGGCAAATGCTTTAAATTTTACCCTTTTTGTTTTTTTCCCCATGTTTTCTTTGTTAAAAATAGTGAAAAGTTCTACTTTTTTTGCAAGTATATTTTAAAGCAGTAACATGCCAGGCTTTTCCCTTTCCAAAACATTTACTATTATTATGTTTTTAGCAGAAATTGTGTTTATTTCAGAACTCACCACCATTTATGGGGTGATTTTTAGATTGCATTTATCCACTGGGAACTAAATGGCCTTTTCAAAAAAAGTCGTTCACCAGAGCAGTTTGTGACCAATATTAGTGAGGCAGAGGCTGCTCGTTGACCAACCAATATCCATTGCCCCTTTTTTTTTCACTCTGATTTTATGTGGAGTTACACGATGCCTAGCTAAAAAACACACTACAATTCAGTCTTGTGGTTAGGCGTGGCTATATGGTATGGTTCTAAAGGAGACGTGAGCAGAAGTCACCTGGCAGGGTGTGCAAGGAAGCATCAGAGGGGACTGACTCAACGGGTTGTGCCTTTTGCTCCTCACCTTTGCCCCTCTTTCTGCTTGGAGTGTGGTCACCCTACCTGGGTGGAGGCGGGCTCATGCCAAGGAAAGCTGAAGAGCTGAACAGAGAGAAGAAAGCTGGGTTCCAGGGAGCCTGCATACCTGCCCTCGATGCCCTACACAAGAGAAGAACACCAATTTGTTTAAACCACTGCTGTTTTTTCGTCTCTTCCCCATAGCCAAATGCAATTGCTAATACCATTAGTGTGAAAAGTCTTCAAGGTACTTTCTCTGTTAAAATACAACTACTTTTTAAATTGCTCAGTATTAGACTGAGAAGCGGCCTATGGAATGTGCAAAAATCTTTTGGGTCAATCTGAGTTGTGGTTACATATATATATGTATGTATAATATGCAAACCTTATGGAACTGTATATTAAGATTGGTGCACTTGTACCTTTTATTGTCTATGTTATCTCTTAATTAAAGAAAATTACTTTCATCTATCACCCCCACTGAATGGGATTGGATAATTTGAATACAGCCATTATAAAATAGCTGCGTAAAGTTCTTTTTTTAAAAAAAGTTTAATCTCTTTGTTCTACGTGCCTCTATTATGCATGGTGCCCAAGACAACTACCCATTTCTTTCACATAATATAATGCTTCCATGTTTATTCATGCTTTCTTAGTCATTGCTGATACATGGTGTTCTAGAACTTCACATTCCATCATTATTTGCTCTCCCAATAGCCTTTTCCTTTTATTCTTATGTTTTTAAATGAATATTTTATTTTGAAATACTTTCAACCTTACAGGACAGTTGTAAAAATAACCCAAAATGCACACAGAAAACTTCAACGTACCCCCTACCCAGATATCCAGATCCACCAGTTTTTAGCATTTTGCCACATTTGCCATATCATTTTATCTATCTCCCTATCTATCTGCTCTATCTGCCTACCTATCTGTTTGTTGATTTATTTTGTAAACATTGGAAAGTAGGTTTTATACATTATGTTCCTTGAACATTACTATTTCCCTGAACTTTTCCTAAAAATAAAGATATTCACTAATATAACTGTTACCTTAAGGGAAGTTTTCAAACTCAAGAAATTTAACATTGCTACAAAGTTCACAGTCTATATTCCAGTTTTTTCATATGTTCCAACAATGTCCTTTTGGGCCTTTTTTCCCACCATTGTTAGATCCAGCCCAGGATCATGTATTAGATTTAGTTGTCACTGTCTCAATCTCTTTCTCTCCTTTTTTATTTTTCAATAATGGGAACAAATATACAACATGAACTTTCCCATCTCAACCACTCTCAAGCATACAATTCAGTGGGGTTCATCACATTCACAATACTGTACTACCCTCACCACCATCCATTACCAGAACTTTCCTTATACCTATTATGCATGAACTCCCTATTCTCCTTCTCCTCACCCCCAACCTGTAGTTTCTATACAGTTAGTTTCTATCTCTGTGAATTTGCATGTTCTAGCTATTTCATATAATATCTGTTCCTTTGTGTCTGACTTATTGCATTCAGCATGATGTATTCAAGTTTCATCCATGCATTAGTAGGTATCAGAAATTCATTGTTTTTTAGAGTTGAATACTATTCTATTGTATTCCATTTTAAAGCAATGTTTCCATAATTTGTTAAGCTGCTTTTTGTCTCTTATTTTATTTTTTGAAGTTGAAATAAAGTTATAAAAGTATTCCATTGTATGGATATAGTACATTTTGTTTATCCATTCATCTGGTGATGGACATTTGGGTTGTTTCCACCTTTTGGCAATTGTGAAAAATGCTTCTATGAACGTTGGTGTACAAATATCTCCCTGAGTCTCTGATTAACCCCTAAATCTTGCATGACCTCAGCTGTCAGCCAAACTTCTCATTACTATTTAGCTGGTCAGAATTCTAGGCTCTGTGGTATGGTAACTGATTGTGTGCCTAGTTGACATGAAATGGTTAAACAGCAAAATCCTAAGTACGCAATAGGAAGTATCATAGTCAAAGCACAACAAAGGGGAATTTTTCACCTAGCACAAAATATAAAGGTATTCTTTTTGCTATTAAAAAATCATAAGACTGTATAGAATCTCTTCCCCTCCCTTCCTCTCTTCCCCAAAACACCTTAGGTACTGATGAGAAAACTCATACATTGGCAGAAACCATACTATTTAAAATTTCAGCATTACATGGATTTATGAGGTAAAAGAACTGGAATAGTTAGAGCAAAGAAACACAACTGGTAAAGACTTAAAAGTACGAACCTTGCACAATTATAGAAAGAGACTGAGAATTTTCTGTAAGAGATCATTAAAGCGTCCATACAAGCAGTACCATTTACTGTTATGGAACATGAATCATTATTGAAACAAAAGGAGTCAGCAAATAAGCCAGGCCTAGGATGACAAAGGAAGAGGAGTTAATAGGCTCCAATCAAATAATTTTCCTTGTTGACTCTAGCTAAGGGCTCTTATAATTCCTTAGTGTGGGGGAAGAGGGTTTGATGTTAACAGAATCTACACACGTGTTCTATTGTACTCTTAATATTTAGCCAGTTATTCCTAAGGCATCCTACTGTCTTTGTATTGCATAAAAGAATACTTAAGGCATTGTTATAAGTTAGATTTTGAGGATGAATAGCCCTCATCTGACAACTGCAATCAGAATGCTGGTGCTCAGAGTGGTTGGTAGAGGGAGAGAAGCAGCGCCCCTTACTCAAAGGGAGGCCCTTCCACAAGGCATGTTCCTGGCAGGCTGCGCTGGGAAGTTTGGGGCCTCTGTTTTGCCAGTAAGGGTAACTAGTAAAAGAGAGTCTTGCCAAACTGGATGCCAGTGTGATGATTCATTTCAACTTTTTGACCATAGAAAAACACAATTATTTGATTGCTACACATATTTAAATATACATACTTGTAACCAGCAGACTAATATCCAGTGCCAAATCTTGCTTTGAGGTTTCCTTTATCATAAAAGTAAGAGTAGCCTATGTAGCCTTTACTCTTTTTGGTGTGTATTATTCTCAACTATTGTACTTGTTTTTTTCCAAATGGTAAAAGTAACATAACTCATTGACAACAATAGGGAAAATATGGAAATGTGTAATAAGAGTATATTGACCATTTATAGGTCTACTTCTCTGCCGCTCTTTCCAATGTCTTTCCCTGTACTTCTTTCTGTGTTGGCAAAGTTTCAGAAAAAAGGCTGCCAAGTCAGCGATTCCTATTATATAACTGAACAAGTATACATGATACCAACCACGAAAATAACTCAGACTGGAGGGATTACATAATTAACACAATTGCACCCTACTATGAAAAAAGGAAGAGATTTTGCAAGAGATATTAGAAAGCTTTCCCCCCTACCCCCTTAGTTCTAAATTATTTGTAAAATCAAATATAGCGTAAGTACAAAGTACTTAAATCACATGCTTGGATTGCTTGCTTCCTAATGATTTACCAAGATCATCTGAGCTGAATGAATGGGGTGACTTGGGGATGAATATTGAATAAAGGAGTGACTTTGGAGCATAAAAAACATTTGTAAAACGAGGTAAGAAAACCAATGGGCAAAAATGAAGATATGGGATTCATAGGAGATGAGGGAGAAGAGATGTTGTAAGGGGAGAGATGGCGCATAACATATTATGGGATGGTACAATAGATAAGGTGGCCAGAGAATTTAGTGAAAGCCAGGGCACTTTTATGGTAAAAACGAGCACTATTAATAGTTGTGCTGGGACAACAGGCTGGATTATCCAGGGAAAAATCAAGAAATACGGTCACTTTAGATTAACAGATTAATTTTTAAAAAATCCCTACAACCCTGGTGGTAGCCATCTGCTTGCTTCCTTTACCATATATATGATATATTCTTGATATTGCCAGCCTGAATGCAGCTGAATGTTTTTCACTAACAAAAGGAAATGCCACAGGGCTCTATTTATCCTTAACAGAGGGTTTTTAAAAGAGAACTGTTTATCGGAGAGTTAGCATAAAATGCTGATGAGGCCAAGATCAAATCGCAGTCATCAGGGGAATGAGGTAGAGTCACTCTATTTTAGGGTCCACGCTTTACTCTCAGGACTGCTAGTGAAGATCTGTGCTCTTTATTTTAAGGGAGATTTCAGCCAGAAGTTGACAGGTTGGACTGGTCGCAGCCTCTCCATAGTGACTGTTAGAATACATTCATTGTCTTCAAAGAAGTTTTAAAATATAAATTTTCAGTAACATATCTTCAACTGTTTGCATTTTCAAACCAGTTTTCCATGTCCATTGTACATACTCAGAAAACCAGTAAATAAAACGTCCACTTGCAAACCATCATTTGAGGTTTTTTTTTTCCTTTACAGTAGGAGACAGTTGAATTCTTTTGTATTTTGAACCAATTTGAGCTAGTGCTTCTGGGTCAACTTTCACCCAGGTGTCTGGGGCTGAACTAACTGTTCATTGTGGGTTGTAACTTTTAGGCTCAGGACTGAGTTGAACATGAGGCTGGGAATTTGCCCTTGTCAAAAGAGCCCCACAGGAAGCAGACTTGGCCCAGTGGTTAGGGCATCCATCTACCACTTGGGAGGTCCGCTGTTCAAACCCCGGGCCTCCTTGACCAGTGTGGAGCTGGCCCATGCGCAGTGCTGATGCACGAAAGGAGTGCCGTGCCACGCAGGGGTGTCCCCCCATAGGGGAGCCCCACGTGCAAGGAGTGCTCCCTCTACAGAGAGCCTCCCAGCACCAAAGAAATTTCAGTCTGCCCAGGAATGGCGCCGCACACACGGAGAGCTGACGCAGCAAGATGATGCAACAAAAAGAGACACAGATTCCCATGCCAGGGACAACAACAGAAGTGGACAAAGAACACGCAGCAAATGGACACAGAGAACAGACAACTGGGGCAGGTGGGAAGGGGAGAGAAATAAATAAAATAAATCTTTAAAAAAAAAAAAGAGCCCCAGGCCCTCTGGTCCAGCATATGGTAGTTGGTACCATCAGAACACTTATTGTAGCCAAATCTCTCCCTACTGTTCTTCTACTTTCAGTGGTCTGTACCAAAACAGGATGCAGACGAGCTGGACTTCCCACTTCAAGATGCTCCAAAGAACCCTGGACACAGAATAGGAAGGGGTGCTCCAATGTTTGCTCTCTGGCCACAGATTGGGATAGGGCTGCCCATCAAATTACATGCAGTCCATCTTGATAACTGCATTGTTTATTTATTTAGGACTACTCGCTGGTGGGATTTCTCAAACTAGAGTCTAGGGACATATTCTCTGGTATTGGTGAGCTCTCTGTGAGAACTGGCACCCTGTCAGTGGGACTTACTTTGGAATTTATGCTCCCCAGTTTAACAGAGTTAGACTCATTTGTAGTTTCCCTGCACATAGCTCTTCTGCCTTTTTATTTGAACCTATAATTTGCACTGTACTTGTTAAATATATGTCCCATAGCCTTAAATCTTTGGTATTTCATGGGCTGATTGAGCCCTGAATCTCAGCAGAGTTGCAACACCTACTCTCCAGGTCATTGGATTTGCCCAGGGCAATTAACAAGCAGATGGTGATGGACAACGCCCTTCCCAAGAAACAGAGAGTGTCTGCAACTGCAAGCAAGACAGTTCTATCCTATTGCCCCCACTGGATCTAAGGCCCCTCTCAATCAGAAACAGTGGGTATCACCATCCCCAGATCCTCAAGATTGGGGAATGAACAATGGACTGAAGTAGACTTATTATTATTCTATTATAGACTTATTATTAATCTAGCAATGGAAGAACTTTTACCATTGGTATAAAGACAATGGCCACCAGAGGTTCTGAGGCAAGGGAGAGGGAAGAATAGGTATAACATGGAGGCATTTTCAGGGCTTTGGAATTGTCCTGCATAGCAGTGTAATGACAGATGGAGGCCATTACACATTTTGTCAAAACCTATAAAATCGTGCAGAGCAAAGTGTAAACTATGATGTAAATCATAGTCCATGGTTAGTAGAAATGCTTCAGTATGTGTTTATCAATTGTAACAAGTGTACCACACTAATGAAAGATGTTGTTAATGGGGAAAAGTGTGGGAGGGGGAGGGAGTGGGGTATATGCAAATCCCCTATATTTTGATGTAACATTTATGTAATCTAAAGCATCTTTAAAATTAAAAAATATATATTAATTAAAAAATAAATTAACTTCCCTATAACCAAGTACTACCTCGCAATATTAGTCCTGTGCTTGTGTTTATGTTTATAATTGAGTAAGCAATGAGCAATTCCACTTTAATCAGGAAACTAATGAGACAAGAACCAAAGCAGATTTGATATGTAAATGATGCACTTATATCAAGTGAAGGCCAGATAATACCACAACAAGCTGTACAAGCAAATGGTTTACAGTAATTTGAAAGAAAATAAAAATGGTGGGGTAATTGTCATCACCCAGTAGCTGGTAGTAACCTGACCACAATGGTTAGTATGAGTTCACGCTACAGCTAATAATGAGGAAGACAGTAGTCTCTGTCACATACAATTAATACTTCTAACTGAAAGCTTATTGGCATTATTGCTTGGTTTATATTCAATTTATAGATTTTTTTATAGTTACATAAGCTGTATAAAATTATAAGGAGCTTATATGTGGTGGCATGTTTGCCTGGGGGTGGTTTAAGAGACGGGTTCTGGGGTCAAATTTCCTGGATATCAATCCCTGCACGAACACTTACTAGGTGAATGATGTTAATTAACCTCTTGGTGCATCAATTTCTTTATCTGAATGGGGATAATGAGGGTTCCTATTTAGTAAGTTGTACATGAATGCAGGTAGTAAAGGTTTCAGTATAGTGCCGAGGGACACTTGTTATTCTCATAGTAAAAATAATTCAACTCAAATAAAAAATAAAAAATAATAAAAATGAGAAATTTAAGTGACGGTCTGAAAGTCTGAGAAGTCTCCTCCATTGTATAAAATAATAAGTATTTTTACATAACACATCAATTTTATGAAATACTTTTTCATATATTATCCCTTTTAATCACAGTAGAAGTGTGAAAAATAAGGTATGTTTGCCATGAGCAATTGATGCTCATCGACAGTGAACGAATATTTTGTAACTGATTATTTTTCTGTTTTCACCTGGGTTGCTAGGAAGCCCAGAGCTGACTTTGCATTTTTAGTACACAGTACTTGTAGAGGACTTACTGGTCTAGATATCAACACTATGTTTCCTTTCTTGGTCTTGATTTTTTATTCTCATTTTCATTTTTCCTGATTTTGAAATTTTATGTATACTATTTCATTGTTTGGAATTCTTATAATCTGCCTCATATACTTTTTGGAAAATTTTAAATTGTAAATAGACTGACCCATGGTCACATAGCTAGTAAGATCTAGCTTTTGAACTGAGTTTTCTTGGCATGATGGGAAAGTCAGATTTATTAAGCACCTAGAATGTTTCTGGTGTTTTATGTGCAGTGTTTCATGCAATCCACCCATCAGTGGGTATGAGGTTGGTTAGTTATTGACACCTTCCTCATTTTCAGATGAAGACATTGAACTTTATAGAAGTTATAAGATTTTTCCAAGGTTAATAAATATGCTAAATTCTGACCCTGTAAATTGTCCTTAAACAAAAGCATGAGATTCTTCTAAATTCTGCCTTGTTAAGGGTTTAGGGCCAAATCTTTGTATACCACCTGCCACCCCCACCCTGTCCATGTGGGCCTTTCCTCTAGGACTTTGCCACAAGCAAAAATTGCCAATTCCAACTACCTTCCACTTAAATAAATGAAGCTTAATATATATGTGTGTGTGAGTGTGTCATCAAGCAAAGATACTTCCCAACTTGCATTATCCTTAGTAGACTCTCAGGGTTACCAGGGACCGCATAATTCTTGCCACTGTCGTGTACTTGCCCAGGATCCAACACCTGCAAGAGCCAGAAAAGGACACACAGAGACTGCTACTCCAAGAGTGAGGTAGCATGCAAACGTTTGCTCCTGGATCCTGGCTAAATTTTTTCATTTGGGTCAGATTCATAGGTTTTGAAGGACTTGAAGACCATCACTCAGATTGGTCCCTGTCCACATATTCGCTGGATATAGTGATATAGTCATTCCTCCAGTTGCCATCCAGCAAGAGGGTGGGTCAATAAGCTATTGGCTGGACTGAGGCAGAGCAGAAAGTCTGGGATTGGCTATTGGCATTATGACCTAGGCTGACGTCACAAGGAGGCACAGAAAGTATCATTAAAGTAACAGCCAGGGAAATGGACTTTGGCCCAGTGGTTAGGGCGTCCGTCTACCATATGGGAGGTCCGCGGTTCAAACCCCGGGCCTCCTTGACCCGTGTGGAGCTGGCCATGCGCAGTGCTGATGCGCGCAAGGAGTGCCGTGCCACGCAAGGGTGTCCCCCGCGTGGGGGAGCCCCACGCGCAAGGAGTGCGCCCGTGAGGAGAGCCGCCCAGCGTGAAAAGAAAGAGCAGCCTGCCCAGGAATGGCGCCGCCCACACTTCCCGTGCCGCTGACGACAACAGAAGCGGACAAAGAAACAAGACGCAGCAAACAGACACCAAGAACAGACAAACGGGGGGGGGGGGGGGGGGGGGAAGGAATTAAATAAATAAATACATCTTTAAAAAAAAAAAAAAAAAGTAACAGCCAGAGCCTCCTATAAATGACTCGAATCTCAATTCCCATTGTCCACTTTTTTACACCAGCCTTCATAGTGTTTTCCAAATAGTGTTGTTTCCCAAACTTCATTCGATTACCACAATTTTTGTCAATTCCTCATATCACTTTTACTAAAACTTTAAAAAATTTAATGACATTTTTATTAAACTTCAGTAAATTATTTTATAGGGACACTTTATATTGCTACCATCAGTGTAAGAACAGTACTACTATTAATAGAATACAGTCTTTAAATATGATGATAACAAAACATCTCTATTAAAATCTTTCCAGACCCAGGGATTGGGAATTGGGAGGCCTATAATCTACTTTTCCTTTTCTTTTCTTTTCTTTTACTTTTAGGAGGCACCAGGAATTGAACCTGGGACCTCATAATGGGAGGCAGATGCTCAACCACTAAGCTACACATATTCCCCATTATAGTCTATTTCTAACTGTCCTAAACTATTTCATAAACTATGAAACTGTGTGCAAGGAATATAAATTTTCTGTGCCAGGCTTTCCCCCATTTTAAGAAAGTGAAACTATTTATCATACTCATCACAAGTCATTATCTGTAAGGAAAAGTAGAGGGATTTCCTGTGTCAATTGCAGAAAGGCACTGAAGACTATAGGGCTTTAAAGATGAAGAGAAGTAAGTAGCTAAGGTTAGAAACAATAAGGAGAATCAGCAACAGGATACAAAACTGAAACTAGAAGTTACCAATTAAAAAAAACTTCCCCATTGGTGACAGCTTCAAAGTTTGGTAAGCGCTTTTGTGGATTTCGAGTAGTAATATGGCTAAAGAAAAGCAAAGAGCTTGTTATGATCTTAGAATAAAGGCTTTAAAAGTGGTTAAGTGAGGAGAAAAACAGTAACAAGGGGTTAAGAGTGGGAGAGAAAAGGATAATAAATGTTCTCAATAGTAACAATTTTAAGTCATTCTGCTTCTGATGACCGCTCCCAGATTAATCTCTTGACTTTGGAAACGTACATGCCACATATCCTGAAGGTTTCCTGTACTTTATAAAGGATAATAAAGTACTGTATGGTCACTTAGGTGGTAGCTACACTTGTCGATATTATTGGTCACTGGATGAGCAAAGAAAGGCTCAGAAGTTTCTTAGGAAAAGTACACAGGTCATGGAACCATTCTAAAGATAATTTATTATTCAGTAAAATCCAAATTATATAATGTGCAAATATAGGAATTATTTTGTGGGAACCTTGATTAGGAAGGCTTATCAGAGACATTAGCTCAATGATTCTTCTGCCAAGAATGAAAGACAATAACTTTGTTTAGGAATGAGACAAATTATGATTTATTTTGGAAGAGATATATGTGAGACTTGCTGGTTAGATATTGTAGTAATTTTAGCGATTGGGCCAAGAATAAGGGATGTTTACAAGTGATGGTGAGAGCAAAACAGCTGCAAAGATGACATAGTAGCAATACAACAGGATATTCTTTATATGTTTTCAGCAAGCTTTATTGTGTGGATAGGTGAGATGATAATGTGGTAAGAGTAAGTAGAACAAACCATCAACCTTGAACTCTTCATTAGAGAGAAATGCAGCTGTAAATATAACCATTAGGCACACACCCCTAAAAAGTGTTCATCTAGGGGAATCCCTAAGTATATATTACTTTAGGATTAAATTGCTTCATAGACAGCCAAACAGAAGTGCAATAGCTTTTACATGATTAACACTTTTTGAACCTCATGGAAAAAGAAGGGACAAATACATAAATTTCATTCCACTTCTCTTTTTTTCTTTCTCTTCTCCAAAGCAACAAAAAGTCAAATTTCTCTACCAATTTAAGGTCGGTGGTTTTAAATGTGCTGGTAAGGTCATATCATTTTAAAGGGGCAGGGAATCTCTTGGGGGTGCCGTTCTAAAAAATATCTGCTACTTAGGCCTAGAAGATGGGAAATGAACTCAGCAATTCTGACTGATTGATTTTAATGTTAATTTTTAAAATTTAAAGAAAGATAGTTGGTCCCATCTGCTGTAAGCTGCATGTTCCTGGCTTTGGAGTGGTTGGACTTCACCACCTTCCCAGGAAGGGCTCTCTCCAGACATCGAAGATGCCTTGATGTTGAGTAGGATTCCGTTATATATTGGCAAGCTTGACTTGAGAAGAGTCAGCTTTCTCCAAAAAATAAGTATTTCGGCCCCCTTACCCTGACAAGGGCCTCTAGCCACATGCCATGCTCTCAGAGGTGTCTAATTCAGATACTGGGTACCTTCGTCAACTAGGGCTGCCGTACAAAGACCACAAATTGGGTGGCTTAAAACAACAGAAGGGTATATTCTCACAGCTCTGGAGGCTGGAAGTCCCAAATCAAAGGTCGACAGGACCGTGCTTCCTTTGAAGTCTGTAGGAAGGAAGCTGTTCTATGCCTCTCTCCTGCTTTTGGCAGTAGCTCCTGGCAGTCCATGGTGTTCTCTGCCTCAGTTGTCACAGGCCCCTTCTGGCTGTGTCCAATTCTTCCCTTCTGATAAGGACATCCGTCATATTGGATTAGGCCCCCCAATCTAGTTTGGCCTCATCTTAACTAACAACAACTTCAAAGATCCTCTTTCCAAATGGGGTCCCTGGAACTGGGGGTTAGGATTTGAACATATCTGTTTGGGGCAGACAGTTCAATCCTCAGCATAGAGCTAAGGCTAGTCAGGGTAAGCCGGAACTGGGACAGAGAAGACCACAGCCAAAGCCAGAAGGCAGACAGAATTCTGCCATTTCCTGAGGTTTGCTAGGCAGTGATCTGTGAGTGAGTGGTCTTTTGTCCCTGAAAACTTCTGGGTATTCTTGAGGAGCAATGGTGCTTCCCACTCAAAGAGTCTTTGGAGACATAATTTTTAAATTGAATTTAACACACATAGTAAAAATACACAAACTATAAGTATACAGCTTATGATGAAATTTTACAAAGAGAATTAGCACCCAGATCAATAAACAGAATAATATTAGAATTCTAGAAATGAATTCTTTGTGACCTTTTCCAGGTACATTACAGGAAGTAATCAGAATCCTGACTTCTAATATCATAGATTGGTTTTGTCTATGTTTGAACTTTATATAGATACAATCATACAATGTATACTGTCATGTTTGGATCCTTTTATTCAGCATTGTAGATTCACTTATGTTGTATAGTATTCCACTGTTTGAATATATCACAATTTATTTACCTATTCTACCCCTGGTGGACAGCTAGGCATCATTTCAGTCCCTTGGTTGGCCCAGAAATTTGGCTTCTGGACTCCAAAGGTGCATTTCTAAAGGTCAGCTAGGATGTGATGCTGTTGAGAAAGACATCGTACCTCCGAGATAAGAGGCTTATATGAAGGATAAGTTGTTTATTTATCTAAGGGAGGGTTCAGGTTATCATCAGTGTTTGCTAAGACTTGTCTGTCTAAAAGACAATGAAGAATATTGCTCATAAGCTATTAGAAAATTTTGCTGAGATATTCCAAGCATAGCCAAATATTCATACTCCATACATCTAGAAAGTAATTTTCTACCTTTTAAAAAGCGAGCTAGAAGTCCAATTTTATAAATGACAGGGCCCATCATACCTCATTACAACCTTGAGAAGGTCAGAATTTATCACTATATATTTTTTTACAATGAATACCAAAACCTGTGCTGGAAAGAATGAAGGCCTGAATACTCCTTATAGCATATTCTTGTCTTTATGTTTAGTCCCCAAGAACCTGAGCTTTTGGTTTCTGAGAAAAGTAGAACCATTTTGATATGATATAGGACCTGAGTACCAGGTGAAATGGTGGAGTTGATTTCCCATGGTGGTGGGTGATGCATTTATTTGATAAATATTTATTGAGTACTTAATATGGGCCAGGCAATGTGCTACACATTGGAAACATAATAATGAAAAGGCTGAGTCCTTGCTCTCATGGCCTTTTTTAAAATGGCTTTGCAGTAGGTGTCATTTTTGGTCAGTATCCATGATAATGGAGCAGTGAGATATGCTGTATGCAGTGTTGTTTCATTACAGAGGAAGTGGATCAAATTGCATCAAGACTTCAGGGACTTTGAGAGAGGGCAGAGACTAAAATCTCTAGCTCCTTCTCCTCATGATTTGGAGTTAGAAAAGCCCGAATGAAATTTGGATGATTGGACAAAGAAGGCTTATTTTTAGGCAAAGGTGATTGTTTCTTCAAATAAAGTTGACTTGTGTACAGGGATATTCTAAGCTGATGACTAGGGCTCAACAGAAAAGCATCCATGGAGAAGGGCTTGGGCCTGCAAGGGGTTCATTTTAACACAGCTCCCATGGCATAGTGGGCATCATGAATGAGCTTGGGAGTGTAGCTTAGGAGAAATGTCACTGTGGAGCTTTAATGAGAGATACCACTGTGGCACATGCAGCAATACCTAAACCATAATCACAGCAGCTATAGACAAACCTCTCTGAGTCTCTGTAAGACTATTACTGAACAGAAGCACTGAGTTGCTGAAAGAAGCACAGGCAGTTGAACTGATCAAACTACCCATTTCTTTTCCTATTCAGCGTTTGGAAGCAGGATTAAACCCTTCTCCTTGAGTAATTCCTTGGATTTTTGAACAACTGTATGAAAGAAGCCTTAAGATGAAATAATTTCCTCCCTTCCCCCTCCCTTCTCTTCTTCCCTTCTTCCTTTTTATTATGCCACCCTTCCCCTCCATTCTTCTCTCTTGGAAGTGGTAAGAACTGCAGAGGTGTTAGTTCCTGGAGGCTGAGGAGATGACTGGCATAGTAGACAAATCAGTTACAAACAGGAGATTGAAGATAATGGGAGTCAACTTTCTCAGCGTTACTGGTTTTTACAATTACGGAAGGAGGCAGTCTAGAGAGAATACTGAGGTGTATGTGTTTATGTCTGTGTATGTCTGCAGGTACACATGCATATATGTCCTAGCTCTGTTCTATGAGAGGGATTCGAAGCTGTGATAGCCCAGTGGACACAAGCATGCTGATTACCTAGATCTCAGTTTCAAAATATTGATGTTAAATAAAAGGGACCAGTACTTGTTGGAAATAGTTTCAGGGTTTTATTTATTTTTCCAAATTCTACTCAATTTATTCATTTTTAAAAAAATATTACATTCAAAAAATATGGGGTCCCCATTCACCCCCACCGCCCCCACCCCACCACTCCCCCCACAGTAACACTCTCCCCCATCATCATGACACATCCATTGCATCTGGTGAGTACATCTCTGGGCATCGCTGCACCCCATGGCCTGTGGTCCACACCATAGCCCACACTCTCCCACGTTCCATCCAGTGGGCCATTGGAGGACATACAATGTCCGACAATTGTCCCTGGAGCACCACCCAGGACAACTCCAAGTCCCGAAAACGCCTCCACATCTCATCTCTTCCTCTCATTCCCTGCACCCAGCAGCCACCATGGTCACTGTTTCCACACCAATGCCACATTTGCTCGATTATTAACCACAATAGCTCATGAATAGGATATCATTAAGTCCACTCTAATCCTTACTGTATTTCTCCTTCCTGTGGACCTTGGCTTGGTTGTGTCCATTCCACATCTATGTCGAGAGGGGGCTTAGATTCCACATGGATACTGGATGCAATCCTCCTGCTTTCAGTTGTAGGCACTCTAGGCTCCATAGTTTCAGAGTTGAGGCAGAAAAAGCCCAAGAAGATTCTAGATCATTCTTTTGCTCAAGAAAGTAAGGAAGTGCTCAGAGAATGTTGGGGACTTGTCAAAATGACATAGAAGCAAGATTGAAGGGCTCCTCATTGGCCAAAATAGTATCAATTTGATAATTAAAATAAGTAATGATAGTAATGGATCAAAACTTATTAAAATGAGAATACATAAGTGCATACAGATGTAAATACATGAATGAATGAATGAATAAATAAATAATTTGGGGAGAAGGGAAAGCTTTTCCTTACAGTAAAATGCCAGCCAATATTGGCAGTAGGAATGATGGAAATTGGAAATCATTTAACAACCATCACTGTGGTAGTGAATTTAAGTAGTTAATTCAGGGTGTACGCTTAGAGTTTCTTTCCCCTTCTGTTACAAAGAAGAAAATGGTGACTCCATAATGAAGAAAGCTGGCAGGCACCAAAGTAATGTGGCCAACACAGTCGGCAGCACCAGAGGTGGGATGGACTGACATCTGTACCTCCTGATGTGATCCACTGAGAAGAGCACAGCATTGGAACCAGGTTGAGGACTGTCCTACAAAATGAAAGACCTGTATTCTTTAAATTTGTCAGGGTCATGAAAGACAAATACTAAGCAACTGGTCCTGAAGTAGCCTGAGATACATCAACTAAATGCAACATGTGATCCTGTATTGGATGCTGGACCAGGAAGGAAAAAGAGACATTGTTGGGACGGTTGGTGAAATTTGATTTGGATGGTTGTTTTAGGGTTATGTTGGAGTGTGTCCTTGCTTTTTTGGGTACTTGGAATTTTCTTGAGGGATGGGGAATCTTATCTACAATTTGGCCTCAAATGATTCAGAATAAGAAAAATAATAACAGGTTTATATATATGGAGGTGGGGTGGAGAGAGATGGTGATAGAGAAAATATAATAAAATTTTGAAAAAAGGGTTTCTACATCTGAGTGAGGGAGACAGAGGAGTTCTTTGTAATGGTCTTGCAAATTTGCTGTAAGTTTGAAACCATTTCATAAAAGGTAATCTATGTTTATAAAGTTTATAACACAAGTACAGTTCCAAAATTGCATCATTTAAAAAAGACAACAGTGTGAATGTCAGTACAGTTCCAAGAAACACACAGAAAAACAACTCTTGCATGAGATAAAATGGCATATTTTATTTATTCAGTGTGAGTAGAGATCTTTCTTGCCTTGGGGCCTAGAGGTCCCAGCAGAGAATCCTTCCAGGCTGCTGCACTAACATTAGTACCCTGCTTTAGCAAACACCATTCATAGCCAGAAAAATTAAGGACTATATTATCATCCATTTCAACTCGAGGGAGAAGGTACCATAAACATTGAGCCATTGTATTCATTTAGAAAGGAGGATGCATTGGATTTTGAATGAAGAAAGGAGGTCAATAGTAGAGAGAGCAGGGTGAGGTGTGCGGGGGAAACTTATTTCTTGTTTGTACCCTAAAGTGCACACAAACAGATCATATTGGCTACAAATTCTGTGTGTGCGCTTGGGCTACTTGGATTAGCGTGGTCGCTAGGCAATTCCTCTCTCCCCCAGCAGCTGAGGCTGTTTGGTGCTGAACTCTAGGTGGGAAGGGGCAGGACTGAGCCTGAAGGTACCCACTGTCCGCAGGCTGAGACATTTCCTGGCAGATAAGCACCACATGGTGAGAGAGTCCACCCAAAATCGAGTTCCAGTTTACCTCCCCAGCTTAATTTCTCCACCAAGTACACCCATCCTGTGCCCCAGCCATACTGGGTTCCCTGCAGTTCTAGAATGGGGCATATCCTTTTTTCACCTCCATTCAGGACGTGGATGCTGTCTTAGCCAGGGCTCATCCCTTTCTCAGCATCTAAAATCCTCTCCCTGAACCCTAGCTGGTGGCAGGGATTTCCTGGATGAGAGTGCCTGCAGGCCAGAATGCAGTTTTGAATAACACTTGCTACGGATGCCTCCCTTACTGCCAGGTGACGCCACCCATCTCCACAGCCCGTGAACGCATCACTCTTCTCATGCTGGTTGCTGAATAAACCTGTGATCTGTTGCTGTGACCAGGTAATATGAGTTCTCACAGAACCCAGTCCCTCTTGGTAGCATTTATCACATTCGTAACGATTTATTTAAGGTTTGTCCTTAAGCTCTGTGAAAGCAGTGTCTTTCTGTCCTGTTTATTACTCTGCTTTTAGGCTGAGCACGATATTGGGAAGATGGTAGTTGCTCTGACTGAATTTCTTAGCACGGAGAGTGGGGGCTGCTTTGCCGCTGTCTGCTCCACACAACTGGTGTTTAGTCCCAGATCCCCAACCCTTCCAGGCTGCTCTGTGTCCAGAGGAATTGTGACTTGCCTGGCTCAAGTAATTCGAAAGCCCACAAAATGGCATCAGAGATCAGATTTTAATTACCCCAACCATTGCATATAATCTCAAAATATGGATCCCAGGCAAGAGACCTGGTTTCTCATTGAAGTTGAAAATGACGTTTAGCAAGAAACTCAGTCTGAGAAGACTTTAAATTGAATTGAGAGAGAGAGAGAAAATAATTACTTACTAATAGCTAATATTATCCAGTGCAGTTATTGTCCTAAGTACTTTGTATGCATTAGCTCATTTAATCCTTGCAATAACCACATGAGTCAGGGACTATTGTTATGCTCATTTTAAAATAAGGAAACAGAACCATGTGAGTAGCCTGCCTATGTCATTCAGCTAATAAGATACAGAGCTGGAATTCAAACCAGGACATTCTGGCTCCAGCGTCCGTGCTCATACACTCTATGTTCCTTTGGCTGCCAAAACTGCAAAGTCTTAATGTTCTGGGAAAAATCATGTGATGAAGACAGAAAAAAATAATGGTACTCAATATTTCTCAGTTTGAAATAACAACAACAAAAGGCAAGGATTAACTTAAAGTGAACTTTAAGTTTTAGCATGCGCACCAATCTAGTGGACCAAATTGTATTCAACTTTTGGGTTTCTTTCCAGTCCATATTAGTTTGTGTAATTATAAACATTACAGATCTAATTTCAAATTCTGCCTTTTCTACTTAACATTGTCATAAATAGATTACTATATTGCTATATAGTCCTCAAGACAATGATACCACATTATTGTCTTCATTTGCATTTTTACTAACTTGAAGATTTTTCCATGTTTGTTTATACTGTGTATCCATTACATAAATGATCTATTCACACCTGTCCATTAGTCTACTAAAATCTTAACTTTTTTCTAATAAATTTGTAATTTCCTTTTTACAATATATAGACATTTTTATTACCCCCTAGTCATAAGACAATAGTCTACTTGCTGTGGTTTTGCACCATTTAAAAATTTGTAATTTATATAATCTATCTAGATTAATTTTGTGCAAAGTATGAGAATAATTAAAATCTTGCTTTCAAATTATACAATAAAACTTCAACAATGTTACTAAGTAACTTTTTTCAACTGTAGCCCTCCCCCTGTTTTTACCTCTAGAAATTGAAGAAATGGTAGGATGAGATTCATGGCCAGAATGTGGTAATTAAAAGACATACTTTATGAATACCATGTTATCAGATCTGAAGATTGGAAGGCAGAGTAGCAAGGCATTTATTCATTTTTTCCACAAGCATGCATCGAGTACCTGCCAGGTTCCAGGCAGTATTTCAGTGCTGGGGACATACCAGTACCCAAGAGACAAAGTCCTTGTTCTATGGAGCTTACATTTTGTGGAGGGAAGCAAATAAAATAAATGAGTATAAATGTATTAATGATCAAAAGTGGGATAGAGAAAGTAAAACAGGAGAAGGGTTTAGGAAGAGTCAAATTGCCTGCAGAGATGGCCCTTTTAAAGTGAGTTGATCTGGAAAGACCTCACCGTGAAGTGAAGAGTGAAGGTGAATGGTTATCTCACTGAAGAGTATTCCAAGCAGAGGAAACAGCAAGTGCAAAGGCCCTGGGCAGGAGCACATTTGTTACGTTTGAGGAACAGCAAGGAGGCCAGTGTGGCTGAAGTAGAGTGAGAGAGAAGAGGTCAGAAAGATGGAGGTGTGTGCAGATTGGGTAGGTGTGATGCTTTCTTCTCCTTGGTGCTTTATGGGAACCTCCCCCTTCCATATGCTTGCCCAATGGCCATTTTCTTGGTTCCACCCTCATCAAGCATCTGGGTGTGGACCAAGGTCCAGACCTTTCCCTCCAAGAGTATTGGGGTGATTGTCACACTTTACCCAATCTTTGGGTGAGAATCTTAACCCCTCTAGCACAGTGATGTGAAGACAACATTCTGCCGAACCTTTAGAAAACAGACTCAACCCTCTCAGAGTAACGAGTTGACCACCTGGCCTTCCCTAATTCATGGGGGACAGGTCCACCCCTCTCAGACCTGTGGGGTGCTGACCTTAACTGCCATAATCCTTGGGGAATGTGCTCCACTCTCTCTGTACCCTGGGGTGGCAAAACTCTCCCAGAACATTGGGTGGGAACATCTACCCTCTTCAACTGCTGGTGCAAACTCACACATGGGTGGGGTTCCTCTCTTGGCCCAAGGTGATGTCTTAATTCCGGATCTCAGCTTCCATAGTTTTTCTCTTAAAGTTGTTTCTCCTTCAATCTCTTCTTTCTGTGTTACTTTTAGTCCAAGCTGACAGTGGTTTTGTTCATACCATTCTCTCAAAAACCTTGTTGGTTTAGCATGCAGGAAGCAGGAGTCTAAGCCATTAGACAGGAAGACTTTCCACAAGTCTTTCCTCATAACTGCATCTTCAATCCTGATTTACAAGTTCCAAGTTCAGTTAAGTCCTCCAGTGGGGCACTTTCATCTGGGAGCTTGATTTCCAGACACTTGGAATTTCCAGAATTAGTTTCTGTTTTCTTTGTGCCTGACAGTTCAGTCCTCAGTATATCTCTCTTGTCTAGCATTTTACTATAATCTGCAAGTGGAAGCCAAGCTGCAGTCTCCAGGTTTACTTTGGAAATTTCTTCAGCTAAATGCCCAGGCTCACCATTTTCAAATTCTGCTTTCCATAAAACACCAGGAGTTAATCTTGCTAAGTTCTCTGCAACTTTGAAACATGGATCGCCTTTCCTCCAGTTTCCAATAATAGTTTCATCATTTATTTCTAAACATCATGAAAAGTCTCTTTAGCATCCATATCTCTATCAACAGTCTCTCAAAGCACTGTAGGTCTTTTCTTCCAAGCATCTTACAATTCCTCTAAAAAATACCCCTTACCCATTAATAAAACCACTCCAGCATTTTGGTAATTGCAAAAGCACTTCCCCACTCCTCGGTACCAAATTCTGTGTTAGTCAGCCAAAGGGGTGCTGATGCAAAATAGCAGAAATTGGTTGATTTTTATAAAGGGTATTTATTTGGGGTAGGGGCTTACAGATACCAGGCCATAAAGCATAAGTTATTTCCCTCACCAGTCTATTTTCACATGTTGGAGCAAGATAGTTGCCAATGTCTGCAAGGATTCAGGCTTCCTCCTGGGCTCAGGGTTCCTCTCTTCCTGGGGCTTGCTTCTCTTTCCTCTGTGAGTTTACTTCCTGGGGCTCCAGCTTAAGGCTTCAGCATCAAACTCCAACATCAAAACTCCAACATCAAAAGCCTTCATCTTTGTCCTTTGCCAAGTCTTTTATCTGTGAGTCCCCACCCACCAAGGGGTGGGAACTTAATGCCCTAATGTTGTAGCCCAATCAAAGCCCTAAGCATAACTTAAACATGCCCAGGTACAGACCAGATTATAAACAAAATCCAATAGCTATTTTTGGAATTCGTAACCATATCAAACTGCTACACTGTACCCTCTGAATTCCAAAAAAGTCTTTACAATACTTGAAAAAACCTTAAATCATTGACAATGCAAGTACTAAATCCTATCACAATCGATTTAAAGAAAGACAATTTGTCTTGGGACAAAGTCTTGTCTGCTATAGACCTCTGAAACTTACAAAACAATTTATCTGTTTCCAGTACACAAAAGGACAGACAAAGGATAAACATTTTCATTACAATAAGGAGAAATTGGGAGGGAAACACGAGATATGGGTCCTCTACAGTTCAGTAAAGCTGCAGGGCATCCTCCCTTTGATTTCAGTCTAAGAGTCATTCTTAAGATGAAGCTTTCTTCCTTGTTCCATTATGATGATGATTGTATATGTACACAAAATGAATTTTTTTTGTCTTCTTCCCCAAACTTTTCCATTATCACATAATAAGTTGTATCTTTTTCATGTCATAATATTTGAGGATGTCAAGTTTGAGAGTGAATATTACCCAAGAACTTGTACTCCATTCTGTATGGAATTAGTGTGTTTCCGGTTGTGTGCAGGAAAGTTGACCATTGTTAGGGATATATATATATATATATATATGCATGTCTATTACTGCTTTTATTTGGAGACTAAGTATGGTTTAAGGTAGTGTGTATGGTTGCTGAGTTGACAAGGGGTGGACTGTGATGGTTGGGTATTGTGTCACTTCAGCCAGGTAATTGTGCCCAATTGTTTGGTCAAGCAAGCACTGGGCTAAATGTAATAATACCAGGGATTTATGGACTTTAGTCGCCATTGACTTTACTGCAGTAGTAAATCATAGATAGCTGATTACAATTGCATCAATCAGGGAGATTGCCATCAGCAATGAGTGATGCTTTATCCAATTAGCTGAATGCCCTAAAAGGGGAAGCTATTCCAGCATTGAGAGAGAATTTCCCAGCTTGTCTTTGGATAACCAGAGTCTCCCGGAACTCATCAAGAGCCTTCATTGGACTTTCATTGGAGCCCCTGGTTGCAGCCTGCCTGTGGAACCTGGACTTGTGCATCCCCAGGGTCATGTGAGAGACTTACAAAATCACGTACTATTGACAGATGTCTCTTGTTGATTCTGTTTCTCTAGAGAACTCTGACTAATACAGCTGGCTTGTAGAGCATGTCACAAAAAGAAGATGCAATATAATTAAGGATCTATAAATTGGAGCATGAAAACACAGAGAAGGTATGGATTAGCACAAAAGGCAAGAGAAAGTAGTTGATATTACTATATACTATATTATAGCCTGCCAGGACAGATGCAAGATATGGTTGTTGGATTCCTAAGTGGATTCCAAATCTAGCACAGATGTATCATGTGATAGTGAGAAGTACGTGGGCTTTAGAAACACATAAGCAGGTTCTAGTTCAAGCAGCATGGTCTCAGGACAATTGCTGAAACTTTCCAAGACTCAGTTTAATTATCTGTAAAATGGGACTCTTAAAATCTGTGGTTGAGAAGTCTTTAGTCAGAAGTGAAATAAACTGATAGAGGCTACCTACTTTATTACATAGTGTGGAATCAAATCCACTTTGCTTAGCTCTTCTATACTTTGTTCTGAAGGATAAGACAGAACCCTCTCAAATCGCATTTTTAAAATCTATTAACAGGAACTCTTGCATTTGCTGTGGAATGAATTACCATCACCTTTCTCCTAGTTTACACATAGGTTTAAAAATTTCTTTTTGATATTCTTATTACAACACAGATGCCCCCAAATCTCAAAAGCCTGTGTTTACAAAATAAGATCTCATTCGTTTTATATTCAAAATATAATGACTTTGAACTCCTGTACAACTAGGTTAGCAAGGTCTGGTCTTTCTCTCATATCACATAGAGAGTGTTGCTTTTAGTTTAGTTTTTTTTTTTTTAAATATCTTTTCTATTTTTACCTGCTTTTCTTGTTCTTCTTTTTCTCCTTGTACTGCAAGACCACCCCAGCTTTACAGTCTGGTGTATAGCTTGATGCACTTTTCTCCATATTTATATATTTATAAGCATATTTATACACATACATAGTTTTGTTTCATTTATTCTAGAGATGGACCATACCTCTGTGCATATTACTCTTCTCACTCAGTACTATTGCCTAGAAATCTTCAGCACTGACTAATTTCACTCATTCTGACCTTGACAAGCAAACCAAACCAAACCAAACCAAAACAAAACAAAACTCTAGTTCCATGTTTCCACAGAACAATTCTAAGAACAATTGGGGGAAATATAACTAAAGGACTCCTTCGTGTAATTTTTCCAAAACAAAGGAAATCTGTTCCAAGAGATAATTGATGTTGCTCCTGCTTGTGGCAGAAGCCCTTTAGCAACTTTTAAGTGAAGCTTCTGCAGACACAAAGTAAAACAGAACAAAAATAGAGTCCTGCTTTTACCAGGCACCTTGTAACAGAATAGACTGGTTTGGGGAAAGTAGAATATTAGGAGTGCTGAGATTGATGTGGCTTTTTTCAATGCTTATAAGTGGGCAATGTCTGCCATTACATGCCAAAGATTCACAAGAAAATTCTTGCTGTAGCAGCAATAGACCAAAATCTGCAGAATAAAACTTACTTGCATAAATGTTGGATTGTGCCTTTAGGCCAGCAGTCAATTCTGTAAATTTTACTAGCATAGAAAGGGGAGAACTGGCAGTAGAAGTCAATGTGAAAGATGGTTAGACAATTTTAGTAAACTTTGAGTTTAACATTAATGAGCAAATAGTATGAAGTAATGAAATCTTGGGCTCTATTAATAGAATGTACTGTTTAGATCCTAGAAGTAACAGACTCTAGAAAATTATTCTCAAGGCCAGTCCTGTCTTAAAGTTCAGATGTAGGTTCCACACTTTGAGGGGCACTGGAAAAACTTCCAGGGAGGTTAATTATAGGGGATTGTTATTTTGTTTATAAGGTTCTATTTCTTTTTCTTTTCTTTTTTTTTTTTTAATAAAGGGAAAGTCTGAAGTAAATTCTAAATAGTGTTAACATTTATTCGTTTAAATGAGTAGGTAAAAGGGAGCTTAATAATGCAATGTATACTTCATAATACCCCTAAATATTTTCCCAAATAGATTTTCACTGTCAATCTCTACTTTGCTCTACGCAGTCATACAAAGACCCAGGCTCCTTCCAAATTGTTCCTCCAGCATATACACAACCTTGCTTTTTTCTGTATCCTTGAGCCTGGGTCACAGCCCTGCCTGGTTTCAAGTCAGTGGGAAGAGAAAAACAGGAAAAGGAGGAAACACAACCACTTCTAAGACAAGCCCAGAAGTAGTGGCCATCACTTATGTTCCCCTTCCATTGGTGAGATCCTATGTTCTGACTCCATCGGTGGGAACGTCTTTTCCCATTCTACTGGTGAGAACATTTGCTCTTTCTCTATTGGTGAGTCCCCTGCAATGGGATACCTTTCAGGAAGGAAGACTAGCCTAACCATGTGCCCAGGAAGAAGGTGAGAATGAATTTTAGTTGACAGCTACCAGTTTCCATCACACTAGATAAATAAATGTTTTATGTGCTGGAATATTCTCCCCTTTTCTTCCTCATCAATCTGGGACACTTGCCTCCTTCAAAATTTACCTTAAACCTCATTTCTTACAGTGAACTTTACCTAAATAGGAAGCCGATCCCACTCTGTTTTCTTTAGTTATGTTCCTGATGTGAATTTCATTTTATTCAATAGCCGCAAATCATTCAACCTATACTTATCAACACCTGCTTCATGCCAGCTTCTCTGCTGAGAGGGAGGAATAAAGTAGTAGGCAAATTAGATCCACTTTCTGCCATCACAGACCTTACAGACCATTGGGGGAAGATAGATGTTATCTTACAATTAAATATATGTTATAAATGCTATGAATGAGTAGTACTCTGGAAAAATATCATGAAGGTTCTAGTTTAGACTGTGTATTTGGGGATGACATAGAGAATGTAAATCAAAACTTTACAAACTTAATACTTAAAATCTGGAATTAATCTCCCTTGAACCTCTCTTTTTCTCTATTGTGTCTAAAAGAGGGCAACCAAGCTGAGAAGAGTTCTAGAAATGATGACATAGGTGGGTGTCTCAAAAGAGCCTTTGCCTGGAGCAAGTCTGGAGAGCTGCTGTCATATAGAAGAGGGAATGCATCTGCTTTCTTCCCAAGCGAAAAACTAGGAACAATTTGACGAAGTTAAAGGGAAGAAGATTTTGATCAATTAAAAAAAGAAAACAAGCCAACTCTAACAGTCCATCAAACAGAGCATACAACTGACTACCTCATGAGCTGGTATCTGTTCCCAGAGCTATTTAATCACAGGTGGGACAACCCCTTTGTCTAGCCCATTGGGGAAGAAATTCCTGAAGAGGCTGGAAGTACCTACATAATTGCTTTAACCTTTTCTAAGGTTTTTATGATTTTCCTTCAGGCATTATATATCAAAGAGCAAAAACTTTATAACTGTACATGTGTAGTAAGAAAACATTGAACAACAAAATCTTCTCACTGATATGTTTAAACGTTGATCATTCAGGGGAGTGGATGAGGCTCAAATGGTTGAGTGCCTGCTTCCCACATAGAAGGTCCCAGGTTCGGTTCCCAATGCCTCCTAGGAAAGCCAAAAAAACAAACAACAAGCAAAACAAATGAAAAAACCAACTCAGGGGAGCCGATGTGGCTCAGTGGTTGTGCGCTGGCTTCCCACATACAAGGTCCTAGGTTCAATCCCTGGCCCCTGATACCTGAAAAAAAAAAAGATCATTCAGTTAATGATTTAGAAAGAGATATGTCATAGTTTAAAAAAAAAAACCAATCAATTTTATTGATACATATTAATAAAGCATACAATCTATCCAAAATGTAATGGATATTTGGTATGGTCACATAGTTGTGCATTCATCAATTCAACCATTATTAGAGGAATAGTTTTGAAATACTAAATAAGTACCAGAGAATGGTGTACAATCTTTTAGTACCTGTTAGGTATTACATCCTCATCTACTCTGGATGCTTTAGGCAGAAATCTAAAGGATTGATTGTGAAGGCTTGCATCATTTGCCTTCAGACTGACATTTTTATTAACGGTGTCTGGCTTTTCATTCCTTTTAGTAATGTGGAAAGTAAACGTGATTGGCAGAGAATGTGTAATCAAGCCAGAGCATACTATTAATAAGAAAATATATACTTACATATAAGCAGCTAATGAGCTAAAATTTGTTCTTGGCAGGGTGTGTCTATGTAAAGTGTATTTTCAGAGGTAATTTTGCCAGGTATAGTAGATTATATTATTGCTCAGAAAGTATTTACTTTCCTTCCCGTTTCTCTGCCCCATTGTCTTCCTATCCTACTGACAGTGGACTTGATCAAGCATCTTCCATTGGCCAAAGTAATACTGTGGAAGCAACAATGTGCTAGTTCCCAGTAGAGGCTTTAAGCGATGTTATGGTTTCTGTTTTTCCCCTTGGGCTATTACCATCCACCATGTGTGGGGACATCATTGAGCTTTGGTCTGAGTTTTAGAATGAGAAGACATGTGAATGCACCTGACCCCAACCTGTAGCCTGGAGTCAAATCAGATTCAACTTGAACCAGAGCTGATCCACAAAACTGAGAGTGAAAAATCAGTACTTATGATTGTAAACCACTGGGATTTGGGGGTTGTCTGTGATGCAGCACTATAGCAAAATCTGTCTAACCTAACATTTCCCCAAACTTAATGGTATCTTTTTGAATACACTTTTATTCATGGAAACAGAAGGCTTGCTCCAGTTGCTAATCCATCCTTAGAATTATTTTCATATGTGACTTACAAAATGCGATGGATATCTTATGCTTGGCCCTCCGAGTGCACTCTGCCCTTTTCCACCAGTGGGGAGTACTGGCAGGAGATCCGAGGGAAGGAGAGAGGACAGTGAGGGTGGGATATTTAATTTCTGGGCTCTCTCCCAGTGGGAAGCATTCCTTGGCTTCCCACTTTGAGGGTGGGACACAGTACCAGCCCAGCTGCCCTGTCTCCCTCTGAATTTCAGGAATAGCTGCCTCCCTTGTTCTCTCTTTGCAGGTGCTGAGATGACTACCCCCAAAGTACTGCACTACCCTGTGGTTTCCTTATACTGTGCCCCTACTTTGGTAAATAGCCCCTTCATTAGACTTTCTTTAAATTATCCAGTTTGAGTGTACCATCTGTTTCCTGCTGTGACCTTGACTAATACGGAGCCCTTGATTAAAATTTTTAAAAAGTATTAAGTGGCAGAAATGTAACTTAATCTGGTATTCTTCATATCAAAAAACAGTTTACACACACATATGTGAAAAATGTACACAGCTGCCACTCTTCTTTTCCTCCCAGAAGGCTCATTTTTTGCATATTCACCACGTGAGTCTTTTATCCAGGGCACCGTTACCTTTCAGATACCTTGATAGTACTTCGTTGCAAAATTTCATGCTAATTAAGGTAAGAAATCCCCAAAATTTATCCCTATAGTTTTCTCCATAAATGTTAGATGAATTTAGTTTTAAAATATCTTCTTGGGTTTCAGTAAAATTAGAGGGAAAACTGAAAACAGGGTGGGTGTGGGGGAGTGGAAGAATATTTCTGGCCTTAATTCTCCAAAATTTTTTCAAATGACCTTCTTATTGTTCAGTGATAGGCAACCAATTATTTCCCTCTTCTGCTAATCAGGGGCCTTTGGGCAACATAATTATCTTTTCTATACCCAAATGTTTTCACTTTCAAAATCAGGTTTATTGTGAGGATCAAATAAAATAATGTGAGAAAGAATCTAGCACAATGATGAGTGTATATTGGAACTCAGGAAATGCCTGCTTACTTTATTCTTCCTCTAACAGTAAGCTTAGAAATGTTACAGCTCACATATTTTTACTTTTAAGGCTTATTCAGGTCTTCTGGAAGTGCTTTTCAAAAAGCCTGGTTACTGGTTGGACTTACTTTGAAAACAACAACAGAAGTTATTATTTAGAGCAGTTTTTCGTTTACAGAAAAATTATGCAGAAAGTACAGAGTTCCCATCTACTCCCCCTCATCCCTGCACAGATGTACCCTATTATTATTCTTTTTTTAAGATTTATTTATTTATTTATTTTTATTTATTTCTCTCCCCTTTCCTCCACCCCCGCCGGTTGTCTGCTCTCTGTGTCCATTTGCTGTGTGTTCTTCTGTGTCCACTTGCATTCTCATCAGTGGCACCAGGAAACTGCGTCTCTTTTTTGTTGTGTCATCTTGTTGTGTCAGCTCTCCGTGTGTGTGGCACCACTCTGGGGCAGGCTGCGCTTCTTTTATGCTGGGCTGCTCTTTCTTATGGGGCACACTCCTTGCGGGGTGCACTCCTTGCGCGTGGGGCTCCCCTATGCGCGGGACACCCCTGCGTGGCACGGCACTCCTTGCGTGCTTCAGCGCTGCACGTTGGCCAGCTCATCACATGGGTCAAGAGGCCCTGGGTTTGAATCCTGGACCTCCCATGTGGTAGGCAGATGCTCTATCAGGTGGGCCAAATCTGCTTCCGTGTACCCTATTATTAACATCCTGCTTTAGTGTGGTCCGTTTGTTACGAATGATTGCCAATAGTGATACATTATTATTAACTGAAATCCATAGTTGACAATAGGGTTCACTCTGTTTCATGAAATTCTATGGATTTTGACAAAGGCATAGGGTCATGTATTCTCCATGACAGTTATATAGAATAATTCCAATCCCCTAAAAATCCCTCATGCTCCACCTCTTCCCTCCTGTCCCCCCACCCCCACCTCTGGCAGCCCCGGGCTTTTTTACTGTCTCTATAGTTTTGCCTTTTCCAGTATCTCATATGGTTGGAATCATACGGTATGCAGCCTTCCATACCATGTGGACTGACTGCTAAAAATGAACTTTCCTTAGATGGGCTTGTCAAAATTCCTAGATTTTCCTACATTTCTCCATGGGCTGAAAGAGAGTGATACCCCCTAACACCCCTTATTATTACTGCAAAACTGTCAAAAAGCAAAATATGTGCCCCACAAAGCAGCCTGCAGTCACTTTTGTCGCTTCTTATAAACGTCCCAGTTTGTTTGGGACTTGTCAAGCGGGAAGGTTTGTTATCCTGAGGCAGCCGCCTCCACAGGTGCCTCTGTCAGCGCTCTTGTTCAGAACTGGATTAAGGAGTCTCATGAACAGGAAGGAATACCGGGAAGAGCTTATTTCAAACATTGTGTCGACTGTTGCCCATTCCTGAGCAGCTTTAATTTTAAATGCTCTTCTCCCTCAAGCCATTTCTCCTGTTACTGGAGTCTTTTCTGGGCTCCACTTCAAGCCTTGCTTTCTGTGTTCTTTCCCTCTTTGGAACATACAGCCTCTCAGAGTTCCTGGAACTCTTTCGACTGTGGTGATTTGGGTCTCCTCCAAGACCTTCGCTGAATGCACATGGACGCTGACTTCCCCAGAGCTGGCCCCTTGAAAAGAGAAGGCAGTCTTGGCTACGCTCTCAGACTCAGCCTAAAGCAAATTCACCCCTTCCTCGCTGCCAGGCCTATATCTTTTCTCCCTCTGGTTTATAGGGGTGGGGAAAAAATGATCCAGCCCTGGGGAATTCCCCAAGTGGGACCACTATTTCTTGTGGAAATATACTGGATGGCTCTTACCACAGCTTCCCTAAGTAACATTTGCCAAGTTGTTTGTTTGTTTTAATATTAATGACTTTCAAGTCTGGCTCTCAGCTATATTCCCACTTTCTGTTTTCTTTTAATTCATTTGTCTTTTAGGCCTGAACTCCTTAAGTCTTTTGGGCACAAAAGGTATTTTCCTCATCTGGCATAATTTATCCAAACCCCCTCTACCATTCCATAGCCGTCTAGTTCTTTAAAATCCAGTTAAAACCCACCTATTTCAGGGGACTTTTCGTATGTAGTGATCTCCTATTCACAAGGAGATGCATTTTAGTTTACTCAAAGTATGTATTCCTAAAATGTTTGCAAATTACTTTATAGAATCAATATTTTAACGCAAAGGCAAATTCTTTACATAAAGAATGCTAGTGAGGAACTCTATAATGGGAATAATTCCCCTTTTAATTGCTCTGTTATATAGGAATGTATACACATACATGTGTCTAGATGTCAAATGTATATGTTTATGTGCATATATATGGTAAAGTTAATTCTAACAAATTAATTAGTAGTACTTATGTTTGCTACTCTTGATATATACTGCTTTGTAAATATTCTGGTTGTGATATGTGGGTGAGGGCAAGGATGCTATTACTGTTTTTACATTTTTAAAGAGCATCTGGCACAGTGCTCAGGCTATAGGGATACCTAATTCTACACATTTTTAATTAATGATTGTTTTTACTTTGATTTCTGTTTGTGAAATTGGGGATTAGAGGTTTACTTTTTATTTGTTTTTAAAACATCTTTATTGCAGTATAACTGATATATAATAAACTGCCATAAAGTATATATTTTGATAGGTTTTGATGTATATATATATAGATGTACATATCAATTGTATATCCATGAACTCATCACCACAATTAAGATAATAAATATATCATCACCCCAAAAGTTTCCTGCACCCTGATAATTTTAGACTCCTTAGTCTCCTCCCTACTCTTCTCCCATCCTAGGCAACTACTGATCTGCTTTCTGTAACTGCAGACTAGTTAGCATTTTCTAGAATTTTATATAAATGTAGTCATGCAGTATGTGCTATCTTTAGTTTGGCTTGTTTCACATAGCATTTAGAAGTAAAGTTGCTATGAATACTGATGTACAAGCCCTTGCATGGCCATAGGCTTTCATTTCTCTTGGTTATGTACCTAGGAGTGGAACGACCGAATCATATGGTACATGTATTTAACTTTCAAAAGAAACTATTAAAAACTGGTTACACCATTTTACTTCTTCACTGAGTACATATGAGTGTTTCAGCTATCTCACATCCCACGTTCTTACCCACACTTGGTATAGATAGCCTGTTTTTTTTTTTTAAGCAGGGGAGAGTGCGAATGCAGTCCCCCATTACCAAAACTTATGCGGTTGAGTTTCCCACATTTGGGGAAATCACAGAGGTCAGCACATCCAGAGTGCAATGGACAAGCCTCGCCCTGGGAAAACCACCTTCCTGATCATGATACCTCCCCTGCCAGGTAAGTACAGTCAGTCTTTTTAACTTAAGATATTCTAAATGGTGAGATACCACTGCATCTCATTGTGGTTTTAATTTGCATCTCCTTAATGACTGATGATGTTGAGCAACTACTTACTTGCCATGCATATAGTTAATTCTTATTATTCATGGATTCTGTATTTGTAAATCCACATATTTGCTAAAATTTATTTGCAACCCCAAATCAATATTCCTGGTGCTTTCGTGGTCACTTGTAGATATGTGTGGACCAGTGAAAAATTTGAATTGCCTTATGCACACATTCCCAGCTGAGATGGAACAAGGTAACACTCTTCCTTCTTGTTTCAGCCCTCATACTGTAAACAAGTGTCCTTTCTGTGGTCTATTTAATAATACATATTTTTGCGTTTTTGTCAATTTTGCTATTTAAATTGGCCCCCAAGTGTAGTGCTGAAGTGATGTCTAGTGTTCCTAAGAATGAGGAGGTGTGATGTCCTTTATGGAGAAAATATGACTATTGGATAATTTGTCAGTCATGCATCATAGTGCTGTTGCTGTGAGTTCAATATTAATGGATCAACAATATATATTAAATAAGATGTCTTTAAACGGAAACACTCATAAAATAAGTTTATATATTGATATGTTGATGAGGCTTGCGGGAACCTAACCCTATATTTCTCCTAGGAGCAATGGGTCAATATTTGTTAATTCAGTGTCTGCAGCAACTTTATAGAAGTAGATATTTATATATCTACTGTGAATAAAGAGAATCAACTGTATTTTTGGTGAAGTGTGTTCAAATATTTTGCCTGCTTTTTTTTGGTAGATTGTTTTCTTATCTGAGTTTTGAGAGTTCTTTATATATTCTGGATACAAGTCCATTATCAGGCATATAATTTGCAAATATTTTCTTAGTCTGTGGATTGTCTTTTCATTTTTTTCACCAGTATCTTTCCAAAAGCAAAAGGTCAACATTTTGATTGAGTTCAGTTGACTAAATATTATTGAGCTTTGCTCTGGGATGTATTTAAGTAACTTTGACACAGTGTGATCCTTTTGCATCTTGTTTCTAAGCTTTTCTTTTGATAGGACAAGAGCAATATTGCTCTAAGACTAATTTTTTTTATTGAACATTTTTATTGAAGTATATCATTCATACATGAACATACATAATAAGTGTACAGTAAAAGTGTGAACTTACTAAACAAACACCCATATCATCATACAGGGCTCCCATATGTCACCCCACCTCCAAAACCTTGCATTGTTGTTAACTATTTGTTACCAACTATGAAAAAGCATTGTCAAAACATTACTACTAAGTATAGCCAATGTTTAAGTGTGCCAAAGGGGTGCTGATGCAAAGTACCAGAAATATGTTGGCTTTTATAAAGGGTATTTATTTGGGGTAAAAGCTTATAGTTACAAGACCATGACGTGGCAACATCGAGGTATAGGCAGACATGCTTTCTCACCAAAGTCATTACTGTTGATTCTGGCATGTTGCCATCATGGTGAAACAAGATGGCCACCAGTCTCTGCCGAGGTTTTGACTTTTCCCTTCAGGCTCCCTGTCTCCTCTAAAGCTTCTCTGTAGGCCCAGTCTTTTGGGGCTTCATGCTTAAGCAATCCAGTAGTTCTCTCTCTTGGCATAGGGCTTCTCTCTTTGCAGCTCAGCTGTGGGCAAAACTGGAGTTTTTTCTCTCACATGACAGAATCAAACATGGCAGTTCCCTTTTATTCACTGTGTCTGTCTGCATGAGTCCATTTATATCAGAACAGCAAGGGAGTATGGACTCAACCGGAATCATGCCTCACTGAGTGTAATGAAAAACCCTAACACAATTTTATCTTATTTTTGGTATATTTTTTTCCTCCAACCCACCCAACGGTTAACACCCTGTGTTAGTATTATATATTTGTTATTGTTCATATTTGTTGTTAACCACTGTTGCCCTAGGACTCATTTTACCCCTTTACTGAGGCAAACCCTTTTGAATACTTTACTCAATGCTCCATGAAATATGAAGTTTTCCACTCTCACCCTATTCCTAGCCCTGTGTGAGCTGTGGAAGTCTTTTTTACTCATATAATAAACATTATAGAGAAGTTTTAGATTGCATAAAAGTTACATTGAAAGTATAGGGGATTCCCATATACCTTGTCCTCTCCCCCTCTCCCAATTTTCCCTATTAATAACATCTTACATTACTGTGGTACATTTGCTATACTTGAACAAATATTGAAACATTGCTACTAACCAAGGTCTATAGTTTACATTATGGTTTACACTTTTGACTGTACAGTTTTATAGGATTTGTCAAAGTGTATAATGCCCTGTATCCATCATTACAATATCATGTAGAACAATGTCAATGCCCTAAAAATGTCCACCTTTTCTTTCCTCCCTTCCCTTTTCTTTCCTCCCTCTCCCTACAGAACCTCTGATGACCACAATCTTTATATCAGTGATACAAGTTCTTCCATTAGGACAATCATAATAAGTCTACTTTGGTCCATGGTTGTATTCCCCCCTTATGTTTTTTCATTCCTCAATCTTGAGGATTTTGGCATGATGATGTCTACTCTGCTTTAGACAGAGAGGGGGTTATATCATATGGGGCAGATGAAAGGAAACATTTTGCTTGTAGTAATAGACACTCCTTGTTTTTTTTTGGGGGGGGGGAAGAGGGGTTGTCCATCATCATCAATTTGCTAGTTGTCTTGGGTGAGTTCAATGTACTGGAGAGTAGGTGTTTGCCTTAACTCTGCTGAGATTCAGGGCTCAACTGGTATGTGAACAGATCAAAAATTTAAGTCTCTGGGACATATGTTTAACAGGTATAGTGCTAATTGTAGATTCAAATAAAAGAGGTAGAAGAATCATGCATTGGAAAATTATAAATGAGCCAAACCCTATACTTTTGGGAAACAGGTTATCATATATTTCAAGGTAAGGCCCACCAATGGAGTGCTGATGTCATGGGGTTGTGTGCATTACCTATAGTGTCCATATTTCTCTAGTGCCTTCTGGAGCATCCTTGTTTCAGTTTTGTATACTGTGGCAGTTAGTGAGATCTGCCTGAGATGTGCATAAACATAGCTTCTGAAATGCCCTCCCGACTCACTTTGAAATCTCTTAGCCATAGAAATTCTTTGTATTTAATGTTTCCCCCTTTTGTCCAAGGTCTTTTTCCAAATGCATCATTGATTGGTGTAGGGTATTAATCCCTTGGTGCCAGGGAGGCTCATCCCAGGAATTATGTCCCACATTTGGTGGGGGGTGGGGGGTGGTGGTGGCAGTAATGAGTTTATTTGCTGAATTGGGCTTAAAGAGAAGCCACATTTAAGCAACAAGGAGATTTTCAGGAGGTAACTCTTAAGCAATAGTTATTACTAGGCTAAGTTTCGACTTTACAAGAATAGGGTTCATAAGTACAAGCATTAATATCTTAGGCTTGGCACATTGGTCTGTTTTCCTTTTATTAGGCCCTGCCAATATACTCTAGAGATTCTTGCCACACTATAAGAGACAGTAGCTGGATTCCCCAGGATGGGAAGTTTAATATTTTGTTGGTTATTATGTGGGTCTGCACCCACTGAGATAATACCGTATAACAACTTGAACACATTCATATTCTATATGCCCCAGGTGTACCCTTCCCCACTCCCCTCATCACCAACACCCTGCACCAGTGACCTTTCCCTGCTGTAGATATCAAAAGAACATACCCACAATTGTATTCTCAACCACAGTTCATATCCTTCTCAGAGTTCACCTGTTCTTTACTCCAGCCCTCCCCCAGCTTCATGGATGGCTCAACCCATCCCCCAACACTCTCAAACTCACACTCCACCACCATCAACTCCACTCAAACTGCTGCATCCCCATCTCCCCTCTTCACTGCCAGACTGCCACCCTCTACTTTATCAAAGATTCTACTCAGATTGAGCATCAGCTCACCAGGGAGTCTTCACTCTAATCCTTTCATGTGGTTCTTTCCTTGACCTTACACACATATGCTTATGTGCTTATCATGATTCAGCTGAACACTTGGGGTGGGCATTCCTCTCCGCAGTCCTCTCCTTTGCAGCTCCCTCTTTGTACTCTGGTCTGCAAACTCTAGCCACATTGGCTTCCTCAGTTGCCCAGTTTATCTCAACTCAGGGAGACCGAAGAGTCCTGCTTGGGTTCCCCGTCCTTGCATGTAACCTGGAAACTATCCCCAGGATGCAAACTGGGGCAATAGGGTTTATCTCATCTGTTTCCTCTCTGGGGTATCACGGTCTTTTTTGTCTGATGCCCCATGTCTTATGGCATTGCATATGTTTTTTTTTTTTGAAGATATATTTTTATTTCTTTCTTTCTCTTCCCTTCCCCCCCCACCCCGGTTGTCTGTTCTCTGTGTCTATTTGCTGCGTCTTCTTTGTCCACTTCTGTTGTTGTCAGCAGCATGGGAATCTGTGTTTCTTTTTGTTGCATCATCTTGTTGTGTCAGCTCTCCGTGTGTGCGGCACCATTCCTGGGAAGGCTGCACTTTTTTTTGTGCTGGGTGGCTCTCCTTGCGGGGCGCACTCCTTGCGCGTGGGGCTCCCCTACGTGGGGACACCCCTGTGTGGATGGCACTCCTTGTGTGCATCAGCACTGCGCATGGGCCAGCTCCACACGGGTCAAGGAGGCCCGGGGTTGAACCGCAGACCGCCCATGTGGTAGACGTACACCCTAACCACTGGGCCAAGTCCGCCGCCCTGCATATGTTTTTGCTATTATTTTAATTTCTTTCAGAGAGGATGGTAAATCTTATCCTGTTATTCCCTCTTGGTCAGAATCAGAAGTCTAAGGGATTTATCTTTAATAGTATTTTTAATTATCTATCACTCATCAATGAATCTTCCCTTATTTACTGGTTAATTCCTTGATTCATTTATTGTGTTACTGATTATTTCATTTATTCATTCAATATTTAGGAGTCCCCACAAAGTTCCCAACACTGTGTCAAGGGCAGACATTGTGCCATGCCACTCAAGCAGGGTCCCTGTTTTTGAGACACTTGTGCTACTAGAGGATACAGAAAAATTAACAAATAATTTCAGTATGGTGTGTTTAGTAGCAGAATAGATATACAAAGTAAAATAACAGATTACAATGTGGGAGGTGTAATCAATTTTATCTAATGAGTTGAGAAGGAGGACTTCAGGGAGGAGATAACATATGTGGGGTCTTAAAAAATTTGTTTGGAGGACCAGAGAATGGGAAGTTGGCCAGAGAGAATGATATATGTATAAAAGAGGTATGAAACAGCATGGCTGAAGACCTCCAAAAAGTTAGAATGGCTGAAATATAAGCTTGGAGGCAGAGACCTTGGAAAATAAAGTCTCACAAGTGTTTAGGGACAGGTAATGAAGTTCTGCATTGTGCAATATGCTTGGGTTTGATCACCTTTGCAATGGGATGACAAGGATAGTTTTAAACAGGGGGAAGAAACATTATCAGATTCTCCTTTCCTCTGGAGGAAGTATATAAGATGGAGGGAGAGGGGGCATGTTTGTGTATGTGGGGATCATTGAAATGGAGGAAGTAGTTAGACAAGTTAGAAGGCTTTTTGTTATAAAGGATGTCAGATATGATCCTTGTCTGAGCTAAAGAAATCACAGTGGGGCTATATATTGAGCTTCCTTTTTGAAGAATTTTTGGACTACAGAGAAGTTCAACTATGGTGGGGGTGGAGCACTTGTGTGGGGTGTTATTGGTGGGGGGCACATTGTTGGGAGGGAGTTCTCCAGGGCATGTATACAGGTTACATAGAAAGGTTTGGATATTTTCAAAGTGGTTTCAGTTGGAAATGACAACTGAGAGAGTGCTGAGTTCCTGGCATGGGGAGCTCTATCATATTCCCCAATGGAACAGCAACAATTCCCCAAGTGCAGTGGCAAAGACCAACAAAGATGGATGGTCCAACGATGAGTCCTTGATACTGATAGCTCCGATTATGAGCCTGTGTGCCTGAAATATGAACTAGGCCTAGAACTGCGGGGTGCCTAAGAGTTACCTCCTGAGAGCTTCCATGTTGCTCAAATGTGGCCACTCTCTAAGCCAAACTCAGCATGTAGGTGCATTACATTCCCCCCAGTGTGTGACATGACTCCCAGTGATGAACCTCCTTGGTGCTGAGGGATTACTACCAAGCACCAGCTGATAATGTAACTAGAAAAAGACCTTTAATAAAGAGGTCAACTCAGACTGCAGACTATCTCAGCCTAGATATAATGTCAGGTGTTAAAAACTGCTTTTGGACTTTGGATGAAAGGGGAAATGGAAAGGACAAGTGAGTTTATATGACTATGAGTCTCCAGAAAAGAGTTGGGAGGTCATCAGAGGGATGATGCTTATGCACGCTTCAGCAGGGTACAGAGATAGTCAAGGTAGATGGAAACCCAGGTGCTGGTTCTCCTGAGGGCTGCAGCGACCCACAGGTTCTGTGGTCAAGGCAGATGGCTCTGGAGTTCAGGGACATGTCAGTTGGCCCTACCTTGGAGTTTGTGTTCCTGAGTGTGATGGAGTTGGACTCAGATATGACCTTTCTCCACATGCCTCTTCTGTCAACTTTTACCAGACCTGTGGTTGGTGTTTGGGTTGGTGTATACTCAGGAGACCTGAATCTCTGAACTGTCCATGTGACGGCCAGGCCCTGGGTCTCAGCACACTTGCGGCTCCTACCCTCTGGTTTCTTGGGCTTACCCTGGCCAGCTGACAGGGAGGTGAAGAGGGTCAAACACCACACCAGGAAACCAAGAGTTCCTATAGCTGCAAGCAGGAGAATTGCAACCATCCTCCATGTGGAATCTAAGCCCCATCTCGATGTAGAGGGGGACTGGACATAACCATCCAGGGTCCACAGGATGGAGGAATAGATTATGGATTAGAGTGGACTTACTGGTGTTCTGCTGGGGGAACTATTGTGATTAGTAAGGGAAGAAATTGTAGTAGTGATGTGGAGAGGGTGGCCACGGTGGCTGCTGATGGTAGGGGGACGGAAGAAGAGATATGGTGTGGGGGCATTTTCAGGATTTGGAGTTGTCCTAGGTGGTGCTGCAGGGATGGGTGTTGGATGTTGTGCGTCCTGTCATGACCCACTGGGTGAACTGGGGGAGAGTGTGGACTACAATGTGGACCACTGTCCATGTAGAGCAGTGTTGCTCCAGAATGTATTTGCCAGGTGCAGTGGATGTGCTGCAACGATGGAGAAGATTGTGTGGGAGGGGTGGTGTGGGTGGGATGGGGGGTATATGAGGACCTCACATTTTTTTAATGTAAAATTTAAAAGAAAATAAAGAAGGAAAAAAAAAAGAAATCACAGTGGCAATGAAGAAGAGGAAATGAAATGTGGAATTAACAGTACTTGGTAAAGACTAGGTATAGATGAGAAAACGGGAAGATGTAGGCTGATGGCTAGAGTTTGGCTTAATTGACTAGATGGATTAAGCAGGAGGAAGAGCAGATTGCGATTTTATTTTAGAACTACTAAACTGGAGGTAGAAGTCTAGATGCAGATGTCCAATAGGCAATTGTATCTATACACCTGTATTACATAATTGATGGCTGGGATAGAGAGGAATTTGTGATGATCAGAGTCTAGTAAAAGCTGTGGGGAGTACAGGAATGAGATAACTCTAAGGAACTGAATTGAGTGAGAAGGGGGTAGAGAAAAGAATGTTATAAATTTCATTGATATTTAAAGAGTGGAATAAAGAAATGAAATAAACAAAAGCGATTGAGAAGGAGCAGTCTTAGAGGAAGGGGGAGAACGAAGAAAAGCATGTCTTAGTTACCAAGGAAAGAGAAAGCTTTAGGAAGGAAGGAGTAGTAAATAGAAAGTTCAAGCATTATAAGGAGTAAAATATCACCCTTTGGATTTTGCAAATTGGAAGTTACTGGGTGACCTTGGCAATAGAAGTTTTGGTGGAATGGTATGGGTAGACACTAGATTATTGTGAGTTGAAAAGTAAATGGAAGGAAAGGATGTAGAGATGGAGAATGTAGGTCATTCCCTGGATCTACAATATAAACAGTATAAAGAGTATAATGTATTAACCAGAGGAAAACAGAAGTTTGCATGGGAGTGCTATTAATGTAAGAAATTTGCTACAGACAATAACTTAATAGGTAAATTTGAAGTCTCTAGACTTTAGTGTCAGAAACACCTGGGTTGAATCCGTTCTTTGCCACTTACTGGTTATATAACCTTAGGCAAATTCTAAAACCACACCAGGGCTCAGTTTTCTTATTGCAAGATGGGGATGATGATGATAATATCTATCTAATATGCAAGGATGGATCCTGGTTTTGCTGAATCTTGAAGCTTGTATAATGTTCTGGGGCCTTTTAAAGAAAAAGAATATAATACTGTGAGTATAAATTAGATCTAGTTTTTAGGAAATGGCTTGTGTGATTGAGTGCCCTGAAGTTCACATTTCATTAGCCTCCTAGTAGATGTGCCATTGATCATGAAATTTAATCTCAGAGGATTGAGTGTGACAATGAAGTAGAACATAGCCTAATATCTGGAACGTAGATAATGCTTAGTAAATGTTGTTGTGATTATTATTATTTGAACCTGTTTATAGACTGATGGGTAGGACCTGCTGAGAGAAAGAAGTAAAGAAACAAGACAGAAGGATTATTGATGGAACAAAATGTAGGTGGAAATGGAATGTAGGAAAAATAAAGAGATAGGTGAAGCAAATAAGGTTTCATCTCAGGGAATAATAAATTTTCTCTTAGTTTGAAGAAAAGGCAGTTATGAGTATATGCAGATGAAGATAAATTTATAGGTGTATCCAGGGTCTGAAGTCAAGAAATTTAATGCATATTTGGAACTTATTTTTTCTCTGTATTTTTTGTTACACAGGTTATAAATATGTATATATATATATATATATATATATGATTCAAATGTTATAGTAATACTCAAAGTTCATCCTCACCTTTCACCTTTTATTTTTTATTTTTATTTTTTTACCTTTTTTTAAAATTTAAATTATTTATTTATTTATTTTTTTAAATTACATTATGAAAAATATGAGGTCCCATTCAACCCCACCGCCCCCGCCCCCCACTCCCCCCACAGCAACACTCTCTCCCATCATCATGACACATCCATTGCACCTGGTAAGTTCATCTGTGAGTCACCTTTTAAATATCCATATTTTTATGTGTATCCTTTAGGTCCTTTTTTTCTGCATTAATATACACGCATCTACAGAAATGATGTAGTTTTTTTATTTTTTAAAGATTTATTTAATTTTTTTCTACCCTTCCCCCATTGTTTGCACTCACTGTCTGCTCTCTGTGTCTGTTTGTTTGTGGGCTCATCTTCTTTTTAGGAGTCACTGGGAACCGAACCCAGGACCTCCCATGTTGGAGGGAGGTGCCCAATGGTTTGAGCCACCTCTGCTCCCACTTGTGTCTCTCACTGTTTCCTTATTATGTCTCTTCATATGTCTCTTCATTGTGTCATCTCATTGCATCAGCTTGCCACACTAGCCTGTCATGTCAGCTCACTTTCTTGCTTGTCTTCTTAAGGAGGCACCAGTACCAAACCTGGGACATCCCATGTGGTAGGTGAGTGCCCAACTGCTCGAGCCACATCTGCTTCCCTGAATGTAGCTTTTAAAAACAAATGGAACAATAATTTAGGCATAATTATGAGATTTGCTTTCTTTCAATAACACACTTAGGAATTTTTCTATGGTGAACCACGAACTTCTTTTTCTTTTTAAAAATATATTATTTTTTTATAAAGAAGATTGTACAAAATGTTACACACAAAAATATAAGGGATTCCCAGATGCCCCTCTCCCCACACCTCCCACCCTTCCCCACATTAACAACTTCTCTCATTAGTGTAGTATATTCGTTGCCATTGATGAACATATTTGGAATATTGCCACTAAGCATTGTAGTTTACACTCTCTCCCACTCAATTCTGTAGGTTATGGCAGGATATATAATGGCCTGTATCTGTCATTGCAGTGACATTCAGGACAATCCCAAGTCCTGAAAATGCCCCCATAATACGCCTCTTTTTCCCTCTCCCTGCCTTCAGCATCTCCAGTGTCCACTGTCTCTACAACAATGATATAATTTATTCCATTGCTAGAATCACAATAAGTTATCTTATTCTTTGGAGTTGCATATCATTACATAATATTTTAGATGCACTAGAATTTATTAAACTGACTTTCTATTGGTGGACATTTGGATTTTTTTTTTTTTTACAAATTTTTGCTATTACAAACAATGCTGCAATAAAATCCTTGTTCAATTATCTTTTTAAAAAATATTGTTCAATTATCTTTATGTCTGTGTTTAGAAATTTCTGTAGGACAGATTCATGGGTCAAAAATTATTAGTCAAAGAGTTTGCAAAATTTTAACTTTGAAAAAATCCTGTTAAATTGCTTTCCAAAAGTGCTTTGGCAGTTGGTTTTTCTCATGAAGTATGCATGAGAGTGTTCCTTTCCCCAAATCCTTATGGACATTGCATATTATCAATACTTTAAATTTTTGAAAGTTTGATGGGTATGAAATGATTGATATCTCACTCATGTTTTAATTTGCATTTTACAATTGCTAGGGAAAGTGACTATATTTTCTGTTTATTGACAATTCGAATTTCTTCCGTAAATTACATGATAAATGTTCATTTTCTATTGAGTCATCACTTTAGAAACTCTTTATATTCATTGTAAATATGTCTTTTACCTGTCTTTAATTTTTGTTTATGATGTCATGAAATTGATAGAATTTTAAAAATTTCTTATAATGAGGTCTTTCCATCTTCTTGAAAGCTGAGTTTTGAGAGTAATATGGCAAGAATGTCCTCACTCCAAGGATATAAAATTTTTGTATTAATTTTTCTTCTAATATTTTTAAGTTATCTGGCATTTGCTATTTTAATCCATTTAAAAAATTTTACACATGATAAGGTGGGAATACAACTTAATTTATTCCCCAAGTGGTTGTGATATGTCCCCAAACCATTTTTTGAATTGTACCTTCCTTCTCCTGTGATTCAAAAAATTTTACACATGATAAGGTGGGAATACAACTTAATTTATTCCCCAAGTGGTTGTGATATGTCCCCAAACCATTTTTTGAATTGTACCTTCCTTCTCCTGTGATTCAAAAGGCCATGTTTTTACAACTAAAACTTCCTGTGTATACTTTGGTCTATTTCTGGGCTCTCTGTCAGTTTTCATACCTATTTGTTAAAGCTTTTCCCAAATTTGTCTATCTAATGTCACTATATATTTAGCAGGCTTTGCTATCTAGTAAGGCATACCCTTTGGTCACGTTCTCTCTTCTTTATAAATTTTAGAACTGGTCTTCCAAGTTTCAAAACTGTGTGGGATTTTTGATTGTTAGGACACTGATTTTAAAAATTAATTTTAGCAGAATAGGCATATTGGTAATATTGATAACTTCTCTTAACCTAGGTTTTATTATCTATAAAGTAGGATTAATAATAGAACCTACTTCATAGGTTGTTTTAAGGAATACTGTGATGTAATCCACTTAGAATGCCAGACAGAACCTGGCACGTAAAAACTCTCAATAAGTGTTAGTTGTTGTAAATGCCTTCATTCGTAGTAACATAGTATGCCTTTCCTTTTACTTGGGTCTTTCTTTCCCTTTAGTACAAGAAGGTATAGTTTTTGCAGTTTTGGTGTGTGTGTGTGTGCATGTGTGTGTTTTTTTGTATAGAACATTTATGTTATATTTATTTCTAGGCATTTTTCAGTGTAGTCCTATTGTGAATGAGATTTTTTGTTCCCAAGTAATTTTTTCTTTATTATTTATTATGTTTTTATTGAGGTATATATTAGACTTTCCTCTTAAACCACTTTCATACCTTCTCAAAATTAAACACTTTTGCATCTCACAGGACTTTGTCAACAGGGTAAGAACACAGACAACTCAATGGGAGAAAATATTTGGAATTGCATATCCAATAAGGATTTAATATCCATGATATGTAAAGACATGCTACAACTCAACAATAAAATACAAACAACCCAATTTTTAAAAATGGACAAAATACTTGAATAGACATTTGTCCAAAAAAGAAATACAAATGGAAAAAAAAAACATGAAAAAAAATGTTCGACATCACTGGTGATTAGAGAAATGGAAATCAAAGTTACAATGAGATATCATTTCACACCTGTTAGAATGGCCACTATTTAAAAGAGAACTACAAATGTTGGAGAGGATGTGGAGAGATAGGAACACTTATTCACTGTTGGTGAGAATGTAGAGTGGTTCAGCACTGTGGAGCACTGTTTGGCAGTTCCTAAAGAAGTTGAATATAGATTTGCCAAGTGACCCAGCAAAACCACCACTGCCTATATACCCAGAAGAACTGAGAACAGTGACACAGACATCTGCACAATGATGTTCATAGCAGCATTATTCACAACTGCCAAAAGCTGGAAACAACCCAGGTGTCCAACTGATGAATGAATAAATAAACTGTGGCATAGTCATACGATGGAATATTATACAGCTGTAAGAAGAAATGAATTTGTAAAGCATATGACAATATGAACCAACTTGGAGGACATTATGTTGAGTGAATCAAGCCCAACACAAAAGGACAAATACTGTATGAATGTATTACTATGTATTACTATGAACTATTTTTTCTTTTGTTGCTTGTGCTTTGTGTGTAAGACCCAAGAAACAATCACCTATCACAAGGTCTTCAAGATGTTCCCCTACATTTTCTTCTAGTAGTTTTATGGTCCTGGCTTTTGTATTTAGGCCTTTGATCTATTTTGAGTTGATTTTTGTATAGGGATATCCAATTTTCCCAGCACCATTTGTTGAAGAGACTGTTTTATGCTGTTAGCATGGCTTTCTTAGGTTTGTTGAAAACCAGTTGGCAACAGAGATGAGGGTTTAGTTCTGTACTCTCTATTCCATTCCACTTATTCTTTTTTCTATCATTTTGAGTCTGCTGTTGAATGACTCTAATGTGTTTTTTTTCCTTAGTGTATTTTTATTAGCCAATTAAGAAAAACGTATGTATTAAAGCATACAAATTTACCTGAGTAATAAGGAAACATTTTTATCTTCTGTAATATGAATATTTCTTTTGCACAATTGTGGAGATTTAAAAAAATCTGTGAACCTGCTTCATTCTTCCCTTATTAAAATTCAGCTAGTCTCTTCTTCAAGAAATTCACACTTGCCCATAATCATAGAAACAATTGTGATTCTAGATAATTTATAAACATGGTTATTATTTAGGATGAACACATATAGGTCACAGCTGTCAGGAGCTCTAGAGAACTGGTTAGTTTCCCCATCTAGAAGAGTTAAATTTCATTCAACTCCTTATTGATAAGGAATTTTTGCTATACTCTTGTGATTAGTTAAATTTTTAATAGTGCTTATTAGCAATAAAATTAGCAAAGTTTCTGGTTTTGTTAAACTTAACAAGTAGTATTCCAAAATGTTTAATAGTCATTTAGGATTCAGTAGTTTTTCAGTTTTATATCAGATCATAAATATAATTTATTAACATAACAATATATCCATATCAATATATCCATAAAATCAAGCAACCATGATAAAATTATATTTTAAGGGTTTAGAAAAATATTGCATGAAGGAAAGTTGTTTATTATTATGTATGTCTGTTTTGTAAGTTCACAACATTACTATTCACTTATTGTTCATATATGTTCATGTATGTATGATATGCTTCAATAAAATAAAAAAATTATCAACAAGAAAAATAAACAAAAATTGCCCAGAAGCTGCTAAACTAAAAAAAATTGGAATTCATTTTAGAATGAATTACAAAAACAAGTAAAAGAATTTGTGACATAAAAATATGGAACACTTCACAAATTTGTGTGTCACCCTTGCGCAGAGGCCATGCTAATCTTCTCTGTATCATTCCAATTTTAGTATATGTGCTGCCAAAGCAGGTACTCTAATATGTTTTTGGTCTCACTTATTGTGTCTTTCATTCCCAAGAGCTTTGCTACTTTTCTATTCAGGTTTTCAAATTCTTTGAGCTCACTCAGTATCTTTTTCTTTTTTTTTTGTCTTTATTTTTTTAATATTACATTAAAAAAAATGAGGTCCCCATATACCCCCCACTCCTCTCACCCCACTCTTCCCCCCATAACAACAACCTCCTCCATCATCATGAGACATTCATTGCACTTGATGAATATATCTCTGAGCACCGCTGCACCTCATGGTCAATGGTCCACACCACTCAGTATCTTCTTGATGTCCTTTATATCTTTAGCCATATTGTCTTTCAACTCATCAATTTGATTTTGAAAATTTGTGTGCATCTTGTAGATTAGAGGTCTGAAATCCTATGTCTCTTCTGGGGCATTGATGTATTCCTTTTCTTGGGCTATTTCTTCCTTTTTTTTTTTTTTTTTTGTATGGCTTGTAATTTTTTTGCCGATGTCTAGGCATCTGACTAGGATGCTGAGTTTCCTCAGATGCTCAATTTCTCTCTTTTTCATGGAGATTTAGTGGCAGGAGGTGTGTGTTACTGCTGTTTTTGATTCTTGGTTCAACCTGTTCTGGGCCTTTAAGATTGTCCTTGCTAGTTGCTCAAATATGGGCCCTGGACCCAGTAATGGGTTGCAGACCCACATCCTAAGGCCTTGGGGAGGGTGGTTGTAAAGGCCAGAAAAAGCCTCTCTTATTTATTTTTAATTTCCTCATGTGTACTTCCTTGGTCCGCCAGAAGATGGTTCTTTGGTAGCCTCCTCAGTTCAATGCCTGGTCCGAGTGTGTTTGCTAAACATGACTGGGTTAATGTGATAGAGGATCCTGCCTGGAGGCTAAAGGCTTTGTAGTTCAAACTTTCTCAGAGGCTGTTCTCCAACCTCTGTTGGTAGTCCCCTCCCTTTTCCCAGGAGAGAAATAATCCCATTCCCCTCTGCATTGGAAAAAACCAGTCCTAGTCAGTAGAGAGGGAAATTGAGAGGGTCGGCTCTCTGTAGTCCCTTGCTGGCTCCCAAGGCAAGCAATGGCACAGGCCCACCCAACCTGGAAGGGCTCATGGGGCACAGCAGACCAAATCTGTGGATCAAACACTAAGTCAGCCTTAGGCTCTGTTCCTTTCTCTCCCCTTTCCTGTGGAAGTGGGACCCTGGGGCCCCCTTTGTCTGTAGCCACTGGCCCCGAGGCCTGAGAATTCAAAAGTGTCTGTAGCCACTGGCCCCGAGGCCTGAGAATTCAAAAGTGTCTATAGGGTGGGGATGGATGCCAGCAGCTGCAGCTTTTAAGTCACAGTTTTGTTGTCATGATTTTTGTCCTTTGTCCCTCCCTCTTCTGGGCAGGGTCCAGCCTTCCACACGTGTCCTAAACCCTAGAAGATTTTTTTCCCAGGCTGTTTCTGCCTGTCCTCTAGCTATTTTTCTGGGAGAGAAGAGAGTTCCATGCCTTTCTAGTACGCCATCTTCCTGGAAGTCCTTTGTCTACTTTTAAATGGGATTGTTCATCATTTTTTGTTGGGTTGTATGTTATATATTCTGGATATTTAACACTTAGATATTGTATTTGCAACAATTTTCTCACATTCTTAGATTGTCTTTTCACTTTTTTGATAGATAATGTCTCTTTTTTAAAAATAAAGATTTATTTATTTCTCCCCTCTCCCTCCATTATCTGCTCTCTGTGTCCATTCACCATGTGTTCTTCTCAAAATATATCAATGACCTTGCTGCATGGGCCAGCACTCCTGTGCAGGGCAGCACTCCTGCATGGGCAGCACACCTGTGTGGGGCAGCACTCCCTGTGGGCCAGCTCGCCACACAGACCAGCTTGCCTTCACCAGGAGGCCCTGGGTATTAAACCCTGGACCTCCTATATGGTAGCTGGGAGTCCAATTGCTTGAGCCACATCTGCTTGCTGATATTGTCTCTTGATGAACAAAAGTTTGTAATTTTGTTGAAATCCAATCAATTTATGTTTTCATTTGTTTCTGTGCTTTTGGTGTCATATCTAAGAATACATTGCAAATTTCAGGGTCATGAAGATTTCCCCCTACCTTTTCTTCTAAGAGTTCTTTGGTGGTAGTTCTTAGACGTAGGTCATTGATCTATTTTGAGTTAATTTTTGTATTTGTTGTGAGATACAGACTAACTTCATTATTTGTAATGTGGAAATCCAGTTTTCTCAGCATCATTTATTGAAGAGATTATTCTTTCCCTATGGAATGGCCTTTGCACCCTTGTCAACAATCAATGGCCACAGATGAACAGTTTTATTTCTGCACTCTCAATTCTAGTTCATTGGTCTATATATCTCTTCTATGTCAGTACCCATACTATTTTGATTACTGTAACTTTGTAGTAAGTTTTTTGTTGTTGTTGAGGTACCGAGGTAAGGGATTGAACTCAGAGACCTGGAAAGTGGGAACCTGGCACTCAACCACTAAGCCACATCAGCTCCCCTGAGTTGGTTTTATTGTTTATTTGCTTGTTGTTCGCTTTTTTGGTTTACTTTTAGGAGGCACTGGGAACTCAACATGGGACCTTAAATGTGGAAACTGATTGAGTCACATCTGCTCCCTGTAGTAAGTTTTGAAATTGGAAAGTGTGGATCCTCTACCTTTGTTCTTCTTTTTCAAGATAGTTTTGCAGATTATTTTTGTCCTCTACTCCTGTTCAGATTTGATCCCAGATGTATATTTTCTGACTTATAGACTACTGCTGGATTTACTCATCTTTATGACTTGGTGGATTTGCTCATCCTTAGCAATTATTAGCTCATAATGGCCAATTTTTGACACATGTATTCTCCAGTGTGGGAGATATTTTGCTTTCTGATTGTTCATGCTAGTATATAGAATACAATTGACCTTTGTATGCAGACCTTGTATCCTGCAATCATACTAAACTTCATTTTTTTTAAGATTTCACTGGATTTTCTACATAATCATGCCTTCTCTTAATTTTCAAAGTTTTATTTTTCCTCCTTTCCAATGTGAATGGCTTCTATTTCTTTTCCTTGACTTATTGCACCATTTAGGGCTTTCTATACAATGTTGCATGAGTGATTAGAGCAGACATCCTTACTTTGATCCTTTTCATAGGGGAAAAGCCATCAATCTTCCACCATTTAGTTTGCTATAGGTTTTTCATTGATACACTTTGATGAAGTTCACTTCTATTTCAAGAAAGTTTTTTAAAAAAGCTAGAATGGATATTGGATTTTGTCAAATTCTTTTTCAGCCTCTTTTGCAATAATTGTGTGTGTTTACATGTTTGTATTTTTTAGTCATTAATATTGTCAATCACACTGATTTTTATATGTTAATACAACCTTGTATTCCTGTGTTAAACCTTACCTCATCATGATGTATTATCTTTTTCTACATCATTTGGCTTAATTTGCTAAAATGTGTTAAGAATTATTGCATATATCTTAGGTAGGGTATTGACCTATAGTTCTTTCCTTTTTAAGCCTTTGTTGTTTGTATCAAGATAATGCTGCCTCATAGAACAAATTGGGAAGTATTCCTGTATCCTCTTCAATTTTATGGATGTTTTTGTATAAAATTGGTATTATTTCATCCTTTAATGTTTGTTATTATTCACCAGTGATGCCATCTGCACCTGGTATCTCCTTATGGGAATGCTTTTAACAACAAATTCAATTTCTTTAATTGATACAGTGCAATTCAGGTTATCTATTTTTTCTTGAATGAATTTTGGTAGTTTATGTCTTTCAAGGAATTAATCTATTTCATCCCAGTTGTTGAATTTATGCACATAATGTTGTTCATAATATTCCCTTATTATCTTAACATCTGTAGAATTTGTAGTGATGCTACCTGTCTCATGCCTGATATTGGTAATTTGTATCTTCTCTCTTTTTATCTTTCTTATTTTGGGTAGATAGGTTATTTTGGGTATCAATTTTCTCTTTTTCTCAAAGAGCTGGATTTTGATTTTATTGATTTTGCCTACTTTTCCTGTTTTCTATTTCATTGATTTCTCCTCCTATATTTACTATTCTTCCTTTGTGTTTCATTTGCTCTTAATTTTCTATATTTTTATAGTGGAAGCTGTGGTCATTGCTTTGAGTATATTCTTCTTTTCTATTATAGGTCCTTATTGATATACATTTTCTTTCACATGCTGTGTTAGCTGTATCCCACACATTTAGATATGATTTGTTTTTATTTTCATTCTGTTCAAATGTTTTCTGATTTCCATTTTGATTCTTTCTTTGACCCATGAGTTATGAAAGTATTTTCCTTTTTAAAATTTCTAGATATTTGTGGATTTTCCTAATATCTTTTGGTTATTGATTTCCTTTCTTTTTCTTTTTTAGGAGATACCAGGGATTAAAACCAGGACCTCATACATGGAAAGCAGGCACTCAACCACTGAACTACACCCACTCTGCTGGTTACTGATTTCTAATTAAATTATACTACTTTATGTTTTAGTTTGCTAACAGCTGCTCAGAGCAATGAACCAGAAATGTGTTGGCTTTTTAAATGGGAATTTATTTAAGTTAAAAGCTTATAGTTCTGAAGCTGTGAAAATGTCCAAATAAAGGCATCATTAGAGATGCTGCTTCACAGAAGGCAAGTTGTTGGTGATCCTGGACTCCATCCATGTGGCAAGGCACATGGAGGCATCTGCTTCTCTTCCCTCTCTCGTTGCTTGTTTCTGGCTGTTCTGTGGCTTCTTCTCTCATAGGTTCCTTTCTGAGCGCCTAGGTTCCTTCTCTCCATCTCTGTGCTTTTTTCTCTGTCTGCAGCTTTTCAGTACTCTGTTTATAAAAGACATTAGTAAGAGGATTAGGACCCACCCTGGGTCCTGTGAGCTAATCAAAAGGTCCTTTAACAGAATATATTCGAAATGGGTTTACAGGCACAGGAATGGGTTTCCTTTAAGAACAGGATTTTCCAGGGTCCACAAAAGACTCAAAACAGCACACTCTATAAGAATATATTTTACATGATTTTAATCATTTTAAATTTTTTGAGAGTTGTTTTATTGTCCACAATATGGTCTAGTTTGGTAGATGTTTAATGTAAATGGGAAAGGATTACATATTCTGCAGGGTTTAATTTTGAGCATTCTATATGTCAATTGCATCAAGTTGGCTGATAGTGTTGTTAGTATTGATAGTACTACTCAAGTTTTATATATCCTTACTGATTTTCTGTCTACCTATTTTATCAATTATGGAGGGAGAAGTGTTGAAATGACTGACTTTGTGAATTTGTCTATTCTCCTTGGAGTCCTATAAAATACTATCAATTTTTGCTTCTTTTATTTTGAAACTTTCTTATTAGGTCCATAAATGTTTAGGATTGTCATGTGCTCTTAATGATTTACTTCTTGACCATTATGAAATAATCCACACTATCTCTTTGTACATTTCCCATAATTAATACAAACACTCCAGCTTTCTTTGGGTTAGGGTTAGCATGGTATGTCTTTTTCCCTCTATTGGGAGACAATTTTTCCAAAGAGTTTCATCCATTTCTATACTTCTTGTATCAGCTTTTGTTCTGGATTCTTTTTTCAAGGATGTTTGAAAGAAAACAACTATAGAAGATAGGGATGTTTGGGTAATTTTGTTTCCTTGTTGTTTCCTAACATAGATTATAAAGATAATTTCTCCTTCTGTAACAAAGTTTGGGCAGTTTTGCTAGCAGCCCCTTTAAAGGATTGTAGTTTCATAAACTTGGGAATCCCTGGCTGTGAAAAGAAACCACTGTGTGCACAAAATTCACATGGGTCCACTTTTGCATTACTCCTGGGGACTTGGAGCAAGTGTTAACTGATGTAAACATGAAGAGCATGCTGCCTGTTGTGTCATGACTAATAAAGTCCTTTGTCTCTGATCCAGGAGTCTTGTATCTTCTTCCAGAATTTATGAAATTTTGGCATGCTGACTTGCCACAATCTTAGTTCTTCATAGTTTATTTATTTTATTTATTCTTCTTTATTTTCTTTTAAATGTTACATTAAAAAAAAATGAGGTCCCCATATACCACCCACCCCACACATGCCACCCCTCCCACATCAACAAACTCTTCCATCATTGTGGCACATCCACTGCACCAGGCAAATACATTCTGGAGAACTGCTGCAGCACATGGACAGTGGTCCACATTGTAGTTCACACTCTCCCCCAGTCCACCTGGTGGGCCACGACAGGCCACACAATGTCCAGCATCCGTCCCTGCAGCACCACCTAGGACAACTCCAAATCCGGAAAATGCCCCCACACCATATCTCTTCCTCCCTCTCCCAACCATCAGCAGCCACTGTGGCCACCCTCCCCACATCACCACCACAACCCCTTCCCTTAGTAATCACAATATTTCCCCAGCAGAACACCAGCAAGTCCACTCCAATCCACACTCCATCCCTCCATCCTGTGGAGCTGGGATGGCCATGTCCAGTCCTCCTCTACATCAAGAGGGGGTTTAGATTCCACATGGATGATGGATGCAATTCTCCTGCTTGAAGCTGTAGGCACTCTTGGTTTCCTGGTGTGGTGGTTGACCCACCCCACCTCCCTGTCAGCTGGCCAGGGTAAGTCCAAGAAACCAGAGGGTAGGAGCTGCAAGTCTGCTGAGGCCCAGGACCTGGCTGTCACATGGATAGTTCAGAGATTCAGGTCTCCTGAGTATACGCCAACCCAAACGCCAACCACAGGTCCGGCAAAAGTAACAGAAGAGGCATGTGTAGAAAGGTGACATCTGAGTCCAACTCCGTCACCCTCAGGAACACAAACTCCAAAGCAGGGTCAACTGACATGGCCCTGAACTCCAGAGTCATCTGTCTTGACCATAGAACCTGTTTTCACAGTTCTTGACAGCATCCTTTCACTTTTAACTTTTACAAATATCTTTATATTTATAGTAGGCTTATTTAATTACCATATAATTAATATCCCTTCTTATAACTGCTGTGTTTTTATCAGGGTCTTCCGATAATTTACTTTTAACGTTATCATTTATAAGGTTGGGATTACCTTGACCATCTTGCTATCTATTTTCTATGTGTCTCATCTGCTCTTTGTTCCCTTTATTCTCCTTTTCTACCATCCTTTGGGTTCATTATTTTTTTTTAAGACTTCCTTTTATCTGCCTTTTTGAGTCATAACTGTAACTCTTTGCTCTGTTATTTTATTGGATGCCTTAGGGTTTATAGTATATGTCCTTATCATATGTATTAGTTTTCTATGGCTGCCAGTAACAAATTTGAAAAACAAAAATTCATTCTCTCACAGTTCTGGAGGCCAGAAATCCAAAATAAGTTTCACTAGGCTAAAGTCAATGTGTCAGCATGGCTGTATTCACCACTAAGGCTCTAGAGGAGAATTCATTTCTTGCCTCTTCCATTTTCTGGGGGCTGCTGGTATTCCTTGATTTGTGGCAACATCACTCCAATGTCTGCCTCCATGGATACATTGCTTTCTCCTCTTCTGTCCATATCAAATCTGCCTCTGTTTCTATTTTATAAGGACAGTTGTGATGGCATGGCATTAGTGCCCACCTAGATAATCCCAGAATAACCCTTCCATCTCAAGATCCTTAATTTAATCACATCTGCAAAGTTTTGCCATATAAGGTAACATTCCCAGATTCTTCGAATTGGAACCTGATCTCTTTGGGGGTCATTATTTTGCTACTACATCACTGTCTACTTTCAAATGATTTTATAATGCTTCACATATTGAATAAGAATCTTAACAGTTGTGCCTATCCATTTCTCCAAATCAGCTTTCGTATTATTATTTTCATACTTTTAATTTTTACATATATTCTAAGTTCTACAGAATGCTGTTATTGATTTTGCTTTAAGCAGTAAATTATATTTGAAAGAGATTTAAATGACAAGAGAAATATCTTTATATACACCCATGTAGTTACCATTTTTTGGTGCTCTCCATTCATTTGATAATCTAGATTTCTAACTGATATCGTTCTACTTCTGCTTGAAAGACTTCATTCAAAATTTTTGTTGTATTTAAGTGCAATCGTAGTGCAGGATTGCTGTTGATTAATTTTATTCAAGCTTTGTATGTCTAAAACATTTTTTATTTCACTTTGTCTTTTGAAAGATGATTACCTTGTGTAAAGAATTGCAGATTGACCTTTATTTTTCTTTCAGTATTTTGATTATTTTGCTCCTTTGTCTCCTGTCTTGAATGCCTAGTCTTTATCTTTGTTACTCTGTATGTAATGTGTCTTTTCCCACTCTTTTTCACTTATTTTAAAATTCTATCTTTTATCCCCCCACTGCTTGTAAGCCATTTGATTATGATGTGTCCTTTTCTTTCATATTCCTTGTGATTGGATACTAGATGTGATTTTATCTTGTTGGGTGTTTTGTTTCTCTTTTGCATACAATTATTGAGCTTTGTTCTGGGTCTCAACTGAGTTTCTTGGATATATTTTGACCCTTTCAGGGCTTACTTTTAAGCTTTGTTTGGCAGGTCTAAAGCAGTATTTACTGTAAGACTAACTTTGACCCCCTTCTGAGACAAAAATCCTTCTGAGCATTTATTCATTGCAGCATATATAATGTTTTCCACTCTGGCTGGTGGGAACATGAACTATTCCCTGCTTTTTGTGAGTTCTGCATGTAGTTCACTATAATACTTTCTGGTGGTTCTTTCCCTAACCTTGGGTAGTTTCTACACATGCATATAGTGTTCATTATTTAGTCAAAGACTCGAGGGGATCCCTCTGCAGATTTATGGAATTTTCTCGTTGTGCCACCATCTCCTCTGCAGTACTTCTCCACTGAATTCTAGCTGCCTTGGCCTCCCTGGACACCTCTTTCTCCTTAACTCAGGGAGATTACTGGGGTTCACATGAGTTCCTCCCTCTTTGCATTATGACTTAGAAACTCCTCTATTTGGGCCATGAGCTTAAGAAATCATAGGTCTCATCTAGTTTCTGTTTTTTCAGGGAAAACTGTCCTTCATTATCTGTAATCTAGTGTCTTGAATTTATTGTTTCATATATTTTGTCTAATTTTTTTTAGCTGTTACAGGCAGGAAGATAAATCCAGTGTCTGTTACTGCATCTTGACTGGAAGCAGAAGTCTTCATGTCATCCTTTGAAGGGTGATAATGTGTTGTGCATATCCAAGGTCTATAATCCAACTCAAATTAATTTACAGATTTGACATGAGGCAGGGGTCATGAATAATTTTCCCCATAATTATATCAGCAGTTCTTTCTTTGTTAGAAAGATTTTACTTTTTTCATGGAAGTGTATTGGTACTTTTGTTGAAAATCAATTGGCTATATATGTGTAGGTGTGTTTCTGAACTTTATATTCTGTTCCATTAATCCATTTTTGGCAATAGTATACTGTGTATATTACTGTAGCTTTATTATGATTCTGGAAACTATGTAGCATAACTTAGTCAAAATTTGCTCATTTTTCAAGACTGTTTTGGCTATAATAAATCTTTGCATTTTATAAGTTGCAAAATTATCTTGCCAATTTCTACAAAATAGTTTGCTTGGATTTTGATTGGAATTGTATATAATCTATAGATTAATTTAATATTAATAAATATAGATTAATTTAAGGAAGTTGTTTTAACAGTATTGACTCTTCTGATCTATGAATATAATATATATCTTAATTTATTTGAGTCTCCTTTAATTTCTTTCATTAATGCTTTGTTGTTTTCATTGTAGAGGTCTAGCACATTATATGTCAGTTTTGTTCCTAGACATCTGATGTTCTTTGAGCACAGTGTAAATGGTATTTAAAAATAATTTGGGGAAGCGGACATGGCTCAACTGATAGAGCATCTGTCTACCATATGGAGGGTCGAGGGTTCAATCCTCAGGGCCTCCTGATCTGTGTGGTAAGCTGGCCCATGCGCAGTGCTGATGGGCACAAGGAGTGCCATGCCACATAGGGGCGTCCCCATGTAGGGGTGCCCCACGTACAAGGAGTACACCCCACAAGGAGAGCTATCCCATGTGAAAAAAGCACAGCCCACCCAGGAGTGGCACTGCACACACAGAGAGCTGACTCAGCAAGATGATACAACAACAACAACAACAACAACAACAAAGGAGACACAGTTTCCCAGTGCCACCAGATAATGCAAGCGGACGCAGAAGAACACACAGTGAATGGACACAGAGAGCAGACAATGAGGGGAAGGGGAGAGAAATAAATTTCAAAAAAATTTGTATTTGGTCTGTGCAGCAATCCCATTGTTTGCTGCTAGTGTGTAGGAAGGCAATTTTAAAAAATAGGGACCTTGCAAATCATGGCCTTGATACATTTAACTACTGGTTTTGGTAGTTTGTAGGTTACTTTGGATTTTTTAAAAATACAGTTATGACATCTGAAAATAAAGCCAATTTTATTTGTTTCATTGTTAACTTTGTCTTTTATTTCTTTTTCTTGCCTTGTTGTACTGGCTAAGACCTCCCGTACAGTACTGCATAGATATGGTAATGGAAAAATCTTGATCTTGTTCCCAATTTTAGGAAAATTATTCACTATTTTCCCATTAAATGTGATGTTAGTTGTGGGGTTTTTTATTTTTTTAATTAAAGATTTATTTTTATTTATTTAATTCCCCTCCCCTCCCCCGGTTGTCTGTTTTCTGTGTCTTTTTGCTGTGTCTTGTTTCTTTGTCCGCTTCTGTTGTCGTCAGCGGCACGGGAAGTGTGGGCGGCGCCATTCCTGGGCAGGCTGCTCCCTCCTTGGCGCTGGGCGGCTCTCCTTATGGGTGCACTCCTTGCGCGTGGGGCTCCCCTACGCGGGGGACACCCCTGTGTAGCAGGGCACTCCTTGCGCGCATCAGCACTGCGCATGGGCCAGCTGCACACGGGTCAAGGAGGCCCGGGGCTTGACCGCGGACCTCCCATGTGGTAGACAGACGCCCTAACCCCTGGGCCAAGTCCGTTTCCCTAGTTGTGGGTTTTTCATAGATGCCATTCTCAAAATGAAATGTTCCCCTCTGTTTTTAGGTATTGCGTGTCTAAGTTTTCAAAGAATAATGGACTCATTCATGTCATAGATTTAAGCCACTGCAAAGTTTGACATTCCATGCTTAAATTTATTCACTTTTGAAACTTATTAACTTTTACTTCACTAGCACTTGCTTCCCAACCATACTGAATACTAAGGTAACAGAGATATGGTTGCTGGATTTCGGGTTAGGCTCTTGCTGAGTGGTTAGCTCATGTATGTTAACAACTTGACCATTCTGATTTTACAAGCTTAACTGGAAATGACCAGATATAATCAATTTTTAGCGTTCTGGAAAAGAGTAGAAATCTGCTGTCAAGTCTAGAAAGTCTAGGGATCTCTACCCTTTAAGTGTCTCTTTCCTGATTTTTAGTTCTATCTTTCTACCTTTTCCATTTATATTATTTTGGGAAATTGAGAATTTGACAATTCAATTATTTGTAATTAACTTCTTCAGATTTATTCCCATTCTTTTTTTCTTTTTAATTGGTGGAATGCTTATTAAGTTTGATGTTTTACATCTCTATTATTTATGTAAACCACACATATTGAAATATGTTCAAATGATGTAATATTAACCTTTATGAGTTTTCGAACACACCCAGAGCAAGAAACAATTATTTCTGGCACCCCAGAAGTTCTTTATCACTTTTTGTTAATCTCAACTGTAACCACCAGTGGTGTGCTGGTGCTAGGTTGCTCTTTAGAGGCGTTACAACTTCAGGAATTTCGCGAGGCAGTTATTAAACACAACATTAACAATTAAATTATTCTAACAGTATTAATATTAAAAGTTTACTTTGGTCAACAAACCTTTCTTGTTCTTGGGGATGCTTTAAATTTACATGCTTCAATTTCTTAAAGACATTAATTTACTGAGGTCACATTATCTGTAACAAGCCTATTTTGGAAAACTGCATATAAAAGCAGAGCTGGGAAGTAGAAAACGAGAAATCTCACTTCCCCATCTCCCTGCCTGCCCCAATAGCAAAACATTGCTTAGGTTACTATCGAGGCCGTTTTGTTTATTTTTAAAATAAATATTTATTTTTAAACCGTTTATTTAAAAATAAATAAACTGTTATTCAACTCCGCAGGGCCCTATAATTTAGTAACGGATTCTTCAAAATTTCGTACCGAAGAGCTTGAGGCAGTGGCAGATGGCGGCCCAGGTTCAGGTTTTGACTAGGAAACCCGTTGGCGAAGGCGCGACCAGGCCGGGGTTTTACTTTCCCTTCTCCAGCTGACTGTTCCTGCGCTCGTGAGCGAAGGTCTGCACACCGTGGTTTCTGCAGATGCAGCAGTTCCGGAAACCACCCACTTCTTTCACTCGGTCAAAACCGCGGCGGCGGCGTCCCTCTGACGCGCGGCTCGCGCCCTCGAGAGACGGCGGCGGCGGCGGCGGCGGCGGCGGCGGCGGCGGCGTCCGGCGTCAGGGACGTGGCGTCAACGTCCCGTCCCCGCGGGCGCGCGTCCGGCGGTCGTTGCTACCGCCTGGGGGCGCAAAGTCCCGACCTTCCAGCACAAATGTCATTTTGTACCAAACGCAGGGCTGGAGTCTGCAGGGTGTGCCGGCTTCCATCTTGAAGGAAGTCTGGCAGGCTCTGGATTTCCAACTTTCTCTGGCCCAGAGTTTCACCTTCGAGCCAGCCTCGACTCCCAGTAACCTGACCTGGAACAGCCTCAGCAGGTATACTGCTACCGGGGGAGCCGTGGTGAGGCACTTCCCGCCTCAAAATGGGCGGCTTTCATCAGTCTCTTCGCAAACTGTCATTTTCCCCCATGCGTGACTGCCTTCGTGACAGTTGTGTGTCACGTCTTTTGATGCAGGATCTAGGGCACATCTTAGCTCTCATTCCACAGCTGATTTCCCCGCTTTTGTATCTTGTATGATTAAAGGGTTTGAAATGAACACCAAGTTAATGGTAAAACCGCAAAAACAGTTTTCGTGGTGGTGGAAAGTGACTGATAAACTTGGGCAAATTAATGGTGAAATTATGATATCAATCCACCACCTAGGATTGTTAGGAGGGTTAAATGACGCAATATATGTAAAATCCTTAAGTTGTTTTGTTTCCGGGTGTGGTTTACAGGTACTTGGCTACTTGTGAGAAAAAATTTAAAAGTCAGGCCACAAATTAAGCAAGCAGAGAATTTATTGCAAACTGAAAGAAGTGAAAGTACACACTCAAGATGTGAGTGAGGGCACTCTTACTAGTGAATAGGCGTGCCAGATGACAAACGGGAGAGTCTTGTTGCCTTGTAGCTTCAGTTGGTAGGAAAGGGGTTAGGGGTAGTGTGTTCTGTCCCCTCCCCTTGGGCAGAATAAGATGTTATCACTTATTTTCTGTGTTTCACACTAATAGCTCAGGCCTGGCTGTCCACAATAGCTCGGGTCTGGCAGCCTATAGTGCTTTTTGTTGCCCCTGAGATGGTGCGCTCACTGCCTTCCTCCCCCTTTCCCCTTTTCCACTTTCCTCTTCTGACTTGCCTCATTTTCTTGTAAATACAAGAATTCATTATATGTAGATGTGTTTGTATTTGTGTGAGCTTCATGGATCCATTTGTTAGGTCATTTTTTTAACAAGGGTCCATCCCATCCTTTTTTTTTTTTTTTAATGTTACATTAAAAAACCATTCTTTTTTCCCCCCACTTATTCTTTGAGGTAGCCCACATCTCTGCCTTCCTGCCTGTCCCCATAGATTAACTTTCCTAACTAAAGCCCACCCCCCTATTTGTGCATTAAAGCCCATTTCTTCTTGTTTATTCAAGGTATCATCCCAGGAATTTCCCTCTTTCCAGATCATATATTTTGCTTTCTATTGGATCACTTCCATCAGCATACCAACATGTTATTTGTTATTTTTTCTCAACAAAAAACCTTCCTCTTGACTGCATTTCCTCCCTCTACTACCATACTTTTTCTTTTACTGTTTTGTAGCAGAATTTCTCTGGAGTTGCCTATAATCATACTATCTCCATTTCCTCTCTCACAATTCTCTTTTGAACTTAACTCAATCAAGCTTTCACCTCCATCACCCTTATTGAAATTTATTGAAATAGCAATCTGTTTTAATGTCTTCCAGGTGACTCTGATGCACACAAAGTTTGAAAACCACTACCCTAGTCTTTGCTCCTACTCTCTGTTCACCAATCCATCTTTCACATGACTGCCAAAATTTACATTCCCTGCTCAAACACAGTCAAAGCAATCATTATCCTGCTTTAAGACCATCAATGGCAAGGAAGGTACAGATGGGTGGAATGGAGAACAGAAAGTAAAAAGTGAGGGTGAAAAACTTCAAGTGGGTTTAACAGTATAAATAGGCACCAAGAAAAGTAATCCAATATGATGGGATTTAGGGTACATGTAGAAGAATGCCAGAGCTGGGGTTGTACAGTTAAGGAAGGACCAAATTGTGACTTCCTAATAAATTGGATTTTATCATATTAGGACTAGCGGAACCTTCAAATGACTAAGCACAAAGGTGACATGATAAGATCTGTACTTGAAAAATCATTAGTGGAAGTTTTTAAGATGAAGTAGAGATATGGCCAACTGGAGGAAGAGAGCCCAACCACAGTCCAGGTAATTAAGAGATTAGTGCCTAAACTAGGAAATCAGTAGTAGTGACAGATGAGTGCATGAGTCCAAGAAATATTTAAGATATTGAATTAACATGGTTGGTGACTTACTGGCTATAAGAATTAAGAGTAAAAAGAGAAATATGACCCTAAAAACCAAGGCTTAAGAATCAGCATTTATCCAGTATTCTGGAATGCATTTCAACTTTATCAAAGTTGTCATATCCATACATCCATCAGTGTAGACTCTTTCTTCGCATCTTCCTAACTGTGCCCATTTTCACTGCCTAACTTCTTTAAAACAGTTTGTTTTGGTTTGAACACACTAACTTTTAAAAAAATCAATTTCATTTCCAAAGGACTCATTAATTCTGGTTTCACTATAAACTGAATTACCTTTTGGCAAAATGATTTAGCTCAGAATGTGATCTACCCTGAAGCTGTGGGAGGGGAAGGGAGGGGATGGTAGGTCCCTGGTCTCAAGGAACTTACTTTCTAGCAAGAGAAGGTAGGAAGACAGAAAAGAAACAATAAACATAATAAGTGATCACCAAGTGAGTCAATGTATATATAGAAGACAAGGACACACAAATATTAACAGGTCTGAGAGAGGAGAAACGGTAAATGAGACAAAGAATGAGAAGGTAAAATTAAGGAGATGATGAGGTGAAAGCAAAATGAAGAAAATTTATCGAAGAGGAGGGACTGAGTGAAGAACTGTGTCAAATGCTGAATAAGGTAGGATGACTAAAATTGACAAATGGATTTAGACTCCCCCCCCCCCCCCCCCCCCCCCCGCATTGCAGCGTTTTATGGTTTTCTAGAGTTTTTGTCGTTTCGTTCTTGCTCCCTGGCGGAAAGTGAAAACCTGAGGTGGAGCACGCGGTCAGGGCGAGGAAAGTCCGTGCGGAGGGGCAGAGGGGCTGGTGGGTTGGGGGCTCCTGTGGCCCGCGTGGCCGTCTCCCTATGTCCAAAGACACCCTGTACAATATAGATGCTCATATAAAATGAAAAAAAAATTTAAATGCTATGAGTTAATCTCTAAATATTATGTACACAGCAATGTACATCTCTGAATAAATTAATACCAATTTGCATATTTTGGGAACCTTAAAGCTTATTTACACAAATTACCATTTATTTCATAAACATCTTTTTTCCCCTGGGGCCTCAAGACAGAGACGTAGACTTTTGGTAACGTGAAGGACAGAAATTTCGATAGAGTGCATTTTTAGAGTTATTACAAGATATATAATGACCTGTATCTGTCATTGCAACATCATTCAGGATAATTCCCAAGTCCTGAAAATGCCCCCAAATTACAGCTCTTTTTCCCTTTCCCTCCCCTCAGAACTTCAGGGGCCACTGCCTACACATCAATCATAACATTTCTTCCATTGCTAGAACCACAATATGTCTATAGCAGAATAACAGTTAAGTCTACTCTAGTCCTTTGTTCATTCGCCAATCATGAGGATTCTGGATGGTGATGCCCACTCTACCTTTAATTGAGAGGGGACTTAGATCCCATGGAGCAGATGGATGGGACTATCTTGCTTGCATTTCCAGACTCTGTTTCTTGAGATGGTCATTGTTCACCTTCATCTCCTTGAAAATTGTTCTGGGTGAATCCAATGAACTGGAGAGTAGGTGTGGCAAATTTGTTGAGATTCAGGGCCCAAATTGTACATGGACAACCCAAAGTTTAAGTCTCTTGGACATACACCTATTAACTCTAGTATTAACTATAGGTTCAAATAGAAGGGGCAGAAGAACCATGTGTAGGGAAACCACAAATGAGTCTAACTCTGTTGAGACAATAAATTAAAAATGCTTTTTTCCACTGGGGAACTCTGGCTTAAGTTCTCTAATGTATATTTTTATTATTATCATGAACAATTTCCAAAAGAGCATTGTGTTCTTCCTTAAAGTGGGTGTTTAGTGACATTGACATCAGATTGTCTTTTCTGTTCCATATTTGACTGTAATTTTAAATTTATGTGTGGTCACTGCGCTTTCAGTTTACCTCAGAGTTTCACTGAAGCCAGAAAATTGTTGTATAGTTCTTGGATAAAATAAAAATTTTCAGTGTTATCAAAAGATATTTGTGCTGTGTTGTTCACTAACAAGTTTTAAAAATGTACTGACTAGTTGTATAAAATGTTCTAGAATTTTTGTTTCTGAGAATTTTCTGTTTGAGGCATTGAGGACCCTGGCCCCATATATATTATTTTTATTTTTATTTCTTGTAAATAGTCTCTTAGACATGTATATGATCCTTCTCTAGTTATGTCATCTTATAGGTTAAAATCCCCAAAAATGTTGACATAGTAATAATTAGTAATAAATAGTAATAATTACCTGCTCTACATGACTTATAGTCAGGATTGTATCCAAAATAATTGAGTAATATTTATCTTTTAAAACCTTATTCAAAGTGATTTTATTTACCACATCTCCTATACTTTCTATTATTTGATTTTGTATGTTATCTTTGAAAATAGTCTGTGATATTATTTTGTTTTGATGTTTATGTTTTGCAAAAATATGGTAAAGCAAAACCATTAATTTTTGTCATAATTTCTGTAAAATTTAAAAATTCCCAATTTTTATGCTCTGAAATTGCATAGAAATTCCCATTTCTATGCAATTTATTGGATGACTCTCTGAACACTAGATCTTACCTCTGCAAAAAGTGAGTCATGTTTATTATGCAATCAACAAATGCAGGTCTATAGTATCCCATTTTCTGTAGAAACATTAATTACTTAAATCTGACCTTAATTTTTTTATTAGAGAAGCTGTGAGTTTACAGAACAATCATGTACGCCATACAGGATTCTCATTTTTAAAAAAAGATTTATTTATTTTTATTTATTTCTCTCCCCTTCCACCCCCCAGTTTGTCTGCTTTCTGTGTCCATTTGCTGTGTGTTCGCTTGTGTTCTTGTCAGCAGCACTGGGAATCTGTGTCTCTTTTTTTGTTGCATCATCTTGCTGTGTCAGCTCTCTCTGTGTGTGGTGCCACTCCTGGGCAGGCTGCACTTCTTTTGCACAGGGCGGCTCTCCTTCTGAGGTGTACTCCTTGCTTGTTGGGCTCCTCTACGTGGGGGACTCCCCTGCATGGCACGGCACATGGGCCAGCTTACCATATGGGTCAGGAGACCCTCGGTTTGAACCCTGGACCTCCCATGTGGTAGACGGATGCTCTATCAATTGAGCCAAATCTGTTTCCCCAGGATTCTCAACATCTCCCCACCACCAATACTTTGCATTGTTGAAATGCAAAGAGCATTGTCAAAACATTACTGCTAACTGTAATCCATATCTTACTTTTGCTGTATTTTTCCCACAAACCATGCAATTAGCAACTCCATGTATTAGTATTGTATACTCATTATAGTTCATGAGAGTACATTCTCATATTAGTACTGTTAACCAATCCACCATCCACCACAGGGTTCCCTGTGTTATACAGTCCTATGCCTTGTACAGTTCATCCAAAGTGTACAGTGATTGGCTCTCACTTTGATCACAGAGTTGTGCTGTCATTATCTGAGTCAATTTTAGAATGTTTTCATTACTCCAGAAGGAAAAAGCCCATACCCTTTTATGTCCCCCTATTGTTGACCCTTGGAATCGATATATTATCTTCTTTCCCATTTTTGTAAAAATATTACAATACTATTGTTAACTATAGTCCATTAGTTACATTAGTTGTATTTTTCCCATATACTTAACACTTTGTAATAGAAGAGAATTCTTGTATTTGTACTATTAACGACAATCCTCAGCCACCACTGAAATCACTGTTTTACAGTCCCTAGATTATCCTGTATCAATTGATAAACTACCCCTTTCAGCCACAATCACTTTTATAAATCAGTAGTATTAGTTACACTCACTATTATGTGTTACAATCAACTCTATTTCCATGCATTTATAAGCCCCTTTATTAAATGTTCTATGTACATGTAGCCTCAGCTCCTCACTCTCAACCCACATTCTATCTCCTGGTAACCTATACTCTAGAGTTTACCTCCATTAGTTTACTCATTGTTATTTAGTTTATTTGGTTATTTAGTCCTTTTGTGTCTGGCTTTTTTCACTCAACATAATATCCTCAAAGTTGATCCATGTAATAAGCATCCTGATTTCATTTCTTCTTACAGCTGAATAGTATTCCCTTGTACGTATATACCACATTTTAAAAATCTATTCATTGGCTGATAGACACTTGGGCTGGTTCCATACTTTAGCAGTTGTGAATAATGTTTCTGTGAACATTGGTGTGCAAATATGTGTTTTAAACCCTGCTTTCAGTTCTTCTGAATATATTCCTAGTAGTAGTATTGTCTGATCATACCACAGATCTATATTTAGCTCCCTGAGGAACCACCAAACCCTTCCACAGAGGCTGCACCATTCTACATTCCCATTAGTGGTGATGGAGAGTACCTATTTCTCCACATCCTCTCCAGCACTTGTAGTTTTTTTTTTTTAATAATGGCCATTCTGTAAAGCATGAAATGATATCTTATTGTAGTTTTCATCTGCATTTCCCCAATAACTAGTGATGTTGAGCATCTTTTCATGTGCTTTTTGGTCATTTGGATTTCCTCTTTGGAAAAATGTTTAGTCAAAGTCTTTTGCTCATTTTTAAATTGGGTTGCTTATGTTTTTATCATTAAGTTTTATGATATTTTTATTATTTTTTTAACTTCATTTTTGAAGAAGTTTTAGATTACAGAAAAGTTACATAGGGGATTCCCATATACCCCACCCCATCCCCTCTCATTTTTTCCCTAATAATAACATTTTACCTTAGTGTGCTATATTTGTTACAATTGAGGACCAATATTGAAACATTGTCCCTAACCATGGTCTAGAGTTTACATAATGGTTAACACTTTACACTGTACAATTTTATAGGTTTTGACAAAATGTATAATGACCTATATCCATCATTGCATTATCATTCAGAACAATTTTAATGCCCTAAAAATGCCTCATCTTACACCTATTCTTCCCTCCACCTCCCCTCAGAAACTCTGGTATCCACGATCTTTATATCAATGTTACAAGTTTTTCCATTACTACAATAATTATAAGTCTACTTTGGTCTATGGTTGTATTGCCCCTTATATTTGTTCATTACTCAGTCTTGAGGATTTGGGAATGGTGAAGCCTGCTCTGCTTCAGATTGTAAGGGGTCTTAGATCTTATCAGGCAAATGGAAGGAACTGCAGTTATAGATAATCTTTGTTTTTTTTAAATTAAATTTAATTTTTTTAAAATTTTTTAAAATTTATTTAATTCCCCTCCCCTCCCCTGGTTGTCTGTTCTCTGTGTCCATTTGCTGCGTCTTGTTTCTTTGTCCGCTTCTGTTGTCGTCAGCGGCACGGGAAGTGTGGGCGGCGCCATTCCTGGGCAGGCTGCTCTCTCCTTCGCGCTGGGCGGCTCTCCTTATGGGTGCACTCCTTGCGCGTAGCGCGGGGGACACCCCTGTGTGGCAGGGCACTCCTTGCGTGCATCAGCACTGCGCATGGGCCAGCTTCACACGGGTCAAGGAGGCCCAGGGCTTAAACCGCGGACCTCCCATGTGGTAGACGGATGCCCTAACCACGGGGCCAAAGTCCGTTTCCCAATCTTTGGTTTTTGGGATGGGTGTTAGTCTGTCATCATCATTTTGTTTGTTGTCCTGGGCAGGTCTCTTTATGTAACATGGAAATCAAACCCTTACTAGAGGAAGCAGACTTGGCCCAATGGATAGGGTATCTGCCTACCACATGGGAGGTCTAAGGTTCAAACCTCGGGCCTCCTTGACCCCTGTGGAGCTGGCCCATGCACAGTGCTGATGCACGCAAGGAGTGCTGTGCCATGCAGGGGTGTCCCCCATGTAGGGAAGCCCCACGCACAAGGAGTGCGCCCCGTAAGGAGAGCCGCGCAGCATGAAAGAAAGTGCGGCCTACCCAAGAATGGCACTGCACACATGGAGAGCTGACACAACAAGATGACACAACAAAAAGAAACACAGATTCCTGGTGCCACTGGTAAGGATAGAAGTGGTCACAGAAGAACACACAGTGAATGGACACAGAGAGCAGATGACTGGGGTGGGGGTGGGGAAGGGGAGAGAAATAAATAAAAAATAAATCTTTAAAAAACAAAACAAAACAAAACAAAAACAAAAAGCCCTTACTAGATATGTGCTTTCCAAATATTTACTCCCATCGTGTATCTGCCTTTTTGCTTTCTTGACAAAGTCATTTGAATGGCAAAAATGTTTAGTTTTGAGGAAGTCACATTTATATACTTTTTTCTTTGGTTGCTCTTGCTTTGGGTTTAAGGTTAAGAAACACCACCTTTCATAAGATCTTGAAGATGTTTCCCTATATTTTCTTCTAGGATTTTTTTGGTTCTAGCTTTTATATTTAATACTTGGGTCCACTTTTAGTTAATTTTTGTATAAGGTTGAGATTTGGGCTCTCTTTCTTTTGGTTGTGGATATCCAGTTCTCCCAAGACCATTTTTTGAACAGACTATCCTGGCCCAGCTGGGTGGGTTTGACAGTCTTGTAAAAAACCACTTGACCTAGATGTGAGGGTGTATTTCTGATCTCTCAGATTGATTCCATTGGTCAATTTGTCTGTCTTTATGCCAAAACCATGTTTTTTTTTTTCCTTTTTTCTTTTTTTAACTACTGTAGTTAAGAGCTATGCTTTAGAGTCAGGAAGTATGAGTCCTCTAACTTTGTTCTTTTTAAAGATATTTTGGCTATTCTAAATAAGTTTGATGATTGACTTTTCCATTTCTGTAATAAAAAGTATTGAAATTTTTACTGGGATTGAATTGAATCTGTAAATCACTTTGGGTAGAAATGACATCTTAAAGATATTTAGTTTTCCAATCCATGAACATGGACTTCCATTTGTTGAGGTCATCTCTGATTTCTTTTAGCAAAGTTTTGTAGTTTTCTGAATACAGGTCCTATATGTCCTAGGAAGTTTATTCCTAAATATTTGATTATTTTTAGTGGCTATTATAAATGGAAATTTTTTATTGACTTCTTCCTCATATTGCTCAGTAGTAGTGTATAGGAACACTACTGAATTATGTGTATTCAGCCACTTTGCTGAAGTCATTTATTAGCTCTAGTATCTTTGTTGGGGATTTCTTTTTGGATTTTCTAGGTATAGGATCATATCATCAGTGTATAGCGAGAATTTTAGTTTTTCTTCTCCTCATTTGAGTGACTTTCATTTTTCTTGTATGATTACTCTAGCTAGAACTTTTAGCACAATATTGAATTACAGTGGTGGTGATGGGCATCCTTGTCTTGTTCCAGAACTCAATGGGAACACTTTCAGTCTTTCACCATTGAGTAAAATATTAACTCTGAGTTTTTCCTATATGCACTTATTCATATTGAGAAAGTTTCCTTATGTTCCTATCTTTCAGAGTGTTTTTATCAACAAAGTCATTTTTTAAAATACCTTTTCTGCATAATTGAAAGGATCATGTAATTTTTCTTCTTTGATTTATTAATATAGTGTATTACACTGATTGATTTTCTTGTGTTGATCCACCATTGCACTCCTGGGATAAAACTCACTTGATCATGATGCGTAATCCTTTTTACTTTGCTTTTGGATTCAATTAGAAAGTATATTGTTGAGGATTGTTGCATCTATATTCACTAGAGAAATTGGTCTGTAATTTTCTTCCTGGTTAATTCCCCCTTTTATTAATGAACAATGACCTTCCTTGTCCCTAATAACTGCTTTGCTTTTAAAGTCTATTTCATCTGGTATAAGTATAGTTACTCCAGCTTTTTTTTTTCTTTTTCTGCATGTGTGAAATATCTTCTTCTAGCCTTTCATTTTCTATCTATTAGTATCCTTGCATCTAAGGCAAGTCTCTTGTAGACAGCATATAGATGACTCATATTTTCTTATCCTTTCTGCCAGTCTGTCTTTTGATTGGAAAGTTTAATCAGTTACCATTCAGAGTTCTCATTTCACCCATTTTGACCTTTGAATTTTATCTGTCATTTTATTTTTGCCACTTTTTGCACTTTTAGTTACTTTTACTGATGTATTCTTCATTTCTCGGTTCTCATCTAAGGCTCTCTCTCTCTTGTTTTTTCTTTCCAGACTGCAGTACTCTCTTTAGTATTTCCTACAAAGCTGGTTTCTTGGTTACAGACTCTCTCAGTTTCTGTTTATCTGTGATTATACTAAATTTGTCCTTATTTTGAAAGAAAATCTTGCTGGATATAAGATTCTTGACTGGCAGTTTTTCTTTTTCAGTATCTTAAATATATCATACCATTGCCTTCTTGCACCATGGTTTTGATGAGAAATCACCACTTAATTTTTTTTGGCATCCTTTGTATGTGATGAATCACTTTTCTTTTACTACTCTCTCAGAATTCTCTCTTTGTCTTTGGCATTTGGCACTCTGATTAGTTTGTGTTTCAGAGTAGCTCTATTCAGATTTATTCAGATGGGAGTACATTGTGCTTTGTGGACATGGATATCTTTGTCCTTCAGTAAGGTTGAGAAATTTTCTACCATTGTTTCCTCAAAAATTCCTTCTGCCCCCTTTCCCTTCTCTTTTCCTTCTGGGACACCCATGACACATATGTTTGCATATCTCTTGCTATTAGCTAGTTCCCTTAGACCCTTTTCAATTTTTCCATTCTTTTCTTTTTCAGTTCTTTTTAATGTTTGCTTTCAGAGGCCTTGTCTTCAAGCTCACTGATCCTTTCTCTGGCCTCTTCAAAGCTGTTCAAATCTCTTTAGCCATCTTATTGAATTTGTTAAGGAGATTTGTTTGAATATCTATGATTAGTTGTCTCAACTCCTTTATGTCATCTGGAGACTTATCTTTGGCCTTAACTGGGCCATATCTTCCTGTTTCTTGGTATGGATTGTAATTTTTGTTGGTCTTGGCATCTGATTTATTAGATATATTTATTCTGGGCACAGTTTCTCTCTTTAGTCTAGGGCTTTCTATTTGATTGACTTTGTGCTACAGCCCCTCTTTGATACTTGGTTCAAATTAATTTGGAACTTTACAGTGGCTCATGTTTAGCCAATCTGAACTTTTTCTACTCTTTTTCATCTGTTTCTTCCCTTTTCTCCCTTGTTGATTGTCGAGTAGGAGCCAAGGATGCAGTTGGTGCTATGAGCCATGGAGACTGAAGCTGTCCACATGGCCCCAGAATCTGATGAAGTTTCTCTTACTTTTCTCTCCTATTAGGGGTAGGGATGGAGCCACAGCCTTGTGCGGTAATCCAAGCTGTGCAGACCATCTGTAGTTGCCTGGAGAGACTGCTGAAGCACCATGTCCCTTCCTCCCCTGCCTGGGGTGGGGACAGAGCTGCAGGTGTGGGTAGCAAACGAAGCTTGGGGGTCAAAACTGACTGCAGTTGCCCAGGTAAACTGATGAAGTGCCAGGCCCCCTCCTTCCATATAAGGGGTGGGAATGGAACCTCAGGAGTGCCCAACAATCTAGTCTGTACATGTAAGAAGTGACTGCTATTGCCCAGAGAGAATGAGGGAGTACTGTCCCTCCTTCTGCTCTGTCAGGGGCAGGGATGGAGCCATAGATGTGTCCAACAATCTATTTTGTGCAGTTGAAATCAGCTGCAGTTGCCCAGAAAGGCTGAGGGAATGCAGTCCCTTCTCCTTCCCTGTCAGGGGCAGGGATGGAGCCATAGGAGTGCCCCCAAAGCTGGTCCCTGTTAGCTAAAAGTGCCTGTAGTTTACCAGAGAGGTTGGGGAAACAGTGCCCCCTTCCTATCCTGTCAGGGGAGGTAGGGATGGAGCCACAGGTGCCCAACAATCTATTCCATGTGGCCCAAAGGTAACTACAGTTGCCCAGAGAGGCTGGTGCAAATTCCCCCAGCTTCCTCCCTGCCAGAGGTGGGGCTGGAGCCCAGGCTAGGGCAGCAACCTGACATGGGTGAAAAAAAGCCAGCCCCTAATGTCATTGTGATTTTCAATCAGCCTGGCTTCTCCTTATTCTGGGGATGGAGTTAAAATGGAGCTTACAAGCCTCTTCCCAACTTGGACATGTTCAAATTTTAGCTTTTGTTAGGATTAGACTTTAGACAGCTGAATTTAGTAATCAGTACCTGAAGTTGGTGCTTGACCATCTCTTCCTTCTCCATTTTTAGGAAATGCCAGCCAGGGAATAGCTTCAGCCAGGGAATAGCTCCCGAGGCAGTTTGTGCCATCAGTGGGGGATGGGTACCAGCCTCCGCAGTATGGAGTGCTCTACTCATAAATCTTCACTGCAGATGGGCAGTCTTCTTGCATTCTTCCAAAGATTTTGCAGGGTCTTCCTCTGGTCTCCTGGGCCCCCCTAACAGGTGCTTTAGATAGCTCTGAGTCATTACTAATTGCACTGTAGGACTAGCTGACTCTTGGGAGTTCCTTACTCTAATGCCATCTTGACCCTCCCTCTTCATAAGTTTTTGATGATTGTTCCAATATCTTTACTTGTGATTGGTTCGTTGAGGTCCTCTATTTCTTCTAGGGTCAATGTGGGTCGTTCATGTGTTTCTAGGACTTTGTCCATCTCGTCTGTGTTGTCTAGTTTAGTAGTGTACAGTTATTTGTAGTATCCTCTTACAGTCTTGTCTGTCTCTATGGGGTCAGTAGGAATGTGCCCCCCCACCCATCATTCACAATTTTGTTTATTTGCATCTTCTCTCTTTTTTCTTTGTCACTGTAGCTAAGGGTTTGTTGATTTTGTTGATCTTCTTAGAGAACCAACTTTTGGGTTTATTGATTCTCTGAATTTTTTGTTTGTTATCAGTTTCATTTATTTCTGCTCTAATCTTTGTTATTTCTTTCCTTCTGCATGCTTTGTAGTTATTTCGCTCTTCTTTTTCTAGCTCCTCCAGGTCTGCAGTTAGGTCTTTGATTTTAGCTCTTTCTTCTTTTTTAGTGTAGGCATTTAGGGCTATACATTTCCCTTTCAGCACTACCTTCTGAATCCCAAAGGTTTTTTTATTTTTTATTTTGAGTTAGGCCAGTAATTTATTCAGATAAGGAGGGAAGAGAAATGGGAGAAAATAACAGATCATGGTTCCCACATAGAAAGGAAGGGGCTGAAAAGTGATAAAGCAGACTGATTCACTGGCTACAATTTCCTATTATAGATTATAAATGCCCAGGTTTTACTTGCATGTTGATCCATGTGGGGGACATGGTGAGAGCAGGGTGAAGAAGGCAGGTACAGGCACATGGACTGGCACCAGGACAGGCACTGGGACAGGGTGAAGGCAAGGAAGAGTGAATTCAGGCCTTGTGCCTGCTTTTTGAACTGTTAATTATTCCACCCCTTTGCTAATGGCATACGAGGAGCCCCAGCTGTTTACTGTTTTGGTTGGTTACCCCACCCACCAATCCCCCATGAGGGCCCAATAATAAAGTCCTTGGGGAATATCTGGGGCTTCTCCTGGCTGCTGGAGGAACTCTTGTTCTGAATGGCAGAATCTTGGGCGGTGGGGGGGAGGGGTCCTTCTAGCAGCCATCTTGGGGTTATTGATGTCCACGTAGACTTCTTGCCAGGTTCCAGATCTGTCTATTGATTCCCTATCTTATTAACTGGCTTCATTTTGCCCTCCCAAAGGTTTTGATATGTTGTGCTCTCATTTTCTTTCTCTGGAGATATTTACTGATTTCTCTTGAAATTTCTTTTTTGACTCATGAATTATATAAGATTGTGTTGTTTAATCTCCATATATTTGTAGATTTTTGATTTTTATGTCTATTATTGAGTTCCACTTCATGCCATTATGGTCAGAGAAATTTTCTTTGGATAATTTCAATATTTTAAACTTATTGAGACTTGCTTTGTGAACCAACATATGGTCTATCCTGGAGAAAGAGCCATGAGTGCTTAAGAAGAATATGTATACTGTTTTGGAGTGTAATGTTCTATATTATCTGTTAGAGCTAGTTTCTTTACAGATTATGTGAGGTCTTTTTTCCTTATTGATCCTCTGTCCAGATATTCTAGCCAATGAGTGGTATGTTGGAGTGTCCAACTATTATTGTAGAGACATTTATTTCTCTCTTCAACTTTGCCAGTGTTTGCCTCAGGCATTTTGGACACCCAGGTTAGATGTTATATCTTATTGGTGAATTGCCCCTTTTATAAAAATATCATGATCTTTTTCATCTCTTGTAATAGTTTTGCATTTAAAATCTATTTTGTTCAGTATTTGTGTAGCTACTCCAGCTCTTTTTTGGTTACTATTAATTATGTGGGGAATGTCTTTTCCAACTTTTCACTTTAAGTCTGAGTGTGTCCTTGAGTATAAGGTTAGTCTCTTGTAGACAGCATGTAGATGGCTTATAATTTTTATCCATTTTGCCACTCTGTCTTTTGATTGGGAAATTCAATCTATTAACTTTCAATGTTATTACTCTAAAGGCATTATTTACTTCATCTCTTTTATCCTCTGGCTTAGTGTTATCATATCATAATATTGTCATGCTGGAGATTTGGGCCCAAAGGGTATCAGGAATCGGGGAAATGTGAGGGACGAAACGGGGTCCCTGTTAAGGGATGAGCGGGGTCCCTGTTGCGGGACGAGTGGGATCCTGTTGTGGGACGAGCGGGGTCCCTGTTAAGGGACGAGTGGGGTCCCGTTGTGGGACGAGAGGGTTCCCTGGCATGGGGAAGAAAGCCTCGTACGGCCGCTGAGGCTTCCCTCGGGGGCTCCGAAGGCGTGGAGGGCGCACGACCCAGGAAGAAGTCGCGGAGACAGGCTGATGGCACAAGTCTGGTTTATTGCGGAGGGGGATGCAGATTTATAGGATTGGGGAGTGGTGTGGCGGGTTCTGATTGGCTAGGGCAAATGCTGTTTCCATATAAGGCAATGTTCTGGCATTGGGCTAGTGATTGGCCAGTAGAGTATGTGCTAACTCTTGATAGGCTGACACTGTTACTAAGCTGATAGGTGGTTGTAAGCTGTTGCTGGGCAAACAGCGTACTAAGAGATTAGGTTTAAGGGAGGGGACAGGGGAAGTGAGAGCTGGGCTAGGCGGGAGATAGGAAGGGGGAGGGCGGTGCCGGCTAGCCGTTAGCAGCAAAGGCCTAGTCAGGCGTGGTCACCTTGTCTAGGCCCAGTGGGCAGAGGCGGTGTCACCTCTTGCCACACTGTTTGCCACTGAGGCAAGCCGGGTGCCCCTCCTCCCACAGAAACGGACTTTGGCCCAGTGGTTAGGGCGTCTGTCTACCACATGGGAGGTCCGCGGTTCAAGCCCCAGGCCTCCTTGACCCATGTGGAGCTGGCCCATGCGCAGTGCTGATGCGCGCAAGGAGTGCCCTGCTACACAGGGGTGTCCCCCGCGTAGAGGAGCCCCATGCGCAAGGAGTGCACCCATAAGGAGAGCCGCCCAGCACGAGGGAGGGAGCAGCCTGCCAAGGAATGGCGCCGCCCACACTTCCCATGCTGCTGACGACAACAGAAGTGGACAAAGAAACAAGACGCAGCAAAAAGACACAGAAAACAGACAACCGGGGGAGGGGAGGGGAATTAAATAAATAAAAAATAAATCTTTAAAAAAAACAAACAAACAAAAAAAACCCACAAAGGGTATCAGGAATGAAAGAAAGAAAAAAAGGACAATGAAAGAAAGAGAAAGAGAGAGCTGGGATCGGGGGTCTGCTAGTAAAGACTCATCAGACAACTTTATTTTTTCCAAGGGGTTCTATATATACCCCAGTCTACGTGAGAAAAAGCAGCAACATGCAGTTAACTATCAACATTACTCTTAGTCTAAGGAATTAAAAAAATCTTATCTCAAGGTACAAAGTCTAAGTGTTCTATTTACTACAAAATGTTGTCTGCTCATCTTTTCCTTCAGCCTTTAACAGCTTCATCCTGTTTGTTGGGAACTCTTAATTACCACATTCCTTAGGTTGCAGGTGTAGCCATGGAAACAGCACATCTCTCCTTGTGAGACCACTGTGCTTCAGTTTCCAACACCGTCAGTCTTTTTAACCTTTTATTTACCCTTCCTAATAATCTTTGTTTCTACACTCTTTCCCAAGTCTCTCATTCCTGTCTTTTCCTTTCATGCTGCAGCACTCCATTTAGTATCTCTTGCAGACCTGGTCTCTTGGTGATATATTCTCTCAGTTTTCTTATCTGTGAAGACTTTAAGTTCACCCTCAATGCTGAAGGACAGTTTTGACAGTTAAGAGAATACTTGCCTTACAGATTTTCTCTTTCAGTACCTTCAATATATCATAGTACGCCTTCTTGCCTCCATGGTTTTTGATAATAAATCAGCACTTAATCTTATTGAGCATCCCTTGTATATGATGAATTAATTGCTTTCCTCTTGCTGCTTTTGGATTTCTCTCTTTATCTCTGGCATTTGACATTCTAAATAGTAGGTATCTATTTAGAATAGATCTGTTCAGATTTATTCTGTTTGGGGTGAGTTGTCCTTGGATATTTATTTTTATGTCTTTCATAGGGTTTGGAAAAATTTAGGGCATTAGTTCCTCAAATATTCTTACTGCCCCTTTCTCTTCTCTTCTGTGACACCCATGCTGTGTATGTTTGTATGTTTCATGCTGTCATTCAATTCCCTGAGACCCTGTTCAATTTTTTTCCATTCCTTTTTCTCTCTATTCTTCTGTCTTTTCACTTCCTCATACCTTGGACAATTCAAATCTGCAGTTATATGCCTTTAATATATTTTTATTCTTGTCCATTGTCTGATTCCCATAAACTCTGTTACTTTTCTTGGCAAGCTTTCAAATTCTTCTTTATGCTCACCCAATATCTTCTTAATATCCTTTATCTTTATTCAGATTTTCCTTTAGCTCCTTGATTTGATTTAGGAGATTTTTTGTGAACATGATTGATTAGTTAGTTGTTTTAAATCCTGTGTCTTGCCGGGACTTTTAATTTGTTTCTTTGGTTTGACCATATCTTCTTGTTTCATAGTATAACTTGTAAATTTTTGCTGCTATCTAGCCACATGATTATGCTAATGAGTTTACTCTGATGGTCAATTTCTCTTCCATGCTTAGTGGTTTTTCCACATCTCTTCTTTGATTTTTTGGTTCAACTTACTCTAAAACTTTTAAGTTATCAAAACTGGGCCAAGATCCTTCTAATGGGTGCAGACCAGATCCAAGGGGGCCTGGGAATAAGGACTAAGACTCCAATAAGTCTTGTTTTCCTTTATTTTTCCAGTCTGCCAGCAGATGGCGCTCTTTGGCAAGTCTTTCCACATAAGATGATTCTTTCAACCTTGTGGCAGTTTTATGAATCCCAAAAAGAGAAAGGTTATGTTTTTGAACTAATCCATTCCTGTGGGTGTGAGATCCTTTTGATTGGTCTACATCAGTGAGGTTTGACTCAGGTTTAGTCTCTGTCCTCTAACAAGAGTTGAGATAAATGGAGACACACACAAGAGAAAAAGGAAGCTGCCATATTTGATCACATTTTGATATGAGAGAAAGGACTCTAGTGTCACCCACAACTGAGCTCAAGGAGAGAAGCCCCAGGAGGCTCAAAGAGCTGGGGCTTGATATGCCTGATAGCTCATAGCTGAACTTAGAAAGAAAGCGGAGCAGATAAGACTGAGAGAAGTGGCCTGGAAAGAGACAAACCCTAAGTCTGGTTGTCCACAGCTGAGCTCTGGAAGACAGCAGATTCTGGAGGGGATGGCAGAGATAGGCAGCCATCTTTGCCACATTGCAGGACATCAGAAGCAGCAGTAGCTCACCTAAGAGAAATTGCACTCAGCCCTCTGTTGTACCCTCCATCTTCTCTGAGAGGAGTATGTCTGTTCGTCTCTCAGTTGACCTCTGAGATTTTACCAGGGCTGTTTGCTTTGAAGGTGAGTGATGGGCACCATTACTGGCCATGGGGACTGGTAACTCATGGTTTTCTTTTCAGCTGCTTTGTCTCCCTGTCCCCACTACCTCCTTGATGATGCATGCAGCACTTTCCTGGTCTGCACAGCCTCCAAAGCCACTCCTTTGGACAGTTTCTGCCCCTCCTCTGCTGTTTTTGCAAGAGAGGTGAGCCCTGCCTACCTTCTCTGAAGCCATCTTCCTACATCCCCTGACATTAACTTTTAATGTTTAACACTATTGATGTACATTTCACTATATGTGTGTTGAAGGTGTGATAAATGCTGATTTACACATCAGTTTAATAAGAGATATCATTTTTTAAAATAAAAATTAATGACCTTGTACTCTTGACTTGGTAGCAAGAGTTTATTCAATTAAATGGATTTTTTCTTGTCTTCAATTTTAGCCTGAAATTCTTCACTTATGGGTGATATAGAAGCAGAAAGTAAACTTACATCCTTTCCATCAGTGATACATTTTGCTGAATCTAGTAGCTCTAAAATAATTTCCCCACCCCACCATTCCACCTTTCTTCCCTGAAAGGTCATTTAATGATCCAAATAATTTTCCCTCATATTCTCTCTAACAGTTTTATTTCTTGTATCTCATTAGATAATTTTTAGAATTTTAAAAACTTATAAAATACTATAAAGTATTATTTTAACTTAGAATTTATAACATTTCAAAATAATTTTTATATGTAAGAAACTGCTACATTTTAACAATGTTATTGTTTGTACAATTTTCTTTGAGATTGCCAATGAATAAACAATTGCTTAAATACAACTAGCAGATAAAATACCCAATGCTATAGAGAAGTTAAAGTAGGACAAGATATAATTTTCACTGGTTGACTTTAATAATCTTTGATATAAAAGACAAGAGAGTAAGGTGCTAACTAGAGGGGCTTATCAGTTTTTTTTTTAACTTTCTTTTGAGATGGAAGCAACTGGAGGAAGTTTAAGTGTACCTGTAGAAAAGGAGACAACGAAGAGATATCAAAAAGAGAATGTAATTGATGCAGCAGAGTTTTGGGGGGCAGCTTGGAAAAGGAATTATCACTAGAAAAGAAGAGACATGCCTCTTTCACTGAGGAAAATTGATGGGAGCAGATACATTTTGTTTATTTTTAGCAATCAGTAAATATTGTGTGTGTTCTGACTACTAACTAGCCATTCCCTCCTCTCTTTCCCTCTTCTTGGCCCTTGCTATTCCAGCTACTCCTTGCTATTCCTTGCTACTCCTTTAAGTTAGGACAATTAATAATCCTACAATGGCCTCTGTTGAAGTAAAAGAGTCACATGAATCTCACTTTATATCAAAAGCTAGAAATGATTAAGTTTAGTGATGAAGGTCACTGAAAGCTGAGATAGGTCTAAGGCTAGGCCTCTTATATCAAACAGTCAAGAAGTGAATGCAAAGGAAAAGTTCTTGAAGGAAATTGTAAGTGCTACTCTGGTGAACACATGAATGATGAGAAAGCAAAACAGTCTCATTGCTGATACAGAGAAAGTTTTGGTGGCCTATGAAGAAGATCAAAACAGCCTCAGCATTCTTTTAAGTCAAAGACTAATCCGGAATAAGTCCCAAATACTTTTCAATTATATGAAGACTAAGAGAGGTGAGGAAACTGCAGAAGAGAAATTTGCAGCTAGCAAAGGTTAGTTCATGAGGTTTAAAGGAAAGAAGCCATCTCCTTAATATAAAAGTGCAAGGTGAAGCAGCAGGTGCTTAGGTAGAAGCTGCAGCAAGTTATCCAGAAGATCTAGCTGAGAGCACTGAAGAAGGTGGCTAAACTAAACAGATTTTCAATGTAGATGAAACAACCTTCTATTGTAAGAAGAAGCCATTTAACACTTTAATAGCCAAAGAGGAGAAATCAATGCCTGGCTTTAAAGTTTTGAAGGACCGGTTGACTTTCTTATTAGAGACAATGCAGCTGGTGACTTTGAATTGAAGCCAATGCTCATTTACCATTCCAAAAATCCTAGGGCCCTTAAGAATTATGCTAAATCTACTTTGCTTGTGCTCTATACATGGAACAACAAAACCTGGATGACAGCACATCTGTTTACCACATAGTTTACTGATTATTTTAAGCCCAATTTTGAGACCTACTGCTAAAAAAGAGATTCCTTTCAAAATATGACTGCTTATTGAAAGTGCACTTCGTTACCCAAGAATTCTATGGACATGTACAACAAGCTTAATGTTTTTTTTCATGCTTGCTAGCACAACTTCCATTCTTCACCCCAAGGGATTATTTGGGTTTCAAGCCTTATTATTTAAAAAATATGTTTCATTAGGATGTAACTGCCAATTGTGATTCCACTGATGGATCTGAGCAAAGTCAATTGAAAACCTTATGGAAAGGATTCACCATTATAGATGCCTTTAAGAACATTCGTGATTCATGGGAGAAGGTCAAAATAGCAATATTAACAGGAATTTGGAAGAAGTTGGTTCCAACCCTCATGGATGACTTTGAGTAGTTCAAGACTTCAGTGGAGGAAGTCACTGCAGATGTGGTGACAACTAGAATTAGAAATGGAGCCGGAAGATGTGAATTGTTACAATTAAAATTTTGTTGGATGAGGAGTTGCTTCTTATGGATGAGCAAAGAACATGTTTTTTTTTCCAAAAAGCAGTTTTATTGAGATATATTCGGGTATCATAAAATCCATCCAAATTGTACATTCAATGGCTTTTGGTATATTTTAGTTTGCTAAAAACTACTGGGAACAATATATCAGAAATGGATTGGCTTCTACAATGGGAATTTATTAGGTTAAAAGCTTCAGTTCTGCATCTGTAAAAATGCCCAAATCAAGGCATCATCAGAAATGCTTCTCACCAAAGATTGGCTGCTGGCAATCCTGGACTCTTGTGGCAAGGCACAGTGGCAGTTCTGCTGAGGTCCCTTCCCCTCCAGGCTCACTTTGTCTCTGAACTTAGTTGTGGACCATCAGGCATATGGCAGGGTTCACTCATCTCTCTGTTTTCTCCTGTCCTCTGGGTCTTGCTGCTTCACAACTTCTTGTTCTCTGTTGGCCTTCTCTCTTAGCCTATTAGGGGCCTCTTTGTCTTTCCAGCTTTTTCCCTGTGTGTCTGCTGCTTTTAGTCCTCTGTTTATAAAGGAGGACCTATCTTGGGTCACGCAATCTAATCAAAGGCCCTGATTAGAAGTAATTTAATCAAGAGTTCCCACTTAAAATAGGTTTATATATACAGGACTGGATTAGCTCTAAGGGCATTATCTTTTCTGGGATCCATAAAAGCTTCAAACTGTCACATGGTGTAATCACAAACGTGTGCATTCATCACCAAAATCAATATTAGAGCATTTTCATTACTCCAAAAGAAAATTCCCCCACCCCTTAGCAGTCAGCTCTCAATCCTTCTATCCTTTCCCTACCATACACATCCACTAATCTAATTCCATCTTTATAAATTTATTTATATTTACAATTTATATAAATGGAGTTGAACAATGTGCAGTACTTTGTGTCTGGTTTCTGTCACTTAGGATAATTCTCTCTCTCTCTTTTACATTTGATAAAAAGATATTCCTATATTACTATTCATTACAGTCCATAGCTTGCTTTAGGTGCATTTTAGCTCAAATACGACCTTATTATTAACATCTTGTAATAGTAAAATAAATTAATTCTTCTGATTCACGGAATAACATTGTTATATTTGTATTATTTACCACACATCATCTGCAACAGGAGTCACTATGCTATACAATGCCATGTTTCATCCTTCAGTCAACCACAGTCATGCTCCTATATTAGTGCTACTAGTTACATTCACTCTAATGTGCTATTATAACCTCTCTCCAATTCCAAACATTTAAAATCAACCTTATTACAAATTCTGCACAAATTAATCCTATTCTCCCCATTCTCTTTCCTTATTCTGTCTTCTGATGACCAATCTTCTAGCTATTAACCCCATGAGTTTGCTTATTTTGTTTAGTTCGTATTAGTGAGATCATACAAAGTATGTTATCTGTGGTATTTGGTATAATCACATAATTATGCATTCATTTCTTCAGTCACTATTAGAGCATTTTCATTATTCCAATAATTATATTAATAAAAAGCAAAAAACAAACAAACAAAAAAACTCATCACCATTCAGTCTTTCTAAGCTTCCCCTCCCATACATAGTGGCTATTCTTTTTCCTTCTCTCTAGTATATTTGTATTATATTTTATAATTACCCTTATTGGATATGTGATTTGTAGATATTTTCTCCCATTGCGTCTGCCTTTTCATCCTTTTGACAAAGTCCTTTGAGGTATAAAAGTATTTAATTTTGAGGGGGTCCTGTTTATCTATTTTTTCTTTTTGTGCTTGTGCTATTGATAAAAGGTTTAAGAATGTACCACCTACTACATAACTTAAAGATGTTTCCCTACATTTTATTCTAAGAGTTTTATGGTCCTACCGTTTATATTTAGGTCCTTGATCCATTTTGAGTTACATTTTATATAAAGTGAGAGAGAGGGTCCTCTTTCTTTTGGATATGGATATTCAGTTCTCCCAGCACCATTTGTTGAATCAACTGTTCTGGTCCAGCTTGGGGGGCTTGACAGCCTTGTCAAAAATTACTTGACTGTAGATGTGAGGATCTGTTTCTGAGTTCCCAATTCCTTTGGTCAATCTGTCTGTGTTTATGCCAGTACCATGCTGTTTTTACCACTGTAGCCAAGTAATATGCTTTAAAGTCAGGAAGCAACAGTCCTCCAACTTCATTCTTCTTTTTTAAGACATTTTTTGCTATTTTGGGCCCCGTACTCTTCCAAATAAGTTTTTTGCAAGATTTATTTTATTTATTTCTCTCCACTCCCCCTTGTTGTTTGCAGTTGCTGTGTCTGTTCATTGTGTGCTCATCTTGTGCTTGTCTTCCTTTTAGGAGGCATCAACAACTGAACCTGGCACCTTACATGTGGGAGGGAGGTGCCTAATTGCTTGAGTCACCTCTGCTCCCTGCTTCATTGTTTTTCATTTTGTTTTCCTCCATGTGTCTCTTGTTGTATCATCTTGTTGCATTAGCTCACTGCGCCAGCCCATTACATCAGCTCTCTCTCTTGCTCATCTTCTTTAGGAGGCCCTGAGAACCAAACCTGGGACATCCTGTGTGGTAGGTAGGAGCTCAATTGCTTGAGCCACAACTGCTTCCCCCAAATAAATTTTTTTTTAAAGATTTACTTTTTATTTATTTCTCTCTCCCCTGCCCCCAGTTGTCTGCTCTCTGTGTCCATTTGTTGTGTGGTCTTCTGTGTCTGCTTGTATCCTTGTCAGTGGCACCAGCAATCTGTGTCTCTTTTTGTTGCATCATCTTGCTGTGTCAGCTTTCTGTGTGTGCAGTGCCACCTTGGGCAGCACTTTTTTTCTTGCTGGGCGGCTCTTCTTATGGGGCACACTCCTTGTGTGTGGGGCTCCCCTACATGGGGAACACCCCTGTGTGGCACAGCACTTCTTGTGTGCATCAGCACTGTGCATGGGCCAGCTCATCACATGGGTCAGGGCACCCTGGGTTTGAACCTTGGACCTCGCATGTGGTAGGTGGATGCTCTATCCATTGAGCCAAATCCACTTCCCCCAAATAAATTTGATAGCTGGCTTTTCTATTTCTGCAAAGTAGGCTGTTGGGATTTTTATTGGGATTGCATTGAAATTGTAAATCTGTTTGGGTACAATTGACATCTTAATGATATTTACTCTTTTAATCCATGAACATGGAATGTTCTTCCATTTATTTAAGTATTCTTCAGTTTCTTTAAGAAATGTTTTGTGGTTTTTTGAATAAAGGTCCTTTATGTCCTTGATTAAATTAATTCCTAAATATTTGATTCTTTTAGTTGCTATTACAAATGGATTTTTTTCCCTGATTTCCTCCTCAGATTGATCAATCATGTATAGAAATGCTACTGATTTTAATCTATTAATCTTGTATCCTACCACTTTGCTTAACTTGTATATTAGGTCTAATAGCTTTGTGTGATTTTTCATATAGGATTGTATCATCAGCACATAGTACAAGTTTTACTCTTTCATTTCCCATTTGGGTGCTTTTTATTTCTTTATCTATCCTAATTGCTCTAGCTAGAACTTCTAGCACAATATTGAATAACAGTGGTGACAGTGGGCATCCTTGTCTTTTTCCTGACCTCAGCGGGAAAAATTTAGCCTTTCACCATTGAGTATGGTGCCAGCTGTAGGTTTTTAATATATCTACTTTACCATTTTGAGAAAGCTTCCTTGTATTCCTATCTTTTGGAGTACTTTTATCAAGAAAGAGTGCTTTATTTTGTCAAATGCCTTTTCTGCATCAATCGAGAGGATCCTGTGATTTTTTTTTATACAAAATTATTTTGTTAGAGATCAATATTGGAGGCAATTTCAAATAGATAACAGCTGAGAAATCTTCCTAAATTAGCATAATATATTCTTAGATTGAATAAAAGACTCTGGGGAAAAGTATACACAAATAAATCCAACTTGACTGAAACTAAAGAACCCAAAACAAATTAAATGCAACCTGAGAGAAATAAGAAAAAGAGATTAAGGAACAAAAATCCAATAGCAGACTTTGTGCCCATAAAAATACAGGCCAGGGAAATGGGTGTGGCTCAACCAATTGGGCTCCTGTCTACCATATGGGAGGTCCAGGGTTAGATGCCCAGGGCCTCCTGGTGAGGGCAAGCTGGCCCATGCAGAGTGTCAGCCCATGCAGGAATGTGGCTCTGTGCAATAGAGTCACCCTGCATGAGAGTGCTGCCTTGTGCGGGAAAAGTCGTCCTGTGCGGGAGTGCTGGCCTATGCGGAGAGCTGGCTGCAGCAGGATGACGCAACAAGAGACACAGAGGAGAGCAAATAAGATGTAACAGAATGGGGAGCTATGGTGGTGCAAGAGAGTAATCGCCTCTCTCCCTCTCTGGAAGGTCCCAAGATTGGTTCCTGGAGCTGCCTAATGAGATGGATACAGAGAGCAGACAATGGGGGGGATGGGGGTGTGTGGAGAAATAAAATAAATCTGAAAAAAAAAAAAGGCCAGATGATAATGAAATATTTCCAAATTGTGGCGAGAAAACAATTTCCAACTTAGATTAAAATTACCAACTTAATTATTATTCAAGAATGAAGGCATTATGGGATTATACTAAATACTATTGATTGCACACTTTGGATGAATTGTATGTCCTGTCAATATGTATCAATTATATTGATTTGTCAAAAAAAAAAGAATTTTACTGACACCACTTCTTTTGTCACTGTGGTTTTCAACTTTATCATATTTAATGCTCCCAGTTGAGTGACTGAATACATTTACATGCTTATCGACTAAAAAATAATTTCTATGGAGGACTTATGTTGTGTAAAACTGCTACTGTTATAAGAAATGGATATTTATTTACATGCTGGTTTGCTTTCCTGTGGATTTCTATGTTTACTAAAAGCTAAATGGCAAAGATTTCTGCATAATTCCTGCATCCTTCAGGTTGTTGTAGCATTATCTCTTGATGTCTGGCAAGACCCCTTAGTGAACACTGCTAAATTTCTTACATAAGAAATTTCTCTGGTATGAGTCCATTGACATAAAGTGAGAGATGTATTTGAACTGAGAGATGTCCCAAAATTATTATATTCATAAGATTTCTTTTATGTATGAGTTAGTACATGCTTTAGAAATGATTCTTATTGCCTTGGCTCTTTCTCACATTTGTTACATATAGAGGATTTTTCTCCAGTGTGGATTTACTTATGTCAGTAAAGTAATTTATACTAGTTAAAGGCTTTCCCACAATGACAGCATCAGTGGGGTTTCTCTCCAGTGTGAACCCTGAATGGGCAGTTGAAGACCTTCCCATATTCACTATATTCACAGGACTTTTCTATAATATAAATTTTCTGATGGCTAAAATTACTTTGACAAATACTGCAGTCATTGGTTTCTCTCCAGTATGATTTCTTACATGTAAAGTGATTCATATGACCTAAAGTCTTTTCTACACTTACCTCCATTCTGTGGGCCCTGGGATGGTGATGTCCACTCCACCTCTATATCAAGATGGGGCTTAGATTCCACATAGATGATGGATGCAATTCTCCTGCTTGCGTTGTAGGCACTTTCAGTTCCCTGCTGTGTTGATTGACCATCTTCACCTTAGCAGACCTACGTAAGTCTAGTGAACCAGAGAGTAGGAGTTGCAACTCTGCTGAGGCTCAGTGCCCAGCTGGCACATGGACAATCCAGAGATTCAAGTCTCCTGAGTGTACACCAATGCTAGCACCAACCAAAGGTTCATTAAAAGTGACAGAAGAGGCATGTGTAGAAAGGTCACATCTGAGTCCAACTCCATCACACTCAGGAACACAAATTACAAAGTAGAGTCCACTGACATGGTACTGAGCTCCAGAGCTATCTTCCATGACCATATCTCTGTGGGTCTCCATAGCTGTCAGGAGAACCAGTACCTGGGATTGTATCCACTTTGGCTGTTTCTGGGGTCCTCCTGAAAAGTGCGTAAGCATGACCCCTCTGATGACCTCCTGACTTTTTTTGAAGACTCTTAGCCATATAAACTCATTTAACTTTGCCATTTCCCTCTATTATTCAAGGTCAAAAAGCAGTTTTTAGCACATGATTGTACATGTGGGCTGAGATATTCTGCTGCTCTGACTTGACCCTTTTATTCAAGGTCTTTTTCCATTTACATTACCAGCTGGTGCTTGCTAGTAATCCCTTGGCACCAGGGAGGCTCATCCCCAGGAGTCCTGTTCCACACTGGGGGGAATGTGGCCACTTAGCAACCTGGAGGTTCTCAGGAGGTAACTCTTAGGCATCCTGCAGCTCTAGACCTAGTTGATATTTCAGGCACACAGACTCATAAGCGAAGTCATCAGTATCAAGAGCTCATTGTTGGAAAATCCTTCTTTTTTGGTCTTTGCTGTTGTACTTGGGGAATGGTTGCTGTTCCATTGGGGAATGTGATAGAGCTCCCTTGGCTAGGAACTTAGCACTCCCTCAGTTGTCATTAGTAACAGTTATCTAAACATTTTTATGTCCCCTATATACATGCCCTGGAGAACTCCCTCCCAACCATGTGCCCCCCCATCAATAACACCCCACACCAATGTTCCTCTCCTGTCATAGTTGAACCTCTCTGTGGTCCAAAACTTCTTCAACAATGAAGCCTCATATATTGCCAAATTCAATTAATAGGAAAATGAAATATAGTGATGGGTTTAAAGATTAAAAGTATACATACTAATTTAGAAATACTAAGATAAAGTAAAAATGGTGTATTAATAAAAATGAACAATATTATAAAGACTTGTTTTTAACGTTTTGCCTTTCATCACTGTAGAAGGTGTTGCCCTGTATGTACATTTTCTTTCATTTCTTCCTCAGTGTCTACATCCATTCTTTAAAAAGATTTTTTTTTCTAATTTTTAATTTTGTCTTCAAAAAAGTTTTAGATCACAGTAATACAATATACAATATAGGGGACTCCCATATATCCAATATCAAACCCTTTCCCCCTTCCCCAGCAATAATCTTTTTACATGTCCATGTTACATTTGCTGCAGCTGATGTACAGATTTTGAAACATGGCTTTCAAACATGGTTCCATTTTGATTTACATTATGATTTATATTTTAGACTGTACAAATTTCTAAATTTTTAGTTTCCTGTTTTACATTGTGGTTTACATTTTAGCTTATAAACTTGTATACATTTTTGGTGTACATTAACATGTCCTATATCCATCATTACATGATCTTGTGGAGCACTTCCATTGCCCCCCAGGTGCCCTGCTTCCATCTATTCTTTGTTTTTTTTTTAAAGATTTACTTATTTATTTATTCTTTTCCCCTTTCCCCCCATCCCAGCTGTCTGCTCTCTGTGTCCATTTGCTGTGTGTTCTTCTTTGACCACTTCTATCCTTATCAGTGACACTGGGAATCTGTTTCTTTTTGTTGCGTCGTGTTGTTGTGTCAGCTGTCCGTGTGTGTGGTGCCATTCTTGGGCAGGCTGCACTTTCTTTTGTGCTGGGCTGCTCTCCTTATGGGGCACACTCCTTGCGTGTGGGGCTCCCCTACGTGGGGAACACCCCTGTGTGGCAGGGCTCTCCTTGCACGCATCAGCACTGTGCATGGGCCAGCTTCACCTAGGTCTAGGAGGCCCATGGTTTGAACTGTGGACCTCCCATGTGGTAGGCGGATGCCCTATCCATTGCTGCAAGTCCGCTTCCCCCATCTATTCTTTATCTCTCTCTACCTCCCCTCAGGGCCCACAGTGACAATCAATCTTCACTACTTGAGGGACCAGATTTACCGATACTTGCAACAATGTTGAGTGGTTGACATATGAGACTGCCCTAACCCATTGGGAGCCACTGATTCTTTTGAGGGACACAGTTCTCTCCGTTTGAGAACATCAGGTCTCCCCAGGATGTGGGTACACCTTCACACTCATTGTATGGTCTTCATCCAATGATTTAGCACACTATGACAAACTGAGCACTCACACACTCCCTAGCAGCCTGCCCCCATGCCAGATATCCCCCCCTTAAGCATCTTAAACAGGTAAATTTCCTTATATTTTCTAACAAGTTTTCTCAACCTTATAGTTTCAACCACATACCTGACAATCTCCTATGTCCAAATGTTCCCCCACTCTCCCCCCAATTTCTTGGGCCATCTGACCCATCTTCCCTTCCCTAGCCCACCTCAAGCCCTCAAAGCTCCACCCAAAGTTATCCCTATGCCCCCATTTTATCCCTCCCCTGTACAAATACTTACCTTCAGCTTATCATATATTTCACCCATGTAGGTATCAGCTCGCAACCTTCCTTTCCCCCCAACTTCCCTTAAGCCATTCATCCAGTCTCCAGCCCTTGACAGCTTGGTTTACTTATTTCATATCGGAGACATCATGTAGTATTTGTCCTTCAATGCCTGAATTGCTTCACTCAACATAAGGTTCTCAAGATTCATCCATGTTATGTGTGTTTGTACTGTATTCTTTCTCATAGCTGACTAGTATTCCATTGTTTGTATATACCACATTTCATTTATCCATTCTTCTGTTGATGGGCATTTGGGTTGATTCCAACTTTTGGCAATAGTGAATAATGCTGCTGTGAACATTGGTGTGCATATATCAGTTTGTGTCCTTGTTTTCACTTCTACTGGGTATATACCCAGCGATGAAATTGCTGGGTCATATGGCAAATCTATAGCTAGTTTTTTGAGAAACTGCCAAACTGTCCTCCAGAATGACTGGATCCTTCTACATTCCCACCAGCAGTGGATGAGTGTTCCCATTCCTCTGCATCCTCTCCAGCACTTGTAGTCTTCTGTTTTTTTGATAGCTGCCAGTCTCATGGGAGTAAGATGGTATCTCATTGTAGCTTTGATTTGCATTTCCCTAAAAGCTAGTGATTTTGAGCATTTTTTCATGTGCTTTTTAGCCATTTGTATTTCTTCTTTGGAGAAGTGTCTGTTTGAGTCTCTTACCAATTTTTTAAATGGGTTGTTTGTCTTTTTATTTTTGAGATATAGGAGTTCTTTATATATGCAGGATATTAGTCTCCTGTCAAATATATGGTTACCAAATATTTTCTCCCATTGGGTGGGCTCTCTTTTCACTTTCTTGACAAATTCCTTTTTGGTGCAAAAGGCTTTAATTTTGAAGAAGTCCCAGTTATCTATTTGTTCTTTTGCTGCTCATACTTTGAGTGTGAAGTTCATGAAGCCATTTCCTATTACAAGGTCCTGTAGATGTTTCTCTACATTGCTTTCTAAGGTCTTTATGGTCCTGACTCTTATATTTAGGTCTTTTATCCATCTTGAGTTGATTTTTGTATAAGGTGTGAGTTGGTACTCCTCTTTCCTTCTTTTATATTTGGGTATCCAGTTCTCCAGGCACCATTTGTTGAAGAGGCCATTTTCTCCCAGTTGAGTGGGTTTGGTGGCTTTGTTGAATATCATATGACTGTATATATGAGGATCTATGGTCAATGTGTCTATCCTTGTGCCAATATCATGTTGTTTTCACTGTTGTAGCTTTGTAGTGTGTTTTGAAGTCAGGTAATGTGATTCCTCCAATTTCGTTTTTCTTTTTCAATATGTCTTTGGCTATTTGGGGCCTTTTTCCTTTCCAAATAAATTTCATAGTTAGTTTTTCTAGTTCATTAAAGAATGCTGTGTTGATTTTTGTTGGGACTGCATTGAATCTGTAGAACAGTTTTAGTAGGATAGACATCTTAATAATATTTAGTCTTCCTATCCATGAATAGGAAATATTCTTCCATTTATTTAGGTCTTCTTTGATTTCCTTGAACAGTGTTTTCTGTGTATAAGTAGTTGATTTTTTAATTTACTATTGTAAATGGTATCTGTTTCTTGATTTCCTCCTCAGATTGCTCATTATTGGTGTACAGAAGTGCTACTGATTTTTGCACATTGATCTTATAACCTGCAACTTCACTGAACTCATTTATAAGTTCTAGAAGCTTTGTTGTAGGCTTCACAGGGTTTTCTATGTATAGGATCATATCATTTGCAAGTAGTGAAGTTTTGAATTTTTCCTTTCCAATTTGGATGCCTTTTATGTCTGGTTCTTGCCTCAGTGCTTGAGCAAGTATTTCTAACACGATGTTAAATAGAAGGGGTGATGGGGTGATCCTTGTCTTATTCCTGATCTTGGAGAGAAAGATTTTAGGATTTCACCATTGTAAATGATGTCAGCTGTGGGTTTTTCATATATATCCTTTATCATGTTCAGAAAGTTTCCTTCTATTCCAATCTTTTGCAGTGTTTTTATTAAGAAAGTGTGCTATATTTTGTCAAATGCTTTTTCTGCTGGAATAGATATGATCATGTGCTTTTTCCCTTCAATCTGTTTATGTGGTATATTACATTAATTGATTTTCTTATGTTGAACCATCCTTGCATACCAGGAATGAATCCCACTTGGTCATGGTGTATAATTCATTTAATGTGTTGTTGACTATGTTTATCAAGTATTTTGTTGAGGATTTTCACGTCTAGGTTCATTAGAGAGATTGGTCTGTAATTTTCCCTTCTTGTGGTGTCTTTGTTTGGCTTTGGTATTAGGGTAATGTTGGCTGCATAGAATGAGCTTGGCAATGTTCCTTCTATTTCAAATTTTTGGAAAAGTTTAAGCAAGATTGGTGTTAGTTCTTTCCAGAATGTTTTGTTGAATTCACCTGTGAAGCTGTCTGGCCTGGGGCTCTTCTTAGTTGGGATGTTTTTAATGACTGATTCTATCTCTTTAATTGTGATTGGTTTGTTGAGATCATCAATTTCCTTTCATCAATGTAGGTTGCTTATGTGTTTCTAGGAATTTGTCCATTTCCTCTAAATTGTCCTTCTTGCAACCACCACACCATGGAGCCTAGAGTGATTACAACTGAAAATGGGAGGATTGCATCCAGCATCCAGGTGGAATCTGACCCTCCTCTTGACATAGAGGTGCAATGGACACAACCAATCCAATGTCCACATAGAAGAGGTGGCATTGGATTGGGAAAAGTGGACATAATGGACAAAGGGTATGGGGAAAGGCAGGAAGAGATGAGAGGTGGAGGCGTCTTTGGGACATGGAGCTGCCCTGGATGGTGCTTCAGAGGTAATCACCGGACATTGTAAATCCTCACAGGGCCCACTTGATGGAATAGAGGAGAGTATGGGCCATGATGTGAACCAATGTATATGAGGTGCAGAGGTGCCCAAAGATGTACTTACCAAATCCAATGGATGTGTCATGATGATGGGAACGAGTGTTGTTGGGGGGGGGGAGAGGGAGGGGTGGGGGGGTGGGGTTGAATGGGACCTCACATATATATTTTTAATGTAATATTATTACAAAGTCAATAAAAAATAAAAAAATTAAAAAAAAAAATGTCCTTCTTGTTGGAATGTAGTTTTTCAAAGTATCCTCTTATGATAGTCTTTATTTCAGTGGGGTCAGTGGCGATATCCCCTTTCTCATTTCTTATTTTGTGTATTTGCATCTACTCTCCTTTTTTCTTTGTTTGTCTAGCTAAGGGTTTGTCAATTTTATTGATCTTCTCAAAGAACCAGCTCTTGGTTTTGTTTAATTTTTCAAGTGCTTTCTAATTTTCTATTTCATTTAGTTCTGCTCTGATCTTTGTTCTTTCTTTCTTTCTTCTTCCTTTGGTGTTTTTTTTTTTTTTTTTTTTTTTTTTTACTAATTCCTCCAAATGTGCTGTTAGGTCTTCAATTTTAGCTCTTTCTTCTTTTTTGATGTATGAATTTATGGCTATTAATTTCCCTCTCAGTAGTGAGTCTCTTATAGCTAGCATATAGATAGCTCATTTTAAAAATCCATTTTATTAGTCTGTATCTTTTGATTGGGGACTTCAATCCATTAACATTCAATGTTATTACTGTAAAGGCATTACTTACTTCCTTCATTCTGTCCTTTGTCTTTCCTTTGGCATATCTTATTATTGTTTGTCTTTTTACCCTTTAATTTACCTTCTCTAATCTTCATTTCTACACTCTTCTTCAAGTCTCTTGCCATTGTTTTTGTTTTCAGGCTGCAGCGCTTCCTTTAATATCTCTTGTAATTCTTATCTTTTGGTAACACATTCTTTCAGGTTTTGTTTGTCTGTGAAGACTTTACACTCACCCTCATTTTTGAAGGATGATTTTACTGGATACAGAATTATTGACTAGCAGTTTTTCTCTTTCAGTACCTTAAATACGGTGTACCACTTTCTTCTCACCTCCATGGTTTCTGATGAGAGGTCGGCATTTAATCTTGCCTATTTTCCCTTGTATGTGATGCTTTGCTGTTCTCTTGTTGCTTTCAGAATCCTCTCTTTAACTTTGATATTTGTCATTCTGAATAGTAGGTGTCTTGGCATTGGTCTCTTCAAATTTATTCTGTTTGGAGTGCATTGTCCTTCTTGGATATTGCTATTTATATCTTCCATAAAAGTTGGGAAGTTTTTGGTCATTATTTCCTCAAATATTCTTTCTGCCCCCTTTTCAGTCTCTTCTCCTCCTAGGACACTGATAACACATATGTCTGCATTTCATGTTGTTGCTCAATTCCCTGAGAACATATTCCATTTTTTTCCATTCTTTTCTCTTTCTTTTTTCCTGTCTTTTACAGCCTGGATGTTCTGTCCTTAAAATCACATATTTTTAATCTCATCTATTGTGTCTTTCATTCCCATAAGCTGTTACTTTTCTTTCCAGGCTTTCAAATTATTCTTTATGTCCAGTCAGTGTCTTCTTAATATCCTTTATCTCTTTAGTCCTATTTTCCTTCAACTTCTTTAATTGATTTAGGAGATTTGTGTGATTATCACTGATTAGTTGTCTTTAATCCTGTCTCTCATCAGTCTATTTGGTTTGTTCCTTTAGCTGGACCATATTTTCCTGTTTCCTAGTATGGCTTGTAATTTTTGCTGATGTCTAGGCATCTGAATATATTGGTGAATTGACTCTGATGGTCAATTTCTCAATTTCTCTCTCTTGCCTATTTTTTTCCCCCAGACCTTTTATGATTTTTGGTTCAACTTATTCTAAGTTTTAAAAAATAGTCAAGCCTAATAAGTTATCAAAATCAGTCCAGGGACTCACTATTGGAATGCAGGTATTCTCCCAGGGTTGGGGCTACAGAGTGACCTAAAAGCAGTTTTTCTCCTTGCAGTTTCCTAGCCAGCCAGCAGATGGCGCCCACTGATGAACCTTTCCATGGAGGTGTTTCTTTTAACCTTTGCTTTTGGTGTTTCTGATCTTTCCAGAGCCAAGATTCAAAGTGAATTCTGCTTGCCGAATTCCCTGAAGAGAAACACTCTGAGTCACCCTCCCTCTTCCCTGTAAGAGCCGACAGGGAGGAAGAGGTCTGTTCCCCTCTCAGCTGCAGTGAGCCAGGGGCTTTATTCAGGCTTCATGTCTTATGGGTAAGATATGGGAGCCCTTCTTGGCTACTTTGCAGTTTAATAACTCAAGTTTGTTGTTTTGGGTTCTTCATCTCTCTGTCCCTACCCTTGTAGGAGTTATGCAGCACTGTCCTAGTCTGTTGACCACCAAAGTAGGTCCCTTGGACAGCTTTTGGCTCTTTCTCCATTGTTTTTTGTGAGAGAGTTGATACCCTGCCTGTCTATTCCAATGTGATTTTGCTGGAACTGTTTCATTTTTAAGATTTTTATTTCTTTATTGAGATTCTCATATTGTTCATTCATTGTTTTCCTGATATCCTTTATTTCTCTGTTATTTCCTTCATTTCCTTGAGAATATTGAAGATCATTTTTAAAAGTCTTTTTCTAGAATGTCCACAGTCGTGTCTTCTTCATTGATGGTTTCTGGATTTTTATCCTCTTCCTTTAGATGAGCCACCATTTCTTATTTTTTTCATTTGTCTTGTAATGTTTTATTGAACACTGTCAATTTTAATATTTTAAAGTGTTAATTCTGGGATTTAGCCCCCAACCTGTCTGTTGAGTTTGTGTCCAGTTGGTGTTATGACAGAGGTTTTTTTTTTTAATTTTTTTATAAAGGGTATTTATTTGGGGTAGGTAGCTTACAGATACCAGGCCATAAAGCATAAATTACTTCCCTCACCAAAGTCTATTTTCACGTTTTAGAGCAAGATGGCTGCCAACATCTGCCAGGATTCAGGCTTCCTGGGTTCCTCTGGGCTCAGCCCCTGACAGATTTTCTTGATGTCAAGAGTCAACAAAACCAACCAAACTTATATAAAACACATCTTTCAAAGTTTCTGCAAATTGGGTCTGTGTTTGCTGGTGCTTTCCTACTGAGTTCATCCTTCCTGTCATGATCAGTCCGAGGCAATTGCAGAGGGCAGAGTCCTCCACGCCTTTACTGAGCTTGCCTCTTGTCCTCGGCTTGTGCTTGCTGGTGGTTTTAGGAATTCCCCTGTCTAGAAGGATTTGAATGCCCCCTCTACTCCCTATGGAATAGAAGTTCTCCCTCTTCCAGGTGCTCTATTGTAGGAATTAAAGCAGGTAAATCTTTGCCCCAAGTTGTTTGACTTAACTGTTTTTTACACTGCTTTAGCTGTCCCAAACTGTTTTTGTCTAGAGAGAAAATTCTGGGAGGGACAAGCCTGAAAGGAGTTTCCTTGGTCATTCTTTCCAAGCTGGAACAAGACCAGGGACTCACAACCAGGCAGGCTGCCTCCACACTGGGCTGGGGGAATGGTGAAGGAAGAGCCAGCAAGGGTAACAGGAATGTCTCTTGTGATTTGAAGCTGCATTTTCTTGATTTGGCACTTGCCCAGTTAATGCAGCCCTTAATTTGTTTTCCATAGTTTTGAGGAAGGCTACTGTTTCTAAGAGTCTTGTGCTACTTTTGCCCAAGGGGGTTTGGAACAATAACTCCTCTCAGATCTAGGTCCCTAGGGATCTGAAGTAGCTGATCAAAAGCAATAATCCGGGAAGTGGATTAAGTGATAAAGTGAGTCAAATGCCCATATGGGTACCTGTGTGGCGAACTGAGTGCCCACATGAGTGCTTACATGGCGAGCTGAGTGCCTGCATGGTGAGCAGAGTGCCTGCATGAGTGCCCACATGGCGAACCGAGTGCCTGGGTGATGAGCTGAGTGCCCATGTGAGTGCCTGCATGTGAGCCAGTGCCCGCATGGCAAGCCAGTGCCTGCGTGGTGAGCTGAGTGCCCATGCAGCAAGCTGAGTGTTCATGTGGTGAATCACTGTACAAGTGAGTCACACAGCAAGATGATAATGCAACAAAAGAGAGATGAAGGGGAGAGTCAAGGTGAAGCACAGCAGAGACCAAGAACTGAGGTGGCATAGTTGATAGGGAACCTCTCTTCACATCAGTGGTGGCCAGGATCAGATTGCAGTGAATCCTAGAGGAGAAAGATGAGAAGAGAAGCTAAAAGAGAAATAGATACAGAAGATCACACAGCAAATGGACACAGACAGGAAAAACATCAGGGAAAGGGGAAAGGGAGGGGAAGAAAAAAAACTTAAAAAAAAAAAGACAATGATCAGCATTCTGATCAACTGCCCCTGGATCTTGGAGAGTGAGTTCTTTATATTCCACTCTGGTACCAGCAAGCTGCACCAGGAGCCAGGAGTGTAGACCTCACTATTGCCTGCTAGAAGGCTGGGGGTTGGAGCATGGTAGCCACAACTCAGAGGGTAAAATTCACTCATAATTTCCCAAATTTATAAGCCTCTTCTTCTTTCTGTTCCCTGGATGCTGCATAGATTCTGCAGTTTCAAAGTAATTGATTCAGACAGTTCCTGCCAGAGCAATAGTTGTTCTGGTGGAGAGGCTTATTCCCAGAGCTTCCTACTCCTCCATCTTCCCACAGTACTCTTTTATATTTTTCATTCCTATTATTTCTCATTGGGTCGTTAAAATATTTCTTTTACCTGTTTTATAGTGCTAATATTCTCTCTCTTACTGTGTGTGTTTGTGTATTCTTGGGCTCATTCTAATAATTTTGCAATTGGGACATATTTTTTAGTTTGTTATTTATCTTTTTTTTTTTTTTCAGTATGGCATTTGGTGAATACACCCTGGAGCACTGCCACACTATCTTTTTTTGATTCTTTTTTTTTTGTTCTTCTTTTTTTTGAATAACAGCTTTATTGAGATATAATTCACATATTATATAATTCACCCATTTAAAATGTACAAGTCAACAGTTTTCATTGTCCTCACAGAGGTGTGCAATTATCACCACAGTCAATTTTAGAACATTTTCAACACCCCAGAAAGAAGCCCATACTATTAGCAGTCACTCACATAACAGTTCTTTTTTTGTCAAGTATAGTAACATTTTTATAACATAAAATTGGCCATTTTAACCATTTTTAACCAATTCAGTGGCATTACTTTCATTTACAATGTGGTGTTACCATCTCCACCACCTGTTAATAAAACCATACAGTGGTTACCTGAATCTTCCCTTACTGTGACTAGGCTGGTGTGGGAAGGCAGCCCCCACGTCTACCCCACCTGTGGCTTCACTAACTCCTGGGCTCACTTTACCCTCACCTTGCCCCACAAGGCTGACTGCTTCCTATCACCGTGTTTCTCTTTTTATAATGGTTGTATTTTTCAAGTGTTAAGATGCTTTGGCCTGTGAGCTGATATGCTCGTGGGGTGTCAGCTACTCTATCTGATAATTTATTATTAGGAAATGGCCAAAAGCCAGGCCCAGTCTTTGTCCCTCTCAGGAGGTTTGAGAGGAGGTGACTGTATTAGTTTTCTAAGACTGCTGTAACAAAGTACCACAAACTGGGTAGCCTACAACAATAGACATTTATTCTCTTACCATTCTGGAGGCTAGAAGTCTGAAATCAAACTATCGGCAGGGTCATGCTCCCTCTGAAAGCTCTAGGAAAGAATTCTTCTTTGCCTCTTTATAGCACTTGGTGGCTGCTAGCAATCCTGGGCATTCCTTGGCTTGTGGCTGCCTTACTCCAGTCTCTATCATTCAACGGCCTTCTTCTCTGGGTTATCTGTCTTCACATGGCCTTATTATAAAGACACCAGTCATTGAATTTAGGGTCCAACATAATCCAGTATGACCTAATCTTAACTTGATTACATCTACAAAGACCCTATTTTCAAATAAGGTCAGATTCACAGGTACTGGGAGTTAAGTACCTGTGAAGGGTGTCCCTTTTGGGGGACACAATTCAACCCAGGATAATGTTATTAGCCTAAGTGTAGAGATCTTCAGAAAAAGAGAACCTGTTTTATTCTATCTTATTTTTGTTACTCTACTAGACAACTCACCAGCTCAGGCGTATACTTATTATCTCTTGGGGAAGAGGCATTGTTCTGATTCATAATCAATTAGCTTTGGAGGGGGAAGCAAGTGGAGATGTGGAATCCTGTTTTGCCCAGCATATGCTTTGCATACTTCCTTATCCCTGCAGGTTTTGAGGCTCCCTTGATATTACCTTTCTGATGTCCTAGGCCTAGGCTATTGTCCCAAGGTATGGGGAAATGGTAAGAATAAAATTTAGGAGTTTTTTTTTCTAAAATTTTTTCTAAAACTTTTCTTATGGCTTCTTTTCCCTTCTTCCCTCCCTACATTTCTCCTTCTAAATTCCCCATATATAAATCAAACTTCAGTTACCACTCGGGGTTTCTCATAGTCCTTCCCCCATTTTATCATTATTATTTATTGTTAGGAGTGTTTCCCATTCCATTTTGTGATTTGTAACCAAACTGACTTGTGTTGAATTCCGACACTTATTAGCTATGTGACTTTTGGCTAGTCGTTTAACTTCTCTCATCCTCAGTTTACCAACAGGTAAAATTGGAATAATGTATGTTAAAGGGCATATGTTAGCTTAAAAATGATGGAGCTTTTAATTTATTTTTATTCTTGGGTTTAAATAACTTGTGATGTAAATTAGGTACTTTGTAAGTGTATTTTTGTTTGTTTTGTCTAATTAATTGAAACGCAAAAGAGCCAAAAGTATTATTGTAGCTTCCAAAAGTGCTTGATTTACTGTGAGAAAATTGCTAAAGCATTAGATCAACAAAAATGAAATATAGTATGTGAATTTAATTGGGTGTGACTTTCTTTTTGGTGAGTAATAAAATGGTGTGGTATTTTTTCTGATTCTCTTAATGTTTTATTTACAGGGAAAAATAAAAATTTTCAACTGTAATTTAGAAGCAAAGTCAATAATAAAATGAAGCCAGCAAAGCACTTGCCTGACACTAGTAGCAAATTGGCAAATGTTCCAGGATTAAATGGTAAAAAAAGGCAACTTAAGTCACCAATATCACCTAAACCAAAAGAAAAAAATAGTGCAAAATTAGTACATGACAAAATCGAACCAATGGTCCTACGTTCGCCACCGATAGGAGAATCTGTCGTAAGGTATGCGTTGCCCATTCCATCAAGTAAGACAAAGGAGTTAATATCAGAAGAAGAACTGATCAAGAAAATAACTAAACATCTGAAGATGGTAAGATATTGGTCCTGTGGCAGAGTACCCCGTGATCACCCCTAGGTTTGGTGATTCACTAGGAAGACTCACAGAACTCAGCATACAGTCCTGCTGATGCCTAAGGTTTATTACAGTGAAAGGATATAAAGCAAAATCAGCACAGGGAAAATGTACATGGGATGAAATCTGAAGGAAACCTGGTATAAGCTATCAAGAAAACTCTCCCCTTAGAGTCACACAGAGTGCCTTTAATTCTTCCAGCATTGAATTGTGATAACACAAGTGAATTTTTTCTGCTGGGGAAGCTCATTAGATATTCAGTGCCCAAGATTTTTACTGGGTGCTGGTTAAGTCTGTACTCTCTGCCTAGCATGTACCAAAATTCCAGATACCCAGAAGGAAAACAGGTTTTGAGTATTGTCTATATTGTTTTTATGAATAGTTTAGGCACAGTGAGTCACTCTTGCCATTTAGCAAAAGTTGAGAACTTTTTGATATCCAGGTTCCTAGATAAGGTAAGCCAAAGGCCAATCTTCCAAGTAGGTCTTACTAAAGATAGGCCCCTCCTTGGCCTAGTACCGTCTGTGTTAACTCTTTTCTACAAGTTAGAAACTTTAGCTAAGTGTTGACAAAAATCCTTTGTTTGAATTTTTTTTTTTTTGCACATTGAACTAAGATTGAATTGTAAACGCACTAAACACCAAGTAAGAACAACAAAAAATAACATAAATATAAAAATAATACAGTTTGTCAAATTTCCAAAACACAAGTTTGCTCAAAACTTGAGGAGTTAGCTTAGAAAATTTCCTTTTAAAAATGTATTGCTTTCTTATCTCCTCTCTATTTTCCCACTTTCTTCAGAGGAGAAGATGAAATCAGTCAGACTCTAAGGAAAAGTTTGGTAGTAAGTGGAGCTGATGCTCTAACCATTTATAGATGGACACTTTTTCTTTTAGATACCTGTGAACACAGAAATGGAAGCATCACAGAGCATCTCTCCATTACTAGGGGCATAGGGTCAAGTACTATTGTTCACAGCTCCTTCTTCATGGTGATAAATGGGGGCATGGAAATGGAAAAGTTAAGTTTATGGCACTGCCAGTCGTAAGTCTTACTGCTAGAAAGGTTCTGGTATGGTTGATTAAATATCTTTTTATAACTTATAGGATTAATTTTAAACTATAAAAGTTTAATTTGCTTTTTTTTTTGATTTTTGGTAGGTTGTTTCTGCTTTGGAAGAAACCTATGGATATGATGATGTAAGTAGAAAAAAAAGAGTTGAGAAGCCTGAAAATGAAGAAGAATCATTTTTATCTGTAAGTATATGCAACCCTAATGTAGCAACATTAGCACTGCAAAGGCTGAGATTTTCTTTTGGAGTCTATATATGTTCTCAGAATGAATTCCTAATTGATAAAAATGATCATTTTGGGAAACTTGAAAGTAGTGTATGAATTTTTGCCAGCACCTATCTTAAAGTTTAATTAAAGAATACCCATATCTTGAATCTCCTTTTTTGAAATTTATTTTATTTATAATAGTCCATATATCCACCAAATATTTGACCCTCTTTTTTTTTTAATCCCCCCCTTTGTGGCGTTGTGCATGCTGTCTGCTCTCTGTATCCATTCGCTGTGCATTCTTCTGTGTCTGTATTTATTATTTATTTTATTTCCCCTTCCCCCTTGTGGCTCACTTGTAGTCTGCTCTCTGTGTCCATTCACTGTGTGCTGTTCTGTGTTTTTGCTTGCCTCTCTTTTTTTGTTGCGTCACCTTGCTGAGTCGGCTCTCTGCAGCACTTGTGGGCCAGGTGGTTCTCTGTGGCATATGGGCGAGCCTGCCTTCACAAGGAGGCCCTGGGACATGAACCCAGGGCCTCCCATATGGTAGACGGGAGCCCAATTGATTGAGCCACAGCCATTTCCCTCGAACCTCTTGTTAATGCTAATGACACTCCTATTTCATTTTTAATGAGGTGGTTGCTGTTGGTTTGAAGTGTATATATTCTTTATCATGTTTAGAAGGTATTCTTCTATTCCTAGTTAGCTAAATAAAAACAACAAAATAAATAAAGGAAGTTATTGAGTTTTAACAATGCCTCTTTGGTGTACATTGAAGTAATATAACTCTTAAGATGATTATATGGTTTCTCGCATTCAACTATTGATATGAATTGTTTTAACATATTTCTTAATATTCAACCAAAGTATAAATTTACACATAGAAGATTGCTCTTTTATTAAATAGTTAATTTTGTCATTGACAAGATAGAGTTTTATTTTTCTTTCACCTAATAAGAAGTCTTAAAGTAGGAAGTTCAGTGCTGTTTCAGTAAGTCAAGGATGTGAGAGCCAAAGGCTGTGCAATTCTCTTGGTAATATCCTTGTGGCTCATCATAAGATGGCTGTAGCTGGCCTGCTCTTTTGTCTGTGTTTTAGTTGAAAGTAAGGAGGAAGATGTTTTCCTCCATTTTCTTCTAGGAGCTTTATGGTTCTCGCTTTTATATTTAGGTTTTTGATCCATTTTGAGTTAATTTCTGTATAAGGTATGCGACAGGGGACTTCTTTCTTTCTTTTGGCTATGGATATCCAGTTTTCCCAGCACCATTTGTTGAATAGACTATTCTGCCTGAGCAGCATGGGTTTGAGAGGTTTGTTAAAAATCACTTGACCATTGATGTGAGGGTCTGTTTCTGAACCATCATCAGTTCAGTTCCATTGGTCTTAGTGTCTATCTTTATGCCAGCACCATGCTGTTTTTACCATTGTAACTAGGTAATATACTTCAAAGTCCAGAAGCGAGAATCTTCCAAATTCACTTTCCTTTTTGAGATGTTTCTGGCTATTCGGACCCCCTACCCTTTCAAATAAATTTGATAACTGTGTTTTCCATTTGTTTAAAAAATGTTATTGGAATTTTTATTGGGATTGATGTCTGATGATATTATCTCATAATCTGTAACAAATGTCCCACCATGGTGCGGTGTGTTGATGAAGGAATGTTGTATGGGAATTATACATATGTGCATGATTGTTTTTTAAGTTCACAACTTCTGTAATAAAAATATATTTTAGGGAAGCAGATGTGGCTCAAGTGATAAGGCCTCTGCCTACCATATGGGAAGACCTGGGTCTGATCCCTGGGGTCTCCTGGTGGAAAAAAAAAGAAGAGAAAGTGTGCCTGTGCAGTGAGTCAGTGCCCACATGGCAAGCCAAGTGCCTGCACAGTGAGCCAAGTGCCCACGTGGCGAGCCGAGTGCCCATGTGGCGAGCTGAGTACCCATGTGAGTGCCCGCATGGTGAGCTGAGCGCCCACATGGTGAGCCAAGTGCTCACATAAGTACCCGTGTGGGGAGCTGAGTGCCCATGTGGCGAGCTGAGTGTCCACGTGAATGCCTGAGTGATGAGCTGCATGACTGCACAAGTGTCCATGTGGTGAACTGAGTGCCCACGTGAGTGCCTGTGTAGTGAGCCATTGCTTGTGTGGTGAGCCAGTGCCCATGTGGTGAGCCAAGTGCCTGCACAGCAAGCCGCATGCCTGCATGGTGAGCCAGTGCCCATGTGAGTTGCGAAGCTGATGATGACGCAACAAAAGAGAGACGAAGGGGAGAGTCAAGGTGAAGCACAGCAGAGATCAGGAACTGAGGTGGTGCAATTGATAGGGAACCTCTCTCCACATCAGAGGTTGCCAGGATCGGATTGCAGTGAATCCTAGAGGAGAAAGAGGAGAAGAGAAGACAAAAAGAAAAATAGATACAGAAGATCTGTGAATGTGTCCATTCACAGATAGCAAAAACAAACAAACAAACAAACAAAACCCAGAAAAACACAGCAGGGCAGGGAGGGGGAGGGGAAGAGAAAAAAAATAATAGGGTGAGTTTGGGGGAAAATATACCAAATATAAGATATGGGTTAGAGTTAGTAGTAATATTTTGACAATGCTCTTACATGGTTTGTAACAAATGTTTCACAACAATGCAAGGTGTTGGTAATTGGGTGATATATGGGACCCCTGTAAGATGTTGTGCATATTTATTTTTTAAGTTCACAACTTTTACTACATACTTATTGTGTATGTATGTTCATGTATGATATACTTCATTAAAATTTTAAAAAAAGTAGGGAGGAAAGGCAGAGGGAAGGAAGAACTGAATCTAAATTCTCTTTTTAAAAACTGAATGACTTTATTTTACAAAAAGTAAAATACATTTTGATGAGTATTGATAGGTGTATACACATTTGTGTCCCATACATGAATCAAGATATGGAATATTTCCATCACTTCAGACATATTCCTTTGTCCCCTTTCAATTCACACAACCTTTTCCCACTGCAAGGCAGCCACTGTTTTGAGATCTATTAGCTTAGATTATTTTTGCCTTTCTTGGAACTTTATATACATGGAACTATATGTATGTGTTTTACATAAGGCATGAAGACATTCTCCTATGTTATCTTTTAGAAGCTTTATATCATAGTTTTAGCTTTTATGTATAGATCTGTGATCCATTTCAACTTAATTTTTATGTGTGGCATGAATAGATGTCATGGATTTTTTTTTCCATATGCTTATCTGTTTGTCCAGCATTATTATTTGAAACATGGGATTGTATAGCATAGTGACCCCTGTTATTATTTGAGACGTTTCCTTTTTTTTTGATGCCTTTTGCCAAAAATTGATTGAATGTCCAAGTGTGGGTCTATTACTGGACTTTTGATTCTTTTCCACTTATTTATTTATTTGATTTTTTTCCTATGCCAGCTTTATAGTAAATCTTGAAATCAGAGTAGATCATTGTTCTTTGTCAAAATTATTTTGGATATTCTAGATCCTTTGTATTCAGTTTTTACAAATAAGCTGCTAGGATTTTATTGGGATTGCAGTTACTTTCCAGAACAATTTTTAGGAGAATTGATATATTAAAAATTCTGAGTCTTCTGATCCATGAACATAGTCCATGTCTCTACTTATTTAGTTTTTCTTTAATTTTGTCCAGCATTGATTTTTATATTTTGGTATACAGGTCTTACATGTACTTAGTTAAATTTTTCTCTAAGTAATTTCATACTATTGTTTTATGATGCTACTGTTAATGGAATTATTTTAATTTTAATTTTCGAATATTTTTTTTTGCTAGTGTGTAGAAATAAAATTTATTGTTTTTTTGAAGTGTGTCATTCATACATGAATCTACATAAACAATAAGTGTATAGGAAAAGCTGTGAATTTATGAAACAAACATGCATGTCATCATACAGGGGTCCCATACATCACTCCACCACCCATACCATGCATTGCTGTGAAACATTTGTTGCAAACTATGAAAGAGCATTGTGAAAATATTACTGCTAACGCTAACCCATATCTTACATTTGGTGTATTTTTATCCCAACTCACCCAATTATTAATACCCTGTATTAGTATATTATATATCTGTTATAACTCATAAAAGAACTTTCTCATATTTGTTCTGTTAGCCACAGTTCATCTTCCACCACAGGATTCACTGTATTATACAGTTCCATGCTTTGACTGATCCATTCAAAGTGTATACTTCTTGGCTCTTCTTTTCATTATAGAGTTATCATCACCTCTGTCAATTTTAGAACATTTTCATTACTATGAAAGGAAAAATCCCATACCCCTTTATACCCACCCCCCCATTGTTGTACCTTAGAATTGATATAATATCTTCCTTGCCATTGCTGGGGGTACTATGGGCAATCCCCTATCCTTTGATGTAATTTTCTGTAATCTAAAACTTCTCTAAAAATAAAGTTTGTAATGAATTTTAAAAATATGCTAATGGTTCTAATGAAAAAAGTGGAAAATAAGCAAGATTAGATGGGTCATGTAAGGAGAGAGATGGAAATTCTAAGAAAGAACCAAAGAAAATGCTAGAAATAAAAAGTACCGTAACAGAAATGAAGAATGCCTTTGATGGGCTTATCAGTAGGCTGAATACAGCTAAGAAAAGAATCAGTGAGCTTGAAGATATGTCAATAGAAACTTCTCAAACTTAAAATCAAAGAGAAAAAAAGCTAAAGAAAAAAAGGAACAGCATATCCTAGAACTATAATACAATTACAAAAGGTGTAACATATGTATAATGGGAGTATCAAAAGAAGAAGAAGAAAGAGAGGGACAGAAGAAATATTTGATGTAATAATGCTGAGAATTTTCCAAAACTATTGAAAGATATCAATCCACAGATCCAGGAATGTCAGGGAACATCAATCAGGATAAATACCAGATATATCTACTTTAGGCATATCATATTCAAACTGGAAAATTAAAGACAAAGATAAAATTTTTAAAAAGCCACAGGAAAAAAACACTTTACTTATGGAAGAAAAAGGATAAGATTTATATCAAACTTTCTTTAGAAATAATGCAATCAAGTAAGAAGAGACTAGAGTGAGATGTTTAAAGAAAAAACCCCAACCAGCCTAAAAATAAAATATCAGAACTAGATGCCTTCACCTAAAATTCTATCACACACTTCAGTAAGAAGTAACATTGATCTTATAGAAATGATAATAGGAGAGGGCTCTCCAGTTTGTCTTATGAGGCCAGGCTACAGTAACCATATCAAAACATGGCAAGAACAGTACAAGAACAGGAAACTACAGATCAATATTCCTCCTGAACTTGGACCCCAAAATCCTTAACAAAATATTAGCAAATGGAAACTAAGATCATATAAAAGAGACAGTATGTTATGATCAAGTGGGCTTTTTCCCAAAAATGCAAGATTGGTTTAACAGTTAAAAATCAAAGGAGTAGATGTGGCTCAAGTCATGGGGCACCCACATCCCACATGAGAGATCCCAACTTTGGTTCCTGGTGCCTCCTCAAAAAACAGAATCCAACAACAAGAAAGAAAAACAAAAACAAAAACAAAAACAAAAAAGCAACAACAGGGCAGCTGATGTGGCTTGGTGGTTGAGTGCCAGATTCCCACATACAAGGTCCTGGGTTCAATATCTGGCCCCCGGTACCCCCCCAAAAATCAATAATGCAATTTACCATATTGAAAGGATCATGATTCAAACAAATTATTTGCTATTCAATGATCATTCATGGATACACATCATATATTTTCAGCATACTAGGAATAGAACTTCCTCAATTTTAAAGGGTTTCTACCAGGACTTTGTGGGAGATGGGTTGGAGTAGGTAGGCATTGTTTTCTCACAAAAACAATGTAGGTAGGGCAAAAACTGTCTGAGGGAGCTGCTTTGGGGATCTTCAGACTGGAAGAATACTGTGCATCCTCCAGAATTCAGAAATAGGCCCTTATATCTAAACTCGTGACTTTTGACAAGGTTATGAAACCCACCCACCTGGGCCAGAACAGTCTATTCAACAAATAATGCTGGAAAATATGGATATTCATATCCAAAAAAGGAAAGAAAACCCCTGACTCACACCATATACAAAAAACAACTCAAAATGAACTAAAGACCTAAATATAAAAGCTAGAACTATGAAATGCCTAGAAGAAAATGTAAGGAAACACCTTCCAGATAATGTGGCAGGAGGTAGTTTCTTATACCCAAAGCCTACTCAGTGGAAGAAAATATTTGGAAACAAGATGTTTTTGTTGTTGTTATTATTATTATTTTTTAAGAGGTACTGTTGATTGAACCCACGACCTTGTACATGGTAAGTAGGTGCTCAACCACTTGAGCTACATCTGCTACCAGGGCAAGGGTTTGATATGCATGTTATATAAAAAGATCATACAACTCAATGATAAAAAGATAAGCAACCTGTTTAAAAAATGGGCAAAATACTTGAATAGACATTTTTTCCAAAGAGGAAATACAAATGACTAAGAAAGCACATGAAAAAATGTTCAACATCACTAGCTATTAGGGAAATACAGAGCTAAACTATAATGAGCTATTATTTCACACTTAATATATAAAAAACCCCAGAAAACTACAAGTACTGACAGGATGTGGAAAAATAGGAACACTCAGTCACTGTGGTGGAAGTGTACAATGGTGCAGCTTGTCTAGAAGACAGTTTGGCAGTTCCTCAGGAAGCTAAATATAGAACTACATTATGGGGAAACGGACTTGGCCCAATGGATAGGGCATCTGCCTACCACATGGGAGGTCTGTGGTTCAAACCCAGGGCCTCCTTGACCCATGTGGAGCTGACCCATGTGCAGTGCTGGTGTGTGCAAGGAGTGCCTTGCCACATAGGGGTGTCCCCCGCATAGGGGAGCCCCATGCGCAAGGAGTGCGCCTCATAAGGAGAGCTGCTCAGTGCAAAAGAAAGTGCAGCCTACCCAAGAATGGCACCGCACACACAGAGAGCTGACACAACAAGATGACACAACAAAAAGAAACACAGATTCCTGGTGCCACTGATAAAGATAGGAACAGTCACACAAGAACACACAGTGAATGGACACAGAGAGCAGACAACTGGGGGAGTTGGGGGAGAAGGGGAGAAATCTAAAAAATAAATAAATCTTTAAAAAAAACTACATTATGATCTGTCAATCCTCCTACTAGGAATATATTCAGAAGAACTGAAAGCAAGGACACAAACAGGTATTTGCACACCGATGTTGACAGTGGCATTATTCACAAGTGCTAGAAGATGGAAACAACTATGTGTCCCTCAACTAATGAATGGGTAAACAAAATGTGGTATATTCATATGATGGAATATTATTGAGCTGTAAGAAGAAATAAATTGGGGAAGGACACGACAACATGTAGTAACTTTGAGGACATTATGTTGAGTGAAATAAACCAGACACAAAAGAATGAATACTGTATGATCTCACTACTATGAACTAAATAGCATGAATAGACATACGGAGTTGGATTATGGAATGTAGGTTGGTGGGAGATGGAATGTGGGTTGAGAAGGGGGAGCTAATGCTGGTGTATGTAAAATGTTTAATAAGGTCAATTGTAAATATGTGGTAATGGATGGACTTGATGGTAACACATTATCATGAATGTAACTAATATTGTTGATTTATGGATGTGTTTGTGGCTGAAGTGGGTAGTCTAGGGAGGTTAATATTAGTTGGAAGATGCTGGAGAATAATATAGGGATTGCATAACAGTGATTTTGGTGGTGGATGAGGAGTGTCGTTAATAATATAAATATAGGGATGTTCTTCTACTTCAAGACATTAAGAATATGGTGATACATGGGAAAATATAACTAATGTAACTTATAGGTTATGATTAAAAATAATATTGTAATATTTTGTAGGAAAAGCAAAGAAGGTACTATATAATGCTAAAGGTAAAAAAAAAGAATACGATGTTTAGTTTTGAGATATGAATATGATTAAGCATTTTTTCTTCTTCATTTTATTATTTACAAGGAGACCTTGATCATGTGATGTAACCAATCTGTGCTCATCTATGTATCTTTCTAAACACTGGAGGCACAATTGAATTTGTTTTTAGGATTAGATGAAATAAAAGTGCCTAGACAAAATTTTTTGGAGTAATGTTTTCATAACTTGTTAAGCTGCCTTTTGTCTGGTATTTTATTTTTTGAATTTGAAATAAAGTTTGAAATACAAAAAAAAAAATAAAATAAAAGAAATATTAAAGGGGTTTTTGCAAGCTGAAAGGAAAAGACAGGAGAGAGAGTTTGTAGGAGAGTGTAGAAATGAAGATTATCAATAAGGGTAATTAAAAGGGTAAAATAAATATAATATAATAAGGTATGCCATATAAAAGCCAAAAGATAAAATGGTTGAATTAAGTACTGCCTTTATAGTAATAACACTAATATTAATGGATTAAATTCCCTACTAAAAGGTACAGATTGGCAGAATGGATAAGAATATGGTCCATCTATACCTTGTCCACAAGAGGCTCAACTTAGAACCAAGGACACAAATAGATAGTAAGTAATAGGTTGGAAAAAGATATTCCATGCAAACAGAAACCAAAGAAAAGCTTGAGTAGCTATAGTAATATTGGACAAAATAGACTTTAAATGTAAAACTTATATAAGAGACAAAGAAGGACAGTATATATTAATAACAAGGGAAATCCACCAAGAAGAAATAGTAATCATAAATATTTATGCACTTAACCACAGTACCCCAAAATATGAGACAATCATTGAAAAAACTGAAGAAATAGAAATTTCTACAATAACAGTTGGAGACTTCAATATACCACTCTCATCAATAGCTAGAATATCTAGGCAGAGGATCAGTAAGGAAACAGAAATCTTGAATAATATGATAAATGAACTAGACCTAACAGACATACATATCATATTGTAACCCACCCCCAAAGCAGGGTATACATTCTTCTCAAGTGCTCATGGATCATTCTCTAGGATAGAATACATAGTGGGTCACAAAATAAGCCTCAACAAAATTTAAAAGATAGAAATTATAAAGTACTTTTTCTGACCACAATGGAATGAAACTGTAAATCAATAACTGTCAGAGAATTGGAAGAGTCACAAATATATGGAGCTTAAACAACTCAATCTTAAACAACCAGAAAAACCTGCAAGTGAAATCAGTAAATATCTTGAGATGAATGAAAACGAGAACACAACATAACAAAACCTATGGGATAAGCAAAGGCAATGCTGAGACAGAAATTTACAGCACCAAATGACTGCATTAAAAAAGAAGCAAGAGCTAAAATCAAAGACCTAACTGTACACCTGGAGGAACTAGAAAAAGAATAGCAAACTAATCCCAAAGCAAGGAGAAGAAAAGAAATAACAAAGATTAGAGCAGAAATAAATGAAATTGAGAATAAAAAGCAATAGAGAGAACCCAACAACACCAAAAGTTGGTTCTTTGAGAATTTCAATAAAATTGACAAACCCTTAGCTAGACTGACAAAGAGAGAAGAGGCAAGTAAATAAAATCAGAATGGTCCTCACAGAAACATAAAGATCATAAGAGGATACTCTAAAGAACTCTATGCCAAGAAATTAGAAAACTTAATGCAATGGACAATAGAAATGAACAACAAGCAAAAGGAATGACAACAACAACAACAAAGGGAAGCCTATGTGGCTCAGTGGTCAAGCACCACCTTCCAACATACAAGGTCCTGGGTTCAATCCCTGGCCCTGGGTACCTAAAAAAAAAAATCTTGTGGTAGACAATGCTTTCTTAGACTTTATACTCAAAGTACAAGTAATGAAAGAAAAATAGATGAATGGGACTCTTCTAAATTCAAAACTTTTTTGCTTCAAAGGACTTTGTCAAGAAAGTGAAAAGGCAACCTACTAAATGAGGAAAATATTTGGAATGTAGCCAATAAAGGTTTAATATCCAGAATATGTAAAGAAATTCTACAACTCAACAATAAAAAACAAGCAACCCAATTTAAAAATGGGCAAAATACTTGAATAGACATTTTTTCTAAAGAGGAAGTAATAATGGCTAAAAAGCACAGGAAAAGATCAGCATCACTAGCTATTGGGGAAATGCAAATCAAAACCACAATGTGATGTAATTTCATACCTACTAGAATGGCTGCTATTTAAAGAAAACCCCAGAAAAGTATAAGGAAAGTTACAGGATAAAACATGGGACTGTATAATATATTGAACCCCGTGGAGAATGATGCCTGTGGTAAATAGTACAAATATAAGAATGTTCTTCCATGAACTATAACAAATGTACATCAGTACTACAATGTGTTAATAGTAGGGCGGTATATGGGAAAAACACACCTAACACAAAATATGGACTATAGTTATCTGTTTTAATATTCTTTCATCAGTTGAAACAAAGATACCACAGCAATACAAAGTGTCAACAATAGGAGGTATTTGGGAATGTCATATATATATATATTTGCCTCTCCCCAAAATGTCATGTTTTTTGCATGACTTTTGTGTTAACCTACAACTTCTCTAATTAAAATAAAATTTTTTGCAATAGTTTTAAATGTATGCTAAGTGAAAGAAACCAGATGCAATGTACTACATATGGTATGGTTCCATTTGTATAAAATGTAAATGTAAATAGTTTTATAAAGACAGAATTAGATTAGTGGTTATGTAGTACTGAGGAAGGTTAGAAGGATTGAGAGGTGATTGCTAAGAGGTATGTGGTGTTTCTTTTTGGAATAGTGAAACTGTTCTAAAATTGAGTGTGGTGATGTGAATGCACAACTCTGTGATTATATTAGGTCATAGATTGTATACTTTGAATGGGTTGTATGGTATGTGAATATATTTCAATAAAACTGCTTTTAAAGAAATAAAGAATATATGTCAATAAAACTGCTTTTAAAGAAAGACAAACCTAATAATAGACTAATAATAATGCATCACCTCCCCCCACATCTTATTACCTCATCATTAGTGCTCCTGTAAAAGAACAGAGTTTTATAGCTGAAAGTACTGCAAGTCTCAGACTCTTGCTAGGAAGGGATCTCTGGGAAAACTCAAAGACAACAGGAGAGGAAAAAACAAGAACACCAGTGGAAATGTTAGCCTGTAACACCTACAGTTATAGTAAACATTAAACACAACCTAGTCCTTGCCAGATAAATATATAGTCTCACAGTTCCTTTTCCCTGACATATCATGTCTTGCTTTCAACAAAAAAATTACATGGCATGTTAAAAGGCAAAAACCACAGTCTGAAGAGATAGGGCAAGCATCAAAGCCAGAGTCAATATGGGCAAGATTTTGGAGTTTTCAGAATCCTGGATTTAAAATAATTAAGATTAATATGCTAATGGTTTCATTTTTACAAGAATAAGGTTCCTAAGTACAGGCATTAAGATTGGAGGCTTGGCATATTGGTCATATTGTACCACTGCTTTCTTGCTTCCGTGGTTTTTGATGAGAGATCAGCACTTAGCCTTATTGAGATTCCCTTGTAAGTGATGTATTGCTTTTCTCTTGCTGCTCTCAGAATCTTCTCTTTATCTTTGGCATTTGTCATTCTGAATAGTTGATACTTAGAGTAAGTCTATTTGGATTTATTCTGTTTGGGGTACTTGCCCTTCTTGAATATTGATATTCATGTCTTTAATAAGGGTTGGAAAATTTTGGGTCAGTATTTCCTCAGATATTCTCTCTACCCATTTTTCATTCTCTTCTCTTTCTGGGACACCTATAACATGTATATTTGTGTATTTTGTGTTGTCATTCAGTTCCCTGAGACTCTGTTTACTTTTTCCCATTCTTTTTTCTGTCTGTTCTCCTCTCTTCTCAAGTTTGGATATTCTGTCCTCAAGTTAATTTATTCCTTCTGTCATTTCAAATCTGGTGTTATATGTCTCTAATGTATTTTTAATCTCAGGTATTATATCTTTCATTCTCAGATGCACTGTTATTTTTTTTGTAGACTTTCAAATTGTTCTTTATATTCACACAGTGTCATCTTAATATCCTTTATCTCTTGAATAATATTTTCCTTCATCTCCTTAAATTAAGGAGATTTGTATGAACATCATTGATTAGTTGTCTTAAATCCTTTCTCTTGTCTGAATTTTTATTTTGTTTTGTTTTTTCCTTTGGCTGGGTCATGCATTCTTGTTTCTTAGTATTGCTTGTTATCTTTTGTTGAATCTAGGCATCTGATTATGTTGTGATTTTACTCTGTTGATCAATTTCTCTCTCTTGCCTAGTAGTTTTATTTCAGAGATCTTCTTTGCTTTTTGGTTCAATTTTTCTAAAACTTTGAGATTGAGCTTTAAACTATCAAAACAGTTGCAGGGAGTCACAAGCAGGGGCATATACTCCATCTAGGGTGCCTAGGAAAAGAAAGAGACAAGACTTTCCTGACTGGCCAGAAGATGGCGCTCTTTGGTAAACCTTTCCATAGAGATGAATCCTTCAGTTTTCACTAATTAGCTCTTCTGAACCAGTGATTCAAAATTGAGTGATGGTGGTTATATAAACTGAATAAAATTACACCCAGCCCTTAACCACACCCTTCTTCTTCCCAGGGAGGAATATGTCCATTCCCCTTCCCATTGGCCACTCAGCCACAGGTAAAACCAGTGTCCTTGTGAGGGCTGGATGGTGTTCCCAGCAGTGGGGGCAGTGACTCATGGTTGGTTTTCCCTTTGGTCTCTTCATCCCCAGTATTTCCTGGATGCTGCATGCATCACTCTCCTGGTCTGCAGATCCCCAAAGTGGCTTTCTCAGATAACTTCTATGTTTTCTCTCCCCTACTTTGCAAGAAAGTTGAGTCCTCCTGAGCTACTCTGACACCATTCTCCTTTCTGCCTCCACATTCTTAACTGCTCCCCTTTAGTATTTCTTGTAGGGAAGGTCTCTTGATGAAAATTCTCAGTTTCTGTTTATCTATAGTATTTTAAACTCTCCCTTATTTTTGAAGGAGAGTTTTTCTGGATAAAGAATTCTTGGTTGGCAGTTTTATCCTTTCAATACCTTAAATATATCATATCATTGCCTTCTTGCCTCCATGATTTCTGATAGATATTTGGCCCTTAGTGTTATTGAGCATAGCTTGTATGTGATCAATCACTTTTCTCTTGCTGCTTTTAGAATTCTCTTTATCTTTGGCATTTCACATTCTTATTAGTATTTGTCTCAGAGTAGGGCTATTCAGTTTTATTCTTTTTGGAGTCATACTTCTTGAACATGTATATTTATGTCTTTCATAAGAATTAAGAATTTTTCAGACATTATTTCTTCCAATATTCTTTCTGCCCCCTTTCCCTATCCATGGCATGTAAGTTCCCTGAGACCCTGCTCAATTTTTTCTATTCTTTTCCCTATATGTTCTTCTGTCTATAAGATTTCAGATGTCCTACCTTCTAGTTTGCTGATCCTTTCTTATACCTGTTCAAATCTGTTGTATTCTTCTAGTGTATTTTTAATCTCTTCTCTTGTGCCCTTCATTCCAATAAGTTCTGTTATTTTCCTTTGTATGCTTTCAAATTCTTCTTTATGCTCATACAGGATATTCTTAATATCCTTTATGTCTTTAGCCATATTTTCTTTCATCTCATTTAATTGATTTAGGAGATACATTTGAACATTAATTGATTAGTTGATTCAAATTCTGTGTCTCCTCCAAAGTTTTAATTTGTTCCTTCAACTGGGCCATATCTTCATGTTTCTTAGTGTGGCTTATTATGTTTTGCTGATGTTTAGACTGCTGTCTTGTGAGTTTGTTCTGAAGGTCAGTTTCCCTCTCTTGCCTTGGGTTTATTGTTGTTTGGCTTTGTGCTAAGGCTTTTCTTTGACACTTGCTCTACCTTATTCTAGAGCTTTAAAGTTGCCTGTGTTTAACTGCTCAAAACAGGACAGGGGACCACAAAAGGGGCACAGACCAGTTCAAGGGGCCCTGAGAAAAGGATCAGGAAAGGCACTAAAAAAGCTTTTTGTGTTCTTGCCAAAACTGCTTCCCTGTTCTGCACAGCAGATGGTACTCTTTGGCAAACCAATAGGCTTCCTCAGGCTGCATTTCCCTGTCCTGACCAGCAGACAGTGTACTTTGGCAAACTATTATCTTCAGGCCTAAGGAGGAAGTGTATTTTTTCAGCCTTCATAGGTGGTGTTTAAACAATGGCCAAGGTGATCTTTTATATGTCCTTTGACAAGAGGAAGCAGGTTTTCCCTAGGGCTTTTTTTGGTTTGTGTTTTTTGGCAGTTTCAATTTGCTGGCTTTTCCTATATTCCATGCAGTATATATCTTGGAAAACAAACAACCCTACACAAACCAAGAAATTCATGACTGTGTGTTTCTCAAGTCCCATTGTCCCTAAGCCTGCTTTTTACCGTTCAGAATGTTTATGACAACAGTAGAAAATTATAAGCACCCCATTCCCTTTCAAGAAATCCAGTGCTTAGATTGATAGAGCAATATGGAGCTTACATTGTTGGCTAGCATTAGCTCAGAGATGAATGTCTAAGTAGAGGGATTTGAGATAGTGTTTTGCAATTCTAATGGCTTGGATGTTGTGCAGGGGAGTCAGAAGTTTCTGATGTGTAGTGTGAGAATGCAGAGATTTTGAGGGTGTCAGGGGTGTGTCTTCAGGATGAGAAGACCACTGAGTATAATGACTTTGACATTTTTCAGTAGTGGATATTTCTACAAAGGCATAAGAAGCCAGATGACAGCAGCTACTCTATAGTGGGTACAATTTGGCATAGGTGCCCAGAGATCAAACTGTAGTCCAACCCTCCTGTATCAAAGAGAGTACAGTGAAGATCCAGAAGGCAATATGTAAATTTGAAGCCCCATTCCCCAAACTCCCTCTCTCCAAACAACGTGAAGGCATTTGTGCTTTCCTTGACATGCTCCATCTCAAGTGGGAGAATGTGGGTGGAGAATGGAGAATGAATGAATCCCTGAAAGATTGAACATTTGATTTAAAGAGACCGAGTTATCCAACAGAACCTATTTTTAAACTGGAAGAGACTGAGATCTCAATTACTCAGTCCTTGTCACTATTAATTGGAATGTAGTTCTAGAGAAAGTTTAGTTTAGCTACTATTTTAGAGATTTGTTTTCATACTTGAGTTGTCATATGTACAATTTTGATACTTCTACATGAGCTTAGAATGTTAAAGTGTGGCTGGAGCATAGTAAGTGAACTAGAGTGGTATGTGATGAGATTGGAGATGCAAGTTGGTATTTGATTATACATTGGTCTTGTAGTCCATTGTAAGAAGTTTGAACTTTGTGTAAATTGTAATGGGAAGTCTTTGGATAAATATTAAGCAAATAATTTATGTTATAAAAGGATTTATTTTTATAACATAAATAATATATATATTTTATAACATAAATAGAAGCAGGAGTAGAAGCTGAGAAACTAGAAACTAGAAGACTATTGCACTAGTCTCTGCAAATAATGATAGTGGTCTAGACAAGACAGGTAGCAATGGAAAGGGATAGAAGGAATTATATTTGGGATATATTTTGGAGTTAGAATTGATGTTAATTTGTGCATGACATTTTATAACTGTTACATCTTCTTAGAGAATTGTACCCTTCTTACAAGAAAATAAAATAGGATTAGAGAATATCCTGACTTTTCAATTGAATGTAATTAGAGATCTTTTGTATCTTAAGACAGTAATGCAATTCAACAGTCTGAGATGAATGAAGATGAAACTGATATAAGGGCAAATCTGGCTTTTGAACATTACCTCTGTCCTTCCCATCTCAAGCCCAGTCCCCGTTTAAAATTTTAGGTGTCACATTTGGTACTGAAGGAGTAAGTTTCCTGTTTCAAAAGTTCTCACCACTCCCTTCCCACTCATCCCCCTTCTCTGCCTGATAGTCCAATTGTTATCATTTTGCTTAGTGTAGCCAACTTTGTCTCAAGATCTTCAGGCAAAATTCTGTCACTCCTTGTGTGGTTCATGTTGAACCATGACACCCCTGGAGACTGCTTTCTAATTCCCTTGCCATAGGCTCTCCACTGACTATAGTAGTAGGTATTCCCTAGGCCCTGCTGTCATAGTCACTCAACTTTGCAGATCTTCAGTGGTCCGAAGGACAATAAGTAATTAACCTATACATGGTCTTTATTAACTCTTTTGACTCTAGCCCTTGGTTGTCAGAAATCTTGCTGGCTTGTTTTAGGGATCAGATACAAATATTGGGTAGGAAGTTAAATTAGGTGGCTACCTTGACAAAAATGTTTATGAGCCTCTCAGTATGTTTAAAATGTAATATTCAGGATACATCTTTCATAGAGAGTCACTCTATCAGGATACTAACTGTAAGTAAGCATCTGAGATTTGTTTATCATGGGTCAATTCTGTGATTTACAAATCACTGCTCTACTAGAAGGGATTTGGTATGACATTTTAATCTGTAACTATTTTTTCCTCAAAGTTTTCTATTGCCCATTGGGTGAGGGTAGAAGACTACAGCTCTTGGGAAAATATATTTATAGTCAGAACTCATGGTTAACATTAATTTTTTTTTAACATGAAGAGTTATTTATAATCTAGACACACAATGTTTTTCAGCCACCAAGAAACTTCAGGGATGTAAGGCTGGGGTATTTGATTTTACTTAACTCTGTAAAGGATAATTAGGAGAGACATAGCTGGATATATGACATTAATGGGTCACTTATCAGCGTCTACTTTTCTTTTACATTTTCTTTCTTGGAGAATTTGCTACTTTAACATTTGTCTTATATATGTTTAAAGGGGTATAAATTGCACAAAAAATGTTTAAATATTTTCAAAATGTAGTTTAAAGTACTAAAAATTGAAATTAAAGTAACTTTTTGTTTTGTTGTTTTTTTCCGTAGGATGGGGATGAGATAAATTCATTCTTGTTATGTTGTTCTCAATTTGCAACTCAGTTAGAAGAAGCAGTTAATGAAGAACATAATGTATGTATTCTGTATAAACTGCCAAGGGAATAATATTGAAACTTACATTGATTGTTGGAACTTGAATGTGATTTCTGGTCAGCAATATTAGCCTATATTTAGTGACTTAAGGAGTAATAAAGTGTATTAGAAAGAATTATTTATTTTTCTTTAATTTTTAACATAGGCATTTAGAGCTGTGAATTTTCCTTTAAGTACAGCATTGATTGGGTCATTTGTATTTTCAAATGTAGCATTAATACTTTATTGTGTTTTAGAAAAGTAAATTTATATTTCAAATATAATGCATAATTAATGAAAATTTTAAAAAATAAAGGCATGCAAAAAGAATAAAAATCACCATAATCTTATTTCTCAGAGATGACAAACTACTGTTACCATATTTTTATTTACCTTCTTGTTTTTTCTTAACTATACAATATATTATTTTTTAAAAAGTGAAATCATATTGTGCACATGATTTGGTAATACACTTTCATCTTAACAATATTTCATGCTCGTTTTACCCTTTTGAAATTTGTTGAGTCTTTTGGGTCTTGTTGAGGTTTGTTGGTTATTTATTTAAAGTATTCCAATTTTGTTGGAAATGATAGCCATAGTGTCTATAATAAGGTTCAGAATTATGCCTCTGTAACATATACCCAACTGTTTTAATGGATTAAGATTAATAACGTATTTTTCTAGGGTGCATAGCTCCAAGCCACTGTACCAGTTGTGTCAGTTTTGACCCCTGATGTTAGACGAATGGCAGACTTTGAAAGTGATGAGCTTGGATATTTAACTGAAGAAATTTCCAAACTAAGCTGCTGCTTTTAGCATATAGCAAAATTTGAAAGGAAAGGGATAAGCTGAGAACTGAACTCCTGGGCACAAAGAAACCAGAAATTGATGGTTTGGGAAATTCTGAGCTTCTAGAAAACAAGTTCCCAGAGAATAGAGCCCCACATGAGGATTTAATTCAACACGGAACCAGTCTTTTCACTGTTAGGTCAGGATTGGAAATGCAGTTATCCAGGAAGGATTTGTGGAAAATCCTATTGTTTGGTGGCTTGGATCCCTCGTTCCTGCATGCTAAGCCAATGAGGTTTTTTTTTTTTTTGTGAGATCTGTATGAATGGAACCACTGTCAGTCTGATCTAAACTAAAAGGGACAAAAGGGAAAGAGTAAAAGAAATGATTTTAAGACCAAAACTGTGAAAGCTCTGGTCTGGATTTAAGACATCTTCTTGGGCCAAGAGAGGGACCCTACCCATGTGTGCAGACAATAAGTTTTCCCTGGCATTTGAAGAAAATAGATCATCCACCCCATTTTTTCCAGGGAGAATGCTGTTGCCCCAGGCTTTAGAGAGGATGGAGCACATTTCCCAGGGTTGAGTAGAGTTAGGTTGGCACCCCACTGTTCTGAGGATGTTGGGCCTATGCCCCAGAGATTGGGGAGAGTGTGGCTTTCACTCCAGTGATCTCTCAAGGTGAGGCCTAGATTTCAGTTGCTACCAGGATACTTGGTGAGGATAGAACTGGGAAGATGGTCAATGGACAAGCCCTGCTCTTGAGGTCCCAAGGGGAAGAAAGTTTCATTCTACAGATGACTTTGAGACTTTGAAATCTAATGGAGTATGCCCTGTAGGTTTTCAGAACACTTTGGGACGCATGACCCCTGTTTTCCTTCCAATATCCCTCTATGGTAATGAGAACGTTTATTCTATAGCTGTTCCTCCTTTGTGTATTGGAAGCATTTACCTTGCTTTCTAAGGTAAAGCAGGTCTGCAGCTGTAGGGGAATTTTACCCCATGAGAGACTGCATGCCTATAACCCTTTTTAAAAAATTGTTAGGCCAGTAAAAAGAATTTATTGGGAAATGGGGGAAAGAACAGAGCTTGCTGAGAATTGGGAGAGAAGGATGGAAATACACACGAAGATTTGGTGTGGGCTCCTCTAGGCAGAAAAAGGCAGAAAACTCTGGCTTGTGTGGTTACCTTTGTTTTAGAAAAATTTATTTTAATTATTCATTTTTCCCCACCCCCTTGTTTTTCACTTGCTGAGTCTGTTTGTCTTCATTGTTTCTTTAGGAGACATCAGGAGTGGAACCTGGAAACTCTAATGTGGGAGAGGGTGGCTAATTGCTTGAGCCACCTCTGCTCCCTGTTTTGTTGTGTCTCTCATGTTTTTTTCTCCCGGAGTCTCTTGTTGTGTCTTGTTGTGTTAGCTTGCTGCACCTACCCATTGTGTCAATTTGCTGTCTTCTTTAGGAGGCACCAGGAACCTTTGCTCCCTGCTTTGTTGTGTCTCTCATTATGATTTTTTCTTCTTGTGTCTCTTGTTGTGTCAGCTTGCTGCACCTTCCTGTCATGCCAGTTCGCTGTCTTCTTTAGGAGGCACTGGGATCCGAACCAGTGACCTCCCATGTGGTAGGTGGGAGCCCAGTCTCCTGAGCCACATCTGCTTCCTGTGTGTTGTTACTTTTTAAACTATTAATTATTCCTCCCTTTGCTAATGCTAAGGGTAGGGGCCCCAGCTGTTATTTTAATCAGATTTTTAAAATGAGATATTGTACTTAGCATTGTTACTAAAATGATTTAAGGCTTTTTTGAATATGATGGAATGAATGCATTTTGCATATGGAAAGAACATGTCTTTTTGGGATCTGGAGGGTAAAGTGTAACCATTTGAAGCTTTTTGTGGATCCCAGAAAATTTTATGTTCTTGGAGCTAGTCTATTAATATTCCTGTGGGCATGGGATGCTTTGACTGGATGGGATTCAGTAGGTGGCATATTTGATTGGATTGTTTCAGTGAGGCATTACCAAGGCTGGGTCTTGGTCCTCTTGCTAGAGGCCTTTATAAACAGAGGACTGAAAGCACAGAGGCACCCACAGAAAAAGAGTGGCAGAGACAGAGAAACCCTAAGAGGCTGGGAGAGAGGTCCTTGAAGCTGAAGCCTGGCTCAGCAGAACACAGAAGCATGGATAGAGGTGTCCAAGAGGCTAAGAGAGATGCCTGGAGGAGAGGGGAGAGGGGAGAGATGAGCCATATGCCTTATCACCCACCACTAAGCTTGGGTCATTTTAATCATTTTGCTTATCATTTCTCATAAGCAGCATGTAATTTAATTTTATTTTTGAAACCAATATAACTGTTTTTATTCATTTTGTCTAATAATTTAAATTTTTTATCAAAACAGATAGATGTGATCTTTTATCTTATTTTTGCTTTCTGTTCAAATGATTCTTTGTGTTTTTCTCTGTTTATTGTCTTATGGACAATGCTTTTTTTCCTTGTCTTTTTTCCCCAGTTATTTCAAAGATGCAAAATTTTAACTAAAATATTTTAACAACAAAGGTAATATGTATTCACTGCAATAAATTCAAACAACACAAAAATGGATAAGGCAAAATCAAAGTCCTTTCTTTCCTTTATTCATCATTTCATGTATTTCCCAGGGGTTATCATTGTTGATAAGTGAGTGTGTATCATATCAGAACATGTTCTATGCATATAAACTTTATGCATATCTATTTCTCAACAAAATGTGGTCATATTGTTTTGCTTCTTATATTTAACAAAAGATTGTGGTCATCTGTCATTTCACTGCAGCACATATAGATCATGGTTTTCAATGGCATTGTTTTAAAATTTTATGGAGGTACAAAAGGATTTAATTTTGAGGAGGTCCCATTTATCTGCTTTTTCTTTTGCTGCTCATGCTTTGGGTGTGAAGTTCATGAAGCCATTTCCTATTACAAGGTGCTGTAGATACTTCCCACAATACAATGTATTGTCTTCCAAAGTCTTTATACTCTTGGCTCTTCTATTTAGATCTTTGATCCATCTTAAGTTGATTTTTGTATAAAGTGTGAGATGGTAATCCTCTCTCATTCCTTTGCATGTGGTATCCAGGTCTCCAAGCATCATTTGTTGAAGATGCCATTCTTTCCCAGTTTAGTGGGATTGGTGGCCTTGTTGAATATCAGATGACTGTATATGTGAGGATCTATATCAGAACTCTCAATTCGGTTCCATTGGACAGTATGTCTATCCTTGTGCCAATACCATGCCATTTTGACTACTATAACTTTGTAGTATGTTTTAAAGTTAGGTAGTGTGATTCCTCTGATTTCATTTTTCTTTTTCGATATGTTTAGCTATTTGGGGCCTCCTTCTCTTCCAAACAAATTTCATAGTTTTTCCAGTTCATTAAAAAATGCTGTGTTGATTTTTATTGGAATTGTCATTAAATCTGTAGATCAGTTTGGGTAGGATAGACATCTTAATAATATTTAGTATTCCTATCCATGAACAGGGAATATTCTTCCATTTATTTAGGTCTTCTTTGATTTCCTTGAACAGTGTTGTGTAGTTTTCTGTGTATAAGTCTTTTACATCTTTACTTAAATAAATTCCTAGGTATTTGATTTTTTAATTTACTACTGTATATGTTATCTGTTTATTGATTTCCTCCTCAGATTGCTCATTATTGGGGTACAGAAATGCTACTTATTTTTGTGCATTGATCTTATAACCTGCAGCTTTACTGAACTCATTTATAAGTTCTAAAACCTTTGTTGTAGATTTCTCAGGGCTTTCTATGTATAGGATCATACTGCAAATAGTGAAATTTTGACTTCTTCCTTTCTAATTTGGATACCTTTTTTATCTGTTTCTTACCTCAGTGCTCAAGCAAGTACTTTTAACACAATGTTAAATAGGAACAGTGATTGTGGGCATCCTTGTCTTGTTCCTGATCATTAAGGGAAAGATTTTAGGATTTCACCATTGTAAATGATATTAGCTGTAGGTTTTTCATATATGTCCTTTATTATATTCAGAAAGTTTCCTTCTATTCCTATCTTTTGCAGTGTTTTTATCAGGAAAGGGTATTGTGTTTTGTCAAATGCTTTTTCTGCATCTATATATATGATCATATGATTTTTTTCCTTCAATCTGTTTATGTGGTGTATTACAATGATTGATTTTCTTATGTTGAACCATCCTTGCATATACCAGGGATGAAACCCACTTGGTCATGGTATATAATTCGTTTGATGTATTGTTGAATATGAATACAAGTATTTTGTTAAGAATTTTAGCATCTAGTTTCATTAGAGAGATTGGTCTATAATTTTCCTGTCTTGTGGTGTCTTTGTTTACCTTTGTTATTAGGGTAATGTTGGCATCATAGAATGGATTAGGCAATGTTCCTTCTATTTCAATTTTTTGGAAGAGTTTAAGCAAGATTGGTGCTAGTTCTTTCTAGAATGTTTGTTAGAATTCACCTGTGAAGCCATCTGGCCTGGGGTTCTTCTTAGTTGAGAGGTTTTTAATGACTGATTCTATCTCTTTACTTGTGATTGGTTTGTTGAGATCATCAATTTCTTCTTTCATTAATGTAGGCTGCTTATGTGTTTCTAGGAATTTGTCCATTTACTCTAAATTGTCCTTCTTTTTGGCATATAGTTTTTCAAAATATTCTCTTATGAGAGTCTTTATTTCTGTGGGGTCAGTGGTGATATCCCCTTTCTCACTTCTTATTTTATGTATTTGCATCTTCTCTCTCTTTTTCTTTGTTAGTCTAGCTAAGGGTTTGTTAATTTTATTGATCTTCTCAAAGAACCAACTCTTTGTTTTGTGTATTTTTTCTAGTGCTTTCTAATTTTCTATTTCATTTAGTTCTGCTCTGATCTTTGTTATTTCTTTCTTTCTTCTTCATTTGGTGTTCATTTGTTGTTGTTTTTTTTTTCTTTACTAATTCCTCCAAGTGTCCTGGTGGTAAGCCTCCCTGGCGCTGAGGGATTACTACCAATCACCAGCTGGTGATGCAACTAGAAAAAGACCTTGAATAAAAGGGGAAAATGGTAAAGATAAATGAGTTTATATGGCTAAGAGACTTCAAAATGAGCGACATCAGAGGGGTTGCACATATGCAAATCTCAGCAGGATCTCAAAGACAGCCAAAATAGATATAACCCCAGGTAGTGGTGCTCCTGAGGGCTACGGAGATACCCAGGTCCTATGGTCATGACAGATGGCTGTGGAGTTCAGTGCCTTGCCAGTGGGCCCTATTTCGGAATTTGTGCTCTTGAGTGTGATGGAGTTGGACTCAGGTGTGACTTCTCTAAGCATGCCTCTTTTGTCACCTTACTGAATCTGTGGTTATCATTGGGGTTGGTGTATGCTCAGGAGACTTGAATCTCTGGACTGTCTATGTGCCAGCTGGGCCCTGAGCCTTAGCAGAGTTGCAACACCTTCTCTCTTGTCTGTTGAACTTATCCAGGTCAGCTAACTGGGAGGTGATGATGGTCAACCACCACACCAGGGAACCGAGAGAGTCTTCAGCTGCAAGCAGAATTCTATCCATTAGCCATGTGGGATCTAAGCCCCCTCTCAATTTAGAGGTGGAGTAGACATCGCCGTCCCAGGGTCCTCAGGAGGGGGAATAAAATATGGATTAGAGTGTATTTACTGGTATTCTACTATAGAATTATTGTGACTCCAACAATGGAAAAAATTATATCATTGATGTGGAGACAGTGGCCGCAGGAGTTGCTGAGGGGAAGAAGAGGGAAGAAGAGGGTGATATTGGAGCATTTTTGGGACTTGGCATTGTCCACAATGATATTGCAGGGACAGATGCAAGACATTATATATCCTGCCATAATCCACTGAATGGACTGGGAGAGAGTGTAAACTACAACATAAACTATAATCCATGCTGAGTAACAATGCTCCAAAACGTGCTCATGAAATGCAATGAATGTATCACAATGATGAAAGAAGTTGTTGATGTGGGAGGAGTGGGGTGTGTGGGGAGTGGGGTATATGGGAACCTCTTATATTTTTTAATGTAACATTTTGTGTGCTCTCTGTATCTTTAAAAAACAGCTTTACGGAGATTTAGTTTCTTTTCTTATTATAACAAATGGTGTGTAATAATACCTTCTTTGCCACATATATTATTACTCTAGTATTTTTATAAGATTTTATAGTATTATCTTCTGAAAAAGTTTCATCAATTTATCTTCCTCTCTAAAGTGTTTATGGACCTCTTTCCTCACATCCTCTTCAACACTGAATGTTATCAACTTTAATTTTTATCAGATTAGACAAAAAAATGGAATCTTGTTCCTTTAATTATTCTGAAAAATATGAATGAGTTTTATTCATTGAATGAATATTAAGCACTACTTTGTACCAGGCATGGAGTTTGGATTTAATAGTCTATGCTTATTAATTATATTTATATATTTTCTGGGTCTTGATTATTTATTTCTTTTGAACATTTTTCTCTTTTTATTTGAGTTTTTTTTAACAAGGTCTTTATTTACTATGGTTACTTACCTCAAGTGTTCTATATATGTTGCAAATATTCTCCCCAGAATGTTATTTAACCTTTCATTTTTGTTTATGATATCTTTTTCAGTAATAACATTTGAAACTTCTTTTATATGTAATTTTTACTTCATGTCACCTAGGTTTCATAACAAGTTTAGAAATGCTACCTCAAACACAAGACTATATACATATAAAATTATCCTAATTATTCTTCTGGTGTTTCAATAGTTTTTTTCTTCATAACATTTAGATTTCTAATTCATTTAGGCTTCATTTTTTTTAGCATATTTTATCACTTATTGTTGGTTTTGGCTGCATTTCATAAGGAGACACATCACGTCTGATTGTTTATCTTTTGGTGATTTGGGCATCATTGAAACAATGCACATATGTTTCATTTGGAATTTGAAGAATGGTGACAATCAACTTTTATCATATTTTTTCATTTACTAGTTGGATTAACTTCGTGAAGAGGCACTTCTTATCTATTTGGTTATTCAGTGGTATGCGTTATATAGATAAAGCAGGGTAAATGTTTGATTCTTTGTCTACATGTATCAGTTTTTATGATAATGAATTGGTTCTCTGTCATCCTCTGAAGGTGACCATTTATTTTAAAAATATCATCATAGATTCATACAATTAAGCATATTTAATGGGTTTTCATCAACTTCAGTTATATCCTTTTGGATAACAGCCTGAAATCAGTCATTTCTCTGAAAATTCCTATTTCTTTTAGCAGGTAATGGTATTTCATTCTTATTACTTCTGGTTTAGTCACTGTTTTGGCCTTTTTATTGCCAGAGATAAGATACTCACACATATGCATTATAAGGATAAAATACCTCAAGAATTCTTACTGATACTTTAAAGTAAAAGAATTAGACTACAGGGATTTTAGTCTGTTTTATATTGCATCTGTATTTCCCTTCTTCCACACTGAGAATCTTGGACTTCAAGAACACATGAGGGAAGTGGTTGTTGCTCAAGCAATTGGGCTCCCGTCTACCATATAGGAGGCCCAGGGTTTGTTTCCCAGGGCCTCCTGGTAAAGGCAAGCTGGCCTGTGTGGCGAGCTGGCCTGAGTGGAGAGCAGGCCTGCACGGAGTGCTGGCTCACGTGGGGTGCTGGCCCATGCAGGAGTGCTGGCCTGTGCAGAGAACTGGTGCAACAAGATGACATAACAAAAAGAGACACAGAGGAGAAACAATGAGAGAAGCAGCAGACCAGGGAGCTGAGGTGCCACAAGACTTTTTTTTTAAAGATTTATTTGTTTCTCTCCCCTTTCCCCTCCCCACCCCCCCACCCCGGTTGTCTGTTCCCTGTGTCTATTTGCTGCGTCTTCTTTGTCCACTTCTGTTGTTGTCGGTGGCATGGGAATCTGTGTTTCTTTTTGTTGTGTCATCTTGCTGTGTCAGCTCTCTGTGTGGGCGGCGCCATTCCTGGGCAGGCTGCACTTTTTTTTCCCGCTGGGCTGCTCTCCTTATGGGGCACACTCCTTGCGTGTGGGGCTCCCCTATGCGGGGGACACCCCTGCGTGGCAGGGCACTCCTTGCGCGCATTAGCGCTGCGCACGGGCCAGCTCCACATGGGTCAAGGAGGCCCGGGGTTTGAACTGTGGACCTCCCATGTGGTAGATGGACGCCCTAACCACTGGGCCAAGTCCACTTCCCGGCACAAGAGGTTGAACGCCTCTCTCCCACTCTGGAAGGTCCCAGGATTGGTGCCCAGTGCTGCCTAAAGAGAGGATAAGCAGACACAAAAGAATAACGCAGCCAACGGACACAGCAGACAGAAAGCACAAAAAACAGTGGGGGTAGGGAGGGGATAAATAAATAAAAAAAAAAGGATGCATGGAACAATAGAATTAGAATGTTCCATAATTATTCATTTGCTTTATAAAAGTACTCCAAATAACAATACTATAGCATATATATAATATATATACACCATACATACTAAGTTATTAAAGTATACTACTAATAAAGTACTATCACCCCATATTAAGAAAAAAGTTTTAATTATTTTGAATATGCTCTCTTCATTCTCACCCTATTTTTATACTTATTCTGTGTCTGTATTGATTTCACATAAAGCTGTCACACATTATAATTTCTCTATTTTAGCCTTCATTTAGTCTTAGTACTATAAATAACTTTTTTTTTTATGCACACAACCAATCCTTATGTTGATATCTCTCTACATATTGGTTGTGTGAAGCTCCTACTCTAGTAGATTTTTCAGGAAGGACTCAAGGGAATGATATTTGTCAAATTCTTGCATGTTAATAAGTTTGTGCCTTTTATCCTTGAAAGTCAGGGATGATGAATATAAAATTTTGGCTCACATTCTCTTTCCTTAAGTATCTTAAATATGATACTTAATATTTTTCTGGCATAAAGTGATATTCAAAAGCTTATTGTAATCTAAATTTCATTCCCTTATAAGTCATTGCTTTGTTCCTTTTTAGTTTTTTGGAAAGTGCAGCAAATTTACTAGTGTGTATATTGGTATTTATTGTTCTGGGCAAAGGTTCTCAGGTACTTGATATTCTCTTTCAATTTGTAGTTTCAATCTCGGAAAAATTTCAGAACAGTTATTTATATTGAATTTCAGTTTTTAGTATTTGTTCCATTTGTTTTATTTTCTTCATCAGAGACTTATCCATATTTTGGATTGCATTTGTTTATCTTCAGTGTGTGTCACTTTCTCTCAGATTCATTTAATTTCTTTGTTTCCTTTTTAAAACTTAAAAGATGTTTATTTGGAAATTACTTTAAACTTACATAAAAGTGGCAAAAGAGTATAAAGAACACCCGTATGATATGTCTTTTATCCAGATTAATCTATTTTTCCATTGCTTTTTTAAATCCTTTCAATATAATCTAATATATAATATAAATATAACACAACAAAATATAAAGAATATTTATTATAATATAAGTATATTGTGATTGTTTTGGGTATTTCTGAACTCTCAATTTGATTCCATTCATCTATATGTCTGTCCTTGTGCCAGTATCATGCTGTTTTGATTACTGTGGCTTTGTAGTGTTTTAAGATTGGCAAGTGTGAGTTCTCTAACTTTGTTATTCTCTTTCAAGATGGCTTTGGCTATGCAGATTCCTTACCCTTTCATTTAAATTTGACGATTGGCTTTTCCATTTCTACAATTTTCTGTTGGACTTTTGATTGGAATTGTGCTAAATCCATAAATCTTTTTGGTAGAACTGACCTCTTAACAATATTCAGTCTTCCAAACTGAATACCCTTAGATCTTCTTTGATTTCTTTTAGCAATATTTTGTAGTTTTCTGAATCCTTTGCATCCTTGGTTAAATTTATTCCTAGACATTTAATTGTTTTGTTTTCTATTGTCTTTCACCATTGAGTATGGTGTGGTTTTTTCCTATGTGCCCTCTGTTATATTAAGGATGTTTCCTTTTATTCCTAGTGTTGAAAGTGTTTTTTTCTTTTAAATTTATCAAGAAAGGATGCTAGATTTTGTCAAATACCTTTCCTACATCCATTGAAATGATCATTTTTCCCCCCTTCATTCTCTTAATATGGTGTATTACATTAATTGATTTTCTTATGTTGAACCAGTCTTACATACCTGAGATAAATCGTACTTGGTCATGGTGTAAAATTCCTATAATGTGCTTTTGGATTCAGTTTGCATGTATTTTGTTGAAGATTTTCTCATCTATATTCATAAGGGATATTGGTCTTCAGTTTGTGTGTTTTGTGTGTGTGTGTGTGAGGTAACTTTGTCTTTAATGTGTGGTGATGTTAGCATCATTGAATGAATTTGGGAGTATTTCCTTCTCTTCAATTTTTTGATGGAGTAAATGAACATTCTTTTAGAATGTTTGGTAAAATTCCCCTTCTGGTCCTGGACTTACCTTTGTTGGGAGATTTTTGATTACTGATTCAATAGCTTTGCTAGTTTGTTGTTCTGTCCTCTTTCTTCTTGAGTCAGTGTAGGTGGTTTGTGTATTTACAGGAATTTGTCCATTTTATCTGTGTTATCTAATTTGTTAGTATATTATTGTTGATTGTATCCTACTACAATCCTTTTTATTTATGTGGGTGGCAGTAATGCCCCCTTTTCATTTCTGACTTTAGTTATTTGTGTCTTCTTTCTTTTTTTAATCAGTGTAAATTCAGATTTGTTAATTTTATTGATATTTTCAAAGAATATGTTCATCTTTTTTTTTTTTTAATTCTCTCCATTGTTTTTTTATTTATCTCTACTCTGATCTTTGTTATTTCCTCCAGAGGGAGGACCTCGTTTGCTCTTCCGTTTTTCTGGATCATCCGTTTGTGAGATTAGGTCTCTGATTTGAGTTGTTTCTTATTTGTAAATATTCTAATACAGAAGTATAAATTCCCCTCTCAGCACTGCCTTTGCTGCATCCCATAAGTTTTGTTATGTTCTGTTTTTATTTTCATTTGTCTCAAGGTATTCCCCTTGTGGTTTCTTCTTTGACCATTGGGTTGTTTAAGATCCACATATTTGTGAATGTTTCATTTTCCCCTCTAATAATTTCTAGTTTCACTGTGGTTGGAGAAGATATATTGTGTGATTTCAATATTTTTGAGTTAATTGATGCTTATTTTGTGACCTAAAATATGGTATATCCTGGAGAATGATCCATGTGCATTAGTGAAGAATTTCTATTTTGATGCTGTTGTATGATGTGTTCTATATATGTCTATGTCTAGTTGGTTTAGAGTTTTATTTATGTCTTCTATTTCCCTTGGTCTTCTGTATAGATGTTCTATCTATTCAACATGGTGTATTGAGCACTCCCATTATAAATGTAGAACCGTCTATTTCTCCCTTCAAATCTGCCAATATTTGCTTCATATATTTTGGGGGATCTGCTGTGCATTATATATATATGTGTATGTATATGTATAATTATGTCTTCTTGTTGAATTGACCCCTTTATCATTATATTGTGTTTTTCTTTGTCCCTCATAGCAGTCTTTTTAACAAACAAATTTTATTGATACATATTATAAGACATAAATCCATTCAAAGTATATAATCAGTGGTATTTGGTATAGTCATATAATTGTGCATTCATCACTTCAGCCATTGTTAAGTCATATTCATTATTCCAATAATAATAAACAAAAAAAAGTCATCACCTCTCAATTTCTCTATGGTTTCCCTACCATATAAAGCTACTATTCTGTTTCCTTCTTTCTAGTATATTTGTATTTATATTTTGTAAAAACAGTCATATATGCAATATCACCCATATTTGTATTTTACATGAAGTTTCACTATGTTATACAGTCCATGCTACATTTTTAAGCTTTCCTTCTAATAATATATATATAACCTTAGACTTACCTTTTTAGCTACTGTCATGCCCATAAAATAGCTCTGCTAGCTACAAACACTGTGCTTTCACCATTTCTATTTATTTCCAACTTTACAAACAACCTTTTTACCAATTCTGCAATAGTTAACCTTTTACTTTCTGTTCTCTAACCTCATTCTATTTTCTAGTGACCCATATTCAAGTTATTAACTCCATGAAATTACACAATATGCTTAGTTTATAACAGCACAGTCAAAGAGTATTTGTCCTTTTGTGTGTGGCTTATTCAGGCAACATAATATTCTCCAGATTCATCCATGTTGTCATATACTTAACAACTTCATTTCTTCTTACCACTATTTAATATTCCATTGAATATATACACCATAATTTGTTTATCCATTCATCAGTTCATGGACACCTAGATTGTTTCCAACTTTTGGCAATCGTAAATAACACAACTATGAACATCAATGTGCAGAAGTCTGTTTGTGTCACTGCTCTCAGTTCTTCTGGGTATATATCTAGAAATGGTATTGCCCGTTCTTTGTGACAAGGTATATTCAACTTTGCTAGGAACAACTTTGCTAGGAACTGCCGAACAGTATTCTCCACAGTGGCTCTACCATTCTACATTCCCACGAACAATGAATAAAGATTACTATCTCTCCACATCCTCTCCAACATTTACAGTTTCTGGCTTTTTAATAGTGGCAGGTCTAATAGGTGTGAAATGATATCTTACTGTAGTTTTGATTTGCATTTACCTAATTGCTGGTGATGCTGAAAATTTTTTTCATGTGTGTATTAGTCAGTGCAAGGGGTGCTCATGCAAAATATCAGAAATCTGTTGGCTTTTATAAAGGGTATTTATTTGGGGTAGAAGTATACAGTTACCAGGCCATAAAACGTAAGATACTTCCCACACCAAAGTCTTTTGCCATGTGTTGGAGCAAGATGGCTGCCAATGTGTGCAAGGGCGACAGTGGTTCAGCCTTCCTCTTCCCTCTTAAGGGTCTGTGGATCCAGCTTCTTCCAGTATCAGTTGTTGGCTGTCATAAGGCTTGTCTAAATTCTCAGAGCTCATTTCTTTCGAGGCTCACCTGCTCTGTTTTCTTCACAAGGTCAGCAATAAACTCTCAGGAGAATGACTCATCTCTCTTCCCAGTGCCTCTGCCATGTCTATGGAACTGTCTCTCTTTGTGTATCTTCTCTGTGTATTTAATTCTTTGTATCTCTTTCCCTGTCTTCTTAATTGAGTATCTGCTTATATAAACACCCCATAAATGGGGCAGGAACTCAAACTGAGTTGCTTTAATGATGTGGTTGAATCAAAGCCCTAACCTTGATTTAACCAAGTAAATGTAAAGACTTTGAATTTAAATCAGTCAAATGGTATCATGCCCAGAGGACCAGACCAGTTTGCAAACATAATATCTCTTTTGAAATTCATAAATAATATCCAACAGCTACAATTGTCTTTTCAAGTCTTTTCCCCATTTTTTAATTGGGTAGTTTGTCTTTTTATTGTTGAGTTGTATGATCTCTTTGTATATCATATATATTAAACCTTTATTGGCTATTTGCTTGCCAAATATTTTCTCCCATTGAGCTGGCTGCCTTTTTACCCTTTTGGCAAAGCCCTTTGAGGTACATAAGTGTTTAATTTTGAGGCATTCCCATTTATCTATTTTGTTTGTTTATTCTTGCTTTGGGCGTAAGATTTAAGAAACTACCACCTACCATAAGATCTTAAAGTTGTTTTTCTGCATTTTCTTCTGGGAGTTTTATGGTTGTTGCTTTTATATTTAGATCCTTGATCCATTTTGAGTTAATTTTTGTGCAAGGTGTGAGATAGGGATCCTCTTTCTTTCTCTGGATATGGTTGTACAGTTTTCCCAGCACTGTTTGTTGAATAGACTTTTCTCGCCCAGCTGGGTGGACTTGACAACCTTGTCAAAAATCACTTGATTGTGGATCTGAGGGTCTATTTTTGAGGTCTTGATTTGATTCCATTGGTCAATGTGTCTGTCTTTATGCTGGTACTATACAGTTTCTTACCACTGTAGCTAAGTAATACTCTTTGAAGTCAGGAAGTGAGAGTCCTCCAACTTTGTTCTCCTTTTTATAGGACATTTTTGACTTTTTGGGCCTTTTAGCCTCCCAAATAAATTTGATAATTGGTTTTTCCATTTCTGCAAGAAAGGCTTTTGAAATTTTTATTGGGATTGCATTGAATATGTAAATCTTTTTGGGTAGAATTAACATCTTAACAATATTTAGTCTTCCAATCCTTGAACACAGAATGTCCTTTCATTTATATAATTCTTTTCATTTGCTTTGGATTCAGTTTGCAAGTAATTTGTTGAGGATTTTTCATCTATATTCATTAGGGGTATTAGTCTATAATTTTCTTTTTTCATACTATATCTGGTTTGGTATTAGGGTGATGTTAGCTTCATAGAATGAGTTTGGTAGCATTCTTTCCTGTTCACTCTTTTAGGAAGAGCTTGAGCAAGATTGTTATTAGAACATCTTTGAATGATTGGTAGAATTCGTCTGTGAAGCCATCTGGTCCTGGGCTTTTCATCTTTGGGAGGTTTTTGAGGACTGCTTCAATCACTTCATCTGTGTTTGGTTTGTTGAGGTCTTCTATTTCTTCTAGGGTCAGTGTAAGTTTTTGATGACTGTTTCAATCTCTCTACTTGTGATTGGTTTGTTGAGGTATTCTATATCTTCTAGGGACAGTGTAGGCAGTTTGTGTGTTTCTAGGAATTTGTCTATCTTGTTTGCATTGTCTAGTTTTTTGGCATACAGTTGTTCTTAGTATCTTATTATTTCTCTCATTCTGCAGGATCAGCGGTAATGTCACTCCTCTCATTTCTTTTTTTAAAAGATTTATTTATTTATTAACCCCCTCCCCCATTGTCTGCTTGCTGTATCCATTCACTGTGCATTCTTCTGTGTCTGCTTGTCTTCTGTCTCTTTTTTTAAAGATTTATTTTATTTATTTATTTCCCCTTCCCCCCTCACCCCACTTGTCTGTTCTCTGTGTCCATTTGCTGTGTGTTCTTCTTTGTCCGCTTCTGTTGTTGTCAGTGAAACTGGGAATCTGTGTCTCATTTTGTTGTGTCATCTTGTTGTGTCAGCTCTCTGTGTGTGCGGTGCCATTCTTGGGCAGGCTGCACTTTCTTTCACCCTGGGAGGTTCTCCTTATAGGGCACACTCCTTGTGCATGGGGCTCCCCTATGCAGGGGACACCCCTGCATGGCACGGCACTCCTTGTGCGCATTAGTGCCAGTGAGTGCCTCATGTATCTTGGGACACTCAGGTAAGGTGTGTAAATATTTAGTATATTTATTTCTTCTTGGTGAGTTACCCCTTTTATTAATATATAATGATCTTCCTCATCCCTTATAACAGCTTTGCATTTGAAATCTTTTTTGTCTGATATTAGTATTGCTACTTCAGCACGGCACTCCTTGTGCGCATCAGTGCTGCTCGTGGGCCAGCTCTTCTCTTGCTGCTTTCAGAATACTTTCCTTATCTCTGATATTTGTTATTCTGAATAATAGGTGTCTTGGGGTAGGTCTATTCAGATTTATTCTGTTTAGGTGCATTGTCCTTCTTTGTATTGATATTTGTATTTTTCATAAAAGTTGGGAAGTTTTTGGTCATTATTTTCCCAAATATTCTTTCTGTCCCTTTTCCATTCTCTTTTCCTTCTGGGAAGCTGAAAATATCTATGTTTGTTTGTTTCATGTTGTTGCTCAGTTCCCTGAGACCCTGTTCTATTTTATCCCATTCTTTTCTTTCTCTTTTCCTGTCTTTTCCAGTTCAGATGTTTTATCTTCAAAATCTCTAATTCTGTCTTTGAGCAATTCAAAGCTGCTCTTATGTGCCTCTAATGTATTTTTAAAAATTTATTCCTCTTCCCGCCCCCCTCCCCCCCTTGTCTGCTCTCTGTGTCCATTCACTGCATGTTCTTCTGTGACCACTTTTAACCTTATCAGCAGCACTGGGAATCTGTGTTTCTTTTTGTTGTGTCATCTTGTTGTGTCAGCTCTGTGTGTGTGTGGGGTGCCATTTTTAGGCAGGCTGCACTTTCTTTTGCGCTGGGTGGCTCTCCTTATGGGGGACACTCCTTGCGCATGGGGCTTCCCTATGTGGGGGACACCCCTGCGTGGCAGGGCACTCCTTGTGCACATCAGCACTGCACATGGGCCAGCTCCACACAGGTCAAGGAGGCCCGGGGTTTGAACCACGGGCCTCCCATATGGTAGGCAGATGCCCTATCCAATGGGACAAGTCTGCTTCCCTCTAATGTATTTTTAATCTCATCTATCATGTCTTTCATTCCCATAACCTCTGTTACTTTTCCTTGCAGACTTTCAAATTGTTCTTTATGCCCACTCAGTGTCATCTTAATATCCCTTATCTCTTCAGTTATATTTTCTTTCAATTCTTTTAATTGATTTCAGAGAGTTATGTGATTACCTTTGATTAATTTTTAAAAATCTTGTATCTCTTTAGGATATTTTGGCACAAAATGATTTGTTCCTTTGGCTGGGCTGTCTCTTCCTGTTTCCTAGTACAGCTTGTAATTTTTTGCTTGTGTCTAGGCATCTGAATATGTTGGTGATTTTACTATGATTGCCAATTTTTCTCTCTTGCATATTGTTTTTTATTCACAGCTTTTATTTGATATTTGGTTCAACTTATTCTTTAAAATTGCCCAGGTTAAGTCATTAAAATCAGGCCTGGGACTCACTAATGGGGCACATATTTTCTCCCAGGATTTTGGATTAAAAGAGAACTCAAAGCAGTTTTCTTCTTACAGGTTCCAGAATGCCCAGCATATGGCGATCTTTGTCTCACCTCTCCACAGAGGTGTTTCTTTCATTCTCCACTTTCCTTTATTTTGTTCTGACCAGAGCCAAGATTCAAAGTGGGAATTCTGCTGGTCGAATTCCCTGAAGAGAAGCCCCTAACACCCCTCCCTTTTCCCTTGTAACAGCTGACAGGGAGGAAGGTGTCTGTTCTCCTCTCAGTTGGCTACAGTAAATGAAGGGTTTTACTCTGGCTTTAATATTGGGGTGGGGGACTGGAGTCCTTCCCTGCCACCTTGAAAATTTGATAACTCTCATTTGTTCTTTTGGGTTCTTTATCTTTCTCTTTATCTTCCCTCCTGGAAGTTGTGCAGCACTCTCCTGGTCTGCTGACCACCAAAGCAGGCCCCTTAGACAGCTTTTGGCCCTTTCTCCATTGTTTTTGTGATAGAGTTGAACCCTGCTTACCTACTCTGGTGCTATCTTCCCAGAACTCTATGCTGTAACAGTTTTTGGCAGACAATACTTAAAAAAAACTTTTTTTAGGAGATACTGGGCATTGAACCCAGGGCCTCATACATGGGAAGCAGGCACTCTTCCCTGAGCTACATCCACTCCCCAGTGAGAGCTGGATTTTTCCTTTGTTTTTAGGAGGTACCAGGGAATGAACTCAGGACCTCATACATGCAAGGCAGGCATTCAACCACTTGAGCTACATCCACTTTATAACATACAATACATTTTCTCTGATATTAGTATAGCTACACCAGCTCTCTTTTGGTTATGCACTTGCATAACATATTTTGTTCCTTCCTTTCACCTTCAGCTTGCTTATGTTTTTGAATTTAAGGTGAGTCTCTTGTAAACAACATATGTTTGGGTTGTGGTTTTTTATGCATTCTGACAATCTTTCCATTTTGACTGGAAACTTACATTTAATGTAACTATTGATAATGCAGGAATTTCTTCTTACCATTTTGCTTTTAGTCTTTGCAAGTCTTATGCCCTCAATTCTTCTGTTAAGGCCTACTTTCATATTTACTTGATTTTTTAAAAAAATTAACATATTGAGTCCCTTCTCATTTATTTCTCAGCTATTTTCTCTGTGGTTATATGGGATTAAAATTTAACATTCCAAAAATTCATTTTTTATTTGATACCAACTTAACCTTGATAGCATTCATAAACACTGTTCATATACTCTTCTGTCCCCTTGACTTTTTATTATATTTGTTAAAAATTTATATCTTTATATATTTCATGTACAACCCCATAGATTTAACATTTTCTTTTTAGAGCATTGCCACTAAGTGTGGATTATAGTTTACATTATAGTTTATGCTCTCTCCTGCACAATTTTGTAATTTATGACAAAATATATAATGGTTTGTATTCATCATTTCAGGGTCATTCAGGACAATTCCAATGTGCCTAAAATGACCCCATATTACAACTGTTTTTTCTGTCCCTACCCTCAGAACCTCTGGTGGCCACTACATTAATGATAAAAGTTTTTCCATTGCTAGAATAAAAATAAGTCTATAGTGGAATAAACATAAATCTACTCTAGTCCATTGTTCATTCCCCAGTCCTGAGGATGTTGGGATGGTGATGCCCACTCCACCTCTAATTGAGAGTGGACTTAGATCCCATTGGTCTGATGGATGAGACTAACTTGGTTACAGTTGCAAACTCTCTCTGTTCCTTGGGATGGGTGTTGGAAGTCTCTTGGACATGTACCTATCAAGTTTAGTACTAACTAAGGTTCAAATAGAAGGGGCAAAAGAGCCACGTGAAGGGAATCCACAAATGAATTCAACTCTGTTACACTGGGGGGCATAAATTCCAAGTAGGTCCCACTGTCAGGGCACTAAACCTCTGAGCTGCCTCCCTGCCATAGGGTTTGAATGTCTCTGGAGCCCTCAGAGCCCCCACTATTTGAGGCAGTAATTACTGTGGCAGTCAATGAGATCCTGCCAATACATGCATAAGCATACCCTCTGGAATGGCCTCCTGATTCACTTGGAAATCTCTTAAGCCATAAAATCTCACTTGTCTTTACCCTTTCCCCTTTTTAGTCAAGGTCTTTTTCCAGGTGCATTGACAGTTGGTTCTTGGTAATCATCCCTTGGTGCCAGGGAGGCTCATCCGCTGGAGTCATGTCCCACACTGGGAGGACAGCAGTGCATTTGTGTGCTGAGTTTGGTTTAGAGGTCACATTTCAGGAACAAGGAGGCCTCCAGGAGGCAATTCTTAGGCAACATATAATACTAGGCTAAGTTTCAACTTCAAAAGAAAAGTTTCATTAGTACAGTCATCAATATCAAAGGCCCTTTGTATGGTCCATCCTCCTTTGCTAGGCACCACCACTACACTCAGGGGCTTATTGCTATCCCATTAGAGAATGGGGCAGAGCTCTCCATGATGGGAATTTGATATTCTTTCAGTTATTGTGTGGCTCTCCACCCACCATGACAATGCCCTATGAACACTTGAACACATTCATGTGTCTTAGCAATATACCCCAGGTGAGCATCCTCCCATGCACTCCCCTTCGCTGACACCCTATACCAATGATCCTCCACTGCCACAGCTGCGACCCTTCTGTGATCCAAAATTTCTTCAAAAATGAAACCAACAAAACAACCAACTAAAATTAATGAGAAGATGAAATAATAACGATAGTTTAAAAAATAACAAATAAAATACAAGAATTTGAAATAATAAAAAATGACATTGTGTCTTTCAGCACTGTAAGATCTGCTTCTGTCTTGCATGTACATTGACATTTTCTTCTGTATATTCGCCCAGTGTCCTACCTTTTTCATTTTATCCTCAAAGAAGCTCCAGGTCACAGAAAAATCATGTACAGAATATAGGGGATTCCTATATACCGAACATCCTCCCCCTTTTCCTCTCCCTTCTATTAATAACATTTTACATGTGATGGTACAGTTATTATAACTGATGTACAATCTTTGAAGCATTGCTACCAACCGTGGTCAATGATTTACATTTTAGTTTACATTTTGGACTGTACACTTTTATAATTTTGATGAAATTTAAAATGGTCTGTATCCATTATTGCAAGATCATGCAGAACAATTCTAATGCCCTAAAAATGCCCTATGTTCTATCCATTCTATTCTTCCTTTCGTCTTCCCTCAGGACCTGTGGTAACCACTAAATTTCACTTTTGGGGAATAAGATTTATAATAGTTACTTGCAATAATATTGAGGGCTTGACTTGGTCTGTTTTCTTTTATTAACCACTGCCTATGTTCTTGAAAGACTCCTTCCCCTCTATTTGAGAATGTAGCAGGGCTCCCCAGGATGGGAATTTAATATTTTCATATTTATTATATGGGTCTCCATGCACTGATATAAGATGAACACTTACATATTCCAGAGAAACCTGCCTCAGTTGTGCCCTGTCCTGTATGCACCCCCACTCAGTACCCTACACCAGAACACTCCCCTGCCATATTTACCAAAAGAACATTCCCAACATTTATGTTTTAACCACAGACCTACAAATCCTCAGAGTTCACTTGCTCCTTCCTTGACCCTCCCCCTAGTTACATACATAGTCCAACTTAACCTTCCCAACCTACCCTCTTCACAGACTAGCACTGCCAAACCCAATAGCATCACTGCACCACTGTCATGCCCATCCACTGCACAACTACATCCTTCCACCTTATCATAGATTTTGGCCATATGAGCATTGGCTCACAACCCTGTACTCCTTCTGTCTCCTGTAAACTTATCGTCCAACTCTAGCTGTGTGAGTCTGCTCAATTTGCTTAATTCCTATCAGTGAGGTCATGTAATATTTGTCCTTCAGTTCCTGGCTTGCTTCACTCAACAAAAAATCTTCGAGATTCGTCAATGTTATCCTGTGTGTTAGTACTGCATTCCTTCTTACAGCTGAGTAGTATTCCATTGTATGTATATACCACAGTTTGGTTATCCATTCATCTTTTGATAGACATTGGGGTTGTTTCCAACTATTAGTAATAGTGAATAATGCCGCTATGAATATTAGTATGCATATATCTTTTGTCCCTGCTTTCAATTCTTCTGGGTATATATCCAGCAGTGGGATTGCTGGATCATATACAGTTCTATAGTTAGTTTCCTGAGGAACCACCAAACTGTCCTTCACAATGGCTGTACCATTCTACATTCCCATCAGGAGTGAATAAGGGTTCCCTTTCCTCCACATCCTCTTCAACACTTGTAGTCCTCTGTTTTTTTTTTTTTTAATAGCTTCCAGTCTAATGGGTGTAAGATGATATATCATTGTAGTTTTGATTTGCATTTCCCTAATAGCTAGTGATGTTAAGCATCTTTTCATGTGCTTTAGTCATTTGGATTTCTTCTTTGGAGAAGCGTTCTATTCAAATCACTTGCCTATTTTTTAAATGGGTCGTTTGTCTTTTTATTTTCAAGATGCAGAATTTCTTTATATATGCTAGAAATTAGGCCCCTATTTGGATAGATGGTTACCAAATATTTTCTCCCATTGAGTTGGCTGCCTTTTCACTTTCTTGACAAACTTCTTTGAGATGCAAACATTTTTAATTTTGAGGAGGTCTTATTTTTTATTTTTTCTTTCATTGCTCATGATTTGGGTATAAAATTCATGAAACGATTTCCTACTACAAGATCTTGTAGGTCCTTCCGTACATTATCTTCAAGATCTTTATGGTCTTAGCTCTTATATTTAGATCTTTGATCCTTCTTGAGTTAATTTTTCTATGAGGAGTGAGGACGTGTTCCTCTTTCATTCTTTTGGATATGGATATCCAGTTCTCCAAGCACCATTTGTTGAAGAGGCCATTCTTTCCCAGTTGAATGGGCTTGGTGGCCTTGCTGAGTATCAATTGACCATATATATGAAGACCTATACCAAAACTTTTAGTTCTGTTCCATTGGTTGGTATGTGTATCCTTGTGCCAGTACCAATCAGTATTGATCACTATAGCTTTGTAGTATGTTTTAAAGTCTGGTGTAGCAGTTTTGTATTATTTATGAATTCCAAAAATAGATATTGGATTATGTTTGGAAACTGCTCTGTTCCTCTGGGGGTATTAGATTGTATTGGATTCAGAGGTTTCACTTTTACTTCATTAAATAATGATTAAGGCTTTGATTGGGCCATGTCAGTAGGCAAAGGAGTTAGTTAGAATTTTGATGCTGGAGTTTTTCATGCAAGGGGCCTGGGAAGTAAATACACAGGGAAGCAGATACGTGAGGAAAGAGAGAAGGCTCCAGTAGATACAGAAGAGGCCCTCAGAAGGGAAACGAGCTGTTTACCTGATAGTTTACAGCTGGCCTTGTGGAGAGAGCAGAGCAGTTGAGAGGAATGAACTCCAGAAGAGAGATGAGAATGATCCCAGCCTACAGTTGATATTGGAAGAAGCTGGGACCATGGAGCCTTAAGAGGAAGAGGAAGCCTGAATGAACCCTTGCAGATGCCAGTGGCCATCTTGCTCCAACACATGGTAACAGACTTTGGTGAGGGAAATAACTTACATTTTATGGCCTTGTGAATGTAAGCTTCTACCCCAAAGAAATACCATCTGTAAAAGCCAACAGAGTTCTTGTATTTTGCATCAGCACCCCTTTGCCTGACTAATACATCAGGTAAATGTGATTCCTCTGATTTCGTATTTCTTTTGTGGTTTGTCTTTGGCTGTTGGGGACCCCTTGCCCTCCCAAATAAATTTCATAGTTAGCTTTTTCAATTCAGTAAAAAATGCTGTGGTAATTTTTATTGGGATTGCATTAAATCTTTAAATCAGTTTGGATAGGATAGACATCTTAATGATGTTTGGTCTTCCTATCCATGAACAGAGAATACTCTTCCATTTATTTAGGTCTTCTTTGATTTCCTTTAACAGTGTTGTATAGTTTTCTGTGTACAAGTCCTTTACATCTTTAGTTAAGTTCATTTCTAGATATCTGATTATTTTAGTTGCTACTTTAAATGGAATTTTTTTCTTGATTTCCTGCTCGGATTACTCATTATTGGTGTAAAGAAATGCTATTGATTTTTGCACATTAATCTTATGACCTGGTACTTTACTGAACTCATTTATAAGCTCTAGAAGCTTTGTTATAGATTTTTCAGGGTTTTCTATGTATAGGATCATGTCATTTGCAAATAGTGAAATTTTTACTTCTTCCTTTCCAATTTGGATGCCTTTTATATCATTTTTTTGCCTAAGTGCTCAAGCAAGTACTTCTAACACAATGTTAAATAAGAATGGTGACAGTGAGCATCCTTGTCTTGTTCCAGATCATAGAAGGAGAGCTTTTAACATTTCACTATTGACTATGATGTTAGCTGTGGGTGTTTCATATATATACTTTATCATGTTGAGGAAGTTTCTTTCTATTCCTATCTTTTGAAGTCTTTTTATGTATATAAAAATACAGGATGCTGTATTTTGTTGAATTTTTTTTCTGATCACATGATTTTTTTCTTTTGATTTGCTAATGTGGTGTATTACATTGACTGATTTTCTTATGATGAACCATCCTTGCATACCAGGGATGAAACCCACTTTGTCATGGTGTATAGTTTGTTTGACATGTTGTTGAATATGATTAGCACATAGTTTTTTGAGGATTTTAGCATCTAATTTCATTAGAGAGATTGGTCTATAGTTTTCCTTTCTTGTGGCATCTTTGTGTGGCTTTGGTATTAGGGTGATGTTGGCATCATAGAATGAGTTAGGCAATGCTCCCTCCACTTCTATTTTTTGGAAGTGTTTAAGCAGGTTTGGTGTTAGTTCTTTCTGGAATGTTTGATAAAATTCACCTGTGAATCCATCTGATCCTGGGCTCTTCTTAGTTGGGAGATTTTTGATGACTAATTCAATCTCATTACTTGTGATTAGTCTGTTGAGTTCATCAATTTTTTCTTTTGTCAATGTAGGCTGCTTGTGTGTTTCTAGGAATTTGTCCATTTTCTCCAACTTATCCATCTTGTTGGCATACAATTTTTCAAAGTGTCCTCTTATGATACTCTTTATTTCTGTGAGTTCAGTGGTGATATCTCCTTCCTCATTTCTTATTTTATGTATTTGTATTTGCATTTTCTTTATTTTTTTCTTTGTTAGTCTAGCTAAGGGTTTGTCAATTTTATTCATTTTCTCAAAGAACTAGCTTTTGGTTTTAATTTTTCTAGTGCTTTCTTACTTTCAATTTCATTTAGCTCTGCTCTAATCATTGTTATTTCCTTCTTTCTACTAGCTTTGGGATTAATTTAGTATTCTTTTTCTAATTCCACCAGGTGAGCAGTTAGGTCTTTGATTTTAGCTCTTTTTTTATTTCATTTATTTTTTTAGTTAGCTAATCAATAAGTATTTTTTTTTTATTTTTACTTTTTTATTCCTTTTTTTCCTCTCTATTTTTTTTTAATGTTACATTCAAAAAATATAAGAGGTTCCTACACACCCCCCTGTTTTTTAAAAATATAAGCTTTTATGGCTGCAATTTCCTCCTTGACCCAATGATTGTCTAAGAGTGTGTTGTTTAACTTCCATGTCTTTGTGATAATCTGGTTCTCTGTCCCTAGCTATTTCTAGCTTCATTCCATTGTGATCTGACAAATTACTTTGTATGATTTCAGTCTTTCTGAATTCACTGAGAGTTGTTCTGTGGCCTAGCATATGGTCTGTCCTGGAGAATGAATCATATGCACTTGAGAAGAATGTATATCCCACTGTATTTAGGTGTAATATTCTATTTGTGTCCATTAGGTCCAGATCCGCTAATGTATTCTTCAAGGTCTCTGCTTCTTTATTAATCCTCTGTCAAGATGTTTTGTCTAATGGTGATAGTGGTGTATTAAAGTCTCCTACTATAATTGTAGAGGCATCTATTTCTTCACTAGTTTTTCCAGTGTTTGCTTCATTTATTTTGAGGCACCCTGGTTAGGTACATAAATGTTTGTGATTGTTTTTTCTTCTTGATACATTACCCTTTTTCTTACTATATATAGTGGCCTTCTTTGTGTCTTACAGTATTTTGCATTTAAGCCCATTTGTCCAATTTAGTATAGCTACTCCTGCCCTTTTTTGGTTATTGTTTGCATGTAAAATTATTCTGCAACCATTCACTTTTAGCTTCCTTGCATCCCTGGATCTAAGGTTTGTTTCTTATAGACAGCACGTAGATGGGTCATATTTCCTTATCCATTCTGACACAGATTGGAGAGTTTAATCCATTAACATTCAGTGTTCTTATTGTCAGGGAATTACTTACATTAGCCACATATGTTGTTTTTATTTCTCTTTTTATGTTTTTAATTATTCTTATACTCTCCTCCAACTCTCTTACTCCTGTTTTTTCCTTTCACCTGCAGAACTCTCTTCAGTATTTCTTGAAGGACAGGTTTCTTACTGACAAACTCTTAATTTCTGTTTATCTGTGAATATTTTGAAATCTCCTTTAGTTTTGAGTGCCACCTTTGATGGATACAAAATTCTTGGATGATGGTTTTTTTCTTTTAGTACGTTAACTATGTCATACCACTGCCTTCTTGCTTCCATGTTTTCAGATGAGAAACCAGCACTTCATCTTATCAAACTTCCCTTGTATGTGATGGCTCTCTTTTCTCTTGCTGCCTTCTGTATTCTTTCTTTGTCTCGAGCGTTGGACAGTTTGACAAGTTTATTTCTTGGGGTGGGCCTGTTAGGATTTATACTGTTTGGGATGTGCTGCACTTCCTGGACATGTATGTTTATGTCTATATTAGTTAGCCAAAGGAGTACTGGTGCAAAATACCAGAAATCTGTTGGTTTTTATACAGGTATTTATTTGGGATAGAAGCTTACAATTACCAGGCCATGAAGCATAAGTTACTTCTCTCACCAAAGTCTATTGCCATGTGTTGGCAAGATGGCTGTTGACATCTGCCAAGAGTTCAGGCTTCTTGGATTCCTCTCTTCCTGGGGCTCTGTTTCTATCTGGGCTCAGATGCTGTGCTCTCTCCACAAGGCCAGCTGTAGACTCTCAGGTGAATGACTCTGTCTCTCTCCCTGGGGCTTCTGTTGTGTCTAAGGAGCCATCTCTATTCCTTTGTGTTCTTCTCCTGGGCTCCAGCTCAAAACTCCAACTCCTTTCTTTGTGATATGGTTTCTCCTTGGTGTGTGGGGATTGGACTTCCTACTGATCTGGCCCAATCAAAGCCTTTATCATTATTTAATCAAGTAAAAGTGAAACCTCTGAATCCAATATACTCTAATTTAATGTCTGGAGGGACATTACAAACATAATCCAGTTTCTATTTTTGGAATTCATAAATCATATCAAACTGCTACACTCCACCCTCTGAATTCCAAAAAGATATTACAGTATTTAAAAAAAACAACAACTTAAATCAGTAGCAATGCTAAGTAATGCTAAGTATAGAATCACATAGCAATCAGTTTAAATAAATACAGTTTCTCTAGGGACAAAGGCCCATCTGTTGTAGACATCTAACATTTACAAAACCATTTACCTGCTTCCAATGGACAAACAAATGGACAAAGGATAAATATTTCCATTACAATAAGGAGAAATTGGGAGGGAAACATTAGTCATGGGTTCTCTACAGTTCAGTAAACCTGCAAGATATATTTCATTAGATGTCAGAGTCTGAGAGTCATTATTAAGATGATGGTTTCTTCTCCTTGGGACCACATGGGTACCCACCCTTTCCACAGGCTTGCCCAATGGCCATTTTCTTGGTTCCACTCTCATCAAGCATCTGGTGTCAACCAAGCCCTAGACCTCACCCTTCAAGAGCTTTGGGGTGATTGCCACATTTTATCCAAATTTTGGGTTAGAGTCTTATCCCCCTAGTACAGTGAAGTGAAGACAACATCCTCCTTAACCTTTGGCACATAGACTCAACCCTCTCAGAGCAACTAGTTGACCACTTGGCCATCCCTAATCCATTGGGGACAGATCCACCCCTCTCAGGCTTATGGGGTGTTGACCTTAACTGCCCTAATCCTTGAGGAATGTGCTCCACCCTCTCTGTATCCTGAGGCGAGAAAACTCTCCCTGAACATCAGGTGGGAACACCCACCTCCTTCAACTCCTGGGGCAAACTCACTCTTTCTGTGCACATGGGTGGGATTCCTCTCTTGTCCAAGGTGATGTCTTAATTCCAGATCTCAGCTTCCATGGTTTTCCTCTTAAAGCTGTTTCTCCTTCAATCTCTCCTTTCCATGTCCCTTTTAGTCCAAGCTGATGGTAGTTTTTTTCATTCAGCTCTCTCAAAAAGCTTGTTGGTTTAGCATGCAAGAAACAGTAGTCCAAGCCATCAGACAGTAATACTTTCCACCAATCTTTCCTAGATAACTGCATCTTTAAACACATCAAATTGCTACACTGTTCCTTGATAGAATTGGGAAATTTTGAGCCTTTATTTCCTCCAACACTCCTTCTGCCCCCTTTCCCTTCTCTTCTCCCTCTGGGATGTCTTTAATGTATAAGTTTTTGCTTTTTTTCTTGTCATTCAAATACCTAAGTACCTGCTGGATTTTCTCTATCTTTTTATCTATCTGTTCTACTCTCTAGTCTGATTTCAGCTGAACTGTCTTCCACATCACTGATTCTTTCCTCGGCCTGTTCAAATCTGCTGTTATGTATTTCCAATATATTTTTGATTTTTTGCATTGTGCCATTCATCACCATCATATCCATTATCTTTTTACATATCCTTACAATTTCTTTAGTATGTTCTCTCAGTGTTTTCTTAATACCCTTACTTTCTTCCTTCACTTTATTTTTTATTTTTTTAAAGATTTATTTATTTATTTATTTCTCTCCCCTTCCTCCCCCGTACCCCAGTTATCTGTTCTCTGTGTCTATTTGCTGCGTCTTCCTCTTTGTATGCTTCTGCTATTGTCAGCGGCCCAGCAATCTGTGTTTCTTTTTGTTGCATAATCTTGCTGCGTCAGTTCTCCATGTGGGCGGCACCATTCCTGGGCAGGCTGAACTTTCTTTCATGCTGGGCAGCTCTCCTTATGGGGTGCACTCCTTGCATGTGGGGCTCCTCTACATGGGGGACACCCCTGCATGGCACACTCCTTGCATGTGGGGCTCCCCAAATGGGGGACACCCCTGCATGGCACGGCACTCCTTGCGCACATCAGCACTGTGCATGGGCCAGCTCCACACGGGTCAAGGAGGCTGGGGGTTTGAACCACAGATGGATGCCCTAACCACTGGGCCAAGTCCGCTTCCTGTTCCTTCACTTTATTAAGTCGATTCATATTTGTTTGGACTCCTCTGATTAGTTGTTCCATGTTCTACATCTCCTCCTGTATCTTAGTTTGCTCATTAGACTGGGCCATGTCTTCCTGTTTCTTAGTATCACTTGTAATTTTTTGTTGCTGTCTAGCATCTGTTTATCTTAATGGGTTTATTTGGCTAGCATCTCTTTCTACTCTTGGGTTTTATTTTATTATTTTGATGAGTGTGGTAAGGGTTTACTTTGATACTTCATTCCTCTTATTCTGTTTCCTTGTTATTATCTGTGTTCCCTTAGGAGAAAAAAAATTAGGGCTGGAGAAAAGGAAGGAGATGAGAAGAGAAAAAGAATAATAGTAATAATAATAATAATAAAAAAGATAGAAAAGGAGCTGTACAAGACCTAGGAAAATAAATAAACATGAGTAAAAAATCCTAAGTACAGGAATAAGAATTTAAAAAGTGGAATAGAAAAAATGAAATGAGAGCTAAAATAGAGAAAAATATATAGAATTAATTAAAAGGCCAGAATGATGAGAAGAGAGAAAAAGTAAAAAGAAAAAAGAAAAAAAGGGAAAAAGGTAAAAAATGAAAGAAAACAGAGAGGGGAAAAAAAAAGAGAAATAAAAACAAAACAACAAAAAAATTAAAGACCAAATAAAAAGAGGTAGAATGAAAGAAAAACAACAGGAAGAATAGGACAGAAAAATGAAGGAAAGAAAAGAAATAATATAGGTAGAAAAAATACGTAAAAGAAGGATAAAAAAGGAAACATAACAAATAAGAAACAAAGCAGGGAACAGCAAACAACAGCAACTTAAAAAAATCCACCACCACCAAGGAAAAACAGTCTTCCCTCTTAGGCCCCTAAGGAGCTTCTCAGGTTATTGGTGTTCATCAGTCGATCACCCTGCAGCCTGCTCTTTGCAGGTAATATACTGGGTTTTAGCAAGTAAAATAAGGGAAAAAAAACCCAAAGGAACCTTAAAAAAAAAAAAAAACAGACCCAAAAAACTTGAAACAAAAACAATGTCTATATGTTCCCTGTCATAAAATATCACCTGGATGCCTGATAACCCAGTGGGTCATTCTTTGGGTTACTTCCCTAAGGAAACCTGGGAATTGAACCAGGGACCTCATATATGCAAGGCAGGAACGCCTCCCTGTTGAGTTAAACTGCCTCCTCAGGTGAATTAGATTTAAGAAAGCTTATCTGGCTCCCCCCCTCTCTCAGGTTGTTTTAGACTTCTACAGTTTGCCAGTGCGGTGCTGATTAGGTACCTGTCTCTACCTGCCCCCCCACCCCCCAATCTTGTTCCTTTCTCTCCCAGGGAGGTTGGGTGTGACAGCTTGCCTGAGCAGATCCCCTCATCCCTCTCCCCATCAGGTCAGGGTCCCTTCTGAGATTCAAAGGGGCTCAGTTGGCCAAACCCACGGCAAAGAAACCACTTTCCACCCTCCATCAGACCCCTCTTCCTCCCAGGGAACACCTCTTCCCACTCCTTTGGCAGCAGTGAGCCAGGGGCGCCTCTGAAGCTCCTTGCCTTGAAGTTGTGGTGTATGTGCTTCCAATATCCTCCTAGATGACTCAGAGCACCTTCCTGTTCTCTATATATATCTAAAGCAGCTCCTTTAGATAGGTCCCTGCCTACTTCATGTTTTTTTTTTGTTTTGTTTGTGAGAGTCAGATTCTGCCTAACTACTTTGGCGTCATTTTCCTGGAACTCTGTCATTACTTTTAATCCTGTGGTTTTTGTATATATTTTTAGTTTTTTTTTTAACAATCTCCCAGATCAGGTTTTGCGTTTTCCATTTAAAAATCAGGTTGGTAGTATAATATTGTGTATCTTAATTTTATATGTATATATATATAAAAGATTATTTTTTATTTTATTTTTTATTTGTCTGCTCTCTGTGTCCATACGCTGTGTATTCTTCTGTGTCTGCTTGTATTCTTGTCAGCATCCCCAGGAATCTATGTCTCTTTTTATTGTGTCGTCTTGTTGCATCAGCTCCCCAGCTGCGCTTCTTTAGTGTGGGGCGGCTCTCCTTATGGGGCGCACTCCTTGCACGTGGGGCTCCCCTATGCAGGGGACACCCCTGCGTGGCACAGCACTCCTTGTGTGCATCAACACTGTGTGTGGGCCAGCTCACCACACAGGTCAGGGGGCCCTGGGTTTGAACCCTGGACCTTCCATATGGTAGGTGGATGCTCTATCAGTTTAGTCTTTTATAGGTCTGTATGCAGGAGCATGGGTATATTGAAGGAGCAATGTTGGGAACATATTGCCTTTCTTAACTGTACTCTCTGCTATATGAAAAAAATATTATGTTATTCTGAGAGGAATTTAAATCTTATTCCATGCCTGTATTAAGAAAAACCTATGCAGGCATAGATGTGAATTATTCTGGGGCCTCCTAATAGAGATCTATAAGGATAAACTGTACTAAAAACATTGTATCTAAAGACAATAGTATTATGATTTTAAATGATAGATTTGTAAACTTTCATTTTAGCAAGTAAGTTTTTTGTGATTGAAAATCGCAAGACTTGAAATAAATATTATATCATTTAATTAATTATAAAGAATTTTATTTTAAATTTATTATTTAAAACTTTTTTTTCCAGATTTTGAAATCTCTTTTTAAGGTATGTTCAATATATTTCAACGTAAGTCTACTAAAATTTAATAATGAAATACATATAAATGAAGAAGTTTCTAGGATAACTTGATGTTTCAGTCAGGACTAATACTTGATAGATGAAGACACACATGTAAACATACATGTACACATTTGTTTTACTACATAAAGTTAACATGTCAGTAACTGATATTTGGTTTCTGATATTTGATTTCTTTTTTTTTTTTTTTTAAAGTGGTTTCAGGTGCAGGTCAATCAAATGGAGGAGGTAAGTATAACATTTCTAGTTGTTAAAATAAAAAATAATTTGACTCATTTAAAAACCAATTTGAAGTGTCAGAAAAAAGGTTCGAATAGCCATTGTTTGTAATCTTCCATTTAGGTAGAGATAGTATACATGGATTCATTACTTTGTTTCTGAGTGATCTTCAAACTATATTCCTCTATAATCTGATATATTCTAAGTTTGTCTGATGCCTTCTTTCTCCTTAAATTGAATAACGGAGATGAAATTTTTATTCTTTTCCTATTTTACATATAAGAGTAAGTGATAAGAGAATTTTATCAGTTAAACTTTTCCTCCTATATTTACCTTATGCATATGATATATGCTTAGATGTAAAATGACCTATTGGCTTTCTTTAAATTTATTGTATTTTTTTTGGAATGATCTTCTTTTGTACTTTTGATAATTATATGCTTTACCACCAGTCTGAGAACCATTTGTCTGGCTTGTAAGGGGATTTTTAATTCTTTTTTGGTAAAGACTTTGTGCCCTTAATGGAGCAGAATGATTTCCAGGCTAGCTTTAATGATTTACAGTTATTCTAGTAACCTTGACCCATTTTCTTCTTCACTCTCAGCTAATGACTTGGAATGCTCAAAATATAAGCATTCCGAAATATTCTTTCAACTCTTGCTACCAAATAAAAACTGACTTATACCCATACTTATCCTATCATTACTAGGTATAGGTTGCATTGCTGGCTGTCCATGCCATTTGAGCAAGCAGAGGAGAGACACCAGAATTGCCAAGAAATGCTTCATCCTCTTGTGTCTCTCTGACACCTCTACTGACAAAGGTTAACATTGTGCCACTTGTCAAAGGAATAATGTTCCGTTATCACAAGCAGGGAAAAGAAAGATGGATTTAGAGATGGAGTCAATAAATTGATAACTGGCACATATATGCTGAAATGCCATATCACTTTTTAGACTCGACATGTGATTGATAGCCTCTTTTTTTTGTTCTTTCCTTAGGCTACAGAGTTTCTATAGGTCTCCTACTTCCCTTCTACCTGTTCTGCATCACTTCCCACATCCTACCTCCCCAAATCTCAGATTTCTAGTAAATTGCCTAGCATTTACTTACAGCTGTTATATCCTAAATCCATGCCAGGTAGTCCATATTATATCAGAGTATGTTTTAAACCCCCAAGTGCTAGACTTTCTCTTTGCTAGATTGCAGGAGTATGCTTTGACTTCCCTAACCCAGTTTTCCCTCCCATCATAAGAATTAGAGGTCTCTCCAAGGATGGATCTCTGCTACTTTCCTGTTATAACTTCCTGACCCCTATTGCTATTCTATGTCTCCATATACTGTCTGTTTCTAGGTTTCTTTCATTGTAGATTTTTTTAGACACTTGTTCTCGCTGAACTTCCTTTAGGTAGCTGTATTGCCTAGAATACTAATTATGGTCTGTCATCTCATACTTTGGATCTTACTGATCTCCCTACTGGCCATTGCTTTTCAGTTTGGTCTATTCCCATGGGCTTGAGACACCCAAATGGGTCACAGTCTTCTCCATGCAAACTGAGGAATACCAGTTTCTTAGATCTTTATGTATTAAGTTCTGGGAGTTAGTAGTAGTAGGCATTAGCAACCATCTGTCTTTCCATACTTTATTACAGTATGGGTAGAGTCAAAAGGATTTTGGGGAAGCAAACATTTTATTATCACTCATTTAAATATTTGGAAGTGCAATTAATTCATTCTATTGTGTTATTGTTATTGAACTTGCTTAATATTCCTATTTATTAAAATAAGAAACAGAAGAATGGATTTCACTTTTGTCAACCCTAAGCTATAATTCTTTTGGTAGATAATTGCTCATATAAGTGTATTTGCAAAATATTTGTAAAATATTCTTGTCTATAGCTATTCTTTGAGTTATGTAGAGCAAAAGAAGTATTTCTTAAGTAACTGATTAATTTCATTATTTTAGTTAAGTAAAGATCAAAGTGTTTCAGAAGACGATGTTCCAGTACCTGAAAAGCCAGTCATTTTAAGCCTTGCACAAATAATAAAGCAAATGCAAAAACTTGAAGAACTAAGAGAGCGTCTTAAACATATGACTAAATACTCCTTCAAAGACTTGTTGTCTAAACCCACGTAAGTAAAATATAGAAATTCAAGTAATTAAACACAATAAGAGGGATTATGTGATTAGCGTTGAATACAAGATAATGGTCCAGATATTATGGCTATACATAGAATTTTTTTTTATCCTCCCCCCTTTGTGGCCTTTTGCTTGCTGTCTGCTCTGTGTCTATTTGCTGTGCGTTCTTCTGTGCTGTATTATTTATTACCCCCTCCTTGTGACTTGCTTGCTGTCTGCTCTCTGTGTCCATTTGCTGTGTGTCCTTCTGCGTTGTTGCTTGTCTCCCTTTTTGTTGAGTCACCTTGCTGAGTTGGCATTCCACAGCACTTGCAGGCAAGCCTGCCTTTACAAGGAAGCCCTAGGACGTGAACCCAGGGCCTCCCATATGGTAGACGGGAGCCCAGCTGATTGAGCCACAGATGCTTCCCTATACATAGAACTTTTAAATCTAGTCAGAAGGTCTAGTCAACTTGTTCTGACAGGAGATGGTTCTATTTGAAAATTTTAATAGTCTGAAAGAGCATTATCATACATGGTAGTCACTAGCCACATGTTTCTGCTTAAATTAAAGTAAATTAAATATTAAGTTCCTTAGTCACACCAGTCACAGTTCAAGTGCTCAGTAGACACATGTGACTATTATTAGAAATTCCATTGGAACGTCAGGCTTGTAAACTCTTCTTTCTTTTGTTTCCACGATCTGTAGCATTTGATGAATTACATCAATATTGATAACTCTTTCTTCCTTATCAGAGTATCTAATTATCCCCCTACTTTTTAAATTGCTATTTTAATTTTCTTTGCTTGCTCTACTTTTCTCTTTAACCCTGTTACTGTGAGCATTTATCTCAGTCCTGATTTTTATTTTCATTTTGTCCTTTCTAACCCAGAACAAATATATTTTCACATCTTTATCAACTCTATACTGATGTTTTCCAAATGTGCCAAATATGTGTATCAAGCTCTGATTCTCTTCTAAGTCCCAAATATATATTTCCAATTATATTGGATATTTCCACTTAGATGTTTTGCTGTCCTTTCAAGCATTCCAAAGCACTTCCATTATTTTTTGTGTGTTTGCACTATATTCTTTTCTTCCATTATTCTTCTCTTTTCCTAGAACCCCATTTTTATCAAATACTAAATATTTTCTTTAGATTATATTTCCTTTTCATCCTTGAGGATATTATCTTAGTTCAGACTTGCACCATTTCAAGCTAAATTATTAGAATTGCCTGCTAGATTTCTAGTCATGTCTTTCCTCCTCTCTATTCCAATCTGGCTCTACACTTAACACCAAAATATAATACTTTTGGGACTAGTTTGGAGCCAAGCCTCCACACTCACATACTTTAATGAAGTGGTAGAAGACAGAGCTAGGGTCTGCTTATTCTGATCCTCCCTGGTGTCCTGGCCCAGCGATTTGCTGAGCTTCTACCCCTAGCCTGCAGCAACAAAATGGTGTGAATCACCACTTAGTTTCATCCTTCCTGGTGTCAGTGGAGCCCCAGGGGGGATATGAGATTATCCCCCCACTTGGAGGCAATGAGGTGGTATTGAATCATTGCCTCACTTTTGCCAGGAAGGTGTCAATTAAAATTATACCTCACCCATCTGTAATAAAGTATTGAGTTCCACTTTGCAGAGTAGTGTCAGCAAGATCCAACAGAAAGCTGAACATATACACCCTCCTGGTCTTTCCACTATATCTAAGAGTAAATAGGACCTAGAGTTTCATAAATATGATATCCAAAATGTCCAATATACAATAAAAAATCAACCATCATCAGCAAAGAATTGGGACAATCACAACTTGAATGAGAAAAGACAATCAATAGGTGATAACACTGAAATGAATCAGATGTTGGAATTATCTGAGAAGGACTATCAAGCAGCAATCATAAAAGTGCTTCAGGGAACAATTATGAATTCTCTAGAAAAAATGAAAAAATAGAAAATCTCAGCAAAGAAAAAAATGTTATAGGAAATATCCAAGTGGATATGGAGCTGAAGAAATGTAATAACTAAAATAAAAATATCACTGGATGGGCTCAATAGTAGAGTGCAGATGATATAAGATATAATAAAATCAGTGAACTTGAGGAAAGAACAATAAAAGTTACCTAATCTGAACAATACAAAGAAAATTGACCCCCCCCCAAATCCCCAAAACAAATAGATGTTCAGGGACCTGTAGGACAATAACAAAAGAACTAGCGTTCATATCATCAGAGTTGCAAAGGAAAGAGCTAGAGAGTGCGACTGAAAGAGTATTTTAGAGTATTGAAAGAAATAAAGAAAAATTTATAAATTAGGTAAAAGACATAAACCTACAGATTCAAGAGGCTGAGTGAGCCCCAAATAGGGTAAATGCAAAGAAAATCCATGTCAAGACAAGTTTTATAATTAAACTTATGAGAACTAAAGACAAGAAAGTATCTTGAAAGGAGCCAGAGAGAAATTATACATTACTTACAGAAAAACAGAGTGTATTTACAATGACAGTAGATATTTCATCTGAAATAATGGAGGATAGAATAAGTGGCACAAACGTTTACAAGTACTGAAAGAACTGTCAGTTGTGGATACTATATTCAGTAAATATCCATCAGGAATGAGGGGGGAAATAAAGACATTCTCAGGAAAAGGAAAACTAAGAAAAGTTGTCACTAGCAAACCTACCCTTAAAGAATGGCTAAAAGAAGTTCTCTAACAAAGAGGAAATAATAAAAAAGACTTGTGATTTCAGAAAGGAAAGAAGAACATCTAAATGAATAAAATAATAGGTTATATTTCTTAAAATGAGTTTCTTATACCATGTTTAATGAAGCAAAGTAATACATACAAAACCAACTGACACTGAAGACAAGTATATTTAAAAGGCAAGGAGGGTAAGTAGACCTAAATGGAAATAAGGTTTCTGAAATCAAATAGTAAACACATTGATACCAACAGACTGTGATAAATTACATATGTGTATTGTAATACCTAGAAGAACAACTGAAAATAATTATAAAAAAAGATATGCTCAAAAATACTGTAAAATGACTAAAAATATTAAGTAAACCACAAGAAGGTAAGAAAGCAGAAATAGAAGAAACAAAGAAAAAGCAAATAAGATACAAGCAGACTAAGCTCTAATATATTAATAATTACCTTTATTGTGTGTTTTCTAAACATACCAATTAAAAGACAGAAATTGACAGAGTGGGTAAAATAACTGTTTATAAGAAAATCACTTCAAACATAACATAGGTAGAAAATAAAAGGATGGAAAATGATAACCATGCAAATATTAATAAAAAGAAGTGGTTATATTGATATTATATAAATAAAACTTCAGAGGAAAGAAAATCACTAGAAACAAAGATAGACATTACATATTGATAAAAGGTTCACTCCATTAGAGAGATGTAATGATCCTAAACAACAGAGCTGCAAAACACATGAAACAAAGCCTGATAGAGATAAAAGAAGAAATAGACTAATTCACAAGTATAGTTTGGAATTCCAACAATTCAATCTCAGCAATTCATAGAATTGCTAGACAAAAAAATCGTCAAGGATATAGAAGAAATTAACAACATGATCAACCAATAGGATTGTATTGACATATGTAGACCATACCATGCAACAACAGCAGAATATCCTTTTTAGTAAAGTGCCCAAGCTAGACCATATCCTGGGCCATAACACAATATATTTAAAAGAATTAAAATCATACAGATCATATAGTAGAAACAAACTAGAAATTAATAACAGAAAGACAACAAAAAAATCTCCAAACCCATGAACATTAAACAATACACATCTAAATAATTCATTGGTCAAAGAAGTCTTAAAGGCAATACAAAGCTATGTAGAACTAAGTGAAAATGAAAATATAACATCAAAATGTGTGGAATTCAGCTAAAACAGTGCTGAGAGGAAAATGTATAGTACTAATGCTTACATTAGAAAAGAGTAAATATTTCAAATCAATAATCTAAGTTCCTACCTTAAAAATTAGAAAAAGAACAAAATAAACCTTAAGTTAGTAGAAGGAAGCAAATAGAGATAAGAGAAGATGACAATTAAATTGAAAAGAGAAAAACATTAGAAAGAAAGGCAATAGAATTAAAAGCTGACTCTTTAAAAAAATCAATAATATTGATATACCTTCAGCAAAACTGACAAGGAGCAAAAGAGGGTTGCCACCAATCACCCATAACAGGGATGAAATAGGATATTACAACAAATCCTACAGTTATTTAAAGAATGATTAGGTAATACTGCAAGTAACATTGCACTCATAAATTCAATAACTTAGAAGAAATGTACCCATTCCCTCAAAACCCTAAGCTACAAAAATTCAATCAAGATGAAATACATAATTGGAACAGTCCTATAACCTTTAAAGAAGTTAAAGTTGTAATTAAAAAATCTGAAAAACTAATCTCCAGGCCCAGATGATTTCACAGGAGAATTCTACCAAACGTTTAAGAAAACTTGACACCAATTTTACATAATTTCTTCCAGAAAGTAGGAGAGAAGGGAACACTTCTCAACTCATTTTATGGGGATAGTATTACCCTGATACCCAAACCAGATAAAGACATTACAAGAAATGAAATCTAGGGAAACGGACTTTGGCCCAGTGGTTAGGGCGTCCGTCTACCATATGGGAGGTCCGCGGTTCAAACCCTGGACCTCCTTGACCCGTGTGGAGCTGGCCATGCGCAGTGCTGATGCGCGCAAGGAGTGCCGTGCCACGCAAGGGTGTCCCCCGCGTGGGGGAGCCCCACGCTCAAGGAGTGCGCCCGTGAGGAAAGCCGCCCAGCGTGAAAAGAAAGAGCAGCCTGCCCAGGAATGGCGCCGCCCACACTTTCCGTGCCGCTGACGACAACAGAAGCGGACAAAGAAACAAGACGCAGCAAATAGACACCAAGAACAGACAACCAGGGGAGGGGGGGAAATTAAATAAATAAATAAAATCTTAAAAAAAAAAAAAAAAAAAGAAATGAAATCTACTGATTAGTATCTCTCATGAACCTAAGTACAGAAATCCTCAACAAAATATAAACCAATGGAATTGAACAATATATAAAAAGAATTATATACCATAATAAAGTGGGGTTTGTTCTAGGCATGCCAGTTTCAGTTTTTGAAATTTAATCAACGTACTCTGTCAATTTAACAGGCTAAAGAAGAAAAATCAGGTGATTTTATCAATTGATGCAGGAAGTGCATATAACAGAATTCAATACCCATTCATGATAAAAAATGCTCAGAATATAGGAATAAAAGGGAACTTCTTCAACTTGATAAAGAACATTTTTTAAAACCCTACATATACTATTATACTTAATGATGAAAAACTGAATGCTTTTTTTTTAAGATCAGGAGCAATGCAAGGATGTCCTCTCCTACCACTCTTATTCTGCATAGTGCTAGAAGTTCTAACTACTGCAGTAAGGCAAATGAAAAAAATAAAAGGCATACTGATTGGAAAGGAAGAAAGTAAATTTGTTTCATTTGCAGAGGAAGTGATTGTTTACATAGAAAATCTTAAAGGAATCTACAAAAACACAGAAACTTTCTGATAAATAAGTGAGTTCAGCAAGATTGTAGGGTAAAATAGCAACACTGAAAAATCAATGGAATTTCTGTATACTAAGAATGAACATGTGTAGGCCAAAATTAAAAACACAAGCTATTAACAGTTGCTCCAAAGAAAATGAAATATTTAGATACATTATTTAAGTTTAGGGATAAAATTAAACCTAGGTATAAATTTAGGTATAAACTTAACAAATCATGTAAAGTATGTGTATGCTGAAAACTACAAAATTATAATGAAAGAAATCAAACAGGGTGTTAATAATTGGAAGAACATAATCATGTTCTTGGATTGAAAAACTGAACATAGGCAAGGAGTCAGGTGGTCCTGAATGGGTTAGTGAAATTCCTACCAAAACCTCGGCAAATTTGGTAGTAGTCATAGATGCATTTTATATAGAAAGGCAAAGGACCTAGAATGGCTAAAACAATTTTGAAAAACAAGAATAAACTGTGAAGAATCATCCTACTTGTTGCTAAGGCCTGCTATTTAGCTACATTAATACAGAGAATGTGATATTGGTAGAGGGATAGAAACATAGTTCATGGAACAGAAAAGAGAATCCATAAATAGACCCACACAAATATACCCAACTGATTTTTTTTTCACAAAGGTGCAAAATTAATTCAATGAAAGAAGGATAGCATTTTAAACAAATGGTTTATTCAACATATAAAGAAAAACGTGAACCTCAACTTAAACCTCATGATTTATAAAAAAATTAACTCAAAATGAGTCATGGACTTAAGTGTAAAATGTGAAAAAAAAGTTTTTTTTTTTTTTTTTTTGGAAATAACATAGGAGAAAATCTTTAGGACCTAGGGCTAACCAGAGTTCTTAGATTAGACACCTAAAGCATGATCTATCATATGAAAAATGATAAATTAGATCTTATCAAAATGAAAAAATTTTGCTCTGCAAAAGACCCTGGTAAGAGCATGAAAAGACAGACAACATGCAAGGATAAAATGCTTGGAAACTACATATCTGACAAATGACTTGTAAGTAAAATATATAAAGGACTCTTAAAAGTCAGCCAATTAGAAAATTGACCAAAGACATTGTTTTAGTTTCCTAGGATGCTTTAAAAAAATACTATGAACTGGGTCAGGTTAAACAGTGGGAATTTATTCACTCATAGTTTTGAGGTCAGGAACATGTCCAAATCAAGGCATCATCAAGTGATGCTTTCTTCCTGAAGACTGTCTGCTGGTAATCCTTGGCTCTGCTGTCACATGGCAAGGCACATGGTGGTGTCTAGTCTCTCCCTTCTCTTCTGCGTTTTTCATCTTCTTCCTACCATGGCTTTCTCTTGCATGTTTGAGTTCATTCTATTTATTTCTCCAGTAATTGGATTACAAAACATCCTGTTTGAGGTGGGTCACATCTTACTGAAATATCCTCCTCAAAAAGTCCTACTTACAATGAGTGTATACCCACAAAGATGGATTAGATTAAGAAAGTGTACATACAGCTACAAATCACCTTGACTTGAATAGACATTTTAGTGAAGAGATTATATAGATGGCACATAGCACACGAAAAGATGTTCAGCACCATTAAGGGAATGCAAATTAAAAATACAATGAGATATCACTGCACATCTACAAGTCTAAAAGAAAGTGGCTAAAATAAAAAAAAAAATAGTGATATTATTATCAGTGATATCATCACTATGCAGAGAACCCAGATCCCTCATGTATGGCTGATGGGAATGTAAAATAGTACAGCCACTCTGTAAAAGGGTGTGGTAGTTTCTTACAAAGCTAAACATATTCTTACCATATGACCTAGCAATTGCACTTTGGAGCATTTAATCTTGGAGAAGTGAAAACTCATGTTCACGCAACTGCTTGTACACAAATACTTAAAGCAGCTTTATTTGAATAGCCCCAAGCTAGGGAAAAGCCCAGATGTTTTCAGTGGGTGAATCATTAAATAAACTGTGGTTTATCCATGCCATGGACTACTACACAGCATTAAAAACAAATGAACCATTAATAGCCAACAACTTGGATGACTATGAAGGGAATTATGTGGAGTGAAAAAAGCCAATGTCTAAAATTACATCCTTTAATTTTAATTCATTTATATGAAATTATTGAAATGAAAAAAAAATAGTGATGGATAACAGATTAATGGTTGCCAGGAGTAGGGGAGGCAGGAAGGGAGGATGGTAGCTTGGCTATAAAACACAAGGGATCCTTGTGATGGAACTGTTCTGTATCTTGACTGTGGTGGCTATAGGAATTTACAGATGTGAGAACATTGCATAGAACTAAATAAACATGCATATACATGTATAAATGAGTGAATGTAGAACTGGTGAAATACGAAAAAAGTTGGTGGATTGTATCAATGTCAATTTCCTGGTTGTAATATTGTACTATAGTAATGTAAGATGTTATCATTTGGGGAAACTCGGTGAAGGATATACGTGATCTCTGTATTATTTTATAGAACTGCATGTGAATCTTCAATCTTCAGTCACCTCCAAAAAAAAAAAAAACACCAAACAAAAAACAAACCACTTGTCATGTCTTCTTACTTAAAAATTCTATAATGTTTTCACATTCCCATTTATTTATTAGCCTCTTATTTAAGGCTTTCCATAATTTTCCCCAAATCTATATTTTACTTAATTATTCACTGTATAAGTTCTCTGCTCCAGACAGACCAATAGACTCACCATTTCTAAAGTTTTGTGCTGTAGTACTTCAGTTTCTTTGATTAAGTGATGGCCCTTTGATTAGAATGCCCCAAACAACTTATTCTTTGTTGTTCCAAATTTTATGTGATATTCAAGATCCGACTCAAAGTCCTCAGTTAGCTGATACCTTTACAAAATAGTTTAGCCAAGAATGATATCCTTGGCTCTTCTGTTACATGGCAGTGAACACGACAAACTCTCGTGGCATCTCCCTTCTCTTTCAGGCTTCCACTGGCTTCATCTTCTTGCTTCTTTGTCTTTCTCCCTGTCTGTCTGAATTTCATTCTGTTTATAAAGGACTCCAGTAATAGGATTAAAGACCCATCCTGATAGAGATGTGTCACACTTTCTTCACTGAAGTAACCTCATCAAAATGTCCTAGTTACAATGTTTTCATACCCAGGAATGGACTAAATTTAAGAATATGTTCCTCTCAGGGTACAAACAGCTTCAAACCACCCCCCACCCCCCGCTCCTCCCACATCAACAACTTCTTTCATCATTGTGGCACATTCATTGCATTTGATGAAACATTTTGGAGCACTGCTGCCCTGCATGGATTGCAGTTTACATTGTAGTTTACACTCTCCCCCAGTACTTTCAGTGGGTTATGGCAGGATATATAGTGTCCAGTATCTATCCCTGCAATATAATTTAGGACAACTCCAAGTTCCGAAAATGCCCCTACATCATATCTCTTCTTCCCTCTCCCTGCCCTCAGCAACTACCATGGGAACTTTCACAATTTTTCTATGGAGGAATAAAATATGGATTAGAGTGGATTTACTGATATTCTACTATAGAACCATCTCTAATGCTGTTTATATTCTAGTGCTGGTATGGGAAACAGACAATAAACAAAACAAGCATAATTAAAAAATAAATTTTGTAGTCTGTTAATAAGTAAGTGTATAGTATTGATAAAAGAAAAAGTAGAGCATGGTAAAGGGTGATTGAGATGCCAAGCATGGGGGTAGGAGTTTCAGTTTTATGTAAGGTAGGTAGTTTAGGTGGTATTGAGAAGTTGGCATTTGAGTAAATACTGCAAAAACTTGAGAGAATAGTCAAGTTGATATTTAGGAGAAGAGTATTCTAGGCAGAGGTAACTTCCAGGACAAAGATATAAAAAGGGGATCATGTTGGAGAAAAAATAAGGAGACCAGAATGACTGGAGCAGAGATGAGAAAGTAGAAGGACGTTGATTAGGTCAGGGAGTAACAGGGGCCCAGATCATATAGAAACAAGATCTTTGCAGGAAATAGAGGTGAGGTGAGGCTTTTTAAGTCATTTAAAAACTTTGGTTTTTATTCTGATTTTCATGAGGCAGAGCTACTGGAAGGTTCTGAGAAGAGGCATAACATGATCTAAATTATGTTTTAAAAGGATCACCCTGACTGCAGTGTTCACAATGGACTGTAGCTGGTCAAGAGTAGAAGCAGGGTGTGCAGTTAAGAGACTGTTGCAATAATGTAGGTGAGAGATGATGATATTTCAGGTCAGTGTAGTGGTTTTGTTAGAGATGATGAGAAATGTTTGAAGGTAGAGTCAATAAACTTTCCCCATGGATTGGATGTGGAGCACAAAAGAGCCAACAATGAGTTAAAGGCTTTTGGCCTGAGCTTTCAGAATATGAAGTAGCTATCACTTTCAGTGGGGTAGGCTGTGGGTGGAGCAGGTTTTGAGGAGGAATACCAGGCATTCTGTATTGAAGATACTGAGTTTGAGATCAGAACTACTGTATACTTGTTTGAGAATGCAGTTGGAAATATGCTTTGGTATTTGGGAGAGTGATGTGCTAGAAATGGGAATTGGGAAATCATTCGCATATAGACGAAACTTTAGACTGGATGAGATCATGAAGGGAGTGAGTGTAAACAGAACTGAAGACCAGGGACTGAGCCCTTGGGCGCTCCAAACGTTAAGAACTCTGGGACAAGATGGAGGCTAGCAAAGGGAAATAAGAAAGAGTTAGTTAGAGAGGTAGAAAGAAGCCCAGTGGAGTATGGTATCCTGGAAGACAAGTGAAGAATGTGTAACTAGCAGAAGGACCAACTAATGATGTGAAATGCTAAGCATAGGTCAAGAAGGTGGAACTGAAAACTGACCAATGGATTTAGAAAGAAGTCATTGTTGGCCTTGAGCAGAGCAGTGATTATGAGGGTTAGAGGGGAATTGGAGATAACTACCTTAGACAACTTGTTAGAGTACATTTTTCTGCACAAGGGAGGGAAAAATTGTGTGGTGACTGGTAAGGGAAGTAGTCAAAGCTTTTATAAATTAGGAGAAAGAAAATAATTTTTTTTTTTTTTTTTTTTTGGTTTCTTGGTGGGAAGCCTCAATTCCTTTCATGAGGACCTCTCCACAGGCATATTTTTTTTAAAACAAATAAATTTTATTGATACATATTAATAAAACATAAATCCATCCAAAGTGTACAATCAATGGTATTTGGTATAATCACGTAACTGTGCATTCATCACTTCAATCATTAGAGCATTTTCATTATTCAAATAATAATTATAATAAAAAACAAAAAACAAACAAAAAAACTCATCACCTCTCAATCTTTCTGTGTTTCCCCTGTTGTACATAGCTGCTCTTCTGTTTCCATGTCTGTAGTTTATTTGTATTTATGTTTTGTAAAAATTCTTATGTATGCAACATTACCCATATTCATATTTCACATGAGGTTTTGTTGCAGAAGAGGTCTGGGTTTAGCCGAGAAACCCAAGCGACACTTGGAGAGATGGAGCAACGAAGTTTTATTATGTGTGTGGACCCAGAGGAGAGTTCAATCTCCAAATTCTGGGCCCCTTGCTGCAGTTTTCAGAGGCTCATATAGGGATTGGGGTTTTCATTGATTGGCTTGTGATTTGCCAAGCTGACGGGGTTTCACAGGCTGGCGGGAAGCAGGCGGGAGTTTTGAACACATTGGTTAGCAGGCAACAGTGGGAGTACAGAAGCGAATTTGCTGGTTACCTTGTCACAAGCAGACACAGGCTGAGGCAATGGCTGCTAACTTAGATTAGCCTGCTGACTCACACAATCAAGCTCTTACAGGTGCACACCCTGCAGCTCACAGCACATACACACCCAACGGCTGCATTATCAGAAGGCATTACATGGGGGGATAGAAGGGAGGGACAGAGGATTCCCTCAACAGTTTCACTATGTTAGACAGTCCCATGTTACATTGTAGCTTTCCTTGTAGTAATATACCTGTCCTTTGACTTTCCCTTTCAACCTGTATCATACCTATATAATAGCTCTGCTAGTTACAAACACTATGATGTGCTTTCACCATTTCTATTCGTTTCCAAAGATTTACAAACATCCTTTCATTATATTTTTTTATCAATTCTCTACGCTCATTCTATTTTCCGATGACCTGATTTTAATTATTACTCCATGAGATTACACAGTATATTTGGTTGAAAAATAGCACAATTGTACTGTATTTATTACCCTTTGTGTCTGGCTTGCTTCACTTCAACATAATGTCCTTCAGGTTCATTCATGTTGTTAAATGCTTCAAGACTTCATTTCTTCTTACAGATGCATAATATTCCATCATGTGTATACATGATTTTTTTACTTGAATTTTTGATTGCTTATAGGAATGATCCATTAAACAGGAAAAATTGATTATATAGGAGAAACAAAGGAGAATTACTAGAATAATATCCTTGAATAGTGAGATGAGATGGGATAGGAGCATGTATCATTCATTACTGACAGCAGGTCGGGAATGCAGAGTATTAGGGTACAGGTGCTAAGAGGGCATAAATCTGGTAAAGTCTGTGGATGTTATCTTTCGACAACTGTAGTTTTCTCAGGGAGGTAGAAAGAAAGATCATCAACTGGTAGTGAGGATAGGGGAGGACTTTGAGGAGAGAGATGAGGGTGTGCAGTAATCATTAAATGAGAGTGAGTGGGACAGGGATGTGTCTTGACTACATGGTGATATTTAAGGTTTACTTGAAATTAAGCATTTGAAGTGATTTTGTAGTACTTAATGGATTTTCTTTAACTCATTTAATTGCACAGATATTTCTAATACTTCATCTTCTCTAAGGAATCATCTCATATAATCACTTTTAGCCAGCTATATGGAGTACAAGAAATTATTTTAAACAGTGTAAGATGTTTTGGAAAATATGTATCATTTTAGTTTTACCTGGTTTAACAGGGATCTTTAATATAGCTTTATTTCCTTGATTTGCTTTATTTTTTATCTGTTGCATTGCTGTCAGTCCTAAGTATTCCATTCCTTTCTTTTTGTGATGAACTTAGTTCCACTATGCTTTTATTTCTAGTCCAAGCTATAATCCTCCTTTGATAGGTTTCTTTTGTACTAGTGAAAAAAAGGTGTGTGTATGTGCACGTGTGTGTTAAATTTGTAATCTTTGTGCATGCATTATCATGTTCCTGGTGATAATACTGAAAATCTTTAACAACCAGAATAGTGTGGACACCAGCTAGTTAGAATAGATAATAATGCTGAATCATATTTGCTGTGCTAACAATACTCTTTTAGTTGATTTATCCTGGGAAGATTAAAGAGGCTTTCTAGAGTGAAGGACCAGGGCAGCCAGTAGGCACTTGCAGGACTGTTTGCCAAGTGGATCAGGAGAATTCCAGTGATACAGTCAAACCGTAGCTGAATATCAACCCTCTTTTTGCCTTAGTAAAAAGTCAACCTGAACAAAGTTCATTTTTTAGTATATTTTCATAATTCTCTAAGCTCTATCCCAATTAATTATGCTAAACTTCCTTGGTCTTTTCTACCATAATATGTGGTTATATCCTAAAAAATATTTTTAAAACAGTCTTCTCATTTACATAATTTTTAAGCAGCCCTGAAGTAGCAGTACAGTGGCAACTACAATGTTGGTTTGTCGTAAACTTCCATATGTTAGACTTGTAAGGAGACAATGGAACAAATAGATTTGGACATTTTATTGCTTTCATAGACAGCAAGAACAAGATAATGGTGTTAGCTCCCTGTGTCCCTAGTTTCATAGGACAATATTTCTGAACAGCTAGATGACAGGCCAAATAAGTAATGAATTACTCTGCCATGGAGGAATAAAATCTAAACTACAACCAAAAAGCTTTGTAGAGTTGTACATAAGTCTTCAACTCTACTCTAAGGATGGGAGAGGTAGAAATTTCTGCACCCAGCTGAAACCAGAAGATGGATGAGCAGCGTCTTATGGCAGTTTTCTCCCTATTACAGGAATGAGAAACTGCATAGTGAAGACTTCTCACCAAGTTTATCTTTCCTCTCTCCAGGAAAAATTGCAGGACATTCCATCAGGACTTGGGTCATATTGCAAAGGCACATTATCTTGCCTAGGTGATCTACGTGTATCTGTGTAATGTTGTCCAGGTGCTGTGATGGAGGTGTTTCCTTACAATTCCACTCCTTGACTTTCAATGTACCCAACTAAGAATTCTTTTAGGCCTCCCTACCAGATATCATTGTTTGTGATATTGATAAGGACTTGAACCAAATCTTTTTTATTTGTCTCAGGCAATATTGGAAAAGAGTGAATGTGACCATGCCTCCCAGTAGGGTGATCTAGCCTTTTGGAAGATAGACTTCAGCCAGACTCCCATCCAGAACTAAGACAGTTAAATGTGTCATTAATCATTTGTGATAAGATGTGCTAGCCATTTTATGTATCACACTTTGCCTGGCCAGCAGGAAGTCCGGAGCAATGCACCACTATCACAATTTGCATTGGAGAGATTTGACTTTGTTGTAACCTAGGCAGCAGCATTTTGCTATATTGGGGTTAGGGTTTAATTTTTACAGATTGGAGGTTGGGATTAGCAATGGGAGGTAACCTTAAGTACCCAAAAGGATGTAGGAGAGAATCTACATTTTGAAGTGTTTAATGGCATCAGGGTTAGTTAGGTGGGAGATGACAGATACAGCAATCAGTTAAATTTAGAGCAGTAGCTATGGTCTGGGGAATGCATACAGGAAGGTTTTCTTTTCTTTTTTTTTTTTAGGTGGTAGAGGTAGACCATAAGGGGCCACAAATAATAGGAGATTCATATGCTATCAAAATTGATATCCAGAAATTATATCCATATAATATTCAGAAAATTAATCTGGTTCTGTCTTGTAGGCTGGAGGCTGTTCACTTCGAAAATCAGTATTCCTTATTTAAGATCTCCTGATAGAATGCATTTCCAGCAGTTAGGCTGAGGGCAATAGCCATAGTCTGGGTCAGAGTTATCAAAGCTTTCTGATAGGACCTTCCAGGCCAGGTGTCCTGCAGGTGAGAGCCAAAATTGTTCAGTGGTTTTTCCTCCCAGTGCCTAAGGTGTTCCTTCCCTACCAACCAGAGCTGTTGCTTTCCCTTCACAGTCACATGATTGGGATGACAAGGCCTTATAGCAACCACTTCATTTCTTTTCTGTTCATCATGTCTAATCCATACTATCACTAGCTGCTCATTGGTGTATTTCTTGTACACCCTGTACTAACCTAGAACATCTCCTCCCCACTGGTGCATAGGGAATGCCAGGACTACCTTAGGAGCTGTTACCTCATACTCACGATCATTATAATCAATATCCATAACTGTCCAGACTCAGCAAGCATAACCAGGTAGTAAGAGAAACTCCACATTGGAGTTTTCCCAACGCTTGGGTCTTCTTAGCCACTTGAAAATTCCAGTAGTGGGATGGAAAAAAGAAGAGGTAGAAAGGTAATTATGGGGTTTGGGTGTTGTATAGCCACTTTCCCCCTCTTCAACCTCAAGTAAATATTTTATCCAAATGGGATGTACCCTTTCAAGGAATTGCTATATTTAGAACCCATATTACCTGTCTTAATTGTGCATGCCATTGGGAGGTATACCCTGGCTGCCTACATCTTTGTTTTTCTTTTTAAGAGCCTATTTAGTGGTCTTTTAATGGCTCCTGTCACATGATACATCTAGTGAGTGGTCCATGTAGTAGCTCACTGCTGGAAATAATGAGTTAGAAAGGTGGCATCATTGTCTGTGTGTGTGTTTGGGGAGTCCAAATATATGATATAGTTTATTTAGGAGTACTTGATTAGTATGGCCTGGGATGGCAGTGCCATATCCTAAAAATTCTGCATTGACTAACTAGAAGTACCCTTAAAAGGAGGATAGGGGACCTGGTACCAGTATACCTCATTTTATTGTACTTTGCATATAGTGAGTTTTTTTAAAAATTGAAGTTTATGTCAACCCTGTGAGGACCAAATCTTTTGGCACCATATTTCCAACAGTGCATGCTCTCTTTGTTTCTCTGTGTCACAATTTGGTAATTCCTCCAATATTTCCACCTTCTCCATTTGTGATCTTTGACATTACTATCATAAATGTTTTGAACCACGCCCATATAAAATGGCAAAGTTAATTGATAAATGTCATGTGTTTTGACTGCTCCACCAACTGGCTGTTCTTGCATCTTTCTCCCTCTCCTCGGGTCTTTCTATTCCCTGAGATGCAGCAATATTGACATCAACCAATTAATAACTTTACAATTGCCTCTAAGTGTTGAAGTGAAAGGAAAGATCACATATCTCTCACTTTAAGTCAAAAGCTGGAAATGATTAAGCTTAGTGAGGTAGGCATGGCAAAGGGTGCTCTGTCGTGGTCCCTAGGGGAGCAGCGGCAGTCCCCCAGGAACAACGGTAAGGACCAGGAAGGAATGAGGGTCCAACAGTGAGACCATGAAACTAATGACTATGCTTGTGAGCCTATATGCCTGAAATAAGAACAAGGCCTAGAGCAGCACTGTGCCTAGGAATTTCCTCCTGACAGCCTTCATTTTACTCAAATGTGGCCAGTCTTGAAGCCAAACTCAGCATGTAAATGCAATGCCTTCCCTCCAGCGTGGGACATGACACCCGGGGATGAGCCTCCCTGGCACTGAGGGATCACTACCAAGTACCAACTGATGATGCAACTAGAAAATGACCTTAAATTAAAGGTTCAATGCGGATCAGCAGAATATCCCTGTCTACATATAATAACATGACTTTAAAATGCTGTTTGACCTAAGGTAAGGGGGAAATGGAAAGGACAAATGAGTTTATATGGCTACGAGTCTCTAAAAAAGAGTGTGGAGGTTGTCAGAAGGATTGCCCTTATGCACAACTGAGCAGAGTCTAAAAGACATATAAAGTAGATACAACCCCAAGTATTGGTTCCTTTGAAGACTAAAGAGACCCACGGGTTCTATAGTCATGGCAGATGGGGTTCACTGCCATGTCAGATGGTCCTTCTTTGGAGCTGGTGTTTCTGCATGATGAAACTGGACTCAGATGGGATCTCTTTTCACAAGACTTTCATGCTACTTTATTGGAATTGTAGTTAGTGTTGGGGTTTAAGATATATTTAGGGGATTTGAATCTCTGGATTGACAATATGATAGCCAGGCCCTGAGCCTCAACAGACGTCAGCTCCTACACTCTGATTTATTGGACTCACCCCACTCAGCTAAGATGGAGTTGAAGAAGGACAACCACCACACCATGGAGCCTAGAGTTCCTACAACTGAAAGCAGGAGGATTGCATCCAGTATCCATGTAGAATCTGAGCCTCCTCTTGACATGGAGGTACAACGGACACAACCAATCCAAGGTCCACAGAGAAAAGGTGGCATTGGAGTGGGAAAAGTGGCCATGGTGGCTGATGGGTATGGGGAATGGCAGGAAGAGATGAGATGTGGAGGCGTTTTTGGGACTTGGAGTTGCCCTGGATGGTGCTTCAGGGGCAATCACTGGACATTGTAAATCCTCCCAGGGCCCACTGGATGAAACGTGGGAGAGTATGGGCTATGATGTGGATCATTGACCATGAGGTGCAGCGATGCCCAGAGATGTACTTACCAAATGCAATGGATGTGTCATGATGATGGGAGTGAGTGTTGCTGGGGGGGGGGGGAGTGGTGGGGTGGGGGTGGTGGGGTTGAATGGGACCTCATATTTTTTGAATGTAATATTTTTACAAAATGAATAAAATTAAAAAAATAAATAAATAAATAAAAATTCTTTAAATGTTTGATAGTATTCACCAGTGAAGTCATTTGGTTCTGGACTTTCCTTTGGTGGAATGATATCGTGCTTGTTCTAGGTTTATTGAAGTTTTCTATTTCTTGTTGAGTCAGTTAATGTAATTTGTATATTCCTAGGAATTTTTCCATTTTGTCTCATTTATCTAATTTGTTAGTGTAGAATTGTTTATCACATATTCTTATAATCTTTTTTATTTCTGTAAGAGTCTAGTGATGTTACCATTTTCTTTTCTAATTTTAGTTATTTGTGTTCTTTTTCTTTTTTTCATTGTCAGTCTAGCAAATGCTTTGTAAATTTTATTATTTTCAAAGAACTTTTAATTTTGTTGATTCCCTCAATTGTTTTTCTATTCTCTATTTCACTTATCTATTTCAATATTTCAATGATTTCAATATTTTAAAAATTTATTGAGACTTCTCTGTTGCCCTCACATATGGTCTATTGTAGAGAAGGAACCATGAGCACTTGAAAAGAATGCATAATATGCTGTTGTTGACTGAAGTATTCAATACAATCTATTAGATCTTAAAAAAAAAAGAAAAAGCTGAGATAGGTTAAAAGCTAGGCCTCTGGCACCAAATAGCCAAATTGTGAATGCAAAGGAAAATTTCTTGAAGGAAATTAAAAGTGCTACTCCAGTGAAAAAGCCTCATTATTGGTATGGAGAAAGTTTTAGTGGTCTGGCTAGAAGCATAATCCAGAGGAATTCTCTAACCTTCTTCAATTCTAGGAAGGCTGAGAAAGGTAAGGAAGCTGCAGAAGAAAAGTTTGAAGCTACCAGAGTTTGGTTCATAAGGTTTAAGAAAATAAGCCATCTCTATAACATAAAAGTGCAAGGTGAAGCAGCAAGTACTAATGTAGAAACTGCAGTAAGTTATCCAGAAGATCAAGCTAAGATCATTGATGAAGGTGGCTACACTAAAACACCAGATTTCTCTGTAGATGAAACAGCCTTCTATTGGAAGAAGATGCCATCTAGGACTTTCATAGCTGCAGAGGAGAAGTCAGTGCTTAGCTTCAAAACTTCAAAGCTTCAAAGGATGGGCTGACCCTCTTGTAAGGGGCTAATGCAATTCGTGAGTTTTAATTGAAGCCAATACTCATTTACTATTCCATAAATCTCAGGTCTTTTAGGAATTACATGGAAAAAAAAGCCTGGATAATAGCACATCTGTTTACCACATAGTTTACTGAATATTTTAAGCCCACTGTTGAGATCTACTGCTGAGAAAAAAAGATTCCTTTCAAAATATAACTGGGAAGCAGATTTGGCCCAATGGATAGGGCATCTGCCTACCACATGGGAAGTCCAAGTTTCAAACCCAGGGCCTCCTGACCTGTGCGGAGCTGGCCCATGCTCAGTGCTGGTGTGCACAAGGAGTGCCATGCCATGCAGGGCTGTCCCCTGTGTAGGGGAGCCCCACGTGCAAGGAGCGCACCCCATAAAGAGAGCCACACAGCGTGAAAAAAGTGCAGCCTGCCCAGGAATGGCGCTGCACACACAGAGAGCTGATGCAGCAAGATGATGCAAGAAAAATGAGACACAGATTCCAGGTGCCACTGACAAGAATACAAGCAGACACAGAAGAACACACAGTGAATGGACATAGAGAGCAGACAACTGGGGGGTGGGGGGAGGAGGTTGGGGAAGGGGAGAGAAATTAATAAAAAATAAATCTTAAAAAAAAAAATGACTGCTTGCTGAAAGGGTACCTGGTCACCCAAGAGTTCTGATGATGTACAATGAGATTAATGTTTTTTTTTTTAAGACAAAATATAGATACAGAAACATATGCGTATCACTTTTATTTTTTTACTTAATATTTTGAAGGTTCTTTTATTTCACAACCCTTAAGACACTGTCTATATCTTATTTTTTGGTCAAATATTACATTTTATTTTTTTGTCTTTATTTGATTTTTTGATGTTACATTAAAAAAATATGAGGTCCCCATATACCCCCCACCCCCCTCACTCCACTCCTCCCCCCATAACAACAACCTCCTCCATCATCATGAGACATTCATTGCATTTGGTGAATACATCTCTGAGGACCGCTGCATTAATGTTTTCATGCCCACTAATACACCTGTTCTGCAGCCCATGGATCAAGGAATCATGCATCACATGCTACAGAGAACTCTTTAGTGAAAGGAAGAGTCCATTGATGCAGCAAACTTCATTCTTGTATTATTTTATGGAATTGCCACAGCCACCCTAACCTTCAGTAACTACCACCCTAACCAGTCAGCAGCTATGTACATTGAGGGAAGACCCTCCACCAGCAAAAAATGATGATTCGCTGAAGGCTGAGATGACATTGGTATTTTTTAGCAATAAGTTACTTTTAAGTTAAGGTATGTATGTACATTGTTTTCAGAGATAATGGTATCACATACATAATAGACTACAGTATAATGTAAACATATATGCACTGAGAAACCAAAAACTTTGTTTTATTGTGGTGGTTTGGATGTGAACTGCAATATTTCCAAAGTATGCCTGTATTTGGCTATGTGACCCAGAATTTTCTTTGCCACACTACTGTGTAGCCAGCAATCCAAGCACATTTACCAGGAATTTTTGGCTTCATATTCTGGAATAATTAGGCCTTGTTTAGAAGCTAGACCTGGCTGGATTGCTGTATCCTGTGCAATGGTGTATACCCAGGGGTCTATAGATTTTACCTGGTTGGTGCAGGTCTGATCAGCTTTTTGTTTCCACTGATGTTTATTTTAGAAGAATTTTTTAAAAAATGAGCATTCATATGGATTGCAACAAAGGGCATGTGTTGTGTGCAATCTATTGCTATACTGCTTATCCCCATAGAGATCATACACTTGCTCCTCTTGCAGACATGATACTGTCAGTATGTTGGCTACTGCCCATGAGTCAGTGAAAATATAATGAGGTGCATTTTGAAGGGTATTTGCTAGGGCAGGCATCACAGGCCACAGCACTGTGGAGTTCCCTTTTCTGTGAACTGTATTAAAGAGTTTTCTTTGTGGTCACATAGTCCTAAGTGGTCTGTTGTATCCCATTGACCTTTAACTTAGTTGGTTCACCTGTGAACCAGGACCAGGCATCCTGAAGGACTTGCTGTATCCAAAACTACAGGGGCTCCTTTGTTTATTGGCAACATCTTTTTGGCACAGGCTCCAATCTGCTTGCTTGTTAGTCACTGACACTTGTAATTCAAAAGGCTTATTAGGACTAACTGGCCTGAGTGGAAAGGCAGTACAGCATTTGGTGTAGTTTTTTAAGCACTCCTGTATTTACCTGCTCAATTGTATATTTATCCTACTGCTACTTTCCTAATTGTGCCATTATACATCTTCAAAACATCTACTTCCATAATATGCTCAGCAGTATCAGTTTTATCTTAGGTATGTGGAATGTCTATCAAACAAAATATGACAGTTGGAAAAAGAATCAGCATTGATGAGGCACTGCTGAAGATCCTGAGAGGGACTCAAGAATCTGAGCTAGTCCATTGTCAGGGGCAGGTGGGCCCAATGCTGTGTGTTGTGTGACCTCCTTTACTGCAAGAAAAATGGGCCAACTTTTTAAGGGTCATAGGTTCGGCATGCAGTGTTGGCTTTGTAGCACTTTGCAAGAGTCAGCAATTTTTCTTTGAATGCCAGAGAGATTATTTTAGTTTGCTAAAGGCTGCTGGGAGCAATGGATTCGATTTTACAGTGGGAAATTATTAGGTTAAAAACATACAGTTTTGAGGCTGTAAAAATGTCCAAATCAAGGCATTATCAGACATGATGTCTCACTGAAGTTTAGCTGTTGGCAATCCTGAATTCCTGCTGTGTGGCAAGGCACAATGGCAGCTCTGCTAAGGTCTCTGCCTTCCTCTCCAGGCTTACTTTCTCCCTGAGTTCAGCTGTGGGCTCTCAGGAACCTGGCAGGGTTGGCTCTTCTCTCTTCTCTGCTAGGCCTTGTTGCTTCAGCTTTTTGTTCTCCGTGGGCCTTCTTTCTCAGCCCCTTGGGAGCCTCTTTGTCTCTCCAACCTTTTCCTTGTGTCTGTGACTTTTTATTCCTCCATTTATAAAGGACCCTAGTAAGAGGATTAGGACCCACCATGGGCCCCCCAATCTAATCAAACCCTTTTAACTGAAGTGTCCTAATCAGTAATGATCTAATTAAAAGATCCCTTAATTGAGTCCAACCAAACACACACGAATGGGTTAGTAGGGACATAATTTTCTGGGGTTCACAAACAGACTCCAACACACAGGGATTAAGTGTTTTGAATTCTTCCCGCATAGATCCAAGAAACTTTATTTGACACGCAATCCTCTGCATCTTGTCATGATTTACAGCATTACCCTTGCTGGCAGATGTATGATAACACTGCACTTAGGACTGTTGAGATGGAAATTTTTAACTCGCCAAGCAATATGACATTATTTATTCAGTGAAAAGTTTGGATATCAGAGAGTAGAGGCATTTGAGCTAAATTTTGACCCACCATTGGTGACAAATCATAGGGGCATTTGACCCATTAGCACTTCTTTGTCCATGGGAGTGCCCTGAATAAAATTTTTTTGGTACTCTTTGAGCATGTAAGTACAAGCATGCAACACATCACCAAACCTTATCCTTCAATTTTATAGGAAAAAAAGAGCAAGGAATTGATCACATGCATTTCAGGGGGTTACAATAGTAGCTGCTATAAGATGTTATCTCCTGGCTGGGAACACAGGGAGTGTGTGTGTGGGGTTGGGGGACAGAGGAGTCCAGCCTGTGGGTTATTTGGAGCTGTGGGGAAGCTTTTTTTCTTAAAGCAGCTGAGATTGAGGTAAAGGCCAGGGAGAAATCAGGGGGCATAGAGGAAACAGTTTAGCGCCTGTGATTGCAGCTTAGCAGTTACTTTCCATTTTAAGTGGTCACCTGCTTGGTTTCAACTATTGAACTTTTAGCAACAACTAAGGCACCATTTGGGCAGGTTTTTTAATCCTGTGTTTCACCACTCATCCTTCAAATGCTCATTAACAGGTAGAAGAGTGGAAGAACTCTTACTGTTCTGCTCTCACTACGTGGGTGAGAGCAGATATAGCTGGATCCCAGGGAGAATTTTTGTCCTCTTAACCCAAAAGCCATTGTGATCTCACTGTGATCTTACTGGCCCCGTATTTGGTGCCAAATTCTCAAGCAGTCCCAAAGTAGCAGTGTAGTGGCAGTTGCTAGGTTGGCTTGTCATAATTACATAGATTAAGATGGTAAAGAGACAATGGACACAAATGGATTTTGAAAGTTTATTTCTTACACAGAGAGCAAAAGCAAGTTCAGCATGGTGTCAGTTCTCAAGTCCCTACTTCACAGGATGACCTTGAACAGGAGGGATCAGATGACAGACAGAACAAGTGGTGAGTTGCTGTACCATGGACAGCCAGTTCTAAACTATAGTCAAGTAGTTTCTATATGAACCAGAAGCCTGCATCTGTACCCTGATGGGGAAAGGGGGTGGAGAAGAAAAGTGCTGCACTCAACCAAAACTTGGGAGATGGATGAGAAATAACCTTGCAGAGAAGGCTGGTCTTCTACCCAGTTGTTCAGGGAGAGTGTTACTACTCCAGGTTTCTCAAATGCCTGTGGGATTATGGAGCGTTTGGCCATCACTCCAATGCTTGATGAGGGTAGAGTCTAGAGTCCAGCTGCCATCCTTAATGCTTGATGAGGTTGGAGATTTCATCCCAGTGCTTGGGGAAAGCATATCTGCTGTGCAAGCACTTGGAAAGGGTGATGCTGCTGCTCCATCCGGCCCTAAGGACAAACCATTATTCCATAGATGACTCTCAGACCTTGAAATCTAATGGAGTATGCCCTGCAGGGTTTCAGAATTGTTTGGGACCTGTGTCTCCTGTTTTCCTTCCAGTTTCTCCCTATGGGAATGGAATATTTATCCTGTGACTGCTCCTGCATTGTATATTGGAAACACATAACTTGTACCCTTAAGGTCCATAGCTGAAGGGGAATTGTGCCCCAGGACAGACCACACCTACAGCTGATTTTTATGAGACTTTGTACTTAATATTGTTACTGAAATGATTTAAAGTTTTTGAGATATTGTGATGGAATGAATGTATTTTGCATATGGAAAGAGGTCTAGTGGGTGGTATGATGGTTTGAAGCTGTATGCACCCCACAAAAGTGAGTTCTTAAATTTAATGCATTCCTGTGATGTGGACCCATTGTAAGCAGAATCTTTTAGTGAGTAGGTTCTTAAGATGTGATCTACCTCATATAGGTTGGGTCTTAATCCTTTTACTAGAGTCCTTTATAAGAAAATGAAATTCAGATAAAGTGAGAGAAAGCTATGGAAGCAAATAAGGTGGAAGCAACAAAAGCCAGAAAAGAAGGGAGAGACCCGCAGATGCTGCCACAGGCCTTGCCATGTGACAGAGGAGTTCAGGATTGCTGGCAAGTCTTCAGGAAAAAAGCATTGCCTTGATGATGCCTTGATTTGGACATTTTTCTTGCTTCAAAACTGTAATGTTGCAAGCTAATCAATTCCCATTGTAAAAGTCAACTCAATTCTAATAGATTCCTTTCAGCAGCTAGCAAAGTAGAACCCTCCCCAAGATAGGGAGAAGAAACTGCCTCAAAAAAATTCCCTATCAGGATTATCTTCCCTTTCTCTAGGAGAAATAACAGGATATTCCACCAAGATTTGGGTCAGACAGTTGTCAAGCCTTGCCTACATGGTCCATGTGGGCCTGAATAAGGATGCCATGGAAGAGCTGTTTTCATATAGCAGAGATTCTCAAATGGGGGCTATCCTGTGCCACAGAAGACATTTGTCTGTAGACATTTTGGTTGTCAAAACTGGGGAGGGGTGCTACCAGCATTTAGTGGGTAGAGGCCAGTGATGCTGCTAAACATCCTGCCACATACAGCATAGCCTTCTACAATAAAGAATTATCCATCCCCCAAATTTCAAAAGTGCTGATGAGAAAAGTTGTCCTCCAGTGATCTCTCCCTTTGTTATTTCTTTCTTGTCCTCTGTTCTTTGTCACTAAATCATGTGCTTTAAAAAAAATTATGAATCTAATCATTCATGGGTATATCTTCCCTGTAAGATTGTAATTTCTTTAAGAAATAACACATTTATGTATTTCCTGTCACATGTAGTAAATAGTAGTCAAGTATAATTTTTTATGAATAACTGAATTAAATCAAGACCAATTTGCCTATTTCCCTATTATTCTGTTATCCCCAACTATTTCTGGCATAGTAGCTTATTCAAGTAAAATTTTTAAATTTATAAACAACCATTTTATTTGGCATTAAACAAATAGAACTTTTTCATTTTATGACGTTAAAAATAGAAAGTACCCATAACTGGGAATGTAGTCCTGTTTATCATAAAATTCCTTTATTGGTATCCTCATTTGTCAGTAAGAAATAAAGAGAGTGGTAATTGGGTTGGCTTCAATGCGGGTTGCATAACCAGATATTTAGTTCAGAGGTCCAGGTATATTCATTTGGGCTATCTATTATGAGGCATTAAATTAGTTTTAGGCCATATGTTAATATTAAGACCTGATATACAAGTGTTTGCTGTGTGGTACGTATTTTTTTAGTAACTTTACATGCATAATATGATCTAGCTATTATTAGACCCCAAGTTTAAAGATTATGAAATGGAAGGTAAGAGAAGTTAAGTAACTTGCTTAATCAAGGTCACACAGATAGTAAGAGGATTAGTCAAGTTTTGGACCAGGCAGTCTGGCTCCAGAACTTGTGCTTTTAACCATTACACCATTGATAATAAATATTGGCAAAAAGAAATTCCATGTTTCTGTCTAGTTTGCTTTTGCTATTTTGTTGTTAATGCTTGTGCTAGTATACCTCATATTCAAGGAATACATAGAATTCATAGAGTGACATAATTTGACTTTCATACTTATTTGCTCACATTAATTACTAATTAATTTATCTTAGTATCTGTAAATAAATGTTACAGTATATTTTTGTTTTACAAATGCATATGTCTAAATTGTCTAATAATATTTGTAGTTATTATTTAAGTAAAATTTAAATGCTTATTCTTTGATACATTAAAATATGTTTTATTTATTGAAACTTTAACAGGGTAAGCCAAAGTCTGACAGAACCCATGCAAAGTCATGAAACTGTAGAGAAGATAATTGAAGGTAATAATATTTTATCTACATCAGCCTTTATAAGGTTTCCTAAATACATTAATATTAAAAATTTATATTCATAAGTTATAAAACTGTGGCAAATTAAAAAATGTTTAATATAGTTTGAAATTTCAATAAAAGTTCATTTATATTCCTGATTCTGGGAGTATACAAAATGAATAAAACTTGGTTGTTTCCTCTATGAAATTTACATCTTCATAAGGACACAGGCACATTATGTAAAATCTCAATTTAATGTAATGCATGAAAAGCTATGTGTAATTGGCAGTAGATTCAGAGGGCGTATTGTCTGAGGGAATTAAGAAGATTTGATGCAACCTTAAAGGATGAATAGGACTTAGTCAAATGAAGAAGGGAGTGAGCTGGCAATTTAGTCAAATGAAGAAGGGAGTGAGCTGGCATTTTAAGAAGAGAATATAACATGAACAAACAGCATGCGTGATATGTGGATAGGGAATTACAAATGGACTGGTATTTATTAAGTGTGAAGTTAAGGCAGGGATACGGTAAGAGAGAACCTAGTCACTGAGGGACTTGAATACTCTGCTGAGAAGCGTGGACTTTTTTTCCATATGTAAATAGGGAACCACTGAAGATTTTTAGTAGGGAAGAGACACTGTTGAATTTCATTTGAGAGAGATTATTCTGGCAATATTATAGAAGCTAAATTTGGGAGTGGGGACTTGGTATGATTAGAGGTGTAAGTTATAACTATATTTTAGATGAGTGATAAATACCTGTATAACAGCATTAGTAAAAGAGGAAAAGGGACAGGGTTGAGAAATATTTACATGGTATAATTGGTGAAATGTGGTGATTAGATATGGAAGGAAGGGGTATTAGATGATGGTACCGTTAAATAATGTAAGAGAATATAAGAGTATAAGAGGAAGAACAAGTTTTGAAGAGAAAATAATAAGTTCAGTTACCCATGGTTATACACGTTTTTTCAGATAGCATTTGTTGTCTGATCAGGAGGATCTACTGTTTTGGCAGCTATTATTTTCTCATAAACTTTCATTGCCTTCAATGGGTTCTTTTTTAAAAAAATGAAATTTAAACTCAATAAATATAAAAATTACTATCTGAAACTTAAAATAACAAATCCATTTTAAATTATTTCAGATTTTGTAAAAAAACACTCAGCTGACCAAACTATAGAGGTTTCTGCAACTGAGCCAGGTAAGTCTCTACTCATTTAAGCATCTTTGTGATAATACTGTGTTGAGTGCAAAAATGTCTATGATTTTCTATAATTTAAAATAATAGCGATTAGGATAATAACACAGATTTCCTGAAGTTTGGAGCCATATCATTGAATGACAATAAGGCAAGTATTGAAATTCCTAGTTAAGACAACATGTTACTTAAAATAAACACAAGGACCTAAGTCAACAGAGCTCACAAAAATCATGGCGGTGCCATGGGACTCTCCCACAAACACAGAATTAAGGTTTGGGGCAAGATTAACTAGATCCTTAAAGAATTTGGAGGGAATCAGCTAATGTCTTGATTGTATTGAAAACACCTTAGAAATTAATGTTATAACGTGATTTTTAGGTGGTATTTCTAGTAATCCTTCTCTACATCGGAACTGCTGGAAAGATGATAATGTTTATAAAAACCCGTTTGTTCTAAAGATTTGATTTGAAAATTTGTTATGAATTTAACACTGTTCATCAGGGCACTTTTAAATTATAAAATTACGAAAAGATTGGATCAGCCTAGATAGTGCGCATGTATGTTTAAATCCCCTCCTGCTCCAAATTCCTTTAAATTAAAGAAGATATTTTAAAAGGAATAAATCCACAATGGCACTGGGAAACAAGGAGTGTCATTGACACTGTGGGCTATTAAAAGAGAAAAAACCCATAATATCGGTTTGGTGGGCAAATAATACAGAAGCAAATCATGTCCAAAACACATGTAGAAAATAATTACTATAAGGATAAAGATGATTCCAGGGACACTTCAAGTTCAGAGGAAAGAAATTGGAAGAGCAAGAATGGGCTATCAACTAATTAACATACTAATTTAGTATCTAATTTCTCTTTAACTGCACAAAGAAGGTACAACTTCTAAGAACTATTTCTACGTAGAATAAACTATCTATCTGGTGAAGGCTCCTAGTGTGTGTTTTAAATATAAGTTCACAACAGGTAGGAAAAAATTAAAGGAGCAAATGTAAGCATTCAACTCATAGAGTAAATGCCTCATTACTTGAGAAGTTATTATTACTGACTTGACATCCCTTTCCTTGTCCACATACTCTGCAAAGATGTTAATTTTCTATATTCTCCACCAAAAATCTGTATGTGTAATGGCTGGGATGTAGAGTAAGTGTATATTTAATTGGATAAGCAGCTGCCAGATGTTTTCTAAAGTGATTTTGCCGTTTACATTCCTATCAGCAATGTATGAGAGTTCCAGTTACTCCACATCCTCACCAACACCTGGTATTTCCAGTCTTTTTAATTTTAACCATTCTATTTGTTGTGCAGAGTTATTTCAGTAGAGTTTAAAGTTGCAGTTCTTTGATGACCAATGATGTTAAGGATTTTTTCATGTGCCTATTGGCCATTCATATATCTTCTTTTGTGACGTGCCTGTTCAAATCTTTTGCCTATTTTTAGTAGGATTGTTGTTTTATTATTCAGGTTTAGGAATTCTTTATGTATTCTGTATACCAGCCATTTGTCAGATAACTGTAATGCAAATATATTCTCCCCAGTGTGTGGCTTGCCTTTTCATTTTCTTAACATTTTTATTTCTACAAGTAGTGCTACTGTTTTGTTAAAAGCAAAAGCATGGAGATAACATACATTTTTAGGACTAGTTAAATAATTTGTGGTATATTCATAGCAATCGAATGCTGTGTAACTTTAATAGAGAACATGTAGATAATTCTACATACAATGCTTAGAAACATTTTCCTCAAATTTTAAGTGAAAAAGTAAGATAAAAACCACATGTGCATTTTCATCTTATTTTTGTAATCCATCTATACATATGTATCCTAGATGCTTGCTGTCTCTTAGATTTCTTTCAAAGTAGGGGAAAAAACCCTGTGCATTGGTTAATACTATGCATTTTATTGTAGATTTCATAAGAGAGAGGCATTATCCACCCCCACTTACAATAACAGCAAACAACTATATCCCCTTTTACCATTTCTGTTACTTCAAAATTACACTTTAGGCCACCTTGTCAACCAAGAGTACTGTGGAAGTTTGATATTATTGATGAATTTCAAAAAGAAATATTGGATTATGTTTGTAAACTGATCTTCTCCTCTGGGCATATTTGATTATATTGGATTCAGAGGTTTACTTGATTAAGGAGTTATGTAAACTTCTTGTACCAGTAGGGCATTGAGTCCCCTCCCTTTGGTGGGTGGGGACTCACGGATAAAAGGCCTGGCAAAGGACAGAGTTGAGGGTTTTTGATGTTGGAGTTTTGATGTTGGAGTTTGATGCTGAAGCCTTAAGCTGGAGCCCTGGGAAGTAAGCTCACAGAGGAAAGAAAAGCCAGCCCCAGGAAGAGAGGAACCTGAGCTCAGAAAAAGGCAATTCCTGGGAAGAAAGGAACCTTGAACTCAGAGTAAAGCAAGACCCTGGAAGGGACCTTGGAACCCAGGAAGCCTGAACCCTTGCAGCTGTTGGCAGCCATCTTGCTCCAACACGTGAAAATAGACTTTGGGAGGGAAGTAACTTATGCTTTATGGCTTGGTACCTGTAAGCTCCTACCCTAAATAAATACCCTTTATAAAAACCAACCGAAGTCAGTAGCTGACTAATACAGGTTCTGTCCTCATGTTGTATTTCCCCTCTATGATTTTATATTGCAGAATAATTCCTTAATGCTTGAAAGCTACACTTATTTCTGCTTAATGGCAAACTTATTTGTGCCTTTTCAAAAAAGCTTGTCTTTCAGAGGAATTTTTGTATCAGCTGCTAGGAAGATAAAGATAAAGTTTTTTCCATATGGTACATGTGTGTGGTTATTTTTCTCTCTATAGATTTACACTGATATAGAAAAAAGTTTATAAATTTTATCAAAAGAAACAAAGTAACCAGCACAATCAAAGCTGCAGATTTCTTGAAAGACTGCTCAGGAGAGAGATCTCAAATGGGAAAGTTGGAGTGAGAATCTCAAGATGGCAAATGGGTTATAGGGCTTTGGAAAGCAATTAGGGAATTTCCAAGAGGAGATGTTTGGTTGGCACTTATGTTCTTCATTACATAGGAGGGTCTTGTAAATCAGGGAACAGAAAAATATCAGTTAGCATAGCATATTTGTGTACTTTTAATAGGCTATCCCTACTGGTCCTGAGACCAGCTAATCACTAAATATTGTGAATGTTGCAACTTGGTCAGGATTGTTCCACTCTCCTGGAAAGTCTTATTCTGGGTCAGTTTTTATCTTTAGAAAAGTCTGTGCTTATGGAATAGGGAGAATAGGGCCTGTAATATTAGAGGGAGAGAAGGAAACTTTCACTTTGTATTTATGTCTTTTAAAAGGCTATGTACTATCTTTGTATTTTTAAAATAAATTTTATATAAACTTTTAAAACGTTTCTAAAGTGAAATTCAGTATTATAAAAATATGTTTGTCTGGAAACATCTTGCATTCTTCCTGTAAATCTATGGGACCAGTCAAAGAGAGAATTTTGGTTGTCTTCTATGCAGAGACATTTTAAGTAGGTATATATATACCTACTTAATTTTGGATCTGCTTCTTGAATTAGGGCAGAATTTGGGTATGTAAGTTGTTCAAAGGTAGTTAGATTCTTCTTATAGACCTTATTGACTTATCAACAACCAAAATATTCTCCCTTAACATTCTAGATTCCTCTTATAAACCATGTTAGAAGGAGACTGCATACACTGGACTCCAATCCAGTTTTGTTACTTATTAGATGCATAATTTTGATCAAGTCTCTGGAGTCTCAGTTTCTTTGTTTGAAAATAGTGACCATGTCTTATTTTTTTAGGGTTATTTTGAAGATTAGAAGAAGGTAAAGTAGCACAGTGACTTGCACATAATAGGTGTTTAATAAAATGGTAGTTAATCCCATCATAAGCATTTTGTTCTTTGAGTACTTGTATAACCCTGCTCTTTTCTCTCTATACTTTTCACACATATAACCTTGAGTTATTTCAGCATAGAGTCATAATTTCTGCCATTTGTAATACCTTTACAATTTTTCTTTTTTCTTTTTAATAGAAACTGCTCCTTCAGTGACTAATAAATTGAATGCCATGTTGAAAATGTTCGAAAGACAGTCAAATATGTTGGAGAGGTAAGCTTTTAAAATAACTCCTTTCCCTAATTATAAAAGTTAATACATATTTATTACAGAAAATTTGGAAACATACAAAAGAAAATCAGACCATTGTTAAAATTTTAGGGTTTTACATCAGTTTTTATTATTTTGCATATGTATATTTTAAAAAATCAAAATTACATGCAAAATGTAGTTTGTGTATATGTTTTTCATTTATTTGTAATTCTTCATAAGCTCCACATAGTCCTTTTTAAAAATAAATGTTTTAAATTAAAATAAAACATATATGTTCATGAAAATGTCCATTATTCTACTTTTAAACAATTTTATTTTGATAGCAACATTGAAAAATTTTACTATGATCCATTATCTAATAGAACAGTGATTGGTAACCAGATCAGAAGCAAAAAAAAAAAAAAAGTCCCGGGCAATTTCTTAAAATGGGATGAAAGGACTGACAGCTTGTGTTAACTGGTCATCAGGAATTTGGTATGTGACTGATTCAGGCCCCATCTCACTTTTTCCTTCTCTCTGCCCAGAATCTTTCCCAGGGCAGGTTCAAAACTTTCCCAGCTTTGTCTGATGATAGCTTTAACATGTTATGTCATCACTAAAAGTGTGAGCCTGGTTTCTAAGCACATTTTTCCCACTGGCCCAGGATATTAAAGCAGGTATCTGTTCTATTATGCATTCCAACTCCTCATCTTAGGCTGTTGTTGCTAGTCATAACTTGTTTTAGAATACCTGGATATAGCAGAAAGTAGTATGAAAGTCTTAGTTGAAGGAGAGAATTTCCTTGAATTGTCTTGAACCCAGAAAAAGCTTTTGACCATTTGTCTGGTCGGGATACACTTTGTACATTCATTTGAATATTAAGAAGTATTTTGAAAGTTGTTGTGGATGACCTACAGTTCTTTCAGGTGGCTTAGTTTTTATTAGATACACAACTGGTGTGTGGAAAAAGCATGTCTTTTGAAATGAAATCACAAAGCAACTTTATTTTGGAGTCCTTATATCCATTTACACTTGCTTAATGGGGTTAACTTTTTCTTTGCCCCAGGTGGCACCAAGACTTCTCTGAGCACTCTTAGGTAATAAGTAATTTAAATTTAATTAACAAACACTGGGCTGCTAATTAAACACTAATTAATTATTGGGTTGAATAGTGTTTCATGCCCACCCAGAACCTCAGAATGTGACCTTATTTGGAAATAGGGTCTTTGCAGGTGTAATTAGTTAAATTGAGATCATTCTGGATTAGGGCAGGTCCTAATCCAGTGACTGGTGTCTTTATGAGAAGTGAAAATAGAGACACAGGTACACACAGAGGGAAGAGGGTCATGTAAAGATGGAGGCAGTAATGCAGTTGCAAGCTCAGGACCTCCAAGGATTCCTGGCAACCACTTGAAGCCAGAAGAGGCCAGGCAGGATCCTCCCCTACAGGTTTCAGAGTAAGCATGGGCCTGCCAACACCCTGATTTCTGACTTCTAGCCTCCAGAACTGTGTTGTTTTAATTTACTCAGTTCATGGTACGTTGTTACCATGGCTTGAGGAAACTAAGGTCCTCCCCCTCAGGTATTCCAGGGGAATGGTGCTGGGTGATGTGCTTGGTTTTTCTCTTTCATTACCTCTTTTCCAAGTAGTAGTTGCAGTTTCTGTTCCTGTTCAGATGAGTTTAAGAAAATAATCTTTTTTTTTTTTTATTCTCAAAACTCAAACTGTCACATAAGTAAAAACTAGGACTTGAACACTATTAGGATACTGTCCATTAAGAAATAACACATTAAACTGTAAGGCAACAAAGGTGTTTATTTGGGGTCTTAGAATTGCAATTCAGAGGACAGATTTTAGGTAACTGAAGATTTCAGTTTTAGTTACCCAAAGGGATAGTACTTGAATTGCCAATTTTAAAAATCCTTAGTGAGAAAACCATTAGCGTAACTAAGCACAGGCACCCACTTTTGGACCAATCAACCTAGCCAAAGGCTTATGGTCTTGTAAGCTCTCTCAGGAATCATATTGTTTCAGAGGGTGGAGGTGGGGGAAAAGGATGTCCCTGGAAAAAAGGGGTGCGATCTATTATTGGGGTGGTGGTAGGTGCTCAGTGGTGAGCCGATGTAGCAGGAAGAATGCCATATTAATATATGTTATAGAAAATGAGATTGTATTTAGTTATGCATGAATTACACAGTAACAGGGTAGGGCAATCATGCTGGTCTGTGGGGTTGCTAATAGACATGGCTTTCTGGGATCTAGTCAGGATCTAGTCAATGCATTGCCTACCTGTTGGTCTGTGTATAGTGGGAAGTGGACAAGTACGCAAAGATTCAGAGGACCTTGAAAAGTTCTTCAATTATGGGACAATTTGGGGTGCCAATTAGAGATTGGGTTGTAGATTGGCTTGTGCAGACATTCTACCTCTTTGGTGAATAGAGTGTTGAGAAAAGAGATCCAGTCTTGGGGAGGAAATTGTTAACATGGGTGAGAACATTGTCTATCATCAGAATCAGGTTGTGGGCCCAACAGGAAAGCAGCACTATGAAGAAAGCCACCATGATGCTTTTCTATGGAGAAATGGGGATCAGAAGTGAGGATTGTAAGCTATCTTGTCTTTCAAACCGTCTTTAGCCAGGTACATGTATTGTGGTAGTTATGTTATGTAAAATGTGGAGTTATCATAAATACAACGTGTCAAATTCAAAACCTTGAATGAACCACATTATACAGCTAAGGCATTGGCAAGGCAAAGATATCCATTTGGCCAAAATAGGACAGATTCTTACTTGACACCATTTAACAAACTAAATTTAATGTTGATTACAAACCTAAATGTAAGAAAACAAAATCATAAATATAAGGAAGGCATTTGACTCTGTAAAAATTAAAACATCTTTTTAAAAAATGAAGCAAAGTTAAAAGTTAAGTAGTGGACTGGAAAAAAATCTTTATGCAGATACAATAGAAAAAAAGAGTAGTAATCAGAATATGTAACTCCATAAAAGAAAGGCAAATAGCCCTGAGGAAAGTAGGCAAAGTATATAAACAGATAATTCTTAGAAGAAATAAAATATGACCAATAACATTCAATAAATCTCAATCTTACTTGGGATAAAGGAAATGAAAAACAAAACAACATTTCTTTTTGTCTGTCCATTTAACAAAAAAATAAAAGTTGGTGTATATCAAGTCTTGACAAATATGCAGGGAAATGAGTACCCTTAAAATACTAGTTTGATAGGAATTGCTCGCTTTCAAGGATAATTTAGCATGTTTAACAGACACAGGCATACTTTATTATTTAGAGAAAAATATACACATATGATCATGGAAACATATAAAAGGAAATTTATCCCATCATTGTGATAGTAGCAAAATAATAGAAATGAACAACATTTATTAGCATGAGTATGACTCAACAATCTGTGGTAAAATAATTATAAGTTTATACTATGAACAACTATATGCTAACAGAACTTAGATGAAGTGTAAAAATTCCTAAAAAGACACAAACTAACTAAATTGATTCAGAAAGAAATAGAAAATCTAAATAGACTATAACAGGTAAAATAAAATATGGTATTTCCATACAATGGAATATTATTTGGCAATATAAAAGGAACGAAATACTGATACATGCTACCACACGTAAATATTGTGGTAAGTGCAAAAAACCAGGTAAAAATTATCCATATTATATTTTTCATTTATGTGAAGTAATTAGAATAGGCAAATCTATAGAGACAGAAAGTAGATTAGTGGCTTCCAGGGCTGGGGAGGTGTGGGGAGGAATGGGAAGTGACTGTTAAAGGGTGAAGGTTTTTTTGGGGGGGTAATTAAAATAGTCTAAAGTTCAATAGTGGTGGTGATTTCACAGCTTGGTTAATATGTTAAAAGCCATTAACCTCTGGTGGCCACTGCTTTTATAGCATTCTAAGGGGTAGTGGTGGGGAGGGAAGAATAGGTGAAATATGGGGCATTTTCAGGACATTGGAATTGTCTGGCATGACATTACAATGACAGATACAGGCTAGTATATATTTTGTCATAACCTACAAAATTGTGTGGGACAGAATATAAACTATAATGAAAATTATAGTCCACAGTTAGTAGCAATGCTTCAGTATGTGTTCAACAATTTTAACAAATGTACCACTAACAAAGGGTATTGTTAATGTGGGAAAATGTGGGAGGGGGAGGGAATGGGGCATATGGAAATCCCCTGTATTTTTTATGTAACATTTATATAATCTAAAACTTCTTTAAAAATAAAAAAAAATTTAAAAATTTCTGTACAAATGAAAAAAAAAGCCATTTAATTGTATATTTTAAATGGGTGAATCATGTATGTTCATTATAGTTTAACGAAATGGTTAAAAAAAGTCTGATTGTGATAAACACACAAACATAAATCTGTGATTTACAATGGAACTAGCAGACTAAGACCCCTGAGTCAAATCTGTTCTGCAGCATGGTTTTATAAATAAGGTTTTATTGGAACGGCAGCCATGCCCATTCATTTACCTATCATCTATGGCTGCCTTTTTAGAACTGAATAGTAGTGACAGAGATTCTCTGACCTGCACAGTTTAAATATATATAATCTCACCCATTACTGATAAAGTTTGTCAACCCTGTTATGGAATAATTAGTCACCTTTAAAAGGACATAAATAGATCTTAGAAATAGTGTTAAGTCGAAAAGTCTATCTTCTGTATTTTAAAAATTTTTTTACAAGGAAAATGTAAAAACTTTTATAAATAATAATGTAAATGTAAAATTCCAATGCATTATAGAAATTTTTGGTTTGTTTTTCAGAGCTATGGCAGATCATGATTTGTTAGAGGCTGTAAGTATAATACTTCCAATTTTTAATTGTGCTTTTCTCTTGATGTTCTCAGTAGGTTCTAGAGATTGTCGGGGTACATAATATTAAATAAAGATCCAGTGCTTGCTCAGTTAACTTGTGATTTCTATGCATATGGCAGCTGGAAAGTTTCGTCTATTTTGATTTTGTTAGATCTTATAATCACTTCTGAAATATTAGACTACAATATTCCATTCTTTAGTCATAGTCTTCTAACCTTCCATTCATTTTCACTTCTTGTTCCTTATCGCGTTCAGCCCCAATTACAGCCTTATTATACAGATTATTACCAATGATTCATTGTTTCCGTGAGTTAATGAAGACTTTCTTATTTTAATAAAGTAACCAAATAACCCCTCTATACGAGATGTTTGCTTTCTGAATTATTACTAAGATGATAAATTTGTTTTCAGAAATATAATAAGAAGCTAAGTGATTTTCAGTTATTACTAGAGGAGAAATCAATGCTGGAAATTGAGATACAAAAGTTGAAGAATGCAGAGGTTGGTAAAATTTAATATATGAAAATGGTAAATAGTACCTTATGTTAAAATAGGAAGCAGAGAGTTATTTTGCAATGTTTTATATGCTTTCAATTATTAATAATTTTTCTTTAGCGGCTTGGTTTTAAAAAATAAAATAATGCTATATTTTAAAATACCATGTTAGCTACTGGAAAAAAACTGAATGTTATGAAAAAGAGTTATAAAATGTAAATATTTGAAAGCCATTTTTATACCAATTATTTAACTTTATTAAATTACCAGTAAATTAGGGTTTTCAAATATATTTTAAATGCATTTTATTGTATTCTCTGCAATTATGAAATGTGTGTTTCCCATTCTTTATACCAAGCAGAGTGACTAGAAATGGCAAGAATAAAATAAATTTTGTTTTCTTCTGTTTTTTTCCCTCTTTTTTTTGCCATTTTGATATAGCATATAAATTCAAACTATAGACAAAAAAATCAAACAGATTAGAAGCAAATTTTTACACTTAAACATAAAATATATGATTGATGGAGAAAACTCTCATATCTATCAGTATTGGTTTCTTAATATTCCTTACTAGAGAAGGAAGCAGAAATAATACCAGGTGCTATGCTATTTTATCAGTCAGGGAATCAGTGATCCTACACAGATGCCAAATATAAAATTGCGCAATTATTTAGCTCTTGAATGTATTAGTTTTTAAATGGGCGTCTTCAATATATGGAGCCTGATATAACTCAATGTTCTTGTTTGAGCCATAGAACTTTTGTTAATTGCTTGACAGGTTTATACCTCCTTGTACATTTTTGTCTCATCCCCCCCCCCCCACATCATTACAGCTTGATTTCTCACTAAGCTTTCAATATTCTATCATGTATTAAAGTCTACTGGCCACATTTCTGATAATTTACTTATGTGAAATGTAATCAATGAATGGCTTTACTTTCTCTGATTAGAAATTATTCATAGCATTTCTGACCATTGTGTGGAAGTGTGAAGAAGAAATATCTAAGCAGTATTACTATGTATATGGTAGTATGCTCTGTCTACACAGAGGGCCGTGGCAAAGAGATCTGAGAGAGAATCTGATTTCAGAGAAAGAAATTTAATGTGAAACTCAATGGAATAGGATGATGGGGAAGAGAGTAAAGGCTCTGACATTATGCCAAACTCAGAATTTCTAATATCATATTTATTAATTTTCTTCTAAAGGGTGCTTCCTTTGCTAACTTAATTATTTCTCACAATGATTTCATTTTTGTAGACAATTAAGTTTATTAATTAAAAGCACATTTGATTCCTAACCCTGTCTGAAAAATGTTAATGTAGTTGCTATGTGTCAGTTAAGGTGTTTTTTTCTCCTTTCCTTTTCCTGTTCTCTTTCTTTTCCTTCCCCTCTTTCTTCCCCTTCCACTTTCCCTTTCCCTTTCCCTTTCCTTCCCCTTCCCCTTCCCTTTCCTTTCCCTTTTGTAAGCAGGAGAAACTGATTTTCACTATCTAAAGGAAGATATTTATTGGGCAGGTATTAGGGTCACTAATTAGGAATTGAAGGAAAAGTTGAAGAACCTTGTTTGGTGAGGGATAAAACCAGGGCAACTCTGGGAATCAATATAGTAGAAGCTCATGAATAGCCACTACTTCTGCTCTTTCAGGCATTGTTAGAAAAAGAGTTAATAACTAATTTTCCCTCTCCTGTTGGATACTGGCTCGGGAATGACTCAGCTCCAACTGTTTACCTCCCATAGTAGTCAGATTCTTGGGAGAGTGGATCTTATTAGTCTAGTTTGGGTGAGTACCACCAGGACAATTGGAGATAATGGAGGTACAGAGCCCTCCTAAAATGTGGTGCTGCTTCTTTTTCTTTTTTCTTTATTTATTTTTTATTAGAGAAGTGGTAGGTTTACAGAAAAGTCATGCATCAAATACAGCATTTCCATGTACCACTCTGTCATTAACACATTGGTGCTGTTTCTCAACAGAAGGGAAAAAGTGTACTGGACACACACATCTGATACCCACTGTACCCTGTAATGTTCCCTAATTACTTTCTTATGCATTTATTTATGCCAGGTATCAGCCAGCTTTTACCATAGAAGGCCAGAGAAGTACTTTAGGTTTTGTGGGCCATACTGTCTCCATTTGTAGTATGAAAACAGTTGTTGACAATATGTAAATGAATAAGCATGGCTATGTTGCAATAAATTTTTCAAAGTAAGCTTTGTAAACTTATGTACAAAAATAGGTGTTAGGGTGGATTTGACCCACAGTTTACCTACCCCTGATTAATTCCATTTGTGCTACTGTGTAGCTTTCTATATAGGATTTCCTACTGCAGATATTTTGGTATGCTGTTGCTGGAAAATACTACGTAAAGGGGATTTGTTTCTGCATTCTCTGTTTTGTTGCATTGGCCTTAGTGTCTGTTTTTGTGCCAATATCCTAGCACCTTCAATGATTACAGATTTAGCATAAATCCTGATATCTTATAGGGCAAGTCTGCCCACCTTGTTCTTCTATAGGAATTTATTTATCTTTGACTTTTGCACTTGAACATGAATTTTAGTATTAGTTTGTCAAATTCCACAGGGTGTACTGATTCTGATTCTGTACATTAAATTGGAGAGATTTGACATCTAGAATACCAAGATGCTCTTTTGTTGGTGAACATGAAATGTCTCCATTTTTGAAGGGTTTCTTTAAAGTTTTACAATCAATGTTTATAATTTTCTCCATGAAAATCTTACTCATTTTTGCTAGATTAATCTTAGATGGTCAATGATATTTTAATTGCTCTCTTTTGAAAGTATCTGTGAGTAGTGATAACCCAAATTTTCTTGTTTTCCAATGTGTAATTTATTTTATTTTTTTTTGCCTTGAAGACTGGCAAGAACTCTCGAATAATACTGGATAGAAGTGATGAGAGAGGACATTCTTCTTTGCTCCTGGTTTTTAAGGGAATTTTCCTTGTTTCCTGTGGTCTCTTTTGATCTCTCTCTCTCTCAATACCATTTATCATATTAAGGGAGTTTTCTTCTGATCTTAATTTGTTAAATATTTATTTCATGCTCCACAGAAGTCTTCCAGCCTCTGCCCACTGTCCAATTCCAAAGTCATTTCCACATTTTATAATTATATGTTAAAGCAGTACCTACTTCCAGTTACCAAAATCTGTATTAGTTTTCTGTTGGCTGCTATGACAAATTACCACAAACATAGTGATTTAGAACAACCTAAATTTATTATATTATAGCTTTGTAGTTCAGAAGTGTTATACAGGTCTACTGGGCTAAAATCAAGATGTCAGCAGGGCTGTATTCTTTTTCGAAAACTCTAGGGGAAAATCAGGCTGTCTTCTCTCGCTTCTAGAGGCTGCCTGCTTGCCTTTGCATATGGCTCCATTTCTCCATTTCCTAAGCAGCAACTTGTTCTCTATTTTATGTAAATTTTCTAAGTAATGTATTTCTAGGCTAACATTTTAATTTTCTTTCTCTTAATTTATTTGCTTTGCTATTTACTTTGCTCTTCTCCACTTGAAATGGATGCTGAGCTTATTAGTATTCTGTCTCCTTTTCTCTTATAAGGATTTAATGCCCTCCGTTTCCATCTAACCACTATTCTAGCTCTAGCCTCTACATTTCTATATGTGGTATTTTCTCATTGAGTTCTAGTTTTTTCAATTTTAGTTTTGAAATAATTTTAGATATACAAAATAGCTGTAAAATAGTACAGTAGCTCAGAGTTCCTGTATACTCTTTACTTGGTTTTCCCTAACGTTGACTGCTGAGACCAGCTCAGCAATAGGTTTGCACGAAGGGAAGGCAACGCAGAACTGAAGAAATAAAAGGACAGAAAGAAAGACACAAGAGAGGAAATAAAGATGGGACCAGGGGACTCAGCTTCTGAAACTGAGAGCTTCAACCCTAGTTTCCACATGGTATTTATTTAGGAACTTTCAAGCAGCTGTTTGTTATTTGCTATAATAAGGGACATGTACAACATTTACAATAAGGTACAGGTCATAGAAAGTTCAGATGCCTCCTCACACAAATATTTTTACATGCTGACCAGATGGTGTTCCATCTAGTCAAGGCCTGGTGTTCCTAAGCCCGCACTTTTTGTCTGCGTTATGGAAATGTTTCAACTTCAAACCATGTTCCTTACTGTTTTTCCACAACAGTTGACTTCTTACACCACATCACATTTCACAACCAAAAAGTTAACATCAGTACAATAGTCTTAAATGAACTAAAGACTTTATTCATATTTCTCCTTTTATTCCACCGATGTCCTTTTTCTTCCAGCATCCAATTCAGAATCCCCCATTAAATTTAGTTGTAATGACTCCTTTGTTTCTGTGACAGTTCCTCAGTCTTTCATGACTTTTGAAACATTTGAAGAGTAATGGCCAGTTATTCTGTAGAATGTTCCTTAATTTGGTTTGTCTGATGTTTTCTCCTGATTACATCAAGGCTAAATATTTTTTGGCAAGAATACCAAGAAGCTAAATGCCCTTCTCAATGTAGTATATCACAAGATGTAATTAATAAATATCTTGAAGTAATATTTTGAGACTATGCTGATATCCTGTTTCTTCTCAAATTTTTATCCATTGATTTTAGGATCCATTGGTAGATTGTCTGCAACAATAATTACTGTCATATTCTGATGGTAATTATATATTTCCTTCATTACTTCTACATTTAATAATTGGAATTTATTCTGTATGAAAGATCTGCACCTTTTCCCCCATTTATTTATTTATTCAATTATTTTACAATTCTCCCAGGAACTTTGATTGCTATCATTGGAAAATAGTATTTAGAGACCAGGATCTGGGTACTAGGTATGCTCTTTTCTTCTAGTGTGTCATTGTTTTTACACCCTCCTAGTGGACATAGCTAGGAAATCCCCATCCTTGTGGCAATGCACATTTCTTTTTCTAGCTTTATGTATGTATGTGTATATGTATTCATGAATTTTCCAGTTTAATATCACAGAATTCATTGTAGCCTTCCTCTTTTGCATATGTGTAATTCTTTTTCTGATAATGAAATACTTGGCTTTATCTACAAAATATTTACTTATTTATTCAATCCTAATATATATATAAAAGCACTTTCAGAATTGCTAACCATACTCCTGTAAGAAACAAATACACTGACTAGAGTACATTATTTGTGTACAGTTCTTATTCTCTCTTCTTTCCTTGGATTTACCCCTATCCCCTAAATACCCAGGTTCACCAATTTTGAAGTTTTGCCACCTTTGCTGTATCTGTTTATCTATCTATCTATCTATCTATCTATCTATCTATCTATCTATCTATCTATCTATCTATCTATCTATCTATCTGTGATGGTTAGGCTATTGTGTCAACTCGGCCAGGTAATTGTGCCTAGTTGTTTGGTCAAGCAAGCGCTGGGCTAACTGTAATACAAGGGCATTTATGGACTTTAGTCACCAGTGACTTTACTGCAGTGTTAAATCATGGATAGCTGGTTTTAATTACATCAGTCAGGGAGATTGCCATCAGCAATGAGTGATGCTTAACCTAATCAGTTAAATCCCTAAAGAGGGGAAGTTATTCCAGCATTGAGTGAGAATTTCCCAGCTTGTCTTTGGACAGCCACCATCTCCCAAAACTCGTTAAGAACCTTCAGTGGACTTTCATTGCAGCCCCTGGTTGCAGCCTGCCTGTGGAACCTGGACTTGTGTATCCCCACAGCTGTGTGAGAGACTCTTCTAGAATCGCATATAATTGACAGATATCTCTTGTTGATTCTGTTTCTCTTGAGAACCCTGACTAATATACTACCTATCATCTATCTGTCTGTCCTATCCATTTTTCAATCCATTTTATGAATGCTTGAGTGTAGGTTGCATAGATCAAGCTCCTTGAACACTTAATACTGCCATATACATTTTCTAAGAACAAGGATATTCACTTATATAACTATTTTAAGTGCAGTTATCAAATTTAAGGAATGTAACGTTGATATAAAGCTTAACCTATATTCCAATTTTTTCATATATCCCAGGAGTTTCCTTTTGAGCTTTATTTCTTCCCTTGATGAGCCTGTCCAGGATCACATCTTCCTTTAATTATCATCTCTTTAGTTGTTCATTCTTTTTTTTTTAATTGTGGGAGCATACATACAACATAAATTTTCCCATTCAACCACTTCCAAACATACCATTCAATGGTATTACACATATTTACAATGTTTCAGTGTTTTTCAGTATTGCATTACTAAAACTTCCCCATCTCCCCAAAGAGAAACCATCAGCCATTATGTATTAACTCCACATTAACCTTGCTCCCTGCCCTTGGCAACCTGTACTCTAATTTCTATCTCTATAAGCTTGCATATTTTTTATATTTTCTTTGTAGTTATCATGGGGTTTAACTTTAACATTCTAATCTATGACAATCTTGTTTGCTTAGATATCAATTTAAACTTCAATGGTATAAACAAACTGTGCTCCTATATCCTTCCTTCCCCCCACCTTTATATAGTTCTTTTCACAAATTACATCTTTATATATTGTGAGTCCAAAACTACTGATTTATTACTACATTTTATACATTGCCTTTTAGATCCTGTAGGAAGCAAACAGTAGAATTACCAACCAAAAGTACTATAGTCTGGCATTTATATTTACTGAAGTTCTTTATTTATTTGTGTGACTTTCATCTAGTGCCTATTGTACTTTCCTTTCTACCTTCAGAACTCTCTTTAGCATTCCTTGTGGTGCTGGTCTAGTGGTGATGAATTCCTTCAGCTTTTGTTTATCTGGGATTGTCTTAACCTTTGCCTCATTTTTCAAAGATAGTTTTCTCAGATGTAGAATATTTGGTTGGCACATATTTGCTTTCAGGGTATTCGATATGTTATCCCACTTCTATCTTACCTCCATGGTTTCTGATGAGAAATCAGTACTTAATCTTATGGGAAGTCCCTTGTATGTGACTCATTGCTTCTTTCTCATGGTTTATCTTTATTTTCACTTTTTATTTTTTGAGTATAGGCTCTAAGGTTTTATTTTTTGTGTGTGTATGAGCTATGTAAAATCCTTAAATAAATTAAAAATTATAGTGGCAAGGCCTATCAACTAAAGATCACCAGGGACATACATAGAGTCAAATGAAGATGGGTTATTACTTGCTGCAGCAATGGAGATCTCATATCATTGGGAAGAGGATGCTAAGAGGGCTTATAATAGGATTTCGGCTTGTATTAGGTGGATTTGGGGAGGTTCAAAGAAAGAGAGGCCTATTTTAGATAGGGCACTATCAACAGGGGTAATTCAGTGATTGAGTGTCTTAATTTAAAGGTAAGAACTATAATGGAACATGGCTAGAATTGTCATTGGAGGACTAGCAGTCACTCATGCTAGCTGGGGAAGGGTCAATTGGTCATATTTGTGGTTGTGCAATGTATCTGTTTAGGCATGTTTATAGAGTGGATTTACTTTCTTCACCTTCCATCACATCTGAGTCCTCATTTGATTTCAGTAGTCTGCGTGATTGTCTGTGTTCATCAGGGGAATTCCTTGACTTAGTCAGCTACCCAACTATGGCTCAGCACTGCTCTTTTCCTTAACAGTATTGCATTGGATCACATGTGGCACTGAATTTACAGAGTATGGTGACAGAAAGCAAAGCAAAAGAATACTGCTTAGCAGTTTTTCCTGCAAAAATATGGCAGTCCTTGGTCCATGATTCTGTTAATTCTGTGTACATGGGCTGAACAAAGAATGCCCCACCAATGGCTGGGAAATTCTGTCTTGTTTTCTAAAGCAAAAACACACCTGGCTTGGATGTGGTAGTACCTCAAATGATAGTGAACTGGGACCATGTTTTTCTAGCAGCAAAGGCCATGTTGGTGACATCCTCTGGCCCAGCACTTTATCCTGAGGGGCAGGCTTGAAGCCAAAGTGCTGCACAAGGGAGGAATGCAGCTAGGGAGCTGACTTGACTGAGCAGAGTAGGGACCCAATTGGGCTCACTTTGTTGGTTTTCAGCAGGGGTCCAGAGTCAGTGTCCCCATCAGGCTCAGAAAGAATTAGTGGGTCCCTTTCTGCTACTCCCTTCCCCCTGACCTGGGCCCAGCTCTCAGGAGGTCCAATCTTGTTGTCTGCTCATTGTCTGTTTGTTGTCTTTGTTTCTTCTTAGGAGGCACTGGGAATTGAACCCAGGACCTCCCATGTGGGAGGTGGGTGCCCAACTGCCTGAGCTACATCTACTTCCTTGAAGATATTTTTATTCCATATTTCTCATATGTTCTTTTTAAAAAAACTGTACTGAGATATAGTTGACACAATAAAATATACAATAAGCTTATGTACACTCATTAAATCATCATCACAATCAAGGTAATGAATATGTCCATAACAGTGAAAGTTTCCATGTTTCCTTTTTAAATCTTTTGTCCCATTCTTGCTCCCTGCCACCAAGTAGCCACTGATTTGCTTTTTGTTTCTAGAGATTACTTTGAATTTTTTGGAATTTTGTGTAAACTGACTCAAGCAGTATGCAAACTTTTTGGTCTTTTTTCACTCAGCATAATTATTTTGAGTTAATATCATTCATGCTGCTGTGTATATTAATAATTCTTTCCTTTTGCTTACAGAGTACTCCATTGTATGGATAAATCACAATTTGTTTTCTGTTCATGTGTTTATAGTCATTTTGATTTTTCCAGTTTTGAATATTACAAATAAAGCTGCTCTATGAACATTCATCTACAAATCTTTCTTTGTGAAAGTGCTTTTATTCCTCTAGGGTACATAAAAATGGCAGTGGAATAGCTGGGTTATATGGTAGGTAACTTTTTATTTTTATTAAAAAAATTTTTTTTAAAGATTTTATTTTATTTTTTATTTATTTCTCTCACTCCACCCTCCCGCTTCCCAGTTGTCTGCTCTCTGTGACCTCTGTGACCACTTCTATCCTTATCAGCGGCACTGGGAATCTGTGTTTCTTTTTGTTGCGTCATCTTGCTGTGTCCGCTCTCCTTGTGTGTGGTGCCATTCTTGGGCAGGCCGCACTTTCTTTCGTGCTGGGCAGCTCTCTTTACAGGGTGCACTCCTTGTGCGTGGGGCTCCCCTATGTGGGGGACACCCCTGCGTGGTACAGCACTCCTTTCGCGCATTAGCATTGCGCATGGTCCAGCTCCACATGGGTCAAGGAGGCCCGGGGTTTGAACCACAGACATCCCATGTGGTAGGCGGACACTCTATCCATTGGGCCAAATACGCTTCCCAGTTTTGGGAGATTTGATGTTTAAAAAATATTAAGTACACTGTCGGAGTGACGGACCGGAAGGGTATCGGGAATGAAAGACAAAGAGAGATTGGGATCAGGGGTTCTGAGAGCATTGATTTCTCATGCTCACCAGACAAGTTTGTTAACATCAGGGGCTTCTTTGTATACCCCAAGCAACCGTGAGAACTAGCAACAATTCTAGCTAACTATTCCCATAACTTCGTTAATGAAAACACAGTGCACAGTGGATAAGAGAGTAACTAAAGCCTAAGATGTTCTATTATGTTATTGAAACAAATATACTCATAAATCTTGTTGCCCAGGTTACTTGAGAAATCAAGTCTGGGTTCTGCTGGAATGTTATGTTTCCCAGAGAGATTAGCCACCTGCACGTACATCTCCAGGGACAGCATGACCCAGTGGTCAGAAAGTAACTTGCTTCCAGGGAAACAATATGCCTTTGTTTCCCACAGTACACTAATATAAAACGTGATGTATTTCTTTATTTAGATTGTCCTCAATTTTTCTTAGGAATTGTTTTTAGTGTTCATGTATGCATGTTGCATCTTTTACTAGTCAGGTTTTATTCCTATGTATTTCATATTGTTTTTATTGAAAATGGTATGTTTTTAAAATTTTAAGTTCTGATTTTTCATTTATGTATAAAGGAATTCAGTTGAATTTTGTATGTTTATCATGTGTTCAAACCCTTGCTAAACTCACTTATTAGTTCTATTAGATTTTTTTAAAAAAGGAGCTCCATAGAATTTTCTACATAGACAATTATGTCTTCTGTAAATAAAAAGTTTTATTTCTTTCTTTCTAATCTGGGTGCCTTTTACCTCTTTCACTTGTTTTATTTTGCTGGTGAAGTCCTTATGTATAATGTTGAATGGAATTAATCATAGTGGACAGCCTTGCTTAGTTCCTGATATTAGGAAGAAAGCATTCCATCTTTCACAATTAAGTTTGAAGCTAGCTGTTGGTTTAAGTAGATGGCCTTTATCAGGTTGAGAAGTTCATTCTATTCCTAGTTTTCTGGTAGTTTTTATTTTATCAGGAGTAGATGCTGGATTTAAAAAAAAATATTTTTGTCATCTATTGTGATAGTCACATGGATTTTCTTTTTTAATCTCTGAATATGGTGAATTATGGATTGGTATGACAGACCATCCTTAGAGTAAACTGCATTTAAAGAGTAAATGGACTTGATTGTGATAATTATCCTATTAAAATATTGTTGAATTAGTTTTCTTAAAAATTTGATAAGAGTGTTTACATAAATGTTCATGAAAAATATTGCTCTGCTGTTTTCTTTTGTATTATCTTTGTCTGGTGTTAGTATTAAAGCAATGTTGCCCTCCTACTCTGCTATTGTTAAATGGAGTGTACTATAAATTTCAATTAAGTTGGTTGATAGTTTTTTTCTTTCTTTCTTTTTTGAGGGTCCAGGACTGGAGATTTAACCCGGGACCTTCTATGTGGGAGGCCAGTGCTCAACCACTGAGACACATCAGCTCCTGAGTTGGCTCCCTCATTTGTTTGCTCATTGTTTTTGCTTATTTTGCTTGTTGTTTTTACTCATTGTCTGTTTTCTTTAGGAGGGACTGGGAACTGAACCCAGCACCTCCCATGTAGAGGGCAGGTGCTCAACTGCTTGAGTCACATCCGATCCCCGTTAGTGTTTTTCAAGTCATCTATAGTCTTATTGATTGTCTCTTTACCAGTGTTATCAAATACATAGAGAGGAGTATTGAAATCTTTAACTATAAATCTAGATGTTTATTTCTCTAGAAGTTCCAATGGTATTCTGAAGTGCTAAGTGCATAAATGTTCATATTTTTGTCCTCTTGATGAATTGATCCCTTTTATGGTTATGACTCCCTTTATTCCTGATATATTGATATTATCACTTAAAATTTGTTTAACTTCATCACGAATGAGTAAATTTTTTTCTTTATTAAAGAAGTTGTGGTTTTACAGAACAATCATGCAAAAAAATACAGGATTCCCATATACTATCCTAGCATCATCACCTTGCATTGGTGTAGAACATTTGTTATAATTAATATCACTTTTTAAAATATAATTACACTTTTAAAATAAAATCCATGATTTAACTTAGGGTTCACTTTTTGTGTAGTGTAGTTTCATGGATTTATTACATTTGAAAAATTCTGTTACCATATATATGTTCTAACATTTCCCCTTTGGATTATATTCAGATATATGTTTCAGTGCTGTTAATTGTGTTCAAAATGTTTTGCTACCACTGCTACCATCCATTACCAAAACATTTTCATAATTCCAAATAGGAACCCTGTACATTTTAAACCTTAACTTCCCACTCCCTATTCCCACCCCATCCCCTGGTAATCCATATTCTAGATTATGATTCTATGAGATCTTATAATATTTGGTGAGATCATACAATATTTGGTTGTGTTTTTTTTTTTTGTATGTGGCTTCTTTCACTAAGCATGATGTCTTCAAGGTTCATCCATGTTCTCACATATAACAGGACTTCATTCCTTTTTCAGCTGAATAATATTCCATTGTATGTATGTACCATATTTTATTTATCCATTCATTAGTACATGGATACTTGGGTTGCTTCCATCCTTTGGCAATTGTGAATAATGTACTATGAACATTGGTGTACAAATAATTGTTTTAAGTCCCTGATTTCAATACTTTTGGGTATATAACTTACAGTGGGATTGCTGGGTCGTATGGTAATTCTCTACTTAGCTTTCTGAGGAACTGCCAAACTGTTTTCCACAATGGCTGTAACATTTTACATTGCCACCAGCAATGAATTAGTATTCCTGTATCTTTGCATCTTCTCTAAAACTTGTTATTTTGTTTTGAAATAGCTGCCTTTCTATTGTGTATGAAATGATCTCATTGTAGTTTTGATTAGCATTTTCCTGATGCTTAATGATATTGAACATCTTTTCATATGCTTTCTTGTCATTTGTACATCCTCTTTGGAGAATGTCTATTTAAATCTTTTGCCCATTTTTTTTTCTCAACATATTTCTATTCTTTAGTAACTTAACTATCTTCTATAAAATACAAATAGATGATCTCTGATTCAAGATGTCAGACCTGCTGTAGTCTCTATCTCCTACCCCAACTCTCTTAAAATTAAAGATTTTATTTTAGGAGGTACCAGGGATTGAACTCAGGATCTCATACATGGGAAGGAGGTGCTCAACCACTACATCTGCTCCCAAAGAAAAGACATTTTTTTTAAACAAATCAATTTTATTGATACATATTAATAAAGCATACAATTCATCCAAAGTGTACAATCAGTGGTATTTGAGATAATCACAGAGTTGTGTGTTCATTACTTCAAACATTATTAGAGCATTTTCATTGTTTCAATAATAATAATAAACAAAACCCAGACAAACAAACTTGAAAGTTGCTCACTTCTCAATCTCTCTATGCTTCCCCCACTGTACATAGCTGGTGTTTCTGGCTATTCGATCCAAAGTGTATAATCAATGGCTTTTAGTATAATCACAATGTTGTACATTCATCAATTCAAAAATTTTAGAACAATTTCATTATTCCAAAAAGAAAGATTCCACACTCCTTGGGATTCTTTCCTCAGATCTACATAATCACTAATCTCATTTCATCTTTATAAATTGAATTATATTTACATTTCTATTTCTTCCTGTTTTAGGTTAGTTACAGAAAAGATTTAAAGTCTTTATTCATTTTTTATGTAAGCATTTAGAGCTATAAATTTCCCTCTTAGCACTGCCTTCACTGCACTTATAAGTTTTGGTGTGTTGTGTTTTCACTTTCATTAGCCTCAAGATATTTCCTAATATCTCTTGTAATATCCTCTTTAAACCATTGTTTATTTAGGAGTATGTTGTTTAATTTATTTTTGTGAATTTTCCCTTTCTTCCTCTGATACTGATTTCCAGCTTCTCTCATCTGTGGTCTGAGAATATCCATTGTATGATTTCAATATGTTTGAACTTATTTGAGACTTGTTTTTTGACCCAACAAATGGTCTATCCTGGAGAATGATCCATGTGTGCTTGAGAAGAATGTGTATTCTGTTTGCATTGGGTGCAATGTTCTATATATGTTTTTTAGGTTTATTTGGTTTAGTGTATCGTTCAAGTCTTATCTCTATTATTAAGCTAATCAAAAATTTTAATACTTTAAATCTTAAAGTTATTATCTATTTTCATATATAGAATAATTTTATACTAATAGTTGATTAAGAATACTTTAAAGCATATGGTCAGTTCTGCTATACTACTTGTTTTAAAGTGCAGTCTTGTTCCCAACCAATTGATATATTAGGGAACAATATGAGCATAATGTGAATTTCACATTTGCTTATGCTCTGTTTCATCTGTGAGAAACACTTGGTGAAAGCAGAAAGCAGCACCAACTGAGCAGAACTGTCATGTAGGAATACAAAACACATGCCGGCACTCACTTCAAATATCTACCAGCTACCTTGGTTCATCATATATATAATATGCCATACCAGTCCACATTTTCATCTGATTTCAGATATTCTTTTCAACACTTCACAATAACTCTCAAGTGCAATATATTTGATGCTTACTACCACATACGAGATTCAGATCTTTTTCAAGATAAAGGGTTATTTTTATTACAGTATTTCTGTCTTTATTAATTATTTAACATATATAAAATTAAACTGTTTTTTAAATATACTTTCTAATTTTTAAAAATATACTTAGATTCATAAGTTACATAAAAAAATAGGGGATTCCCATATGCCCTGCTCCCTACCCCTCCCACACTTTCCCACATTAACACATCCTTCATTAGTGTGATACATTTGTTACAATGAATGAATACATTTTGAAACATTGCTACTAAGCATGGATTAGAGTTTACATTATAGTTTACATTCTCTCCCACACAATTTTGTAAGTTATGACAAGATATACAATGGCCTGTATCTGTCATTTCAGTTTCATTCAGGACAATTCCCAAATCCTGAAAAAGCCCCCATTTTACACCTATTTTTCCCCTTCTGTCCCCCAGAACCTCCAGAGGCCACTGCCTCCACATCAATGACAAAAGTTCTTCCATTGCTAGAGTCACAATAAGTCCATAGTAAAATAAATCTAAGTCTACTCTAGTCCATCATTTATTCCCCAATCCTGAGGATGCTGCGATGGTGATGCCCACTCTGTTTCTAGTTGAGAGGGGACTTAGATCCCATGGGAGAGATGGATGGTACTAACTTGCTTGCAGTTGCAGACTCTTTCTATTCCTTGGGATGCTTGTTGTCTATCATCATCTCCTTGTTAGTTGTCCTGGGTGAGTCCAATGAACTGGAGAGTAGGTGTTGCAACTCCTTTGAGATTCAGGGCCCAACTGGCATGTGGACAGCCCAAAGATTTAAACCTCTTGGAAATACACCTATCAACTCTAGTACTAACTATAGGTTCAAATGTACTACTGTTTTATTAGGTTTCTATTTTTAGAGTGCTGTTGACAATGTTTTTGAATGCTGTATACCCCCCACATATCCTGAGTTTTCTTGTATGATATTGCAAAGTTGTGTGATTTAAAAAAAAATGCATATGCCACATTATAGCAGACTGACTAATTTGCCAGGGAGGATTGAATTGTTTGTATATTTATTAGGTTAAATGCAACTTAAATTCAGTAAAACACCATTACAAAGATTTCGGCTATATCCCTACTTCTGTTTTGGTTCTATCCATTTCATTTTCCTTGCAACAAAATAGTGACTCAGAGTGAAATGGAAATCTTTGTAATGGCTATTATAGTATATTTCTCTATAATTAATTTTTTATTTTGATTATGTAAAATTACACAGAAAATAAAGGCTACCCCTGATCGAACAAAGAAAATGACTAAAAAAATGGAAAAGAAAAAAGACAAAGGAAAATCTGAGGAATTGAAAGAGTAAGTATATACTTTAAACCTTTTCTTTCATGATAGTCTAAATCTTTTTATAGGAACAACTTAATGTCACATAAACATAGCTTCACAAGTACTTTTACACAGACATAACATTAGGCAAATATATAGTTTTATAGGTGAACTAGGATATGATTTTGGGAGAAAATTGAGAAGGGTAGAACAAAGAACCAAAAGTTGGTAGTGGAGAATGAACCATAAGATGCTCAGAAATAAAGATAATTAAATCCATAACTAAATATAGGATGAGAAGAGTTTATTGTTTACTTGATGGTCTAACTAATGATTTATAATTCATTTGTTAACGCTGCAGCCTAAGCTATTCTTTTTTTACTATGTTTAAAATTGTATTATTTTATAAAAATGATTGTATTTTTATGTATGTGGATTATTGTGAAGGAGCTTTATTAAGTAAATGAATATTTCTTTAGTATTGTAAGATAAATTTTGCATTTAAAATTTGCTTGTTAAAACCTTAATATAAAAATTTAATTTTAAAAAGAAGCTATTGAGAGGGTGGCAGTTTAGTGAATGCTCTCTCTTTGAGACAGCTAAATGAAAGGGCAGATTCAACTCAACTGGATCTCTGGAGGATATGCAAGTAATGGAAAATGACTCAGCAAACACTGAATTAAAAAGAAAAATTATCTAAAATTGGTAGAAGAGTGGTGGAATAAATTTATTAGTCTGGACCCCTCATGTCTCACAGTGGCAATTCTGTGACCTGGGAAAATTCAACAGTGTTCTCTACTGATGTTCTACCCATGGAATTGATTTAGGAATCCACCTGTATTCAAACACAGGTACCCAAGACTTCACAGATACAGTGGTATATTAGTGGTCTGCATGTGCACATTCAAAGCAACTCCCTGATGCACAGCAGAACTTTTCACAAGCTGTGCACACTCCTAGCCTGGACCCTAATTGCTAGTGCACCTAAATGAAAATATGAATGTGTTGGTACATCAACCCCATCCAGCTGAGGTTGGACAGACTCAGTTAGTGGGTCTGAATCCCCTCACTTGGAACTTAACAGAGACAGAAAAGCTGCACAGAAAGGAGTGAAGTTGCTGGATGGCAGTGAATACCCAGGGCTGAAAGCTGGAGGGAAAGGGTGATCCAGAGTACAGGAATTGAGCTGAGCAAACTGCAGCTTCTTAGGAGGAGAAATTATAAAAATAAAGACAGCCCAGGATTCCTGGAGGGCCAAAAAGGGAAAGGAAATCTTTTCCTAGAGTGGAATCAGTTGCATATATTAAGGTAATTTTGAAAGTTATTATGCATGCCCAGGGCAAGATGTAGGCTCAGATAAACCCAAAATAAGCCAAACTGTTAATCACAGGTTGTTCTAAAGGTTCAGTATAAAATAGACTAACCACTGAAGAAGAATCTTAATACATCACCAATCTATACTAAAATCATAAGAGAGATAATTGGATTTTCAGAGTAAGCACATCAAAATAATGAAATGCCTAGATATCAACAAAAGATCACAAATCAGTAATAAAAACAGGAACAGTTTGTTCATTCACTGGAATCAATTAAAACAACCAAGGAAGTAAAGACATCGGAACAACTGATCAAAGCTCTTCAGTCAAATCTCCTAAATAAGTTTAATGATCTAAAGGAAAACATGGACATAGAACTAAAGGGAATGAAGAAGGTGATGTGTGAATAAAAGGAATTAGAAAATTAAAAAATGAACATAACAGAACTTATGGGGATGTAAAACACAATAGTTGAGATTAAAAATGCACTAAAGGTATTCAGTATAAGATCTGAACAGGTAGAAAAAATTTTAGAAAAATAGAAGACAGGATAATGGAAATCATGCAACCTGAAGAGTGGTGTTGGGATTTGAAGCACATCCCCCATAAAAGGCATGTTCATATTCCAAGCCCTGGTCCTATGGGTGTCAACTTATCTATCAATAGGACCTTTGAAGAAGTTATTAGTTAAGGTGTACCCAAGCTGAATGAGGGTGGGCCTTAATCCAATATAACTGAAGTTCATAGCAAGGAAATTGGGCATGGAAAGAGAAGCAATGGGAAGCTGCAAGCTGGGAGAAAAAGAAAAGGACATTACCATGTGAAGGAAAAGCAAGGTACCCTGAAGATTGTTGGCAGCCAGCCCAGAACAGTTTTTTTAAATTTATTTTTTCTTCTTTCTATCCCCTCCCCCCCACAGGTCCCCCCCTTCCCCCGTTGTCTGCTCTCTGTGTCCATTTGCTGTATGTTCTTCTGTGATCACTTCTATCCTTATCAGCAGCATCAGGAACCTGTGTTTCTTTTTGTTGCATCATCTTGCTATGTCAGCTCTCCGTATGTGTGGTGCCATTCCTGGGCAGGCTGTACTTTCTTTCACACTGGATGGCTCTCCTTACGGGATGTACTCCTTGCACGTGGGGCTCCCCTATGTGGGGGACACCACTGCTTGGCATGGCACTCCTTGCACGCATCAACACTGCAAATGGGCCAGCTCCACATGGGTCAAGGAGGCCCAGGGTTTGAACCGCAGACTTCCCATGTGGTAGGCAGATGCCCTATCCATTGAGCCAAGTCCGCTTCCCTGAGAACAGTTTTGTGGAGAAAGCATTGCCTTGCTGACACTTCAATTTTGGACTTCTCTTAGCATAAATACTGTGAAACATTAAATTTCCATGGTTTAAGCCAACCCATTGTATTGCATATGTTTTAGCAGCTGAGCAACTATTACAAGCAGATAGAGAAAGGAATGAAAAACAGTAAGTACAGTCTAAGAAACCTGTGCGACAACATGAAGCATACCAATATATGTTTTATGGGAATCCTGGAAAGAGAGGAGAAGGAAAAAGGGGCAGAAAGAATATTTGAGGAAATAATGGTTGAAAACCTCCCAAGATATGATTGTCCATACCCAACATACCCAAGAAGCCCCTCTAACTACTCCAAATAGGATAAACCTAAATAACCTACACCAAGACATATAGTAAGCCAAATGTCAAATGCTAAAAATAAATAGAATTCTGAAAGCAGCAAGAAAGAAGTGATTCAACATGTACAAGGGATTCTCAATTACGTTAGGTAACTATTTCTCATCAGAAACCATGGCAGTTAGAAGGCAGTAGTAATACATATTTATGGTACTGAAAGAGAAAAATTGCCAGCCAACAATTCTATATCCAGGAAAACTGGACTTTAAAAATGAGGGAGAATTTAAGGCATTCACAGAAAAACAAAAACTGAGAGACCGGCCCTACAAGTAATGCTAACCAGAGTTCTTCAGATTGAATGGAAAGGATAGTAAATAGTAACTTGGAACAGTGTGAATAAATAAAGATCTCCAATAAAGGCAACTACATATGCCAATTCAAATTCCAGTTATACTGTTTCCTCAGTATCTAACTCTACTCTTTATCTCCTCTATGATTTAGAATACAATTGCATAAAAACAGTAATATTTCTATGTTATGGCCACACAAAATATAAAGAAATAATGTGTGACAAAAATAATATAAAGTGGGGGAATGGAGGGTATATGAGCAGAGCTGAGTGTGCTATTAAAGTTAGGTTGGTATCATTTTGAATTAGGTTGTTTAATACAAACCCCATAGGCGTTTAAATATACATATATATAAACTGAAATGAGAAAGGGATCAATCAATTATATCACAAAAGATCAACTAAACACAAAAGAAGTTTGCAATGAAGGAAGAGTAACACGGCATATAGGAAACAAGGGACAAAATGACTGAAGTAAGTCCTACTTTATCTGTAATTATATGGAATCTAAATGGATTAAATTCTACAGTCAAAAGACACATATTGGCAGCATGGATAAAACGGCATTAGCCAATTATATATTATTTATAAGACACTCACCTTATTCCCAATGAGAAAAAGGGGTTGAAAGTGAAAGGATGAAAAAATATCCCTTGCAAATATAGCCAAAGTAGAGTTAGGGTGACTATACTTAGGTAAAATAGATTTCAAGTTAAAAACTTATAAGAGACAATGAGGACAGTATATATTAATGAAAGTGCCAATCATCAAGAGACATAGTAATTAATAAACATACATGCATCTTATCACAGCTCCCCAAATATATGAGACAAACTTTAACAAAACTGAAGAGAGAAATTAACATTTTACTTCTGCAATTATAGTTGCTGCTGACTTCAACACTCCACTTTCATCAATGGGTGGAACATCTAGACAGAATTTCAGTAGGGCGACAGGGAACTTGAACAATACTATAAACAAACTAGACCTAACAGACATATACAGAACACTGCACCCAATAACAGCAGAATAAACATGCTTCCCAAGTGCACATGGATCATTTTCCAGGATAGACCACATTCTAGGATACAAAACAATTCTCAATGAATTAAAAAAGATTGAAAGTATACAAATCATCTTCTCTGACCACAATGGAATGAAGCTAGAAATCAATAAAAGAAGGAAAACTGGAAAAGTCATAAATTTGTGAAAGTTAAACCACACGTGCTTTAACAATCAATAGGTCAAAGAAGAAATCACAAAGGAAATTAGGAAATATCTTGAGAAGAATGAAAATGAAATTACAACATACAAACACTTATGGGATGCAGCAAAGGCAGTGCTCAGAGGAACATTTATAGCATGAATCCCTATACCAAAAAGGAGAAAGATCTTAAATCAATAACTATATTTCACACCTGGAGGAACTAGAAAAGGAAGAGCATAGTAAGCCTATAGTAAATGAAGGGGAATAATTAAGATTAGAACAGAGATAAATGAAATAGAGAATTGAAAAATAGAGAGAATAAATGAAACCAAAAGTTAGTTATTTGAGAAGATCAATAAAATTGACAAGCCTATAGTTAGACTGACAAATGAAAAAGAGAGGACTCATTTAAACTCTGAAATGAAAGGGGGGCATTGCTCCTGCTCATACAGAAATAAAGGTTTATAAGAGGATACCATGAACAATTTTATGACAACAAATTAGATAAACTGATGAAATGGACAAATTCCTAGAAACACACAATTTACCTAACCTGACTCAAGTAGAAATAGAATATCTCAGCTGACCTATAATAAGTAAAGAGATTGGATCAGTAATAAAAAATCTCCCAAGAAGGACAAGTCCAGGGCCAGACAGGTTCACTGGTGAATTCTACCAAACATTCAAAGAGGAATAAACACTGATCCTTCTCAAAGTTTTCCAGAAAATTGAAGATAAGGGAACTTTCCCCAACTCATTTAGTGAAACCAACATTACTCTAATGCCAAAACCAGAAAAAGACATCAAAAGAAAATAAAATTACAGATCATTTTTCTTTATGAACATAAATACCTCAATAAAATACTAGCAAATCAAATCCAACAGTATATTAAAAGAATTATATACCATGATCAAATGTGAGTTATCCCTGGAATGCAAGCATAGTTAAACAAAAGAAATCAATCAGTGTAATATATCACATGAACTAAATGAAGGAAAAAATTCACATGATCATCTCGATTGATGCATAAAATGCTTTGGATAAAATCCAACATCCTATCATGGTAAAAATACTCTGAAAAATAGGAATAGATGGTAACAGTCTCAATTTGATAAAGGATTTTTATGAGAAAACCCACAGGTTTTACTCAATGATGAAAGACTAAAAGTGTCCCTCTGAGATCAGGAACCAGACTTTCACCACTGCTATTCAACATTGTACTGACAGTTCTTGCCAGAGCAATTAGGCAAGAAAAAGAAATAAAAAGCATCCCAATCAGAAAAGTAGGTTAAAGTACAACTATCTCTATTTGAAGATGTCATGATCTTTTGTATTGAAGATACAAAAGAATCCACAAGAAAACTATTAGAACTGATAAATGAATTCAGCAAAATTGCAGGATAAAAGATTGTCATTAAAAAAATCAGTCTTGCCTTCTACCTCCCTTCCCTCTCTTTTCCCCCTTCCCCCACTGCCTCCTCCCCTAATTCTCCATCCCCTTCCCTCCCAGGCTTACAGGACCCCTTCTTAGCCTGACATTTCTTGGCCTGCAACCCCCGCAAAGCTGTCAGTGCTACTCCCTGCCCATGTGAGCCCCCGCAGGCTGCCCATGCCTGTCCCCTGACTCCCTGCTCCACTGGGCTTCCTCCTCACTGGGGGTGGCTTTCTGAGCCGCCAGCTCCATGTCTCTCTCTGCAGCCTCTCCTGCCACTCGGGGACCCATTTCCTCTCCCAGTAGTGGGGGGCTGCCCCAAGGCGGCTGGTGGAGCTGGGCCGTGGGGGCCCTGGGGCTGGCAGTGCCGGGGTCATTGGGATGATGTGGACTCAGTGTCTGCTGGGGCTGCACACATTTGTGGCCTTCACTACCAAGCTCTGGAGCTTCTTCATTTACCTTTTGTGAAGGTAGATCCTCATGGTAATTCAGTACCAAACTGTTCAATATGATATCCTTCCTTTATCTCCTGTGACTCAGAATTGGCTGGGCCAGGTGAAAAGGAAGATCCTGGTGCTGGATCTGGATGAAACCTTATCCACTCCCACCATGATGGGGTCCCGAGGCCCACAGTTTGGCCTGGAACACCTCCTGACTTCATCCTCAAGGCGGTAATAGACAAACATCCTGTCTGGTTTTTTGTACATAAGAGACCCCATGAGGATTTCTTCTTAGAAGTGGTGAGCTGTGGTATGAGCTGGTGTTGTTCACAGCAAGCATGGAGATTTATGGCTCTACTGTGACAGACAAACTGGATAATAGCAGAAGCATTCTCAAGAGAAGGTACTATAGACAACACTGCACTTCGGAGTTGGGCAGTTACATCAAGGATCTCTTTGTGGTCCACAGTGACCTCTCTAGCATTGTGATCCTGGATAACTACCCAGGGGCTTACAGGAGTCATCCAGACAATGCCATCCCCATCAAGTCCTGGTTTAGTGACCCCAGTGACATAGCTCTTCTCAACCTGCTCCCAATGCTAGATGCCCTTAGGTTCACTGCTAATGTTCTTTCCATGCTGAGCCAAAACCTTCACCAACACAGGCTCTGATGACAGCTGCTCCCCCTCCACCTGGGTTGGGGGGGGGGGGGGGGAAAGGAGGGTGAGCCCTCGGATGCTTTTTGATCCCCTGTCCAATGTAAGGACTGCTTGGTCAGGGTCTGCCTCTCCCACCCCTCTCTGCCCTGGGAGCCCTATACTCCACTTGGAGTCTGGATGGACGTGTGGGCCAGACTCTGAAGCAGCCTCACTCTTAACTTCGTGTTCACACTCCCTGGAAACCCCAGACTGGGACATAAGCCAAGGCCTAGGAGTGCCGAAAAGAAACTATGTGGAAAGGCAGAACCGGCCAGAGTGAGAGACATTCACTGATCCCGGAGGCTCAAAGAGAAGCCGAGCCGGCTTTGTTGTGATTTGATTTTTTAAAAACTCATGTACCAAAAAAAAAAAAAAAAAAAAAATCAGTCGTGTTTCCATATGCCACCAAAGAATAATCTATAATGGAAATTAAGAAACAATCCCACTCACAATAGTTTAAAAAGTGTAAAATACCTAAGGATAAATTTAACTAAGAAGGTGAAGAACTCCTATACTGAAAACTACAGAAAATTGCTGAAAGAAATAAAGAATACCTAAATAACTATCAAGAATCCCAGGATAATGGATAGGAAGACAATATAATTAAGATGTCAGTATTACCCAAAACTATCTACAGATTCAATGTAGTGCCTATCAAAACCTGTCTATAAATTCCCTGTCTTACTAGCCTCCTTCACATATATCTGATAAAATTTAATATCCAAAATATATAAGGAGCTACTACAACTAAACAACAAAAATACAAATAAGCCAATTAAAAATGAGCAAACAACTTGAATAGACATTTCTCCAAAGAAGTTAAACAAAAGGACAATAAGCAATAAGCATATGAAAAGATGTTTAACATTATTAGTTATCAGGGAAATGCAAATCAAAACCACAATGAGATACCACTTCACATTCACTAGGATGAATAGAATTTTAACAAAAGAAAATATGTGTTGGCGAGGATGTAGACAAATAGGAACCCTTATATACATTGCTGGTGATATTGTAAAATGGTGCCAACTCTGTGGAAATCAATTAGGCATTACCTCAGAAAACTGAAAATAGAATTATACTTTTTGGTATATATCCAAAAGAATTGAAAGCAAGTATTTGAACAGATATTTGTACACCAATGTTTATATCAACATTATTCACAATTGCCAAATGGTATAAGCAACCCAAGTGTCTATCATTGGATGAACAAATATAAAAATTGTGATATATGTATACTATAAAATATTATTCTGCCATAAAAAGGAGTGAAATTCGGATGCCTTTTGCAACATGGACGAAACTTGGAGACATCATGTATATTGAAAGAAGCCAGATACAAATAAGGCAAATATTGTATGATCTCACTTCTGTGAAATATCTAAAAGAGGCAAACTTCAGACAGACAGATGGGGATTTGTAGTTTAGCAGGGGCAGGGAGGTTGGGGTGGGTTTATGGCTTAATGGATGAGTAGGTTTATATTTGAGGTGATGATTAAGGAGGGGAAGTAGATGATGGTGATGGTAGCACAATATTTTTAATATAATTAATATTCCTTGTGCATTTGAATGTGGTTAAAATGGAAAATTTTGTGCTCTATATTGATTATTGCAATGAAAAGTTATAAAAGAAACTATCCATCTTTAAATTTTTCCACAAATTCTGAAAATAAATTCATTGAACAAATTGCTTTGATCTTTGACTTAGAGAAGGTGATCAGAGAAGAAATTATGATCAATGCACTTTGAAAATCTTTGTCTCTCTCTGTCTTTAAACATTTAAAATTACACTAATGAGAAGTCTGTTTCAGAAGTTAATTTGAGAAAACTATTCAACTGTTTAACTATCATTCAACTTTAAAAATCTTTGCAAATTTATGCAAAGTTTTGGGAAAATGTTATTCATTTAAAATCCTCCTCAAGAAAGCAAAGCAGTTAATACATTTTAAAATATCATGTTAAATTTTAAAACATTTTTAATTTCAGGAAGACGTCTACAGGAAAAAACCTTAAAATAAAAGACGATTTGCTTCAAGTCCAGGTAACATTCTCCCTCTCTCTATAGGTGATGAATAGTAGTCTGTGAATATGTGTGTGTGTGTACTAAAATTCTTCCTACGATATTTCTTTCTTGCTGGTTGACTTTTCCTAGCAAGTTTCAGGAAATAAAGTGGCAAATTCAGACATGTTTACTATTATGGTCTTGAAAATTGTCATGGTTTACTCAACTAGAGACAAAATCATGGAAAAAAGAATATCATATTGGGAGGTACAACAGTTTCTTATTAATTACATGACTTTGGATAAGTCCTTTGAACTCATTTAGACTTCATAATTTCATCACTAAAAGGAGTAAGAAGAAGCAAATGAGAAAAAGTTCTTCATAAATTGTAAATTATGTAGCCCACTTTTTATGTGTTCCAATGGAGGGAATAGAAGTAATCAAAGTTATTTCATATTGGTTTTGAAATTTTTTTTCCTTTTACTGCAAGTTAATATCTTAATAGCTGTCATAGCATCATATGACCAGTTTCAGTTGGTGATAGACTTATGTGTCTCAGGAGTTTGTACCTGAGTGATTTAATAATTAGGTAGCATCTATTTGGGAAAAAACTGGGAGTGCTGTTTGAGATACTATTGAATATAAAATGCCCAACTTTATGGAATTAATTTTCTCTTGTAAAACCAGTGACCACAAGTCATTTATTATCTCAGGGTCAGTGGTTCAGAGTCTGGGCAAGGCTTAGCTTGGTGCTATGCTTCTGGCCTCACCAGGTTGCAATCAAGGTGCTAGGCTGTATTCTTTTCTGTAAATTGAGGACTTCTTCCAAGCGAAAGTGGTTATGGCTGTTGTAGGATTGAGGCCCTGAGCTTTTTAGAGGCCATTTGCAATTCCCTTCCACTTTGCCTTCTCCTTGGGCAGTTCACATGATAGCAGCTTGCTTCTTTTTTATTTCTTAAAAAATTTATTTCTCTCCTCTTCTCCCCTCTCCCCACCCAGTTGTCTGCTCTCTTTGTCCGTTTGCTGTGTGTTCTTCTGTGACCACTTCTATCCTTATCAGCGGTACTGGGAATCTGTGTTTCTTTTTTTTTGTTGTGTCATCTTGCTGTTGTGTCAGCACTCCAGGTGTGCGGCTCCATTCCTGGGCAGGCTGCACTTTCTTTCATGCTGGGCGGCTCTCCTTACGGGGCGCACTCCTTGCACGTGGGGCTCCCCTACGCGGGGGACACCCCTGCGTGGCAGGGCACTCCTTGCGCACGTTAGCACTGTGTGTGGGCCAGCTCCACACGGGTCAAGGGGGCCCGGGGTTTGAACTGTGGACCTCTCATGGGGTAGACGGACGCCCTATCCACTGGGCCAAGTCCACTTCCCAGCTTGCTTCTTTAAAGCCAGTGGGAAAGGCTAAGACAGAACCTTAAATAATATAATGTGATCATGGTATTCAAATACATCACTTTTTCTATATTCTATTGACTGGAAGGAAGTTACAGCTGCCACCTACACTCAAGGGAATAGATTATACAAGACATAATTCCAGGGGTGGAGATCACTGGGACCATCTTAGAATTTTGTCTACTATACTTACTGACCAACTTATTTTAGGTAGAACATCATTAATATTAAAAAATTATTAGAATCGTATTATATTATTAATATTATAAATATTTCAGCCAATTTTATTTTAAATTACTTTTTATGAACTTAAAGTCAAAGTTTACTATGTAGGTATAATTTTTCTGGAGAGAATGTCTCTGGATTTAATGAGAATTTTAAAGGAATTTGTTCACTGTATGTTCCAGTGTTCCATTTTGAACCCCCACTGATCTAGACTATTTTACAGAGCTCTATAGACACTAAAAAGTGAGTTGTTTAGGGTTAGAGAAAAAATTAGTAGTGAAATTGAAACTGCAAACAGCTTTCTGAATCCTGCTAAGCTTTTATAATTATATTGAAATTTATTCAATTTTACTTTCTTACGCAGACATGAATAAAATAATCAGTTGGTATTACCATATATTTAAGTAATTACAATGCTTATAAAATGTTTAGTAAGTCATATAAAGCTTTTAGTTTTAAATGAATTATTAGTTGTTCACCTCTTATTTAGAAGGTCAGTGTTCTAGTAATGATACTTAAGTTTATTTAAAGTATATGTAACAAAGTAATCCATTTGAACCCAAGCCTGTCTCTTATATTGTACAAATTGGTTCTGGGCTAAGGGTCAAGTGCTTTGCTTGCCTACTCTACACCCTGCCATAGGGTTACATCTGCCTGGACAAAGGCTCCTTTTTCTCATTTGTGCAGAGACACTGTATGGGCTCACAGTCAGTAACTTACATTGTACTTAACAAAAATCATGCTTAGATAAAATGATATAAAATATTTTGTTTATCCTATTAACTTTTTATTTTCAGATTATTTGTTGAAAAACAGTGCTTTTACTCTAGGCAAAAGGGTGGTTGGCAGTTTATTCTTATGGAGATAAGGAAGGAAGGGTATTTTTGTAACCCGAAATTTTAGAAACTAGAAATAATTGTACGTATTTGAATATTCTACGAGTCAAATCATGTGCACCATATTTGTGCACCATATTTGTGCACCCTATTTTTAGAGGAACCTCAGAGATGTTAATTAACTTGACCAGACTTATAGAATTATTAGGTGGACTTTGGTTGTATTGGATAGTCCCAAAACTGTTTCTTTTTTGTAGTTGGGGGCCAATATGACTAGGAGTTTAAATTAAAATGTGATCTCTTATTTGCTGTTTCTTTTCAAGGGTCAACTTCCTAAAATTGCAGAACCACCATTTTCCTTTATGCATAGTCCCAAAAACTATTTGTCTTTTGTTGAAACTACATGATAAACTCTTTTTCTTTATGCCCAGATATGAAGTCCTTAACACAAATATAAAGAGTAACTGATTGCATCCTATATGTACTTTGTTTTTTCTTTTTGTTTTTTTTTTAGATTTATTTTCTTATTTATTTCTCTCCCCCTCCCCGTCCCAATTGTCTGTTCTCTGTGTCCATTTGCTGCGTGTTCTTCTTTGTTTGCTTCTGTTGTTGTCAGCGGCACGGGATTCTGTGTTTCTTTTTGTTGCATCATCTTGCTATGTCAGCTGTCTGTGTGTGTGGCGCCATTCTTGGGCAAGCTGAACTTTCTTTTGCGCTGCGCGGCTCTCCTTACGGGGTGCACTCCTTGTGCATGGGGCTCCCCTACGCAGGGGGCATCCCCTGCATGGCACAGCACTCCTTGTGCGCATCAGCACTGCATGTGGGTCAGCTCCATATGGGTCAAGGAGGCTGGGGGTTTGAACCGCGGACCTCCCATGTGGTAGATGGATGCCCTATCCATTGGGCCAAGTCCTCTTCCCCTATATGTACTTTGGATAAATTTGTTACATATAATGTAATATAATATAGGATGTACACAATTGATAAATAAATGTGGAGTTAATTTTTTTTGCAGAATTTAAGGTCTCTAAATAATTTTGAAGCTAAAATATATTAGCACATGTTGGATACATAATGTCACAGACTAATTTCAACTTAATAAGTGCTCATATAAAAGGAGACCTATGATACATAACTTAGAATGTGGAATTAGAAAACAGGAGGAATTTCTATGTAGAAGTAATAATATGTGGAAAGACAAAATGTTGAGGGTCTAAGGAGTACCCAATCTGAAACATAGACTGTGGATATGTTGCAGGGTGAGATGTACAAGGTATATTTTTAACTTTGCAAATTACCACAGGCCTGAGTCTTATTAGTTGTTCTGTTGCTACATGACAGAGTCCTTCTCAACCTTTTCCAGCCTCCAATAACAATTTTCCAGTCTCACTGCCTTTTATAGCCTCCACTAACAGTTTGTTTGTCTTTCCTTCAGTCTTTGCCAATAGCCTTCCTCATACTTTTCTGTTCTCTACTAATAGTCTTCTTATCACCCTTCCCACTTCCATTCACCTGCTCAAATCAAAGCCAGTGCCACATATATTGTAGGTTTTTTTGTTACACCATCCCACTTGTAAGTATTTTTATTTCAATTATCTCTTGCTATATATCAAACTATCCCAAAATTTAGTGGCTTAAAACAATGATTTATTATTTTTTATAATTCTTGGTTTTGCTGGGATCAGCTGGAAGGTGTTTCTGTTTGATATGTTGACCGAAGTTACTTGTATGCGACCTCCAGCTGGATCCGGAAATATCCGTGGTTGTTTCTCTCATATATCTGTTGTCTCATCATTCACTGATCTACCCCAAGTTTTTTTTTACATGGTGCTGGATTCCAAGAGGGCAAAAGCAAAAACAACAATGCTTCATACAAACGGAATGGAAAATGTTGAAGTTTTTTTTTAACCACATTCTGTAAGGAAGTCATAGGGCCAGCCCAGATTCAAGAGGAGGAGTGCATAGTAAGAATTTGCTGGTGGCCATTTATGTAAATAATCCAACACAATATTTAATTTTTAAAACATTCTAATGGCATAAAATATTGCACATGTTTTATTGCTCAGTTTAGCAGATATATTTTGCTAAATAAATTTCTTCAAAACTTGATGACTTAATACAGCAGATATTCATTACCATTCCTGTCTGGCCACCAGACATTTAAATCATCATTTCCCCATGACTTGGCTGTTTTCAAAATTTCTTCTTTTTACTTGGTTTTCAAAAGATTTGAATCTTCCCCCATGTTTGTGATTCAGAGGTCAGGCAGAGATTTAGACAGAAGTTGTGCAAAGAACTTGGGCTTCCCTCTTTCTGGTTCTCTTCTTTATGTAATTTCCCCCTAATCTTTCCAGTGACTGTGATTGCACTGAAATCTGCCCTCTGCTTCTTGGGTTATTAAAAACTCATATTTTTTATTAATTTTTATGTACTCTACCTTGTGCAGACTAGGGCTTGCACTCAGACTAGAAACTGTGAAATTGAGAACATTACCTAGTGGTATTCCCTTCTTTCAAGTGTCGTTTTCTCTAAAGAATCTACCTACTCTTGGTTGCTCTTCAGTATCGATAGTTTTATTTTGTCAAGAGTTTCTGGTGGTTATGTGTTTCAGGGTTTGTCCAATAGGAACTTTATCTTCCATACCAGAAGCAGAACTGGGGACTTTAGTTCTGGTTCCTCAAATGCTCTTCCATCTGACAGAGAATTCCTGAATCTTTTTATTTAATTAAAAATTTGTTTTATTTATTTCTCCACCCCCCACTCCCCCCAGTTGTCTGTCCTCTGTGTCCATTCACTGTATGTTCTTTTCTGTGTCTGCTTATATTCTCATTAGGTAGCTCTGGGAACTGATCCTGGGACCTTCCGGAGTGAGAAAGAGGCAATCTTTCTCTTGCACCACCTCAGCTCCCTGTTCTGCTACGTCTTCTCATTGTCTCTCCTCTATGTGTCTTGTTGCCTCATCTTGCTGCACCAGCTTCTCCATGTCAGCTGGCACTCCTGTGCGGGGTGGCATTCCTGCTTGGGACAGCACTCTTGCATGGGCTGGCACTCCACGTGGGTCAGCTCGCCACGTGGGCCAGCTTGCCTTCACCAGGAGGTCCTGGGCATCGAACCCTGGACCTTCCTTATGGTAGACAGGAGCCCAACTGCTTGAGCCACATGTCTTTCCCCGAAACGTTTTTTAATTTTAAATTTTGAAATATTTTCAAACTTACGGGACAGTTATAAAAATAATACAATCCCCATTCAGAGAACTCCAACATACCCTATCCCCCCAGATTGTCAAAAGCACCAATTTTAACATGTTGCCATATTTGTCATATCTATCTCTATAAACTATGTATTTATCATTTACGTATCATCATTTATTTATTAATCCATTTTTGAGCACTTGAATATAGGTTGTCTATTTTGTTTTCCTTGAATTCTTAATACTGCCATGTACATTTCCTAAGAACAAAGATATTCATTTATGTAACCACTTTAAGTGCAGTTATCAAGTTCAAGAAGTTTAACATTGATATTAAACTTATAGTCTATGTGCCAGTTTTTTCATATGTCCAAATAATGCCCCTTTGAGCTTTTTCTTCTCTTTGATAGAGCCCTTCCAAGATCATATAGTGTATTTAATTGTCATTGCTCTTTTTTTAAATTATGGGAACATATATACAACGTAAGTTCTCCCATCTCAACCACTCCCAAGCATATTATTCAAAGGAGCTGATAACATTCACAATAATGCAGTGTGTTCTTTATCTTTCATTACAAAAATATTCCCACCTCCCAAACGAAAGTCCATTATTCATTGACTTTCCCTCCCTGTTGCCTCCCATCCCTGGCAGTCTGTACTCTAATTTCTGTCTCCATGAGCTTGCATATTCTCTGTTATTTTCTTTGTAGTTACCATAGTGCTTAAATTTAACATTCCTAATCTATAACATTCTCATTCTTTTTGAAATAAATTTAACTTCAATAGTATATAAAAACTATATTTCTATATCCCTCCATCTCCTCACCTTTCTTTAGTTCTTGTTACAAATTGCGTGTTTAGTCTTTATTAGTCCCAAACCACTGATTTATCATTACATTTTATGTGTTTGCCTTTTAGATCCTGTAGGAATTAAACAGTAGCATTACAAATGAAAAATATTATAGTTTGTCATTTATATTTACCCTTTTTTTTAACTCTCATGGAGATCTTTATTTCTTCACAAGGCTTCAATATACTGTCTAGTGTTCTTTTCCCTTCAACCCGTAGAATTCTCTTTAGTATCTCTTGTGGGGCTGGTCTAGTAGTGATGAACTCCCTAAGCTTTTGTTTATCTGGGAATGTCTTAATCTCTCCATAATTTTTAAAAGAGAGTTTTGCCAGATGTGGAATTCTTGGTTAGCTTTTTTTTTGCCTTCAGCACTTTGAATATGTCATCCCAATGTCTTTTGTCACCATCATTTCCAGAGAAATTGTCACTTAATTTCATTGAGGTTCCCTTGTATGTGACACAGTGCTTCTTTCTTGTGGCTTTCAGAATTCTCTCTTCATCTTTGGCATTCATCAGTTTGACTATAATGTGCCATGGTGTGGATCCATTTGGGTTATCCTGTTTGAAGTTTGTTGAGTGTCATGGATGTATTATATATTCATGTCTTTTGTTGAATTTGGGACTTTTTTAGCCATCACTTTCTTTTTTTTTAAATTATTTATTTTTAAAAATTACATTTGAAAAATATGAGGTCCCATTCACCCTCACCGCCCCCACCCCCCACTCCCCCCACAGCAACACTCTCTCCCATCATCGTGACACATCCATTGCACCTGGTAAGTACATCTATGAGTATCACTGCACCCCTAGTCAATGGTCCACATCATAGCCCACACTCTCCCACGTTCTATCCAGTGGGCCCTGGGGGGATCTACAATGTCCCGTAATTGTCCATGAAGCACCACTCAGGACATCTCCTCATCCCGAAAACACCTCCACATCTCATCTCTTCCTCCCATTCCCCAAACCCAGCAGCCACTATGGCTACCCTTCCCACACCCATTCCACATTTTCTCTGTGGACATTGGATTGGTTGTGTCCATTGCACATCTATGTCAAGTGGGGGCTTAGAGTCCACATGGATACTGGATGTACTCCTCCTGCTTTCAGTTGTAGACACTGTAGGCTCCATGGTGTGGTGGTTGACCTTCTTCAACTCGATGTTAGCTGAGTGGGGTAAGTCCAATAAATCAAAGTGTAGGAGCTGAAGTCTGTTGAGGCTCTGGGCCTGGGTGTCATATTATCAGTCCAGAGATTCAAATCCCCTAAATATATCTAAAACCCCAGCACCAACTACAATTCCATTAAAGTAGCATGCAAGTCTTGTGAAAAGAGATCCCCTCTGAGTTCAATTCCATCACGCATAAACAGCAGCTCCAGAGAAGGGCCATCTGCCATGGCAGTGAACCCCATCTGCCATGATCATAGAACCCATGGGTCTCTTTATTCCTCAAAAGAACCAACACCTGGGGTTGTATCTACTTTATCTGTCTCTCAGACTCTGCTCATTTGTGCATAAGGGCATTCCTTCTGACAACCTCTAGACTCTTTTTTAGAGACTCATAGCCTTATATTCTCATTTCTCCTTTCCATTTCCTCCTTACATTAGGTCAAACAGCATTTTGAAGTCATGTTATTATATGTAGACAGGGATATTCTGCTGATCCATGTTGAACCTTTAATTCAAGATCCTTTTCTAGTTGCATCTTCAGCTGATATGTGGTAGTGATCCCTCGGTGCCAGGGAGGCTCATCCCCGGGTGTCATGTCCCACACTGGGGGGACTGCACTGCATTTACATGCTGAGTTTGGCTGTGAGAGTGGCCACATTTGAGTAATATGAAGGCTGTCAGGAGGAAACTCCCAGGCACAGTGCTACTCTAGGCCTTATTCTTATTGGAGGTGTATAGGCTCAAAAGCATAGCCATAAGTATCAGGAGCCCACTGTTGGGCCCTCCTTCCTTCCTGGTTCTTGCCGTTGCACCTGGGGAACTGCCGCTGCTCCCCCAGGGTCCATGACAGTGACCCCCCGGCCAGGGGCCCAGTACCCCCCCAGCTATTGTTTTTAATTGTTTCCACTATGAGTGTATCTAGACATTACTATATACCCTGGGCATATGCCCTGTATAACTCCCTGTCAACCACATATATCCTGTCAATAACATCCTATATCAGTATTCCTCCGCTGCCATTGTTGAACCACTCTGTGATCCAAAACTTCCTGTAAAGTCAATCCCAGCATAATGTCAGCTTCACAAGGGTCTTAGATCACCGAAATTCATATATACAATATACAGTACTTCCCCAGATTCACCATAAAACCTTTTCCCTTCCACAGCGATAATCTCTTAACTTGTTCATATCATATTTCCTGAAACTGATGTACAGATTCCGAGACAATAGCTTTCAAACAAGATGACATCTGTGCTTACTATGTGGTCCATACTTTAGGTTGTACAGTTTTCTAAATTTTTTAGTTATCCTATGTTTTGCCTTATGGTTTACATTATTAGTCTGTCGTCCCCTATATGTTTTTGGTGTAATATTACATGTTTTATATTTATCTTCATGTATTCTCACAAAACTCCTCTCTTGCCCCCATATTTACCTTGTTTCCATCCATTCCACATCCATTTTCCCCTCTCCTTGGGGCCCACAACGCCAGCCAATCTCCCTTTCCCGAGAAGCCATGTCCAGAGATACTTGCAGCAGTATTCAGGGCCTGACTTTCTCAACTGCCCTAATGCCCTGGGAGCCATCCTTTCTCACTAGAGATACAGTTCTCTCTATTTGATGGCATTAGTCCTCCCCAGGATGTGGGTCCACCCCAACTCTCACTTCTTGGGTCTCTTCCCAATGGTACCAACCACCTTGGCAAAATGAGCCTTCAGCTATTCACCCAGAGTCCGTCCTGCATCAGCCCATACCCCCTGAGCATCCTAAACAGGTAACCCTCCTACTTATACTTTGATACGATTTTCTCAACATTTTGTTCTCAACTAACACCTGACACTCTCCCATGTTGGTATGTTGCCCCTCCCTCCCCCCGATTTTTGGGCAATATTACCCCTCTGCCCATCCCCAGCCCCCCTCAAACCCACAAAGCCCCACCCAAAGGTAACCCCTTGCCCCCATTTTGTCCCTTCTTTGTCCTCATACTTACCGCCAGCTCATCACAGATTCCACCCCTCCAGACGTTAACTCACATCCTTCCTCCACCCCCCGATTTCCTGTAAGCCTCTTTTCCGGTGTCTAGCTCTCTGAGGCAGTTTGCTTATTTCATATCATTGAGGTCATGTAGTATTTGTCCTTCAATGTCTGGGTTGCTTCACTCAACATAAGATTCTCAAGGTTCATCCATGTTATCATGTGTGATTGTAGTGTATTTGTTCTAACAGCTGAGTAGTATTCCATTGTATGTATATACCACATTTTATTGATCCACTCATCTGTTGATGGACATTTGGATTGATTCCAACTTTTGGTGATAGTAAACACTGCTGCTGTGAACATTGGTGTACATATATCTGTTTGTGTCCTTGTTTTCAGTTCTGATGGGTATATACCCAGCAGTGGTATTGCTGGGTCATATGGCAAATCTATGGTTAGTTTTTTGAGAAACCGCCAAACTGTCCTCCAGAATGGTTGGATCCTTCTGCATGAGTGTTCCCCTTTCTTCACATCCTCTCCAGCATTTGTATTCTTCTGTTTTTTTCATAGCTGCCAATCTTATGGGAGTGAGATGGTATCTCATTGTAGTTTTGATTTGCATTTCCCTGATAGCTAGAGATTTGGAACATTTTTTCTTGTGCTTTTTAGCCATTTGTATTTCTTCTTTGGAGAATTGTCTGTTTAAATCTTTTTCCCATTTTTAAAATGGGTTGTTTATCTTTTTGTTTTCAAGATTTATGAGTTCTTTATATATGCAAGTTATAAGCCTCTTATCAGATATATGGTTGCCAAATATTTTCTCCCATTGTGTGGGTTCCCTTTTTACTTTCTTGTCAAACTCCTTTGAGGTGCAGAAGGCTTTAATTTTGAGGAAGTCCCATTTATCTATTTGTTCTTTTGCTGCTCATGCTTTTGGTGTGAAATTCATGAAGCCATTTCCTATTACAAGGTCCTGTAGATATTTCCCTACACTGCTTTCCAAGATCTTTATGGTCTTGGCTCTTATATTTAGGTCTTTGATCCATCTTGAGTTGATCTTTGTATAAGGTGTGAGATGGTAATCCTCTTTTATTCTTCTACATATGGCTATCCAGTTCTCCAGGCACCATTTGTTGAATAGGCCATTCTTTCCCAGTTGAGAGGGTTTGGTGGCTTTATCTAATATTATATGGCTATATACATGAGGTTCTATATCTGAACTTTCAATTCGATTCCATTGGTCTGTGTGTCTCTCCTTATGCCAATACCATGCTGTTTTCACTACTGTAGCTTTGTAGTATGTTTTGAAGTCAGGAAGTGTGATTCCTCCTATTTCGTTTTTCTTTTTCAATATGTCTTTGGCTATTCGGGGCCTCTTTCCTTTCCAAATAAATTTCATAGTTAGTTTTTCTAGTTCCTTAAAGAAGGCTGTGTTGATTTTTATTGGGATTGCATTGAATGTGTAGATCAGTTTTGGTAGGATAGACATCTTAATAATATTCAGTCTTCCTATCCATGAGCAAGGAATGTTCTTCCATTTATTTAGGTCTTCTTTGATTTCCTTGAACAGTCTTCTATAGTTCTCAGTGTATAAGTTTTTTACCTCTTTAGTTAAATTTATTCCTAGGTATTTGATTTTTTTATTTACTATTATGAATGGTATTTGTTTCTTGATTTCCTCCTGATCTTGCTCATTATTGGTGTACAGAAATGCTACTGATTTTTGCGCATTGATCTTATAACCTGCGACTTTGCTGAACTCATTTATGAGTTCTAGAAGCTTTGTTGTAGATCTCTCAGGGTTTTCTATGTATAGGATCATGTCATCTGCAAATAATGAAATTTTGACTTCTTCCCTTCCAATCTGAATACCTTTTATATCTGGTTCTTGCCTCAGTGCTCGTGCAAGTACTTCCAAGACAATGTTAAATAGGAGCGGAGACAATGGGCATCCTTGTTTTGTTCCTGAGTTTAGAGGAAAGGATTTCAGGATTTCGCCATTGTAAACAATGTTGGCTGTAGGTTTTTCATATATACTCTTTATCATGTTCAAAAAGTTTCCTTGTATTCCGATCTTTTGGAGTGTTTTTATCAAGAAGGGATGCTGTATTTTGTCAAATGCCTTTTCTGCATCTATAGATATAATCATGTGATTTTTTTCCTTCAATCTGTTTATATGGTGTATCACATTAATTGATTTTCTTATGTTGAACCATCCTTGCATACCTGGAATAAATCCCACTTGGTCATGGTGTATAATTCGTTTAATGTGTTGTTGAATATGATTAGCAAGTATATTGTTAAGTATTTTTGCGTCTAGGTTCATTAGAGAAATTGGTCTGTAATTTTCCTTTCTTGTGGTGTCTTTGTTTGGCTTTGGTACTAGGATAATGTTGGCCTCATAGAAGGAGTTCGGCAGTGTTCCTTCTGTTTCGATTTTTTGGAATAGTTTCAACAGGATTGGTGTTAGTTCTTTCCGGAATGTTTTGTAGAATTCACCTGTGAAGCCGTCTGGCCCTGGGCTCTTCTTAGTTGGGAGATTTTTAATGACTGATTCTATCTCTTTGTTTATGATTGGTTTGTTAAGATCCTCAATTTCTTCTTTCGTCAGTATGGGCTGCTTATGTGTTTCTAGGAATTTGTCCATTTCCTCTAAATTGTCATTTTTGTTGGAATATCGTTTTTCAAAGTATCCTCTTATGATAGTCTTTATTTCTGTGGGATCAGTGGTGATATCCCCTTTCTCATTTCTTATTTTGTGTATTTGCATCTTTTCTCTTTTTTTCTTTGTTAGTCTCGCTAAACGTTTGTCAATTTTGTTGATCTTCTCAAAAAACCAGCTCTTATTCTTGTTTATTTTTTCAAGTGCTTTCTTATTTTCTATTTCATTTAGTTCTGCTCTTATCTTTGTTATTTCCTTCCTTCTTCTTCCTGTTGGGTTACTTTGTTGTTGTTTTTCTAATTCTGTCAAAAGTGCAGTTAGTTCTTCAATTTTTGCTCTTTCTTCTTTTTTGATATGTGAATTTATGGCTATAAATTTCCCTCTCAGTACTGCTTTTCCTGTATCCCATAAATTTTGGTATGTTGTGTTATCATTATCATTTGATTCAAGGTAGTCATTGATTTCTTTTGAGATTTCCTCTTTGACCCACCGTTTTTCTAAGAGTGTGCTGTTTAATTTCCAAATTGTGGTGTGAAGTCTGGGCCTCCGTCCCTTGCAAATTTCCAGCTTCACTCCACTGTGATCAGAGATATTGTTTTGTATGATTTCGATCTTTCTGAATTCATTAAGCCTTTCTTTGTGGCCTAGCATATGGTCTATCTTGGAGAATGTTCCATGTGCACTTGAGAAAAATGTATATCCTGCTGTGTTTGGGTGTAATGATCTATATATGTCTATTAGATCCAGCTCTTCTAGTATACTGTTAAAATGTTATGTTTCTTTAGTGATTCTCTTTTGAGATGTTCTGTCCAGAATTGATAGTGGTGTATTAAAATCCCCCACTATAATTGTAGATGCATCTATTTTTTCACTTAGTTTTTCCAGCGTTTGTCTCACGTATTTAGAGGCACCCTTGTTAGGAGCATAAATATTTATGATCGTTCGATCTTCTTGACAGATTGTCCCTTTCACTAAAATGTAGTATCCTTCTTTGTCTCTCACAATTGTTTCACATTTAAAGTCTATTTTGTCTGATATTAATATAGCTACTCCTGCCTTTTTTTTGGTTGTTGTTTGCTTGTATGATTGTTTTCCAGCCATTCACTTTCAACCTCCATGAGTCTCTGGGTCTAAGATGTGTCTCTTGTAGACAGCATATAGATGGGTCATATTTCCTTATCCAGTGTCCCAGTCTGAATCTTTTGATAGGTGAGTTTAATCCATTGACATTCAGTGTTATTACGTTCAGAGAATTATTTGTGGTAGCCATATTTTGGTTGGATTTGTGTTTGTTATATTTTGTTTGTAATATTTTATTTTTGTCTTTTTTTGTTGCTCTTACACTCTCCTCCATCTCTGACTGTCCTGTTTTTTTCCTTTCTTCTTGCAGAACTCCCTTAATAATTTCTTGAAAGGGATGTTTCTTGTTGATATACTCTTTCAGTTTCTGTTTATCTGTGAATATTTTGAACTCTCCATCATTTTTGAATGCTAGTTTAGCTGGATAGAGTATTCTTGGTTGGAAATTTTTTTCCTTTAGTACCTTGACTATATCATACCACTGCCTTCTTGCCTCCATCGTTTCAGATGAGAAATCAGCACTTAATCTTATGGAGCTTCCCTTGTATGTGATGGTTTTCTTTTCTCTTGCTGCTTTTAGAATTTTCTCTTTGTCTTGAGCATTGGATAATTTGACAAGTATATGTCTTGGGGTGGGCCTGTTGGGGTTTATGACCAGTGGAGTGCACTGTGCTTTTTGGATATGTACATCTGTCTCTTTCAGTAGATTTGGGAAGTTTTCAGTCATTATTTCCTGCAACACTCCTTCTGACCCCTTTCCCTTCTCTTCTCCTTCTGGAATGCCTATAATACGTATGTTTGAGCGTTTTGCATTATCATTCAGGTTCCTAAGTCCTATCTGGATTTTTTCTACCTTTTTATTGACCACTTCTACTATCTGTTTGATTTCCAATGTACTGTCTTCCACATCACTAATTCTCTGCTCTGCCTCTTCTAGTCTGCTGATATTTGCTGCAAGTGTATTTTTGATTTCTTGAATTGTGGTGTTCATTTCCATCATATCTGTTATTTTTTTGGGCATGTCTGCAATTTCCCCTCCAAGTGTTGTCTTCATGTTGTTAACCTCTTTCATTACTTCATCAAATTTGTCGGTGATAAATGTTCTGAGATCTTTCATTGCTTGTGCGAAGATCTGCTCCCCTTCCTGATTTTTAGTTTGTTGTTTGGATTCAGCAATGTTTTCCTGATTACTGGTTTGGTTTGTATATTTTTGTTGCTGTCTTGTCATCATTTCTTCTTGACGGGTTTAATCAGTTCCTTAGCTTCTTTGTCTAGTCTTGGAGATTAATTAGCTGTTGTTTTTGCGTAAGTGATATATCTTCTCTTTGTCCCTTTGTTCTTCCAATTCCGATTTCTTATTGCTGGTTAAGTTCACTTTAAAGGCAACTATTAGTGCTGGGGAAAGGCAATTGTGTAAGGAAGGAAAAAGTGTAAGGTAATATTGGTGATATATATTAACAAAGCAACAATATGAGTTCTGGGAGGATGGAGGTTAGATCGTGTAAATTGTGTAGAGTTATAGTAGTAGGAAAGTACCTATAATGAGGTAGACGACTGAATATGGGAGGAATATGGTACCTACTAAGAAGCTATTGTTTTCGTAAGAGAGGGAAAGAGAAAAGAGAAGTAATAGTTTCAAGGGCGGGTACCCGATGGAAAACTAAACAAAGGTATTAGAATTTAAGAGTTAGACACTTTGTGGGTCAAAGAAAGGGAGGTGGAATATAGGAGAGATAGCAGATGGTGGAGGATATCAAGTCGTAGGGGAAAGAGGATAGTGTAGATAGCCTAAATCTATTCACCGAGAAATGAGGCAGTGGAGGATGAGGAAACCCATCAAATGTGAGGTGTTTCCTGCAGGACCTATTGTATTGTTAAGATAAAATAGAATAAGAAGAAGATCAGGGACAAGAAAGAGAGGATAAAAAAAACAAAACAAAACAAAAAAACACACACACAAAGAACAGAAACCCCACCGCTGGGCCCGGCCCCCTCCCCCGGGCGCCGCCGCTCGGCGATTGGCCCGGCTCCCCCAGCCGCCGCGGCGTCAGACGCCTCAGCTCTGCCTACTCAAGGAGGGAATCCTCCTCACGTAGCTGGAATGTCCGTATATATTTCACAGACGGATCCTCTCTGTTACCCTCCCTCCAAATCGATGTCCAGACGCCTCCAGACCAGCAAAAATCCCCCAATATAAAATTCTGAACCTCCTTCCCACCCGTTTCCAGCGCAAGCTTGAAATTCTGATCCATCACTTTCTTTAATATTCTGTCTACCCCTTTCTCTTTTTCTTCTCTTTTTGGGACTCCCACAATGCATATAATGGTATGCTTGATGGTATCACACAGGTCTTAAATATGCTCTCATTAGGGCTCATTCATACAATCAGTTTAGAGAACAGCTCCAGGCCATAGTGCAGAGGCTTCTCTGATCCTTTCTGTGCATGCATGCATATCTTGGGCATGCACGTGAGGCCTTAGGAGTACCCTTGTTATCCAAGATCTGAATGTCCCTTTTTCCATAGGAAACAGTTTCCTCAAAGTGCCAGACATTGCACTCTATGCTTTACAGTCAGCAATCCCTTGCTCCAGATAGTATGACTTGACTACTTTCCCATAGCATTCTGTAGGAGAGATCCATGAGCTGCCTTCTACGTGTCCTGGGATGGCAAGTACCTCAGGCCACCACCAGACATACATGCCCTTAGTATGTGCATGAGGGTTACTCTTTTCCTTCCAGAAGTAGGGCCAGGGATCCACGATGGAGTAAGGACTGGCTCTACATTAAGCTGTTGGGTGTAAGAGGGACCTATCAAGGAGATTCTACTTACCAATTTTAAGTAGTTATTTTCTTGATTTAATGCTTGCATCTGTTACTGCAGTCCTTTAACTGATTTCAGGGGCATTGAGAAAGAAGTTTCTGCCAGTTCTTAATGGATTTTCAAAGCTTCTGTAGGGGGGATGGAGCCATGAAGAGTCTTACTCCATCATCTTGATATAATTCTCCTCTCTGTGTCCTTTTATGTTTAATAAAATCCACTTACTTTTGCAAAGTCAGAACTATTTTTCTTTTGTATTAAGAATTGAGATGCTTTTCATAAAATATGAAATGTTTCACGTAAATATTTCAGGCCTAGAGTAAAGGGGAAATGAAATTATTAACTTGTTATAATTTGCCAAATTCAAAGTCACTTTGTCTGTGGAAAATCAATAGGAAGCTATAACTGTAGGCATTATCAATCATTATGCCTGAGAAGCTGCATTTAAATTTCATTCTCAAATCATTGTCATGGTTTTTTATGGATTTTAGAAAGATAATAATAGCAAAACTGAATTAGTAAAAACAAAAATACCAAGATGAATACTTTTCTCCCCTTCATTACATCCTAGAAAGAAGCATTTGCTCTGGAACTTGAGAACAAATTACTTCAAGAACAACTGAAACAGGCTTTACAGGTAAAGGATATCATATTCTTTAAAAATTGTTAGCAAATGATAGAAATATATAAAGAACTTTTAAAATGAATAATTTTTACCTTATAAAATAATAGGTCTATGTATTAGTCTATTTTGGCAGTTTAAAATATTTTATGCATTAGGAGTGTGTTAATAAAATCTTATCATTTTTATTAAATTCAGTAAGATAGTAAGAAAAGTAAACCTGCTAAATTGAATAAAGGACAACTGGTAGAAAATATAATACTGAAATGAAAAGTATTGCAGGCATTCAAATCAAACTCAGTTAAACTAGAATGGTGGTTCTTATTGTTCTTTTCTGAATTCTAGCTAAACAATAAGATAAGAAATGAAAGAAGATACAAACATTTTCATAAAAGGATAAACAAAAATGTAATTATTTGTAGATTATATAATTCTCTTTCAGAAAAATGCAAGATAAGTTTATTAATGATAGAGTTCAGAAAGGTAGCTGGAGATAAAATAGACATAAAACAGAATAACTTTTCTATTTATCAGTAGCTCATTTAGAAAACATAATAGAAAAATTCTATTCATAATATTAGTCTAGCATAATATTAGGACAATATATTTAACAAAAATATACAGAGCTTTATATGAAAAAATATATAATACTTTAGCAAAGGACTAAAATGAATACTGAAGAAATTGAAATTTGTGGTTTTAAGTTTGAAGACAATATTATAAATATTTCAATTTTCCACTTCCCCAAAATTAATATATAAACTGAAAGCCATTTATTTCCAGATATAAATGGATTTTCTTTAGCATAACCAAATTATATGGAGACAAGAAATTAGTGGTTATACAAAAGAAGAATATCAGTATGAATTGATACCTTTCTGGGAGAAAATATATAGCAGAAACCTTCGAAAGTACATATTCTTTTCACCCAAGAGTCTACTTCTAAAAATTTATCCTAAACAGGAAAAAAGTGTACAGAAATTTGTATACTGTAATATTTTCAGTGGCAAAATTTTGAAATGACCTAAATGTCTATGAATATGAAAGTTGCTAAATCAATTATGAGCTATTATTAGCTATTCTGATTGAGATGTATATTAATTGTCATTGAACCATATCTGTCATTATTTAATGAAAAGAACAGATTATGTGAGTATGTATAGTATGATCCAATCTAGATAAAAATTTAAAAAACAATTGTATATGCATTAGCTGTATTTAGAAATAAGGTTATACATCAAAATGTTAACAGTGATTTTTCTCTATATGGTGAGATAATTTATGAACTTTATTTTTGTTGATGCATATATTCCCTCATACCAATAACTTATCTATGTGATTACAAAAAGCAACAGTTTAAATAAAATTTGTGTTCAGGAAGAAATAAATTATTTTCTACACTTTTTTTTCATCTTTGATATTATGGATATTGATGATTCTGGTTATAATCTATCACTTTTTATAATGTGCAACTTTTATTTTTACTGTGCCTGTATAATAACTGGAGCCGTTTAAAAAATAATAGCCAGGAGACCTTCCTGGGCATAAAAATAATCCTTAAAGTAGAAGTCATTTCTTCACAGGTTTAAAGTTCAATTGTAGAATTTTTAAATTACGTTTTAAACAAATGGCTTAATTTAGTTTCCTTCAACTTAGTGAAGGTTTGAGAAGTAATGTGGACACAAATATATGCAGATTCCTGAAGGTTGTCTCACTGGCAGGAAAATGTCACAAAACAATGCTTAATAAACTTTGTTTTTTTAAAATGCAGAAAGCTGAAAGAGCTAATCATCAACTTGAATATTTCCTAAAAACTGAGAAGGCCAAGACAACCATGGAAATGGATATTAGTAAAATAAAAGTTAAAGGTGAGGATTCAGAAAATATACCACTGGAAAAAGAAAGGAGAAAAGCGTCAGTTTCACATTCAGCTGGACAAAAGAGAGATGAAATTCAAGAACAATCAAAGGTAAGAAAATAATCAATAGAGATAGTAGTATGTACTTGAAGAAATTTATCTTTCATATTATTATTTGCTTCTTTTGCATATGTTATTTTAAAAAAATTTCTCTAGGCTTTTTTTCTCTTGAACTTTTGCCCTTTACCCTCTGAACTTCCTAATTCATTATTGTCTTGAATACCAAGTTATAACATAAATATATGTTAATTTTGAGTGATCACTTAAGCATCTGTGATCTGAGGAAGTAGGGGTTCACAGACAAAAGACATTTTTCCAAAATTAATTATAAATGCTACACAGTGGGAGAAAAAAACCTCTTGAAAAATAATTTATTTTTATCTGTTATGCTTATATAGTACAGTATCTTCAGATGCTCTTTCTTGAACTTTATTCAGATTTGTTAATACATTTCTATCTTTGAAGAGAAAAAAACAGTCCACTAACAAGCAACTGTATTGATGACAAAAAGAAATGAAGAAGTAAATCAAAGTTTTGAGAATTTCAGGAGATAGAGTTGCAAACCCTAATGTAATTCATTATATTTGTCCTTGATTTAGTGGTAGGGCTATTGCCAGGTCCCTCATTTCACTAATAGTATTATGTATTACTTAGTGTCTTTCCTTCTTATTTTTACACTGAGTGTTTGTGTGTATTGGAATTGGAGAGCAAAGCTAGCAAAAGATAAAGTAACTAGTAGGGTAAAACTGAACTAAAGACCCAATCATCTATCCTTTTAAAGAGATTATAAGACTGTCAAACTATTTTTTATCCTTATTTTTGTCTTCCCATTTTGTATCTAATTTTACTGTGAGCCACACCAAGTTATACCTGAAAAAATAAATATACAGGAAACTGTCCTGAGGGAAAGAAAAAAAAATTAATTAGGCCACTAAATCAATGAAGATCTATGTCAAGTGCACTGAGTTGACTACAAAAGCAAATGTTTCTAGAAATGCAAGTTCCATCAGGTGGTTTAAGACAAAAATAAAGGGACACAACACAAGTTAAAACATGCTAGTTATTTTATATCTGTATAGATGTGATAGCCATTTATACCACACCATAAAATTTTTATTAACACTCACATTTTAAAGATGAAGAAACTGAGGTTTTAAAAGAAATAAGTAAACATGAACATAACACAATAATGTTGAGCTAGCTTTCAAACCCAGGTCTTCTGTCTCCAAAATCATGTCTGAAGATAGTTTTGCTTATCTAGTTGGATACATTGAGAGTCCTCCTTTAGTTAATACTTCAGTGTTTTGTATTTCCCAGTATTTTTCTTTCCTGAATCCAAAATGAAGGCTATCATCTGTGACTGAGTAAATATAGAAAAAGTTAGACTAAATAGAAAAGTGGAACTGAACAGAAAGCATTTTCATGACCTAAAACAACATGTAGATTTCATTATGGGTAGGTGATTCTAATTCTTAACAGTTTCATATACAAATTTATGTACACCTATCTTCTTATGTCTTAAACTTTTACACTCGTTAATTAAGCATCTAATATATGGTAGATTATTTGGATGGTGGTGCATAGTATCATTTATTCTGATTGGCCTGCTCTGGTAGAAGTAAAGCAAGAGACATCATTACTGGTGATTTTGATACCCACTGTCAACATTTTCTTATAGTAAGTTTTCAATTAATTAAAATTTTACTTCATCCCAAAACTAAGTATTCAAATTATTTTTGACAAGGTCAGAAAGCATCTACTTGATGCTGTTCTGAAGTTGGCATTTCAGTTTTATCTCGCTTATCTTCTTAGTAGCATCTGACCATGTTTGACCAGTTCACCTCACATTTATTTCTTTTTAATATATTCTGTATTTGGGTTTAAGGACAGCATACTTATTTTTCCTTATATTTCTCTGGTACTCCTTTTTGGTATCAACTTGCTCTGTCCATCCTTTAGTGTTGTTATTTCTCTAGTTTCTGTCCTAGATTCTCTTTTTCCCCCTCATACTCTTCCTGGTTGTGCTCTTATATTGCTGTGGTGGTTTGAAGATATAGGTACCGGAGAAAAGCATGTCCTTAAATTAAATCCATTCCTGTGGGTGTGGACCCATTGTAGGTAGGACCTTTCGATGAGATTATTTCAGTTAGAAAGGTGTGGCCCACTTCATTCATGATGGGTCTTAATCCTATTACTGGAGTACTTTATAACCAGAATGAAATTCAGAGAGAGAAGACCACAGAAGCAAGAAGCTGATGCTGCTATACATACAGGGCAACACCTATAGCAGTGATGAAAGGCAAAATGTCAAAAACAAAGCTTTTTCATTTTTCATTTTTTGATACCCCAATTTATTTTTCCTTTATTTAATTTTTCTAAATTACTATGTATTCTATATCTAACCTTTAAACCCATCACTATATTCCATTTTATTCTTAATGGAACCTGGCAATCAATATATTGACTTCCTTTTTGAAGAAGTTTTGGACCACAGAGAGGTTCATCTATGATGGGGGGAGGAGCACTCGTGTGGGGTGTTATTGGTGGGGCGCACATGGTTGGGAGGGAGTTCTCCAGGGCATGTATACAGGGTACATAAAAAGGTTTGGATATTTTCATAGTGGTTTCAGTTGGAAATGACAGCTGAGAGAATGCATTGTTCCTGGCTAGGGGAGCTCTATCATATTCCCCAATGGAACAGCACAATCCCCCAAGTGCAATGGCAAAGACCAACAAAGATGGATGGTCCAGCGATGAGCCCTTGATACTGATGGCTCTGATTATGAGCCCGTGTGCCTAAAATATGAACTAGGCCTAGAGCTGTGGTGTGCCTGAGAGTTACCTCCTGAGACCCTCCATGTTGCCAAAATGTGGCCACTCTCTAAGCCAAACTCAGCATGTAGATGCATTGCCTCCTGCCCAACATGGGACGTGACTCCCAGGGATAAGCCTCCCTGGCACCAAGGGATTACTACCAAGCACCAGCTGATGATGTAACTAGAAAAGACCTTGAATACAGGGGTCAACTCTGACTGGCGGAATATCTCAGCCTAGATATAATATCAGGTATTAAAAACTGCTTTTTGACTTTGGATAAAAGGGGGAAATGGAAAGGGCAAGTGAGTTTATATGGCTATAAGTCTCCAAAAAAGTGCCAGGAGGTCATCAGAGGGGTGATGCTTATGCACGCCTCAACAGGGTACCAAAGACAGTCAAGGTAGATGGAAACCTCAGGTTCTCCTGAGGGCTGCAGTGACTCACAGGTTCTATAGTCATAGCAAATGGCTCTGGAGTTCAAGGCCATGTCAGTTGGCCCTACTTTGGATTTTGTGTTCCTGAGTGTGATGGAGTTGGACTCAGATGTGACCTTTCTACACATGCCCCTTCTGCTACTTTTACTGGACGTGTGGTTGGCATTTGGGTTAGTGTTTACTCGGAAGACCTGAATCTCTGGACAGTCCATGTGACAGCCAGGCCCTAGGCCTCAGCAGACTTGCAGCTCCTACCCTCTGGGCTTGTTGGACTTACCCCGGCCAGCTGACAGGAAGGTGAAGAGGGTCAACTACCACACCAGGGAGCCAAGAGTGCCTACAGCTGCAAGCAGGAGAATTGCATCCATCATCCATGTAGAATCTAAGGCTCCTCTTGATGTAGAGGGGGACTGGACATAACCATCCCAGGGTCCACAGGATGGAGGAATAGAGTATGGATTAGAGTAGACTTACTGGTGTTCTGTTAGGGAACTATTGTGATTAGTAAGGGAAAAAATTGTAATAGTGATGTGGAGAGGGTGGCCATGGTGGCTGCTGAGGGTAGGGAGACAGAAGAAGAGATATGGTGTGGGGACATTTTCAGGATTTGGAGTTGTCCTGGGTACTGCTGCAGGGATGGATGTTGGACGTCGTGTGTTCTGCCACAGCCCACTGAGTGAACTGGGGGAGAGTGTGGACTACAATGTGGACCACTGTCCATGTGGTGCAGCAGTGCTCCAGAAAGTATTTGCCAGGTGCAGTGGATGTGCAGCGATGATGGAAGAGGTTGTTGATGTGGGAGGGGTGGGGAGGGTGGGATGGGAGATATATGGGGACCTCATATTTTTTGAATGTAACATTTAAAAGAAAATGAAGAAAAAAATACAATACCTAATAAAAATAAAATAAAATAAAAAGAACTCTTAGTTCAAAAAAAATGAATGAATAAATAAAAATGTTCAGATAAAAAAAAAAAAGAAGTAAGAAGCTGAAAATAGCGAAATAAAAAAGAGAGAGACCAGCAGGTGCTGCCATGTGGGAGAGAAGCCAAGGATCACAGGCAGTTGCTCTTCAGGAAGAAAGCATTGCCTGATGATGCCTTGATTTAGACAATTTCATGGCCTCAAAACTGTTAAACTTGTAAGCTAATAAATTCCCATTGTTTAAACTGAGCCATTTCACGGCATCTGCTTTGAGCAGCCCAGGAGACTAACATACCTTCTTAGCTTCAAGTGCCACATAAATCTCTTATCTCTAATTTAGATAACACCTAATATCCAGACCTGCTTCTCCATCACTGTCCTGAATAGATCTACATGAATGAACTACAAGCATTTAGCACTAGCACATTCATATGAAATTGTGAAGACTTCTGAATCCCATGTTAAGTTAAGCAGTTTTGTCTTCAATTTTCAGAAAAGGAAGAACTTCTGAAAGTTTTTGGGTAAAGGAATAACGTGTCAGAAATACGTTTTTAAAGAAATAATTGTGTATCAGTAAGGCAGATGTGCTCTTCCCTATTTCTGATTCCATAACTAATGAAGTCTTTCTGTAGATATTGTACCTATGAACTTACTTCATTTCTTTTGCTGACACAGTGCTCCTGGATATTATAGTACCTTTGCTTGGCCATGGAGCTGTAACATTGCTAATAGCAAGAGAGGATTTTCTTATCTAAGATGGGAAGCTTCCACTGCTCTTGGGTCTGTGCTTTACAGGGAAGCCTAGCTTATTATCAACGTTGTTATTGGAGATAGAAACCTAAAATCTAAAAGAGGTAAAGGAAAAATTTAAGGAACACCTGTTATTGGACACTAAATTACATTTATAAAAGGTCTATAATATATACATAATAATGGTGACATGGTGGAAGAAGGAATTAGTATTTGTTTTTGTACCTTTTTAAAGGTTATTTATTAGAGTAATAGTCCTTTGTAAATTAGAGGGAGGAGTAAGACCTCATATTATTTCTATGTGACAGTAACCACACATAATTATAAAGCCCTTAATTCATGAGGGATGGTAATTTCTAAAAGTGCTGTCAGAGTGAAATGATGTATTATGAACTGGTTTATATATTGTGATGCACTATCTAAATGTGAAGTTGGATCATTATTTAGCTCCTGCCTAGTTGTCAGCCTAGGACATATGAAAACCATTGGTGGTTTATTAGCTATTACATAGGCTAACTGTTGTGACATACAGAACCAAAATTGATAATGACTCAAACACAATAAAAGTTCATTTCCTCAATTAAATAGTCCAGGGAAGTTCAAGGTCAGTAGTGGTGGAAAGGAATTCTGCTCCACATTGTCATCCTGTGATCTTGGCTAATAGAGTCTTTGCCATCTCATATGTATGCCTTCCTGGGCCACCATGGGCATAGACATCCAGCTCCCAAAAGAGAAAAAAACATGGAGGACCAAACATAAGTAATTTTCATTGGCTAAGTCTGGAAGAGGTAAACATCATTTTCTCTCATGCTGTTATCACATTTTACTGAGAAGGACTTAGAAATGTAGACTAGAAAACCACCCAAGAAGAAAACAAAATGTTTGGTAAGCAACCAGAAGTCTTTGTCACAGAGGCAAAGTCAGCTAATCTTTATATAAAAGAAAGATTTTATCCTAGAAATAACATTTATGCTATAGGAAATATCTATTACCTTTGCAAGAGGTAGTTTATTAAGAAAATCACAGTTTCTAGGCCATGAGTCAAACATTTTTGATCACACATCCTGATAAACATATTTTAAGCATGCATTCTCAATATTGTTTTAAAATTTATAAATGACAAAATGTGCTTCAATATTAGTATACTATCTGTATTATAAACCCTTCAAAATAATATTAAAATGTTTAAATAATTGCATAATAAATAATTTAAAACTAATTTTTATTACCTAAAATTACTAAACCTACTTTACTCTCATTTAGAAATATAAATAATTATTTTGGTTTTCCACTGTGGTCTAAGGTATAGAAAATGTTACCAGTGCCTTCACTAAAATGTCTCTTCCAATGTCAAAATGTGATAATTTCTTATCAATACCATAACCTTACAAAATTACCATATTAAAAAAACATTTTGAATATTTTTCTAAATGATTTAATATAAGTATTTTATATGCATATTTAGTATATTCAAATTTAGTATTATCTTTATCACAGATTTCATTCATCCACCATGGAAGTCCAATTGAAGAAAGGTAAATTAAAAAATTTTTTTTTTCTATCTTCTTCTAATCTTTTATCAGTTCATATATCTAACTGGTGAAATACCCCATCTAAATTACTATCTTAAAAATCCTTGATTTCTGTCTTTGCTTATTTCTGTCTAATCTTTGAAACTAATTTTAAATAGAAAAATATTTGAAATTAGATTTGTTGAAAGATAGAAGAGTTTGGATACAGTCAAAAATCATTTTTTAAAAAATGTGAATTGAAATTAAGGAACAAGTCTGGTGTACAAACCCACTTTTTTTCCTGACAGAAACAGTATTTCCAGATAGTGAGGAATTGGCTCTTACTTTAAATTAATTTAGTAATCATCATTAAGTGGCATAATCTGGATGCATAAAACAACAAAAAATCAATTTTGCCTTTCGATTTTGCTTATCTTATACATATGCCAATAAATAAAGCTATTTGAGTCATTCAATTAAATCTTTTAGTTTTCAATAGTGAGTCTGTTCGATTAACATATTATGATTGATTCATAAACCTGTTCTGAAGCCAGTAAAGAAACTATAAGTCATAATCAGATGTATTAGTGGGGCAGCAAATCCTGTCTGTAAGAGGTTGTTGTCCAATGAGAATAAACGGTATTGATGTTTCACTTCAGTAATTGACCTTAATTTTTGAGAATTCAAATTCACTGTACATAAGGCACTTATTCCTTATTACTGAGCTTAATGTGTGAAATTTTGGCTTTGATTACCACACAGAAAAAGAGGAAATTACCTAGAAATATGCATTTTTGTGCTTCATTCTCATTTTTAATATTTCTAAATTACAGACCTAGATGAATTAGGGAAAATTACATAACAAGGGTGATGATTAATAGCCAGAATTTTTGAAACAGTCCATTTTTAGTGTCTTAGAGATTTAAAAAATATATGTATTAACACCTCAAGGGAAAATTAGACATTGATTTATTAATTATTGCTTTACAAACTTATTATTGGTAGGTTTCTAGTCCTTTAATCTTCTACATTATAAATATGAATATTTGAAAACATGTAAAAAAGTTGTATTAATAATTATCTTCAATTTTAATGGAAACTTAAGCATCTTATCAACTTTGTAGACATAGAAACAAATAAAGCATGATATTTTTATTTTCATGGTAATGTTAAGGTAGAACATGGCATACTATTAGATATTGTAGACTTTCTCTGGAAGCATGTTGAAGTACAGGCTTTCAAACTCTGAAGGAGAAAGTCAGTTGTTTGTTATCACTCTGAAGAACCTGATGTAGTAACTTGTGACATAAGTTGTTTTACTATTGAATATTTAGTTTTTGCTGATTAACATAATAGACTCTTTAGTTACTTGGTGAATCTCAAAAAGTTAGAAACATTTGCTAAAAAAAAATTTAAAGAGATTCTCTGTCTCTATTAAGCAATATTAAGGCAATCTTAGTTACTTTCCATGAACCTTTAGAAAAATCCTGAAGAGGGGGTATGATGGGGCTACAGTGAGTTACTGCCCTGGCTGCCCCCATTTGACTTCCCTTTTAAGTCAAAACTTGGGATTGATTATGGAAAGGGGTAGAATGGGAGAAAGGTTGAATGGGGAACAGCAGACTGACTGGAAGATAATAGGGTATATGGGACATCAGGAACAGAAAAATCATATAATGAATAACAATTCCTCTAAATGGCTTTTTCTATAAATGTTGATTGATATAATGTTTACTTTCCCTAACTTCAGGAGGAAGGTTATTTCATTTCATTTTAATTCAGCTTAGTTCAAATGAGGAAACATGGACTGAATGTTTATCCTGAGCAATACCCTGTGCTAGATATTATGGAAAGGTACCAAGATGACAAATATGGTCCTTGCCCTCAATGCATTAACAGTTTAATAAGACAGACAAGACACTTACAAAAATAAGTATACTATAATGCAGAAGATGCATTCTCTAAAGAGCTAACAGGAAGCTGCATCAAAAAGGAGGAAAAGTTATTTCTGGCTGGATTGGAAATTGCATAGCATTTGATTTAAGAAAAGTAGGTGGGTTAGATCTGTACAGTGTGCTCAGGGAAGGGCCAGAAATTCATTTTGTTAGGAGTCTAGGCTGAGGAGAAATATAGGAGATATGACAGAAAAAAGGTGATATCAGTTTCATAGGTTTTCTTAGAATTGCCCTTAACAACCTTAGGCTGACTGTTGCTGTATATAATTTTAAAAATTCAAGTTATTAAGGACAATGGCACAATATTATTCATCAACCTTCATTTTGGGTTACTTCTTAGATCCTAATAGAATTTCTGAAATACTTTGGAAAAGTCTCCCAAACCTTCAGAGAATGGATGGGAGCGAAGTAAGGAGACCCCACCTGAACAGACACCTGGTATTACCTACAATAAAGTACAAAATTGTTTTGCACTTGACAACATTGAGCTATTTATTTTGGCTTAGGGAATGAGTTAGTGGCAAATATTTAATTAAACACATAGATCTTAATAAGTTAGTGTTTTTACATCATGTGTTGTTAGATTTTCTTAAATGTTTTGTATCATTGAAACACATCTTTTTAAAATGAAAGCATAAATGATTTCTTGATATTTTTAAAGATTTACACATCCAACCTACTTCTTTCAAAATCCTGTTTTTTAGGACTTTATTTCCCAATAATACTTAGGTTTTTAAAGTACAAAATGTTTTTATGAGAGAAGTATTATTTGTCCAAGTTTTCTCTATGGATTACATAATTAGTTATTAAAGTCACTGTTCACTCCTTTACTAAACATATTCATTCAATAAATATTTTTTCTCATCTTCCTATGCCAGTTACTCTTTTGGGCACTGGGGTTTTATTGATAACACAGATAAGGTTTCTTCTCCTATGGAATTTACATTGTAGTGGGAAAGGCAGGCAATAAACAAGTACAAGTAAATGAACACAATAATTTAGACAGTAATAAATGAAAATAATAAAACTTCCTATCTGACAGGAAGTTATAGGGGAGAATAATTTATATTGGGTACTCAAGGAAGGTATTTTCTATAAAGAAAAGAAATTATCTAAAAATAAAAAAGATAAAATATTTGGTCTCTTTCCTTTTTCTAATCCGAATAAACTACTATAAGTGAAAATTTACCTTACCCTTAAAAATTCTGGAGGAGACTGCATAATTTCCTCAGTAAATGTTGAACAGGAATGTGTTACTAGTGACCCAAAGAGTAGGCATAACAGGTTTTATGGAGGAATCCTTATAAACTACCAGGCAGGAGAGGGCACATTACCCCTGAGCTATTATTATCCTATAGAGAGGTGTGCTTGGACTGAGCACAGTTGGATTCACCATGGAAAGTGCTCCAGAGAGGGACTTCCTCCTCACATATTCCTTTACAAAATTATAGGGAAACTGGAGGAGATAGAGAACACTTAGTCAACCATGTAACAGTGAGTCTTACTGTTTGGGAGATTGGCCTTTTGAGAAAAAGTGCACACTTGGAGGGAGTAGACACTTTTTATACCACATTGCTGGTATCAGTGAAAGACTGTTGTTTCCCTATTGAACAGATCCTGGGCTTCCATTTAAAATTAGTTACCTTGATACAGATGCTTTGAAGCCCTGTAGAAAGACCTGGTGTAGAATGTGATGCCACCAGTATCTAAAGAGGACAGTCCTTTGCAGTTGAAGATGACAGGGTCAATACTTTTTCCTTTAAAGAGCATAGGCTGTCTCCTTTTGATGGTGCCCAATTGACTCCCTACCTTCAATTAATTTGAGTGGTGGGGTCACTGGATTATGTTTTCATTTAAGCCAATCATTTAGAAATTTTTAAAAAAATTTATTATCTTTTTTTTAAAGACACATGGATCACACAAAATGTTACATTTTTAATAGATTTTAAAATTTTTTTAGCAATACATAGATCATACAAAACGTTGCATTAAAAAATATGAGAGGTTCCCATATACTCCACTCCCCACACCCTTCACTCCTCCCACATCACCAAACTTATTTGTCAGTGTGGCACATTCATTACATTTGATGAATACATTTTGGAGCACTACTACACAGCATGAATTATAGTTTACATTATAGTTTACACTCTCTTCCAGTCCACTGTGGGTTATGGCAGGATATATAATGTCTTGTATCTGTCCCTGCAGTATCATTCAGGACAACGCCAAGTCCTGAAAATGCCCCATATCACACCTTTTCCCTCCCCCTGCCCTCAGCAACTCCTGTGGCCACTGTCTCCACATCAATGCTACAGTTTCGTCCATTGCTAGAGTCACAATATTTCTATAGTAGAATACCAGTAAGTCCACTCTAATCCATATTTTATTCCTCCATCCTGAAGACTCTGGGATGGCAATGTCCACTCCACGTCTAAATCGACAGGGTATGCCAATCTTTAATCAATGTCCCATAAAACATGCAATGCTTCCTCAGTGCTAACCACTATCAAAATGTCATTAATTAACAGAAGGTCTGGGTATTGCTAGCAGTTTATATCATTCTAGGTTTTGTCCTACCCATTAAAAGTGTATGACAGGAATTCAAATAGTCCCAAGAAAAGATAATAAAGGTATACTGCAAGTCTTGTAAAGTCCTTGGCTGCATGCATGTGCATGCATGCAATTTGTTCCATAACTGGTATAATGACAAAGACTGTGGGTTACAGTTGTTTTTTTCTTTAAATTATGATAGTCCACTATGAGATGCGCAGTGGTTTTCTTTTTAACTAGACAAACTAGGAATGCATAGCATCCCTGTGTGCATTGGATTTTGTTTGAAGACAGTAATTTATTTTTCTCTTCCCAGTATGAAATATTACTGAATGGTCTTAGAAGTTCAGACAATTCTTTAACATGTAATTCATTTAACATGTTCCCAGTTTTTTTTTTTTAAAGATTTATTTATTTATTTATTCCCCCCCACCCCCCCCCCGCCCCAGTTGTCTGTTCTCTGTGTCTATTTGCTGCGTCTTGTTTCTTTGTCCACTTCTGTTGTCGTCAGTGGCATGGGAAGTGTGGGCGGCGCCATTCCTGGGCAGGCTGCAGTTTTGTTTCGCGCTGGGTGGCTCTACTTACAGGGCGCACTCCTTGCGCGTGGGGCTCCCCTACACCGGGGACACCCCTGCGTGGCGCAGCACTCCTTGCGCGCATCAGCACTGCGCATGGGCCAGCTCCACACGGGTCAAGGAGGCCGGGGGTTTGAACCGCGGACCTCCCATGTGGTAGACGGACGCCCTAACTACTGGGCCAAGTCCGTTTCCCCCCAGTTTCCATCAGGGTGGTTTTCCAACCAGCTTGTCTGTGCACTTGTTCTGGGTTTAATAATCCAGAACTTCTATATGAATTATGAAATCCAAGAAAGAAATAGCAAGCTGAGTACAATATAGAGTACAGAAATCATAGGCTTGTGTGTCAGGGTTTTCCCAAGACAATGCACATCACTATGGGGACCCACAGGCTCAACATATAGTCAAAATCATGGCTATACTTACTTCAGTCAAAGGACACAAAGCAAAATCAGCAGAAGAAAAAGGCATGGGGCAAAATCCAGAGGAAACCCAGCACAAGCATTCAAGAATCCTCTCCCAGTGGAGTCACACAGTATGCATTTACTTCCTCCAGGAATGAATTGTGACAACACATAAAATATTTTTACCAGGGACTCTTGTTAGAGACTCAGTGCCCAGAGATTTTATTGGGGTCTGATCATGTAGGCACCCTCTGCTTAGCATATACCAAAATTCCAGATTCCCAGAAGGAAAACAGTTGTTGCAGCACAAATCACATTGTTTATACAAACAGTTTAAGCACAGTGAGCCACCCTTAGTTCTGAGAATGGTAGAACCCTCCCCAAATCCAAGTTCCCAGACAGCAGCAAGGGCTAATCTTGCAAGCAGGACTTTCTAAGCATAGCAGTCTCAGGCCTGCTGTGCTAAATTCTGCACAGTCTACCCCCTTGTCCCTTGGCCAAGGCATTTTTACAGCAAAAATTATTATCAGTAGGACTCTACACTCCAGGTGAGAACAACCTGTAGTATTAAAAAACCCTCATTATCCTATAAAGGTCTATCTTAAAAGGCCAAGTAGCTTCTTCCTTAATTTTCTGTATTGGCTTTTTTTTTTTTTTTTTTTTTTTTAAATCTGGCACGAGGCATAAATTCAGGCACAGCACAACCCTGATGACTAAGTTGAGGCTGACCTGGAAGCTTCCAGGGCTGAGGGAATCTTAACCTCAGTCAGGGTACACAAAGGAAATACAGTTCCAGAGGGCACATGTGATATGCCTGGAAAACAAAAAGTCCTCCTCTGCAGCACCCACATAGTCAAGCAGTGTAGGTTAACAGTGCCCCTGCCATAGGGTTCCCAGTCCAGTCTAGCTGATTTAATTCAGTCCTGGGTTTCAGAATGATTGCTGTAAGGCAGGCAGTTCCAAACAGTTTTGCTTGACAGTGAAATCAGTTCACCTGCTTGACAAGTGTAGCTGCCACCTGAAGGAGTTCTGAGTGGAAAGTTTCGAGGCTGCTCCTGCTGCCTTATAGTAAGTGCTGTCAGGTGCGGTGGCAGGCTTACCAGCAGTCAGTTTGAATGCCAAGCACTCTGAGCAGCTTGGAAAGGCAACATGGGGAGTTTTCCTTCAGAAAGAGGGAACCCCTTCTAGGAACAGTCTGAAAAACAAAGATCATGAAGTCCCCCTTCCCCTGTGTCTCCCAAGGTGCCAGACTTGTTTTTCTTAGTTGTTACAAAATCAATCACTATGTGCTATTCAGTAACGAAAACTTAAAACTGTTTTCCTAAATCATATTTTATTTTCACCCAGACCTTTCTTCTGGGAGGGTTGTATGCAGATAGGACAAAATACTTTCACAGGAAAACATTTTTATATAACTTAAAAAGAAAAACACATCATGTCCAGGAATTGGTCAGGACAAAATCCTGAATTTTCAAAAATTTCAAAACGGTTTTACACAATCTTCCATCCCTTTTACTCGTCATTTATCCTGTGAGCAGCCTAGAAATGATCAATCCCTTTCTGGGGATAGCTGCATTTAATAATCAAACTGCCTTACTAAAGTGTGTGGCCCAGAAGAAGGGAGTGGCAAGTAGAATCAGACAATCAGTACATTGTGGCAAACTGCAACTAATCTGGAAAGTTGGCACCAGTAGTAAATAGCAGTAAGACATTCCAAGAGAGGGTTGAGAGTCTGATCTGTCAGAGGAGCAAAGGGGTCACAGCTCCTGTGATGTGCCCCAGCCCCAACTTGCAGCTTTTGGCTGAATCACAAGTTAGGAGTGCTAGTCTCTGTATCAGAAATGCAGCATCGACCAGCAATTTGATTTCAGATGGTCCTATCAGAGAATGAGCTCTTCTCTTTTTCATTTTTTAAAAATATACTTTTAAATTTTTTATTAAACAAGCCCTTTTCTGTGGGTATTTGTATGTGATCAGATCAGCCTGCATCCATAATGTTTTTTCAGTTTAGGGTCCCACAGAGTGGGGTCCTAAATCTTCTATGTTCCCAGAGTCTGAGTTCTGTTCATTGAGCCCAAGCCCACAGCAAACCATATCCGGTTTCAGCTTAGAGTCAGGTCCAGGCAACTAGGATGTGTGCATTCAGGATTCAAACAAGCCAATGGCTTTTCTTCACCAGAAGCAAAATTGAGATTCTGTATGGACTGACTACCTTCTTCCAAGTGCTCTGTAAGGCTTCTAAGCCCTTTTTCCTTTTTGTTTCATCAGCCTTAGAGTTCAAATCGACCCACTCAAAAATAAGCACATCAGACCAGAAAGTCATCATCCTTGAATGGCCATACATTGAATTTTACAAGAGCTCATGAACAACCAAGAACTGCATTTTAAACTCCAAGAGTGTATCACCATTTAGAAATTGCCTTTCTTTTCCATGTTATCTCTTTTCTTCTAGAGGCTCCAACAGATAAAAATTATAGTAAAATTCAAGTTCAGAGACTTGTTCTATTTTCAATATTCAAAGAATTTAAGTTTTGAGCTACCCATAGCAGCAAAATGCAAGAGAGTTTTGTCCCACTTTTCTCTGCAGCATTCCTTAATTGGCGTCATTTCTCTAGCATTTATGCAATTAAAGTCATGTGACATTTTATGTCAATTTTTCATATATCCAGGTGCAACAACCACAAACTATAAAGCCATCTAAAAATTCCCCTTTTGTTCTCATTGCAATTTTATTTTAACAGTAAATTTAGCATTTATAGCTGCAGGGGATAGTACTGCTAGGGGATAAGGGTAGTTCTGCAGCAGTTAGAAGATCTAGGCTGAAGAAAAGGCCAAGTTACATTTTTTCCTCCTTAATTGACCCACTACTGCCAAAAGCAGTCAGTGAGCACAGCAAGCCAGTTCTCCTGGAGTGGGATACATAATTTTCAAATCTCAATGCCAACTTTTACCTTTTACAACAGATAGCAGATCAGATGACTCCACAACTACCCAACATTCATCATGCCCCATGCCTTCATTATTCCTTTTCTCAAACAATGCTTTCTCCATATTTCAGTGAGTCAGGGTCATTCTAGTGTAGCCCACTTCTAATGCCATCTGTGTCCGGAGTTCCCACAACCATCCTCATGATAGACAATTTGCTGGGAGGACTCGTAGGACTCAGCATATAGTTATTATTATTATCATGGCCATGATATATGAAACAAAGCAAAATCAGCAAAGGGAAAATGCACATGGGGCAAGGTTTAGAGGAAACCATGAGCAAGCATCCAAGAGTTCTCTCCTAGTGGAGTCACAATTTATTCATTCAGCAAAAAATTGTGACAACATATGTGAAGTGTTTTCTACCAGGGAAACCCATTAGAGACTCTGTGCCCAAGGTTTTTACTGGGGGTTAGTTAGGAAGCATCGTATTTTAGCACATAGCAGAATTTCAAACTTCCACAAAGAAAATTGGTGTTCAGCATAAATGGCATTGTGTGTACAAGCAGTTTATTTTTTTTTAAGATTTATTTTTATTTATTTCTCCCCCCTGCCCCCCCCCCAAGTGGTCTGCTTTCTGTGTCCATTTGCTGTTTGTTCTTCTGTGTCCACTTGCATTCTCGGCAGTACCGGAAATCTGTGTCTCTTTTTTGTTGTGTCATCTTGCTTCATCAGCTCTCCGAGTGTGTGTGATGCCACTACTGGGCAGGCTGCACTTTTCTTGTGCAGGGTGACTCTCCTTGCGAGGCACACTCCTTGTGCGTGGGGACTCCCTATGCAGGGGACACCCCTGCGTGGCACAGTACTCCTTGCACATATCAGCACTGCGTGTGGGCCAGCTCACCACATGGGTCAGGAGTCTCTGGGTTTGAACCCTGGACCCTCCATATGGTAGGCGGATGCTCTCTCAGTTGAGCCATGTCTGCTTCCCTGTACAAACAGTTTAGACACAGTGAGCTGCCATTATCAGTTCTGGGAATGGTGGGAACCCTCTCCAAATTCAATTCAAGTTATAGTGACACCAAGGGCTAAGCTTTCAAACAGACTTTTCTAAAGACAGCAGTCTAAGGCCTATTCTGATTACTCTTTTCTGCATATCTTGTGTTCTGGATTGAATTGTGTCACTCTAAAAGACTTATTCAAACCCTAAGCCCCTGTCCTGTGAATGTCTGCTCATTGCTAAATAGGCTTTTTGAAGACACTAGCTAAGATGAGACCCAACTGAATTAGGGTGGGCTCTAAACCAATATGACTAGAGTCCTTGTAAGGAAGAGAAATTTAGACAGATGAACACAACTGCTGCAGAGACAGAGAAAGAGAGGTGGAAATGTGACAGAGGGCGATTTCTGGCAAGCCACTGCCAGAACCCTACCAACTTCAGAAGAAGCATGGCTCTGCCTATACAGTGATTTTGGACTTCCAGCCTCCAAAACTGAGAGACAATAAATTGCTATTGTTTAAATCAACTAGTTGTGATAATTCTTACAGCAGTGCTGGCACACTGAGACACCTTGTAAGTTCCAGAATTTAGCAAGTTTAGGAATGCTTGGGATCTACTTCTCTGGGGGGTTGGAGGGTCGGAGCTCCAGCTCAAGCCTTTGTCTCAGTTTATTATATGTGTGTAATTCTTTTCGGATCTTTCCAAAGTTTGTGTCAGCTCAAAAGTTTCTCCCCCTTTTATTCTGAGAAAGGCCAACCATGGAGAAACTCATTCATGAAAAGTCGTTTAAGTCCCTTTCAGACTTGGGTAGCCCACTAACTTTTTAAAAATTTAATCGTTTTATTGACACATATTAATAAAGCATAAATTCATCCAAAGAGTACAATCAGTGGTATTCAGTGTAATCACATGTTTGTGCATTCATCATCCCAGTTACTCCCAGAGCACTTTCATTATTCCAATAATAATAAACAAAAACCAAACAAAATTCATCACTTTCAATCTTTCTTTGCCTTGCCTGGCATACACAAGTACTATTCTTTTCATTTTCTCTAGTAAATTTGTATTTATATTTTGTAAAAACAGTGCAATGCACAATGCATCATCACCCATATTTATGTTTTACATGAGGTTTTACTATCTCATACAGTCCCATGTTACAGTTTTTAACTTTCCTTCTAGTAATATTCATGACCTTAGACTTCTCTTTTCCAACTGTGGGCCTACAAATACAATAGTACTTCTAGTTACAAACACCATAATAGGCTTTCACCATTTCTATTCATTTCCCAAGATTTACAAACAACCTTTTAAACAATTCTGCACAGATTAACACTCAGCTTTCTATTCTCTACTCTCCTTCTATTTTCTCATAACCTATATTCTAATTATTAACTCCATGAGTTTGCATTGTATATTTAGTTCATAATAGCACAATCATTTGGTATTTGTCCTTTTATGTATGGCTTGCTTCAATCAACATAATGTCCTCCAGGTTCATCCATGTTGTCATATGACTCACAACCTTATTTCTTGTTACCACTGCATAATATTCCATCATATGTATACACCACAATTTGTTCATCCATTCATCATGTAATGGATACCTGGGTTGTTTCCAACTTTTGGCAATCATGAATAACACTGCTATCAACATCGATGTGCAGATGTCTATTCATGTCACTGCTCTCAGTTCTTCTAGGTATATACCTAGAAATGGTATTGCCAGGTCTTATGGCAAGTCTACATTCAATTTCCTTAAGAACTGCCAAACTGTCCTCTACAGTGGCTGTACCATTCTACATTCTTATCAACAGTGAATAAGCATTCCTATTTCTATACATCCTTTCCAACATTTACAGTTTTCCAGCTTTTTAATTGTGGCCAGTCTAATGGCTGCAAAATGATATCTCATTGTAGTTTTGTTTGTTTGTTTCTTTTTTTTTTAACATTACATTAAAAAAATATAAGGTCCCTATATAGCCCCCATCCCCTCACCCCCCTCCTCCCACATCAACAACCTCTTTCATCATCATGGCACATTCATTGTATTTGGTGAAAACATTTTGGAGCACTGCTGCACCACATGGATAGTGGTTTACACTCTCACCCAGTCCACCCAATGGGCCATGGCAGGGCCTACAATGTCCAGCAACTGTCCCCGCAGTACCACCCATGACAGCTCCAAGTCCTGAAAATACCCCCACATCATATCTCTTCTTCTCTCTCCCTATCCTCAGCAGCTACCATGGCCACTTTCTCCACATTAATGATACATTTTCTTCCATTACTAATCACAATAGTTCCAGAATAGAATATCAGTAAGTCCACTCTAATCCATACTCTATTCCTCCATCCTGTGGACCCTGGGATGGTTATGTCCACTCCACCTCTATATCAAGAGGGGGCTTAGATTCCACATGGATGATGGGTGCAATTCTCCTGCTTGCAGTTGTAGGCTCTCTTGGCTCGCTGGTGTGGTGGTTGACCTTCTTCACCTTCCTGTTAGCTGGCTGGAGTAAGTTCATTAAGCCAGAAGGTTCATTGTAGTTTTTGATAATAATTTCTCTAATCGCTAGTGAGGTTGAACATTTTTTCATGTGTTTCTTTGCCATTTGTATTTCTTCTTTGGACAATTGTCTTTTCAAGTCTTTTGCCCAATTTTTAAATTGGGTAGTTTGTTTTTTTATTGTTGAGTTGTATGATCTCTTTATATATCATAGATATTAAACCATATTTTCTCCCATTGAGTTAACTGCCTTTTTACCCTCTTGACAAAGTCCTGTGAGGTGTAAAAGTGTTAAATTTTGAGGAGGTCCCATTCATCTATTTTTTCTTTTTTTACTCATGCTTTGCATGTAAGTTTTAAGAAACTTCCACCTACCATAAGATCTTGAAGATGTTTTCTTACATTTCTAGGAGTTTTATGGTTGTTGCTTTTGTATTTAGGCCCTTGATCCATTTTGAGTTAATTTTTATATAAGGTATGACATATGGGTCTTCTTCCTTTCTTTTGGATATGGTTGTCTAGGTCTCCCAGCACTGTTTGTTGAATAGACCCTTCTGGCCCAGCTGGAAGGGCTTGACTGCCTTGTCAAAAATCACTTAACTGTAGATGTGAGGATCTATTTCTGAGTTCTCGATTCAGTTCTTTTTGTCAATGTGTCTGTTTTTATGCCAGTACCATCCTGTTTTTACCACTGCAGGTACTTACACATTTTAAAGTCCAGAAGTGAGAGTCTTCCAACTTCGTTCTTCTTCTTTTAGATCTTTTTGGCTGTTTGGGGACCCTTTCCCTTCCAAGTAAATTTGGTAATTGGTTTTTCCACTTTTGCAAAAAAGACTGTTGGTATTTTTATTGGGATTGTGTTGAATCTGTAAACCAATTTGGGTAGAATCGACATCTTAATGATATTTTAGTTCTCCAATTCATGAACATGGAGTTCCCTCCCATTTATTTACATCATCTCTAGCCATCCTAGCTCAGCCAAGTAAGTTACCCTCTCTGGGACTTTTTTGCCTGTATATGATATAGTCACTGAGTTATCGGCCATTCTAGCTCAGTAGTTTGCCTGGTGTAAGGCTGCCAGTGGATTTGTTTCCCATCTTGATGGTGGCCTGATAAAATTCTTGCTAATTACCAAAACTTTAATATATAGACAAATCATATATACATGTTTTATTTAGAGAAACCTACAAGCAGAGCAGCAACAGAGCACATATGACACCCAAAGCTCTTTTTTTAATTTTTTTATTTTAAAAGAAGCTTTAGATTACATAAATGTTACATAAAAATATGTATTTTTTATGGAAATAAAGGTACTCCATGTAAATGGTAACCAAAAAAGGGCTAGAGTAGTGATACATATTTTTTGTGCCCCACACAGTCCCCCTCCCATACTTTCCCACATTAACAACATCTTTCATTAGTGTGATACACTTATTACAGTTGATGAACACATATTGAAACACTGCTACTAACTGTGGACTATAGTTTACATTATAGTTTACACTCGGTCCCACACTATTTTGTAGGTTATGACAAAATACAAAATGGCCTGTATCATTCATTGCAATGTCATGCAGAACAATTCTAATGTCCCAAAAATGCCTCCATAATACAACTATTCTTCCCTCTCCCTCCCCTCAGAACCTCTGGTGGCCACTGCCTTTATATCAATAATAAAAGTTCTTCCATTGCTAGATTAATAATAAGTCTATAATAGAATAATAATAGTCTACTTTAGTCCATTGTTCATTCCCTAATCTTGAGGATTTGGGGATAGTGATGTCCACTCTGTTTCTAATTGAGAGGGGTCTTAGATCCTTTGGGGCAGATGGATGGAACTATCTTGTTTGCAGTTGCAGACGCTCTCTCTTCCTTTGGATGGGGTTGTCCATCATCATCTCCTTGTTATTTGTCCTGGGTGAGTCCAATGAACTGGAGAGTAGGTGTTGCAACTCTGCTGAGATTCAAAACTCAATTGGCAATGAATGGACCAAAGATTTAAGTCTCTGGGAAATATATTTAACAAGTATAGTGCTAATTATAGGTTCAAATAAAATGGGCAGAAGAACCATGTGTAGGAAACTGTAAGGAAGTCTAACTGTGTTACACTAGGGAGCATAAATTCCAAAATAAGGTCCATTGACAAGGTGCTGAATTGCTGAGTTTGTCTGCCTGGCTTATAGTGTCTCAATGTCTCTAGAGCCCCCAGGAACCCTGCTGTTTGAGGCAGTTTACTGTGGCAGTCAATGAGATCTTGCTGAGACTTGCATAAGTGTAACCTCTGGAATGACATCCCGAGTCACTGTGAATCCTCTTACCCATTAAGAACTCATTTGTATTTAATATTTCCCCATACCCAAAGCTCTTAATATCTTGAATTAAGGTATTCTTTGCCTCAGGCAGCTGGATGGACAATAGAAAGTACTCTAGGGGAAGCAAACTTTCTACATACCAGTTTATATATTTATTGAGAAGTTGGAAAGGGGGCAGGGAACAAAGAGACGATTCTGGAACTATGACGCTTTCTGATCAAGGGGAAATGAACTTAGAAAAAAGAGATCATCTGTGGGGAGTTCACATTCCATTTTTGCTGGTATCATTGAAAGACCTTGTGTGCATATCTCTGCCAAGTCACGATATCCACCGGGACCATTCAGGAGAAAACATGTTTATCATCCTAATTAGCCAGTTGTTTTTCTAGTGTTAGAATAGTGAGACTTGTTCCATATAATTTCCTTATATTTTAGTCCAATGTTTAATTATTTCAGTAATAACATTGTTAGTTGAACTATATGCAGCTGGTCAACATTTTCAATATAAGAATTATTTACACATGTACTAACTATTTCAATGTAGTTTGTCAGCCTTATTTTCTGTAGGTAAAATATTTCCAAGTATTTTAACCTTTCATTTTTCTAGATTCTTAATTATTATGAATTTTTATAGTCCCTTTCCTAATTATTTATGTTTCTTTTTAGTTAAAGATACTAAAACTGGTCACTATAAAGAATTTGAATGATGATAATAGTAATTTTAAAAAAATCAAAGTATTTCTGACAATTTTTGGCTCTTATTTTTCCATTCACTATATTGAAATTTTCCTTAAAGGTTAAATTTTAGAATAATTTTAGATTGTATTATATTGCACACTTTGAATCCTAGTTTTTTTTCCTGTTTTTCTTGTATAGAGAAAAATAGTGTACATCTTGTGTTATTGCAGATACAAACGTCAAATCCATTCTCCTCTATGTTTGCGTTGACAATTAAAGATTCAGTGTATACATCAATAAATAATTTCAAGAATTTTTTTTTCTGTTTGTGTTTTGAGGAAGGTGGGAATGGGTTGGAAATTGGTTTGACAGTTTAGAAAATGGATGGAATAAATGAAAATTCCTGAAAAATATGGTCTTGAAAAAAAAAAAAGATTAAAAACTGGGTGGATTGGGCAGTTATCCAATGATAATTTTCTGTTTTGCCTGGATGATATATTAAGGATTTATGATGTTTCCATAAGAATGTGCATAAAATATTTTTCCCTTATGCATCTATTTGCTTGGTGGAAAATGATATAATGCTTAAATCTTCAGAATTAAATCCTTTTATAAGCAGGAAGAGTTTTACTGTTCATACCAATTCAGTGCTATTGTAGACTGCCATGTTGAATGCTGTTAACATGCTTATATCAAAGCTATTAAAAATACTATAATATTGTAGTATTTAAACATGAAGTGATGACTAGAAAGAATCTTAATCTAAGGTGGACAGGGAGTCACAAGTTTAGCAAGTCTTACACACTTCATTTTGCAGGGTATTTTTGATAATTTACCAAATAATGGGGATGGGAAAAATGACTTGCTTTATTATTATTTTCTATGTGAGTATAGGTTGCACTTCATGGCTTTTCTTATTTTAATCACCTAAATAAACCACAAGGCTTTGTAAGTATACCTTTCTCCATATTTTGGAGATATCACTTTGGCTGATGAGAATTTGAATATAGTACTGCCTTGATACTTTTTCTGGTATTTCTCATCCCTGCTATCCCTACCTCCCTCCAACTCCGAAGAACTATCATTGTTATCTAGTCATCCTTTATGGTTGAAAGAGACAATAGAACAATAGTTAAGTCAAGATAAGTGCATAGAAGTCAGTGAAATATGTATTTCATTGTTTCTGCTTGAGTGTGAGAGTATGGTTATAAATGAACTACAATATTAAGTATTTAAGGCATTGTTCTTGGGATTGCCACATATTTGTTCTATTATTCTAATAGGATCATTTGCCTGTGTAGAATCAAGTGATTAATGATTTCCCCCTAGTAGCATTTCAAATCTTTCCCCAAAAAATAATTTGCTTTGTACTTATAGTTTGAGTTAATATTAGTAGGTGGTTTGGGTATAATTCTAGGTATGCTTGTTAAAAAGCATCAATTTATATTATTTTAACTATTTTTATGCTACACTTGCCTAATGACGAGAGAGTCCTCCAGGGTATGCCATAAAAAATGTTACTTTATTTCAGAACTAATCATCTTAAATTTAAGGGCCTAATAAAACAATTAAACCATGTTTGAAGATGAGATGCCATCCTTAACAATTCAGCATAGATGGCCACTGTTTATGTGATCTTGACAACCCTTTTATAACACCACTACAAACTTCTTATATGTCTTTTTAACAACCAACTACCCTTACACTTTATTCTCAGGGTTGTCCTTCACTCTCTGCTTTTTTTTTCTTTTTCTTTTTAGGAGGTACTGGGGATTGAACCCTGTACCTCGTACATGGGAAGCAGGTGCACAACCACTGAGCTACATCCACTCTCCAAAAAGGATTGATTTTTCCATTTGTTTGTTTTTAGGAGGTACCAGGGGTCAAAACCAAGACCTTGTACTTGGGAAGCAGATACTCAACCACTTGAGCTACATCTACTTTCCCACCCTCTGCTTTTTAAAACCCAAACCCAGCTATGCCAAATATAGGATGAATGGCAATAGTTAACATTTAAAGATTTGGCTTCTGTGAGACTGAAACTCACATAATTTTAAACACTTTCCAATAAAACCTTAGGCACATGATATTAATTGAAGTAATGGCTTTTGAAAATGGAGACCTGTCAAACCCAGTGGCATTTGATAGGGCTAGAAAAACTTCTTAAAAAATTCTTATATAGAACATAGGTAGTTTGGTCATTTAAATTACTGGGGTCCTGGAAGAAGTATAACTTGGCACTGTGTGGGCAAACCACTGCAAACCATGGCAAACCATGGCATATGATCACTCTAGTTCTGGGGCCCTGAAAGCTGATCCTGTGCCAACTGGTAGAGAAGAATGAATACCTCTTACCTTAAAGAAACTAACATAAAGCTTGGGAGTTGACTCTCATAGTGATCTTTTAATGTCAAGTTGTCTATGGGATAATTTTTATTTTCCTTCTAAGATGAAATTGTGGAAAAATAATTATAATGAGACTAAAGGGCAACCTGCAAACCCTCCCATGCTGGATTCTGGCTGAGCAAATCCTTGTTTTATGGCCTGTTATAACCTTGAATAACTGTCTTGTTAGAATATTTGAAACGAGTTAATTCTGCAAAATGTGTACTTTAAATTCCAGAAGATATATTCCTGTCTTCAACTTGATATTATATAAACTTTCATCAGCTTGATATTTGTATTACCATTAATTAATGAATAATTACAATTGCTTATTTAATATCTTATAGATTATGAAAATGATTCTTCAATTGCAAATAAAAAATGTTCTTCACATAATCTAATACCAGATGTTTTGTAATTCTAAAGCTCAGAGAAGAAAAGATCTAGCCCTGCTATTTCAGATCTTTCACAGATCCTCAAGTCTTCAGATGAGTCAAATTTTTCAGAGAGTTCAAAAGAAGTTTCAGCTGGTGAGGACCTATCTGTTACATCTCCATCTAAGGCCCAAGATGAATCATTTACAACAGTATCACCCAACAAAGAAATTCAAGGTTCACTGTCTGTGGGAACATTGTCTCAAGGGAATGAAACAGTGACAGCATCACTCATTTCACTTCCTATTCTTACTAGTGGAAAATCAACAGATAGTGATACCTCAAAGGTATGCTGAAAGTTTTTTATTTTGAGTGGCTGTACTTAATATTTTGAATAAATGTTATAAAAAATCTTCAATATTTTCTTTATTCAACAAAAAATTTGTCTTTTAACATAATGTTTTTATATTTAGGATGTTTAAAGTAATATTTGGGAATCAAAGTAATATTTTAACTTATAAAAGTCTAATCAGTTTTGACAAAGATGTGTGGCCTAGATTAGAGTTTTAATGAGCAATTAAAAAGTACCTAATTCCTGACTGAGCCAAGGTAACTTCATAGTTTTCATTTCAAGCTTATCTACAAAAAACTTATATTTTTGGACAATAAAGTAATTATAAAAGCATAGTCCTTTTGAAGTAATTTTACATAGCTTTTCAAAATCTGGAAAAAAATGTTAAAATCATTTTTGTTATAAAAGCATATATTTAATTAAGAAGTTATCAGGGAAAAACTTTTGGAAAAAGAGAAGTTTGTACATCCTTAACATTTATCCACAATGTATTTTTATCATAAAAGTTATCAAAGTGGCTTTAAAATATCATTCTATCATCCATCTGAGTTTGTTTAAAGCTTGAAACAGACTAAAACATAAATATAAGCTAGAATCATAATTCAATAATTGCTAATACTGTTTATTTGGTACTCTTTATGAGACAGAATCACAATATTGCTTGGGCTTCCTCCACACTATTCAGTATCCTCAAATGTCTCTCAGATCCATTTATTGTTCTCATTTAAAAAAAATTTTTTTTTACTTTTAAAGAAGATTTAGATTATATATATATTACATCAAAAATATAGGGGATTCCCATGTATCCCACCCCCTCCCTCTCCCATACTTCCCACATTACCAACCTCATCCATTAGGTGGTTCATTTGTTACAACTGATGAACACATATTGAAGCATTGCTACTAACTGTGGACTGTAGTTTACCTTATAGTTTACACTGTGCCATGCACAATTTTATAGGTTTTGACAAAATGTATAATGGCCTGTATCCACCATTGCAATGTCATGCAGGACAATTCCAATGTCTCCAAATTGCCCCCATATTACACCTATTTTTCTCTCTCCTTCCCCTCAGAACCTCTGATGGCCTCTGCCTTTATATCATTGTTGTAAGTTTTTCCACTGCTAGAATAATAATATGTCTATAATAGAATAATATAGTTTTCAACTTTGATACATTTAGGAAATAATGAAAGATAAAACATTTCTGAAATGACATTATAGTTAAGAATGAAGTGCAAGCTCTCTTTCTAAAAGAAGGTAATTAAATAGCATTCCAGTCATGGGCAAATGAACTCAGAGGGCAAAAGGTACCAAACAAAAAACAGGCTAAAGTAAAACTGAAATCAACTCCCAGTATTCTGAGAGTATATTAGTTAATCATGGCTAATTTTATCTTTTTTAAAGTGCACCACTCCACTAGTATCTCTTCACCTTCCTAATAGGAAGAATGATTAGGAATTGGGTAGGGTAAGGGCAGTTATCAACGCTAATCAGTATCTGTTAATGTAGCTGTCATAACGTGGTGAGATTGTTTCAAGTTTATGCTGTTCCTTAGATGTAGTTAACTTGAAAATGGTTAATGTGACCCTAAAAGTGTTGATTGTATGTTTAAGATTTGTTTTCTCTATAAAAAGTAGAAACAATTAATATATATATAGTTTTAAGATAAATACTTTGTAATTATTTACTACAATTTTTATTATTAAGGCTGATGCTTCAGAAGAGAAATTACAAAGTGAGACTGAAAAACAAACTTACCAAGAAGCAAGACAATTACAAGGTAAAATGTTTTTTGCTTTGCAAGATAAAAATGTGAATGACTGTTTTTTCCCATAGTATAATTATAAATAAATGAGGAGAGAACATCATTAGATATTCAGATGGTATATTAGACAATCAGATAGTATAGAAATATATTGACAAGTGTGTAAAAATTAAGTTATTTGGTCAGTTAACATATTACTCAGAAAATCTTCTTCAAGTAAGAGCTTTGTCAAGGGAATTGATAGTTTTGTCTCAACCAAATAACAGGATTTGACATTATGAATAATTGGCTTAATATATTGTACCAAAAACTCGTCTGGATATAGTTGGAAAAAAGATGATTTCTGGTATGAATAATTAATTATTCAAGTTAGATTCTTTATTTTGTATATATCATATTTAAAACAAGGATAATTTTGTACTTCCTTTACAACATATAAAACTTTTTTTGTTTCTCATATAAAAATTTTGTTTATACAGAAGTTTTAGATTGCATAAAAATTACATTGCAGTAATAGAGGATTCCTATATACCCCACCCCCTCCCATATTTTCTCCTAATAATAATATCTTAAATCATTGTCATACTTGATGAGCAAATATTGAAGCATTGCTACTAACCATGGTCTTTAGCTTACATTATGATTTACACATATGGTTGTACAGTTTTATAGGAGGTGACAAAATGTATAATGGCCTGTATCCATCATTGCAATATCATGCAGTATAATTCTGATGCCCTAAAAATGTCCTTTGTTCTACCCATTTTTCCCACCCTCCCTTCATAATCTCTGGTAACCACAATCTTTATATCAATGATACAAGTTCTTACATTGCACAGTAATAATGAGTCTACTTTGATCCATGATTGTATTCCCCCCTTAAGTTTGTTCATTTCTTAATCTTGAGGATTTTAGGATGATTATGCCTGCTTATGTTGAATGAAGTAAGCCAGTCTTTAAAGAACAAATATTGCATGATCTTACAGATATGAATTAAGGATATTGAGCAGACTCATGGAGGTCGAGTCTGGTTACCAGGAGCTAGAAAGGGACTAGAGAGTGGTGAGCTGGTGCTCAATCTAGGCTGAATCTGTGATAAGGTGGAGGGTGGTGATATGGCAGTAAACAGCAGAGATGAGGATGCTCCAGTGTGAGTAGGGTTGCTGGTGCTAGAGTGTGAATGTGAGAGAGGTAAGAGGATGGGCTGTGCCATCCATGGAGCTGGGGGGAGAGCTGAAGGAAACAATAGGTGAACTCTGGGGAGGATACAGAGTGTTCTTTTGGTATTTATAGCAGGGGAGGGTCGCCGGTGCAGGGTGTTGTTGATGAGGGGATGTATGGGGAAGGATGTTATGGAAGCTTCTGGATTTGGTCTTTGTCCCGAAGTGTATTTTAATATTCATATATTAAATCTGTTAAAAAATGGTTTCATTTGCAACCTAACAAGTCCTGAAATTTCTGGGATCTTTATGTTTTGCTTTACTTATGATTGCTAATTAGCCAGTACATTTCTGATCTCTTTTTTTTTTAAACAAAGTAATGAAATGCTATTGGGCAAGGTTCAAATTACTATGTCTTATTCTGGGACCCATACTGACAGGGCAGCAGATCCCTGGAGATGATCTTGTGGGAGATCACAGGAGCACAAAGGAAAAACTTAAGCCATGCAAGCAAATTTAAAGCCTTGTCTTGCATCCTATGTTCTCACATTCCATTAGTCAAAGCAAATCACATGTAAGTTTGTAGTCATTGGGACAGGGACAGGGGAAAGAGAGTGAATGGTGAACAGTAAGCCAATCTATTTCAGTGCCATTACAAGGAGAATACAATGGTGTTAAAAGATCAATAAGCCTTGTCATTACAGATTATGTGTTCTTTTATTTTTTATTCTAAAATATATTTTTATTTATTTTAAAAGATATATATATAGATCACACAAAATGTTACATTAAAAAATATAGGAGGTTCCTATATACTTCCCTTCACACACCCCCCACTTTTCCCACATCAACAACTTCTTTCATTAGTGTGGTACATTCATTGCAATTTAACTCAGCATATAAATACATTACCTTCTCCCCAGCATGGAACATGACTCCCAGGGGAGAGCCTCCCTGGTGCCGGCTGGTGATACAACTAGAAAAAGACCTTGAATAAAAGGGGGAAACGGTAGAGACAAATGAGTTTATATGGCTAAGAGACTTCAAAATGAGTCAGGAGGTCATCAGAGGTTGCACTTATGCATGTCTCAGCAGGATCTCAGAGACTGCCAAAGTAGATACAACCCCAGGTAGTGGTGCTCCTGAGGGCTACAGAGACACTCAGGTCCTACAGTCATAGCAGATGGCTCTGGAGTTCACTGCCTTGTCAGTGGGCCCTACTTTGGGATTTGTGCTTCTGAGTGTGATGGACTTTGATTCGGATGTGACTTCTCTACACATGCCTCTTCTGTCCCTTTTATTGAACCTGTGGTTGGTGCTGGGGTTGGTGTATCCCCAGGAGACTTGAGTCCCTGGGCTGTTCATGCACCAGCTGGGCTCTGAGCCTCAGCAGAGTTGCAGTACCTACTCTCCAGTTTGTTAGACTTACCCAGGTCAACTGACAGGGAGTTGAGGATGGGCAACCACCACAGATTATGTGTTCTTAAAGGAAAAATTCATTTAACCACCCAAATGGAATGACAGATCTTATAAACATCTCTTACTTGAAAATAAAATTTCAGACAAAATGTAAATCTCAATTTAAGAAACATAGTTATGGGCACCCTGACAGGTTAAGATCTAATTATATAATTTAAAAAAATTAACTAAAATATAAATTATTTTAAATAGTCAAACTTTATTCTTTCATATATTTGTATGTATCATATGCCTTAAATTTTTAAAAAATCATGGGCTACAATTCTTTATGCATTTTGATAGTATTTCCAACAAATGGTTTCCTACAAATTGTTCCAAAACTCTAAGGAGATCACCAAAGTGTTCAAGGACATTCATATCCCTAAATGCAGCAATTATATTTGTTTCAAATTGTATTAAAATAAAATTTCAAATGAGTTAAAATTTTTTTTTTGTAAAATAAGATTGTATAACTCAGAGAATGTATAGTATAGAACACATATTGCAGTAAAAGATCAAATGAGCATGCTTATTGTTTATAATTCAGCTTTTCAGCCAAACACTATTAGCAGCTATGGTTAATTTTACTATTATTCAGTTTTAAATAGTCTTTTTTCTTAGTTGCAATGCAAGAATAATAAATATTAATATTAGAAAATAAGGTATATGAAGTATGAAATGATAATTCTGCAAATTTGCCTAAAGTGAGTTTATTTTGCACATAAAGAGGTGATTGTATCCCTTCAAAAATTTCAATTAAAAATTTTTTTTATTTAAAAAATTTTTTAGATTATATAAATGTTACACAAAAATTCCAATATGCCCCACTCCCCATACCTCCCACACCCTCCCACATAAACGACATCCTTCATTAGTATGGCGCAATCATTGCAATTGATAAATGCATCCTGGGACATTGCCACTGAGCATGGACCATAGTTCACATTGTAGTTTATGCTCTCTCTCTCACACAATTCTGCAAGTTATGGGAAGATGGCCTATATCTGTCATTGGAATGTCATTCAGGATGATTCCCAAGTCTCGAAAGAGCGCCTGTATTATACTGGTTTTCCTTCTCCCTGCCCCCAGAGCTTCCAGTGGCCACTGCCTCCACATCAATGTTGTAATTTCTTCCATTGCTATAATTACAGTAAGTGTATAGAAGAATACCAGACTTACTGGTATTACTGGTACTAGAATGAACTAGTCCATAGTTCATTTCCCAGTCCTGAGGATTCTGGGATGGTGATGTCCACTCCACCTCTAATTGAGAGGGACTCTCTTGCTTGCATTTGTAGTTCTCTTGTTTCCTTTGTATGGTGGTTGTCAATCCTCACCTCCTTGTTAGTTGTCCTGTGTGAGTCAATGAACTAGAGAGTAGGTGTTGCAACTCCACTGAGGCTCAGGGCCCAGCTAGCACATGGACAGCCCAAATATTCCAGTCTTTTGGACATACACCTATGAAGTCCAGCACCAAGTATAGATTTAAATAAAAGGGAAAAATGTCAATATTTGAAAGAGAAAGCATAATAAAATTTATTTTCAGCTTAGCTTAATATTTATTGGAAATATAGCTATATATTTTGAATGTAATAGTTGTAGAGAAATACTTGCAAATAGCAGCCTAAATTATATCTCTTACCTCATTGCTTAAAACAAACATGACCACTGAAAAATAACCCAGTGTTTGTTTTAATATCAACTTAAAAGAATTCAAAATAGTGCATAAAGCAGGATTTGGTTCTATTTTATGCCAAACTATATATTAATAGCTAAATATGAAGTTACACTTTAATATATATTTGATCAAAATCAAACCTTGTAGACTTGGCCCAGTGGTTAGGGCATCCGTCTACCATATGGGAGGTCCACGGTTCAAACCCCGGGCCTCCTTGACCCATGTGGGGCTGGCCCATGTGCAGTGCTGATGCATGCAAGGAGTGCAGTGCCACACAGGGGTGTCCCCCTGCGTAGGGGAGCCCCATGCGCAAGGAATGCGCCCCCTAAGGAGAGCCAGCCAGCGCAAAAGAAAGTGCTGCCTCCCCAGGAATGGTGCTGCGCACATGGAGAGGTGACACGACAAGATGACGCAACAAAAAGAAACACAGATTCCTGTGCAGCTGACAACAACAGAAGCGGACAAAGAAAGAAGACGCAGCAAATAGACACAGAGAACAGACAACTGGGGTGGGAGGGGAAGAGGAGAGAAATAAATAAATAAATGAATCTTTAAAAAAAAATCAAACCTTACATCTTTTAAAAATTTGTTTATAAATTGTGCTTTTTCATATAATTTTTAAAAATTAGAGGACTTTACTTTTTTAAGTAGGAGAAGGTAAAATTTGTCATTGTATATGTATTCAACATTGTCACAGGCTGTACTGTCTGATATTCAGTAATGAGCTGATCTAAAATAAGTTTGAATCAGTGGTGCTTAACCCATGGAAAGATTTCAGGGGGTCCATGAGCTCGAATTGAAAATTTAAAGCAACGTTCTCGTGGAGACGTGTTGGTGTGGGTGTGATGTATTATTAAATAATATGCTTAGTAAGGGATCTGTGGTTTTCACCTGACTGGCAGAGGGGTCCGTGGAACATAAAAGGTTAAGAACTCCTGGTTTAAATTGGAATAAATTTTTATAATTTATATACTATGGCAGTTAAAAAATTCTTTGACTCCCCAGTCAGTCAAATGGTGAGGTCCGTGTACCCTCCTCTTGAATTTGGCTGGTTTATAACTATTTCCATGAATAGAATAAGGTGTAAGTTGGGAAAAGGCCACGTGGCTTCTGCCTGACTTTGTTAGAATGCTCACTTTCTGGAAGCTCTGTCTCAAGATGCTCTCTCACAGAACCCAGCTGCCATGCCATGAGAAGCTCAAGCCACAGGAGCGGCCAGATGTAGAGCCACTGGTCAACAGCCTCAGTTGACATAGACATGAGAATGAAAAAGCCTCTAGATGATTCAGCCCTCAGCTTCTTGCAGTTACCCAGGCCTTGGAAACTTCCATGATGAAGGCCCTGAAATGGAGAATCAGAGATAGGCTATTCCACTGTGCTATGCCTGAATCCTGATCCTAGAATTCTGTGAATTAAATGGCAGTTGTTTTAAGCCATTATTACATGGTAGTAGATAATGAGAACACATACATATAAACTATGAAATGATGTAATGTTTTTTAAAAGGAAATCATTATTCCAGAGACTGAAAAATAATGGGCTAGGAAAAGAAGAAACTTTGCAGTATCTGTGTATCAGGCAGGCTGCAAAGTAATGAGCCTGGTTCCACCTTGAAAACATTCTCACACTATTCCCCTTTCACATTTCATTCCTTGTGTAGCAGTGGCTGTTTACAACCTTAAAACAATTTGAGAGAGCACTACTGAGTACTGGATTGCATTTTTAAAGAGGAAAATCATATTCCTGAAATGATTAAACAATGTTTCTTTGAAAAAATAGGGATTTCACTGAAGAAATAGTTCTCTAGGAGAATAACAGCATGCATTTTTGCAGATCAGAAAATGGATGTTGGAACAGATAAAAAGTTGTTGAGAGGAAACCAAAATTTAGACCAAAAATTTTTAAATGCTTTTGGACTTAAGAAAACCCATCGCGGTGCCCTATGGAGCATAAAAAATTGTAAGTATATTATTAATATCCTCAGATGGTTTTTAAATTATATTTGGCAGAAAAAGTTCTTTATTTAATGAATTTTGTCTGTTTTAATAATTAATTTTGACAGCAGCTTTATTGCAATATGATTCACATACCATAAAGCTCATCCAATTCAGTTGGTTTTAGCATAGTTTCACTATATTCACATCACTATGTAACGATCACCACAAACTACTTTTAGAACATTTTTTATCACCCCCAAAAGAAACTGCATAACCAACAGCAGTCACTCCTCTTTCCTCCTTCACACCAACCCTTGGCAGTTACTAATCTACTTTCGGCCTTTAAGAATTTGCTTATTTTGGACATTACATATATGTGGAATCATATGCTATATAGTTTTTTTGTGTGTCTTGGCTTCTTTCACTTAGCATACTGTTTTCAAGGTTCCTATTATATCAGTATCAGTACTTCATTCCTTTTTATTGGCTGAATAATATTCCATTGTATGGATATACCAAAGTTTGTTTAACTACTTCCATTGATGGACATTGGGTTGTTTATATTTTTTACTATTATGAATAATAATGCTGTTATAAATATTTGTGGGCAAGATTTTATTTGGATATATGCTTTCTTTTCTCTCAGGTACATATCTGGGGCTAGAATTTCTAGGTAATATAACATTTTGAGAAATTGTCAAACTGTTTTCCAAAGCAGCTGCACCCTTTTATGCTAGCAATATATGAGGGTTCCAATTTTCCACATTCTTGCTAACATTTTAATTGTTTTTTTTATAGATACCCTAATGGATATGAAGCAGTCTCTCAGTATAGTTTTGACTTGCATTTCCCTAATGACTAATTATTTTGAGCATCCTTGCATATGCCCATTGGCCTTTGTATATTTTTAAAAAATTTCAACTCAGAACCTTTGTCCATTTTTTGTTGTTATTTGTATTCCCAAGCTGTAAGATTTCTTTATATAATCTGGATATGAGTCTCTTACCAGGGATATAAAATGTGTGTGTTTGCCATTTGATAGGATGTCTTTACACCTAATGATATGCTTTGAAGCATAAAAAGTTTCATATTTTGATGAAGTTCAATTTATGTATTTTTTTTGGCACTTGTATTTTTAATGTCATATCTAAGAAACTATTGCATAATCAAGGTCATGAAAACTCATTGTATATTTTAATAAGAGTTTTATAGTTTTAGCTCTTACATTTATGTCTATGATCTATTATACTTTGAGGTAGACACCCAACTTCATTCTTTTTGCAAGTGGATATTCAGTTGCCCCAGCACCATTTGTTGAAAAGACTATTCTTTCTGTGTTGAATTTTCTTGAAACCTTTGTAGAAAGTCAATTAACTTTTCATGTAAGGATTTTTTTCTGAACTCTCAGTTCTATTCCTTATACCTATATATACCTATCCTTATGCCAGTACTATACTGTCTTGATTTAATTTAGTTCTTAGTTTTGAAATTGGAAAGTAGGAGTCCAACAACTCTTTTCTGTTTTAGCTATTATGGGACAATTTTCATATGAATTTTAATATCAACATGTCAATTTCTGCAAAAAGGTATCTGGGATTTTTATAGGGACTGAATTAAATCTATAGATTATATTAGGGAATATTGACATCTTATAACTATTAAGTCTAGCAATTTATGACCACAGATTGTCTTTCCATTTATTTACATCTTGTTTAATTATGTTCAATTATATTTTATAGTTTTCAGGGTACATGTTTTGCACTTATATTGTTAAATTCATTCCTAAGTATTTTACTCATTTTGATACTACTTATAAATGGATTGTTTTCTTGATTTCATTTTCAGATTGTTCATTCTTAGTGTATAAAAATACAATTCATTTTTGTATATTGATCTCATAACCTCCAACTTTGCTGAATTTGTTTATTAGTTATAATAGATTTTTGGGGGAGTTGCTTAGGATTTTCTGTATAAAAGATCATGTCATCTGCAAATAGAGATATTTTGCTTCTTCCTTTTCAATCTGAAAACATTTCATTTCTTCTTTTTACCTGATTACCCTAGCTAGGAACTCCTTTACAATGTTGAACAGAAGTGATAAGAGCTGACAAACTTGTCTTGTTCCTTATCTTATGGGAAAAGCATTCAGTCTTTCACCATTGAGTGTTATGTTAGCTGTGAGCCTTTTGTAGAAAGCGTCTATTGTGTTAAGAAGTTTCCCTGTATTGCTAGTTTGTTGAGTTTTGTTTTTTCATTAAAAGGTTTAGATTTTGCTTTTTTGTTGTCTGTGGGATCATCATTAGTTTTTTTTTTTTTTTTTTTTGTCATTTGTTTGAATGATAAGGTGTAGTAAAACTGACTGAATTTTGAATACTAAACCAACCTTGCATTTCTGGGATTGTTGATTTTCTTTCTTGATTTTCTATTCTCTATTCTATTTATTTCTGCTCTAGTCTTTATTATTTTCTTCCTTCTGCTTGCTTTAAGTTTTGTTTGCTTTTCTTTTTCTAGTTTCTTAAGGTGGTTAGTTTTTTTATTTGTGATCTCTCTTCTCTTTTAATATGTGCTTGCAGCTATGTTTTCTGTTAAGCATTGTTTTAGCTGCTTCCCGTAAGTTTTGGTATGATGTGTTTTTGCTTTCAGTCACTTCAGAATATTTTCTAATCCCCTTATGAGTTCTGTGACTCATTGGTCATTTAGGAGTGTGTTGCTTAATTTCCACCTATTCATAAATTTCTCAAATTTACTTCTTAATATCTAATATTGTTCCATAGTGGAAGGAGAACATACTTTGTATTATTTCAATCCTATTAAGTTTATTGAGGCTTGATTTATGGCCTAACATATCCTGGAGAATGTTCCAAGTACATTTGAGAAGAAAGTGTATTCTGTTTTTGTTGGTTGGAATGTTCTAGAGATGTCCGTTAAATTATAATATTAACAGTAGTTTATAATGTTGTTCAACTCTTACATTTCCATCTTGATATTCTGTTTTGTTATTGTATCTGTTATTTAAAATGGAGTATCAAGGTCTTCAACTTATTATTGTTGAGTTGCTTTGTCTTCCTGAAATTCTTTTAGTTTTTACTGCATGCATTTTGGGCCTCTGTTTTTAGGTGCATGCATATTTACAATAGTTTTAACTTTCCTGGCAGATTTTATCACTTTGTCTGCAGGGACAATTATTGTCTTAATGACTATTTTTCAGGTAGAAGTATAGCCACTCTGGCCCTATTTTGTATACTGTTTGCATAATATATCTTTCCCATCCTTTTATTTCTAATCATTGTGCTTTGAATCTTTAAAGGACATTGGATCATTTTCTTTATCCATTCTGTTAATCTCTTCTTTTCTGTTCCAGCCCCTGAAGGGCATGGTTCAGGTGGCTGCAAGACCAAAGAACACACCTGGCATGGGGTCAGACATAAGCTTTATTGGGACTTACTGACAGGATAGAATTTCTGTGGTGGTGGCGGTTCAGAGAATGAAGATTGGGCTCTGCAAAGAGGCAGGAAAATGAGAGACATCATAAAGGGTCTCAGAACAAAAACATTTCATAACAGAGTTTCTGCTAGGGTCACATGAAACACATAAATGGACTTTGGTGATGTTATTGTAGGAATGAAGTGTACAGCCTGGAGAAAATTACAATCTACCACACCATCCATATAATGTTTCCCTGCTGGGAGGGCTGTTATATTTTAACTTGTGTCTGTGCAGGCGGCTATGAGCTGTGGGCTGAATTTCCCTTAGGCCTTAGCCAGGGCTCAGGACCCACTAGACCTCCACATTTTCTATTAGGGTATTTAGTTATTACTTCTAATGTAATAATTGATGAGGTAGGATTTATGCCTGCATTTTACTATTTGATTTCTGTATTATCTTCTGTCTTTATTGTTCTTATATTCTTCCATTATTACATTATCTTGCATTAAATATTTTATAGTATAATATAAAGTATAGTATAATATAATATAATATAATATAATATAGTATAATACAACCAGTTTCCTTGTTGTTTTCCTTTAATAGAGATACATATGTATTTTTTGTATATTAAGTTTTAGATTTCATAATAAGCATAAGCAATCAAATGTTTGGTGATTTCACAGTCATAAAGGAGTCAGGTTTTATCTATTTTGTTTCTCTTCTTTTTAAGCTTCCCTAGCAGGGTGGAGGAAAGTGACTTTGAGAAAATACTACTTCTCTTTAAGGAGATTTCCTAAAATTCCCTTATTCTACCTACCTTTCATTGTCCAAATTAGATTTAGTCACATGACTGTATCTGGCTATAAAGGGAGACAGAGAAATGTAGTATTTTAGCAGGGCTATAATATACTCCAAATTTTGTAAATTTGGTAAATTTGGTGTCTCATAGAATACTTTGCTCCTTATTATGCTGAATTTTCAAAATTTTGCATTTTTCTTCTAAATGAACTTTTTAATTATCTTATTACAGCAAAAGAAGCCATTGGTGTTTAACTGCTTTTGTTGAATTTGTCATTTTATTTAATAGTTGTTTTTTTTCATTTTTGATCTGGTCATTTTTTAATTTTACTCCTAATTGATAGTTTTTTTTTTTAAAGAATTTTGATTGGAAAGTAGGCTTTTCTATTACATTTTCTAAATGTGTATTGCTTGTCTGTAGCATTATTGACATTTTAATGTTTGTCTTATGCAGCTATTTTGTTGAACTCTTTTATCCTGGAGAATGTTCCAAGTACATTCTAATAGTTCTAATAGTTGATTATCTTGGAAGATTTAGATGGAAAATAATACCTACCACAAATTATGATAATTAATTTCCAGTTTTTTCCTCATTATTTTAGTCTTTTATTCATTAGTTAATCTTTTGTGGACTCCAGAAAATCCTATTCTTAAAGCAAACCCCTTCCTGTGCCTGTAAAACCATTGTATATTGGGCCTTTTGATTATATTCAGTTAAGAGACCTTTTGATGAGATCATTTTTGTTCAATTTTATTTAGTACCTTTGATTAGATGGTGGGATGCTTTGATTGGATTGAATTCAGCTGGGGGCCTTTGATTGGAGTACTTCAGTGAGGTATGACCTAGCATTGGTCTTGGCTCTCTTGCTGGAGCCCTTAACAGGAGAAGGTACAGAAACAGAAAGAGAGCTGCCATTTACCCTGCCGTGTGAGAGGGGACTCCTGATTACTGACAGCACAGAAAGACAGAAATTGAGAGGCTGTGAGAGAAGCCAAGGCTCGAATCAGCAGAGCACCCCAAAGCTGAAGAGATAAGGCCTGGGGAGACACGAGTCATATGCCTGATCACCCACAGCTGAGCTCGAGGGGAAAGTGAGCCTGGAGGAGAAGGAGACTGGCTACCATTTTGCCTTGTCACATGGCAGGAGTCCAGGAGCGCCAGCAGCCAACCCTTGATGAGACAGAATCTCTAATGATGCCTTCATTTGGATATTTTCACAGCCTCAGAAATGTAGATTTTCCCCTTATAAACTCCCATTATAAAAGCTAACCTGTTTCTAGTATTTTTCATTGGCAGTCCTCAGCAAATTAAAACAATTTTCAATAATAGCATTTATGGGGACTCTCATTTACTTGTTTCTGATTTTTATGGGAATGCTTCTGATATTTCATATAAAGTATAATGTTCACTGTAGGTTTCTGATAGAAATCTTTTATGTAAGTTTCCTATTATTCCTTTCTCATTAAGATTTTAAAAAAGTCAAATCCCCTTCAAGGACCAATTGAGATTTTTATATGATTTTTTTTTCTCTTTAAGCAATTCATGTGATGAAGGCCTTGAGTTTCTGGGCTAAGTACTATTTGGTCATGGTATATTTGTTTAATACACTACCACATTTTATTGACTATTTTTATTTACTGTTTTACGTGTATGTCAATATAGTAGTCATTAGTGCCATTCTCCAAATATTTATATCTTTTATCCTTCTTAACATATTAAATTGAGTTTTTCTGTCTCCTTGGAATAGATGTAGCCATGTGATTTGCTTAGGCCAATGAAGTTTGAATAGTAGTTGTGGGTAGAAGCTTTGAGAGTCAATATAGGCTTTCCCTCAGTTTTTCTTTTCCTCTGCTGCTATGACCAGGAATGTTCCAGGTAGTATATTTTCTGTCAGCCGTGGATCCAGAGTGAGGATGTAGAGTAGAGTCTCTAGTAAACCTCAGTGGACATATAATGAACACGGTAAATAAATCTTTGTGAGATTTTATGTTTATTTTTATTTTTTGGCTTTTATAAAGGGTATTTATTTGGGATAGAAGCTTACAGCACAAGGCCCTAACGAGTAAGTTACTTTCTTTACAAAAGTCTATTGCCACATGTTGGAGCAAAATGGCTACTCTTCTCTGCAAGGGTTCACCCTTTCTCTTCCTCTTAAGGCTCTATGGTCCCAACATATTCTGATCTCAGCTGAAGGCTGGCATAATGCTCATCTCTCTTCCTAGGGCTTATCTCTTTCCAGGTTCCACTGCTCTGCTCTCTCCACAAGGTCAGATGTAAACTATCAGTTGAATTTCTTAGCTCTCTCCCCAGGGCTCCAGCATCAAAACTCAGCTCTCTACTCTGCCATGTTGTTTTCTGTGTGAGTGGCCACCCACCAGGAGCGTGGGTACTCAACATCCCACTGAGGAGGCTGAATAAAAGTCCTAATCTTAATTTTTTTTCAACAGATTTCTTTTGGTCTTTTTTAAAAAGATACATAGATCACATAAAATGTCACATTAAAAAATATAAGAGGTTCCCATATACCCCAATCCCCACCCCCCCACTCCTCCCACATCAACAACCTCTTTCATCAGTTTGGCACATTGATTGCATTTGGTGAATACATTTTGGAGCACTGCTGCACCACATGGATTACAGTTTACATTGTAGTTTACATTCTCCCCCAGCCCATTCAGTGGGTTATGGCAGGATGTATAATGTCTTTCATCTGTCCTGCAATATCATTCAGGACTACTCTAAGTCCCAAAAATGCCCCCATATCACACCTCTTCTTCCCGTTTTCTGCCCTCAGCTACTCCCATGGCCACTGTCTCCACATCAGTGATGCAATTTCTTCCATTGCTAGAGTCACAATAGTTCTATAGTAGAATACCGGTAAGTCCACTCTAATCCATATTTTATTCTGTGGACCCTGGGATGGTGATGTCCACTCCACTTCTAAATCAAGAGGGGGCTTGGACCCACATGGCTGATGGATGTGATTCTCCTGCTTGCAGTTGTAGACTCTCTCCTGGTTCCCTGGTGTGGTGGTTGACCATCCTCACCTCCCTGTTAGCTGACCTGGATAAGTCCAAAGAACTGGAGAGTAGATGTTTCAAATCTATTGAGGTTCAGGGTCCAGCTGGCACATGGACAGTCCAGAGACTTAAGTCTCCTGAACATACACCAACCCCAGTGCCAACCACAGGTTCAGTAAAAGTAACAGAAGAGGCATGTGTAGAGAAGTCACATCTGAGTCCAACCCCATCACACACAGATTTCAAAGTAGGTCCCACTGGCAAGGGAGTGAACTCCAGAGCCATCTGCCATGACTGTAGAACCTGGGTATCTCTGGAGCAGCACTACCTGAGGTTGTATCTACTTTGACTGTTTCTGGGATCCTGCTGAGACGTGCATAATCATGATCCCTCTGATGACCTCCTGACTCATTTTGAAGTCTCTTAGCCATACAAACTCATTTATCTTTACCATTTCCCCCTTTTACTCAAGGTCTTTTTCTAGTTGCATCACCAGCTGGTGCTTGGTAGTAATCCCTCAGCACCAGGGAGGCTTATCACCAGGAGTCATATCCCATGCTGGGGGAAGGCAATGCATTTACATGATGAGTTTGGTTTCAAAAGTGGCCACATTTGAGAAACATGGAGGCTCTCAGGAGGTAACTCTTAGGCACCCTGCAGCTCTAGGCCGAGTTGAAATTTCAAGCACCCAGACTCATAAGCATAGTCATCCATATCTAGGGCCCATCAGTGAACCTTCCTTCTTCACTGGTCTTTGGCCTTGCACTTGGGGGATTTTTGCTGTTCCATTGGGGAATGTGACAGAGCTCCCCTGGCTAGGAACTCAGCACTTCTTTAGTTGTTGTGTGTAACTCTACCTACTATGACAATACCCAATGAATATCCAAACATATTAATATACCTATATACATGCCCTGGAGAACTCCCTCCCACCCATGTGTAGACCATCAATGATACTCCACACCAGTGCTCCTCCCCTGCCATAGTTGAACCCCTCTGTCATCCAAGACTTCTTAAAAAATGAAGCCTAATATATTGCCAGATTCAATTAGTAGGAAAATGAAATAGTAATAATAGGTTTAAAGATTAGAAATCGAGTACATAATAATTTAGAAAAACTAAAATAAAGTAAAAAATAAATTGGGGTATTAAAAAATGAAAAATATCGTAAAACTTTGTTTTTAAAGTTTTGCCTTTCATCACTGTAATAAGCATTGCCCTGTATGTACAGGGGCAAGGCAATCTCTTCCATTCCTTCCTCAGTGTCTACATCCTTTTTTTAATTTTTAATTTTTAATTTTGTTCTTCAAAAAAGTTTTAGATCACAGTAAAGTCATGTATGCAATATAGGGGATTCCCATATACCCAACATCAAACCCTTTTCCCCCTTCCCCAGCAACGATCTTTTTTTTAATTTAACTTTTTTTTAATTGAAATATATCACTCATACATAAACAATAAATGCGTAATAGTTGTGAACTTACAAAACAAACATATAACATCAAACAAACATAGATAACATCTCACCCTACCACCAATAACTTGCATTGTTTTTAAACCTTTTTAACTAATGGTTAAAGAACATTGTCAAAATATTACTACTAAACAATTTTTCCCCTAACCAATCCAATTATTATTTCTTTATATCATTTATATATGAACGTACATGAACAATTAAGTGTATAGTAAAAGTTGTGACCTCACAAAGCAAACGTGCTTAACATCATACAGGGGTCCCATACATCAACCCTCCACCAACACCTTGCATTGTCATGAGATGTTTCTTACAAACTATGAAAGAACACTGTCAAAATCTTACTTACAATTAATCATAGTGCTTATCTTACATTTGGTGTGTTTTTTCCCCAACCTACCCTATTATTATTTTTTAAATATATTTTTTATGACAAGTTGTAAACTTATAAAACAATCATGCACATGTGCAGAATTCCCAAACAATGCCCCTCCATCAACACACCACAATGTGGTGTGTCATTTGCTACAGATAAAATAATATCATCTGATTATTGTCATGTCCATAGTGTACATTTGGCTCACTTTTTCCATACTGCCTCAGTATCAACACAGTACATCTTTTGCATAGATGCAAGAATATTATATTATTACTACTAACTACAGTTCATGGTTCACTCCAGCTGTATTTTTCCCATGCTTCTCCACAGTCCCAACACCCTGCAGTAGTGATATACATTTGTTCTAGCTTACAAGGGACACTCTTGCATGTGTACCATCAACCACAATTCTCACCCACCTCTTGGTTTACTGTGCTATTCAGTTCGTAGATTATTCTCAACCATTCTGTCAATTCGCATTTACATAACTAGACTACCATTTTCAGTCACATCCCCATTTATAAACTAGCTGTTACTCACTGTGTGTTACCATCCACTCTATACATTCCCACAATTTTACAGTAAAGCTAATTAAAACTTCTACATACATTAAACATCAGTAGTCTACTCAGTCCTTCTCTGATCGCCTGTAAGAATCCACCACCTACCACCAGGTCTTGAAGATATTTTCCAATTATTTCTTCTAGAAGTTTTATGGTTCTTGGTGTTATTTTTAGTTTTTTGATCCATTTTGAGTTAATTTTTGGATAAGGTATGAGATAGGGGTCCTCTTTCCTTCTTTCAGATATGAATGTCTAATTCTTTTAGCATAATTTGTTGAATGGATTGTTCTGCCCAAGCTGTGTGAGTTTGACAGGCTAGTCAAAACTCACTTGACCATACCTGTGAGGGTCTGTTTCTGAACCATAATTTGGTTCGATTGGTCTATTGTATCTGTCTTTAGGCCAGTACTATGCTGTTTTTACCACTATAGGTAGGTATTATGATTTAAAGTCTGGAGATGAAGGTTCACTTTTCCTTTTATGATGTTTCTGGCTATTCAGGACTCCTTACCCTTCCAAATAAATTTAATGATCATGTTTTCAATTTTTTCTTTAATGCTGGTGGAATTTTTATTGTGATTGCATTCAATCTATATATCAATCTGAGTAGAATTGACATCTTAATGATATTTAGTCTTCCAATCCATGAGCATGGAATGTTCTTCCAGTTATTTAGTGCTTTTTGATTTGTTTTAACACTGAGTTGCAGTTTTCTGAATATAAGTGCTTTACATCATTGATTAAGTTTATTCCTGACTATTTGAGTTTTATCTGTCATATTTTATTTTCACCACTCTTTTGATATTTTTGGTTACTTTTATTGATATAATCTTCATTTCTAGACTCTCTTCCAGGCCCCTTTCTCCTGTCTTTTCTTTTCAGGCTCTATCACACCCTTTAGTATTTCCTGAAATTCTGGTCTCTTGCTTAGAAATTCTCTGTTTCTCTTTTATCTATGAATATTATAATTTCACCCTCATTTTTGAAACACAGTCTTGCTGGGTATAAGATTCTTGTCTGGAAGTTTTTCTCTTGTAGTATCTTTTTTATTTTTTGTCTTTATTATTTTTAATGTTACATTAAAAAAATATGAGGTCCCCATACATCCCTCCACGCCCCTCACCCCACTCCTCCCACAACAATAATCTCCTACATCATCATGGGACATTCATTGCATTCGGTGAACACATCTCTGAGCACTGCTGCACCATATGGTCAGTGGTCCACATTATAGTCTACACTCTCCCCCAGTCCACCCAGTGGGCCATGGGAGGACACACAATGTTCAGCAATTGTCCCTGCAGTACCAACCAGGACCACTCCAAGTCCTGAAAATGTCCCCACATCACATCTCTTCTTCCCACTCCCTAACCTCAGCAGCTACCATGGCCAATTTCTCCATGTCAATGCTACATTTTCTTTGATTACTGATCACAATACTTCATGAACAGAATATCAGTAAGTCCACTCTAATCCATATGTAGTATCTTAAATATATCAGACCACTGTCTTCTTGCCTCCATGGTTTCTGGTGAGAAATTACACTTAATCTTATTGGATATCCCTTATATATTATGCATTGCTTTTCTCTTGCTGTCCTCAGAATTCTCTCTTTGTCTTTGGCCTTTGCCATTCTGATTAGTATGTGTCTTGGAGTTGGTCTGTTCAGATTTTTTTTGGATGGGAATACGTTGTGCTTCTTGGACACAGATATCTATGTCCTTCAATAGAGTTGGGAAATTTTTTACCATTATTTCTTCAAATCTTTTTTCTGCCCCTTTCCTCTTCTCTTTGCCTTCTGGAATAGCCAGGACACGTATGTGTGCATGCCTTTAGCTATCAATTAGTTTCCCGAGACCTTGTTCAATTTTTCCATTCTTTTCTTCATCTGTTCTTTTGTATGTTCACTTTCAGAGGCCATTTCTTCAAGCTCACCAATCCTTTCTTCTGCCTACTCAAATCTGCTAGTATATGATTCTAATGTGTTTTAATTTCTTTTATTGTGCCTTTCATTCCCATAAGATCTGCTATTTTTCTATGTATGCTTTCAAATTCTTCTTTGTGCTCATCCAATGTCTTCTTAATATTCCTAATCTCTTTAGCCATCTCATTGAATTTATTAAGGAGGTTTGTTTGAACATCTATGATTAGTTGTCTCAACTCCTTTATGTCATCTGGAGGCTTATCTAGTTCCTTTAACTGAGCCATAGCTTCCTGTTTCTTGGTGTGTATTGTAATTTTTTGTTGGTGTTTTGGCACCTGGCTTACTAGAGTACTTTTTCTGGGTGCAGTTTTTCTCTTTAGTTGAGGGCTTCCTGCCCTTTCCCCTTGCTGGTTGTAGAGTAGGAGCCAAGGATGAAGTTGGTGCTATAAGCTGTGGAGGCTGAAGCTGCCCTCATTGCACCAGGGACCACTGAAGTTTCTCCCAACTTTCTCCTTTGCCAGGGGTAGTACAGAGTCACAGCTGTGTGGAATAATCCAAGTCATGCAGGCCTAGACTGTAGTTGCCCAGAGAGACTGATGAGGTTTCATACCTCTCTCTCCCCTGCCTGGAGTGGGGATGGAGCTGCAGGTATGGGAAGCAATTTATGCAGTGCAGGTTCAAGATGACTGCAGTTGTTCCAGGAGACCTCTGATTTTCAGTCTGTGCCAGCCAGGGATACCTGCAGTTACCTGGATAGGCTGGTGCAAGGCCCACTAGCCTCCTCTGAGTCCAAGGTTGGGCTGAATCCTATGCTACAGCTACAGGCCTGTCTGGGTGAAAGAAAATAGTTCCTACCATTGCTGTGATTTTGGGTCCTGGCTTCCCCTCAGGCTGGGGCATAGTAAAAATGGCAGCTACCAACCTCTTTCTGCCTTGGACAGATTCATACCCTAGCTGTTCCTAGGGTTATACCTTAGCCAGCTGAGTCTACTAATCAGTAGCCAAAATCAGTGGCCAACTGTCTGCTCCTCCCCTGTTTTGGGAAAATGGAGCTTCCAATTCCAGTCACAGAATAGCTCCTAGGGCAGCTTGTGCTGCCAAAGTAGGATGATCATCAGCCTCCTCAGCTTGGATGATAATTTTCTGGAGAGGATGGCGCAGGTCCCTGCAGCTTCCTCCTTTCCAGAGGTGGGACTGGGACTTAGGCTAGACCTGCAATCTGATCTGGATGGAAAGAAGTCCGTCCCTCCCAGCACTGTGATTTTCAGTCCACCCACTTCCCCTCATGCCAGGCTCAGAATTAAGATCGTGGCTCCTGGCCTCTTTCTGACTTGGACAGGCTCGAACTTTAGTTGTTCTTGGAATTATACGTTAGCCTGCTGAATTTACTCATCAGTAGCTGAAGGTGGTGCCTAACTGTCTCCTCTCCCCCCATTTTTGGGAAGTGGAGCTTCCAATTCTAGCTGCAGAACAGCTGCTGAGGTGGCTATGCCTCCAAAGGAGGATGGGTACCAGCTTCTGTAGCATGGAGCACTCTACTTATGACTCTTCTCCGCAGATGGGCAGTCTCCTACTTCCATTCCTTCAAGGATATGGCGAGATGCTTTTCTGCTCTCCTAGAGCCCCCAAACAGGTGCTTCAGCTACCTCCAGATAGCTCTGGGTATTTATGAGTTGCCCTATAGCAGGAGCTGACTCCAGGAACTCCTTACTCTGTTGTCATCTTGCTGGTTGTCTTTGTCTTTTAACATTAACATTTTTAAAGAATCTGGCCTTCAAAGAAAAAGTTCCTCATTTTGGGTTTATCTGATGTTCTTAGGGCATCACATCCAGAACTACATTATGTCCACTTGTCATTCATTTGTGATTTTATTCATGATCACCAAGTCAAAGTGTCTGATTTCTCCATGTTATACTTACATTCACACCCCCCCATATATTAATGAAGAAACTATGAGAGGGCATTCTAAGATCAGGGAAATATCCTGTTCCCTACCAAATTTCCAGCTGAGATTTAGAATGGGTTCATGTAGTTTGACCCAGTCTCTACCTCAAGAGATCCAAAATGATGATTTTCTAATGCCAGTTCGCTTCTATATTTATCCAATTGATACTGGTCATTCTAATGAAAGCATGATTCCTCTCCTCTCTCACCATGGAACCAATTGGCACAATTAATTTTTAGATTTAGGTTTTTAATAACATATCCTATTAAAAGACTTGAGACTTTACGAAAAACGGTGGATTACACATAAGGGACAGGAAATGTACACCATTAGCCTGAGATAATTTATTTCAAATTATCCTATTCTTCGCCAATAGAACATTCAAGATAATTATTATGTACTTGCAACAAGACTCCAGTAATCCCTGCGAGCTTCCTTGATATCTGGTATAACAAAATGTCCTAGGCTAGGTTCACTTAAAAATATCCCTTGGTATCTCATGGACAGTCATAGTAGATACTTATCCCAAATAGTTGGATAAGCGCCTGAGCGTCCTGGAGACACCCAGGTCCTATGGTGATGGCACAAAGCTCTGGAGTTTGGTGCTGTGACAGTGGGCCCTACTTTAGAGTTTGTGCACCAGAGTGTGGCTGAATTGGACTCAGGTGTGACTTCTCTGCACATGCCTCTTCTGTCCCTTTTATTTGAGCCTAGAGTTGGTGCTGGAGTAGGTAGATATATGTGCAAGAGTCTTGAATCTCTGGGCTGTCCGTGTGGCACTGGGCCCTAGGCTCAGTGGAGTTGAAACACCTACTCTTCAGTTTATTGAACTCACCCAGGACAACTAACAAGGAGGTGAGGATGGACAACCTTCACACCAAGGATCCGAGAGAGTCTACAACTGCAAGCAAGAGAGTCCCATCCATCAGCCATATGGGTTCGAAGCCCCCTTTCAATTGGAGGTGGAGTGGGCATCACCATCCCAGAATCCTCAGGATTGAGGTATCAAATATGGACTAGAGTGGACTTACTGGTATTCTACTATAGACTTATTGTGATTCTAGCATTGGAAGAAATTATATCATTGATGTAGAGACAGAGGCCTCTAAAGGTGCTCAAGTCAGGGATTGGGAAAAAGAGATGTAATATGGGGACATTTTCAGGACTTGGTATTGACCCAAATGACATTGCAATGACAGATGCAAGCCATTCTATATCCTGCCATAACCTGCAGGATTGAATGGAAGAGAATGTAAACTATAATGTAAATTGTAATCCATGCTTAGTGCAATGCTCAATGAATGTACCACACTAATGAAAGAAATTGTTAAGGGGAAAAGTGGTAGGTGTGAGGAGTAGGGCATGTGGGCATCCCTTATATTTTTTTATGTAACATTTTATGTAATTAAGTGTCTTTTAAAAATAAATAAAAATATATTAAAATATATCCCTTGGAAATCCATCCATATTATTCCTTTTGCAGGTTTATGTACAGTTGGTTATAATATAGTTTGATCCTACAGCATATATTCCTTAGTTTATTTGAGCAATCTTCTATGTTCAAATATTTAGGTGGCTTTAAATATTTTACTGTTAAAAATAATGCTATAAAGAATAACCTTGTGCACATGCATTACGAATGTTTGGTCTAGGAATATGTATTAATCTAAATTATTAAAGAAACTAGAGACCAGTATAATATAAAATATATTGAATGCCTAGGAATAGTTATTAAATAATGATACAGCTTCAACATATATTCATTAAAAATGTTTTCCAACTTTTCATGTCATATGTAGTATTCTTTTATCTTATAACTACATAAAAATGAGAGGAAATACTGCTGTATATTTGTTATAAGTTTTACATGTAGATATTTTACAGTAGATCTGCTTTTCCGTTTAGTGGACTAAACACATTTCTTGATGTAGCTCCTGATGAAGTACCAGCTGAAAATCTTATGCTGAAGAAGCAAGATTCAGTGTCAAATATCCAAATGCAAGAAAAACAACAAAGAACTTCCAGGGATGAAAAAAGACTCAAAAGTAAGTATAAAATTATTGATATCTTTAAATTATTTTAAAGCATGCTCACCAGAAAATCTTTTTCCTTTGGTTCATGTATATGTATTTGAACATGTATTTATAGAAAATTTATCCTTTGACCTATAGTACGAATATACAAAGATAACCAGATAATAAAAATTAAAGCATTGAAAACTTTTAGCCAGGTTTTCTGTTCATAGGACTATTCATGGCCAAGAGAATATGAAGTAGTCCCTATTTCCTGACTATTTCATAGGCTCAGTGTCAACCAAAGTCTAGTAACAGGCTAATGATTGTACCTTAAGGGTGTATACCATGTACCTTTCAGCCAACTCTAGCAGCTTATTGGCACAGAAGTCTTACGGGTGATTCAGACCTGTAACAGTGTCTTTCAAGTACATGAAGAAGGCTAGAATTGGTAGTAAATATGGAATAAGGGTCAGCTCTCTGAGAAGGTTGTTCTCGCACAGGCACTTGAACAGTATCCCAGACAAAGCCATACCCCATCGGGAGGCATCCAAGTGGAGGTGCCTGGGCTAAGAAAGCACCTGAGGGTGGAGGGACTCTGTCCTTGAGTGCATCACCCTCCTGAGACAGCACTGAGCTGTCTGTGTACCAGGTTTTGTGTGTGGAGAGGTAGCATTCTCCCATAAGGTCTGACAGGTAGAGCCTTTGTAATTGCATTTTTTTCAGGCCTGAAAAGATTACCCATAGGAATTTGTCTTGGAGCTATATTGCTCCATTTGCACACATAAGTATATACATATATGTATGTGTGTACATATATGTACACAGACATAATATAGCCATACAGAAATATACCTACATGCCTGTACATGTGTACATGTACATGTATACACACACTCATAGACATACTGTGCACTTCTTTTTAACTTTAAGTCTAGAGTTTACACAGTAGATCTATTTTTGTATTTAGTGGACTAAATGTATCTCTTTATTTAGCTCCTGATGAATTCACAAATCAAAACCTTATGTCTGAGGATCAAGAGTCAGTATCAGAAACCCAAACGCAATTAAAAAAACACATAAAGTCTAGCAGAAAAGGACTCAAGAGTAAGTAAAATAATTGTACATGTTTTTAAATTATTTTAAAGTAAATCTATCAGATGACCACTTTTTCTAGGTTAATGATAATATACTTGAGCATATGTATTTTTTAGAAACATTACACTTTGAACTACAGTATGAATAACCTAAGATACTTACATAACAGAAAAACGTTGATTCATTTTAGTTGGGAGTTTTGTTTGCAAATATATTTAATGGTCATGAGTCATGTGCTCATTATCCACCAAATCTTAAAAACAGGCCAGTAAATGTGTGTTAAAGGGTTGTGCTTACGGATCCAAAAGTTCAATGGGTGCCTCTGACCTTTGATTCTGTCCTTCTGCCATAGGCTCTAATCAGCAAACTTAGGGGTTGCTGAGACTTTCACTTCAGGTGGCAAAAGGTGAAACCCATGGAAAGGGCAACCTTGACAACCCACTGGAGGGCCTCTAAGACATTTTGTTTTAAAGGTCCCACTCAAAGGCAGCATCCTTTCTGGTAACCTCATAGATGGAAGAACGTGAACTTGCCAGGGGATAAGTGGTTCCACCAATTGCTGGCCCTCTTTTTAGTTGTTGGGACAGAGAGAGCCAAAAGCTTGGCAATGATCTTTTTTAGAATGAGACATTGTGCATCTTCTCAGATCATGTCCAGTGGTTTCACTTGGACCCTAGGTTTTTGTGCCTTGTCTGTATTAATGGCCCAGGTGTGCTATCACATGTGGGTCAACAGGGCATCCAGTCTTTGTTGTTCATGTGTGGTCAGTCTGGGGAGGGGGAGTGCCATCAATATAGGGGAAGACTAGTGTTCTCTCTGGCAACAGGATTTTTTCCAGGCCACAGCTACCAACTGGTGACAAAAGAAATCAAGAAATTTAGGTAGCCTTGTAGGAGGATATTAAAGGACATTTTAGGCCTTTCCACATAAAGGGAAACTGATCCTGATCATATTGAAGGGGAGGGATGCATACCAAACTCCCTCAACTGGACAATAGCCTCTATAACAGTCACAGAATCATGACCTGGTATTGTCAAGGGAGGCAATCTGCTGAGCCCTTCATAATCATCTCCTGGCACTCTAGGCCTTACACGTAGACCAGACAAACCAAATGAATGGAGAAACAGCTTGGATTCCTTAAGCTTAGCCGTGAGGGTCTTTAGTTCTTTTTTTCTGTAGTCAATCATTATTGTCTTGGGGAAATATCAGTGCCAGGTGCCAACTGTCAGAAGGATCATTTCACCTTTTCTGTATGCCCCAATGGATTAATTAGGGTTCTCTACAGACTCAGTAAGAGATATCTGTAAGTGCAGATTCCATAGAGCAGACTGCAAGCTGGGAACTCAGGTGAAGGTTATCTATGAATTCTGCAGGAAAAGCTGGATGGCTGAAGTAGAGATGGAAATTCTCTCATCTGATTGCTGAAGTCATCACTTCTCCTTTTAAAGTCTTCAACTGATTGGACAAACCCTGTCTCATTGTTGAAGGCATTCTCCTCAGTTGATTGTAGATGTAATCAGTCATAGACGCAAGCAACTTACTGATGATTTAAGTCCACCAATCCTTTCACAGTAACAATCAGGCAAGTGCTTGAGCAAACAACTGGAAACAAAAGCTGGCCAATTTGACACATGAACTTAACCATCCTACCAGCTAAAGCAGCACGGCTTCAGCAATTCCTTTCAGGGTTGGGGACAAAAGTGAGCAGGTGTACATGTAGATAATGTATCTTCAACAATTATAGTTCACTAGCAGGGACCATAACAATGTAGGTTTTTAGGCACCCTCAGGAACTGAACCATAGTTGGGTTTGGGTATGGGTCACCATAGTGGTAGTCCTGGGCTCCAAATTAGAGAGCATTATCTGTTTCCTCCTCATCTTGGTTTCAGGCGTTGAAGGGATCATAGTTATTTTTATGCTGGGCTCTGCCACCTCTCCATTTAATTCTGGTTTGGGATGGGACTTTCAGTCCCCTCTGGGAACAGAGAGACCTTACCCTAACTGCCCCTGTCTTGTTCATTTTTAAAAGGTAAGATGTTTGGGTTAAATTTGGCAGACCTCTCATTTTCACCTCCAGATTTAGTCAATTTAGTTGGAGGAGTGGAGAGAAGAGTAAGTATTTTATCATAGGGGCCATCAGTGTGCAGAACCTAGTAGGTTACCTGTCAGGCCCCCCAGTTTCTGGCCATGAGATCCGTTTTGGGTAGCCCATTCACTCCTCCATTGTTATCCCTTTATTGAGTTACCAATCCTAGAAATCTCTTTGGACAGACTCTTGCCCATCTTATCATAGATCTCACCCAAGTAGCTGTCAGCTCACAACCGTCCTCTCTGCCCTATTTCCTGTAAGCCTATCTTCCAGTCTCTAGCTCTCTGAGACAGTTTGATAGGCTTAATTCATATCAGAGAGGTCATGTAGAATTTGTCCTTCAGTGCCTGGCTTTCTTCACTCAACATAAGGTCCTCAAGATTCCTCCATGTTATCCCATGTGTTAGTACTGTATCCCTTCTTATAGCTGAGTCGTATTCCATTGTACGTATATACCACATTTTTTTGTCCATTCATCTGTTGATGGGCATTTGGGTTGATTCCTTTTGACAATAGTGAACAATGCTGCTATGAACATTGTTGTGCAAATCAGTTTGTGTCCTTGTTTTCAGTTCTTCTGTCTATATACCCAGCAGTGGAATTGCTGGGTCATATTGCAAATCTATAGCTAGTTTTTTGAGGGACCACCAAACTGTCCTCTAGAATGGCTGGATCCTTCTCCATTCCCACCAAGAGCAGATGAGGGTTCCCATTCCTCCACATCCTCTGCAACACTTGTAGTCCTTTTTTTTTGATAGCCGCCAGTCTAATGGTTATAAGATGGTATCTCATTGTAGTTTTGATTTGCATTTCCCTGATAGCTAGTGATGTTGAGCATCTTTTCATGTGCTTTTTTAGCCATTTATATTTCTTCTTTGGAGAAGTGTCTGTTCAAGTCTCTTGTCCATTTTTTGAATGGTATGTGTCTTTTTAGTTTTGAGATGTAGGATTTCTTTATATGTGTTGGGTATTAGGCTCCTATCAGGTATATGGTTACCAAAAATTTTCTCCCATTCATTAGGCTGTCTTCTCACTTTCCTGATAAGCTCCTTTGAGGAGCAAAAGGCTTTAATTTTGAGGAGGTCCCCTTTATCTACTTTCTCCTTCCCTCCTGGTGCTTTGGGTGTGAAATTCATGAAGCCATTTCCTATTACAAGGTGCTGTAGATGCTTCCCTACATGTCTTCCAAGGTCTTTATGGTCTTGGCTCTTCTATTTAGATCTTTGCTCCATCTTGAGTTAATTTTTGTATAAGGTGTGAGATGGTAATCCTCTCTCAATCTTTTGCAGATGGATATCCAATTCTCCAAGCACCATTTGTTGAAGAGGCCATTCTCTCCCAGCTGAGTGGGCTCAGAGTCCTTGTTGAATATCAGATGACTGTATATCTGAGGATCTATATCTATCAGAACTCTCAATTTGATTCCTATGTTCAGTGTGTCTATCTCTGTGCCAATACCATGCTATTTTAATCCTATATCTTTGTAGTATTTTTTAAAGTCAGGGAGTATGATTCCTCCGATTTCATTTTCCTTTTTCAAGATGTCTTCAGCTGTTTGGAGCCTCTTCCCTCTCCAAATAAATTTCATAGTTAGTTTATCTATTTCATTAAAAAATGCCGTGTTGATTTTTATTTGGTTTGCATTAAATCTGTAGATCAGTTTGTGTAGGATAGACATCTTAATGATGTTCAGTCTTTCTGTCATGAACAAGGAATATTCTCCCATTTATTTAAATCTTCTTTGATTTCCTTGAACAGTGTTCTGTAGTTTTCTGCATGTAAGTCTTTTACATCTTTAGTTAAATTTATTCCTTGGTACTTGATTTTTAAATTTACTATTGTAAATGGTATTTGTTTCTTGATTTCCTCCTCAGATTGCTCATTAATGGTATACAGAAATGTGACTGATTTTTGCACATTGATCTTATAACCTGTATCCTTACTGAATGCATTTATAAGTTATAGAAATTTTGTTGTAGATTTCTCAGGGCTTTCTATGTATAGGATCATGTCATCTGCAAATAGTGAAATTTTGACTTCTTCCTTTCCAATTTGGATGCCTTTTATCTGGTTCTTGCCTCAGTGCTTGAGCAAGTACTTTTAACACAATGTGAAATAGGAGCAGTGATCGTGGACATCCTTGTCTTGTTCCTGATCTTAGAAGGAAAAATTGTAGGATCTCACCATTGTAAATGATGTTAGCTGTGGGTTTTTCATATATACCCTTTATCGTATTCAAAAAGTTTCCTTTATTCTTATCTTTTGCAGTATTTTTATCAGGAAAGGGTGCAGTATTTTGTCAAATGCTCTTTCTGCATCTATAGATATGATCATGTGATTTTTCTCCTTTGATCAGTTTATGTGGTGTATTACATGAATTGATTTTTTTATGTTGAACCATTCTTGCATACCAGAGATGAAGCCCATTTGGTCATGTTGTATAATTCCTTTAATGTGCTGTTAAATACAATTAGGAAGTATTTTGTTGAGGATTTTTGCATCTAGGTTCATTAGAGAGATTGGTCTGTAATTTTCCTTTCTTGTGGTTCTTCCTTTCTTGTGGTATCATTGTTTGGCTTTGGTAATAGGTAATGTTGGCATCATAGAATGAATTAGGCAATGTAACTTCTATTTTGACTTTTTGAAAGAGTTTCAGCAAAATTGGTGTTAGGGGAAGCGGACTTTGCCCAATGGATAGGGTGTCCGCCTACCACATGGGAGGTCTGTGGTTCAAACACTGGGTTCCTTGATCTGCGTGGAGCTGGCCCATGTGTAGTGCTGATGCGCGCAAGGAGTGCCGTGCCACGCAGGGATGTCCCTCGTGTAGGGGAGACCCACACTCAAGGAGTGTGCCCCGTAAGGAGAGCCGCCCAGTGTGAAAGAAAGTGCAAGAATGGCGCCAAACACACGGAGAGCTGACACAACAAGATGACATAACAAAAAGAAACACTGATTCCCACTGCCACTGATCAGTGTAGAAGCAGTCACAGAAGAACACACAGCGAATGGACACAGAGAGCAGACAACTGGGCGGGGGGTGGGGTTGGTGGGCGGCGCAGGCTGTAAGGGGAGAGAAATAAATAAAAAAAAATAAAAATCGTTAAAAAAATAATTAGTATTAGTTCATCAGAGTGAGGATGTGGAGTAGAGTCTCTAGTAAACTTCATTGGGCATATAAGAAGGGAGGAAATAAATCTTTGTGAGATTTCATGTTTGTTTTTTTAACCCCAGCATCATGTAGTCCTTTCCACATGAGACAATTAATAAATGATACTGATCATTAGTCTTTTTTATTCTTTTCTTTAGTTTTTGTATCAGTATTGTTAGCTAGAAAAATGAAATAAGGAAAAAAGCCACCTTTTTCTAGACTTTGTAAGATACAATAGTAATTTTCTAAATCTTCATGGTTTCATTGAAATTGCCCTAATATGACTTGGCCTTGTCACATTTTTAGTGGTGGGTTTTCAGGGTTTCCCCCTAAGGATAATAGTCTATCCAGATTTTCTACATTATATTGAGTTGATTTCAATAATTTATATTTTGTTAGAATGCCATACACTTCATCTAGAGTTTTTACCATTCACTTGTTATACAAAGATATATATTATAATTTAAAACAATATCCTCTATTATCAATCACTGTACTACTTTTGTATTTCTTCTGTTCTTTGAGGAAGTATAAAGTAGTAGTTAAGAGCTCAGACTCTGGTGCTAAATTGCCTTGGGTATGAATTCAACCTCAGCCAATTACTAATCATGTGGCACTGGTTAAATGAATTATCTTCTCTGTGCCTCAGTTTTCTCCTCTCCAGATGAGAGAATAATATGCACTTGATAGGTAGTACAACTTGAGAATTTAAACATGTGGCCCTAGACAGATGATGTCCCAATTTCCATGTGGAAACAAATGCAACTCCCTCTCCTATTTAAAATAAAGCTTTGTAAACCTTAAAATAAAGTAGGTACTGGAAACCACAAAATCAATGTGAAATTTAGTGAAGGTTTTAATGGGCACACTCTTGTGTCACTTAGATGAACAAATAGAATACTTTTCAAGCCATTCCTGCTACCTCTCTCTGCCTTGCCTGAGTGAGTGCAAGACTTGGCCACAGTTCTACCCCATCCAGGGGCCTTTTTGTAAATATCGCACTACTCTGAGGCTAGTATTCTGCCCAAGGTCTCTGTGAATTTGAGTCCCTGTGCCTGGATATATGTGGGGTTCTAACTCACTGCTGTGACTTTCTCTATAGTCTGTGTGCTAGGTGGGAAGGGCCCAGGCCACTGCCTCTGGAGAACTACAAGCTGTTCAGGATCCAGTGATTGGGAGTAGAGAGGATTGGCCATTCTGGGATAGAAATTTCCTTCCTGATGTCTATCTCTTTCTTTGATTTAGCATTTGTGGACACCTTATCCAGTCTCTACCATGCTTCAGAGTTCTAAGCAAATAGAATATATCCTTATATTTGCTGAGTTGCTTGGGAGGTTTTTTCAGGGGATGTCTTATGTTGCCGTGTTGATGCTGTCACTCCTGAGTGCTTTTTACGTGACCTTAGTCATCTCTGTTATCATCCTTGCTATTTGCTATGACAAGATATTCCAAGATTATCTTGTATGTTTCCTGCCCCCACCTGGAATCGGTCATTTCTCTTGAGCATCCAAATTTGTTTTAGCAGGAAGTGGTATTTCATTCCCTTTGCTCCTGGGTTGTTTGTCCACTGTTTTAGGACTTTTCGTTGGACAAAGTACATGGGCATACACATTTTAAGAATAAAATACCTCATGAGTACTTCCTGGTATATTCTAGTGAAATGACAGACTACAAGGATGTTTAAAAATCTCTATATTGCTTCCATATTTCATTTCTTCCACGCTGAGAATCTGGGATTATAATAGAATGAGAATATCACATAATTTTCATTTGCTTTATTAAAAAAATACCTACAAGCAACAGGAACTCTCATTCATTGTTGGTGGGAATGAAAATACTTCAGACACTTTGGAAGGCTGCCTGGCTGGTTCTTACAAAGCTAAACATAGGCTTATCATAGTATCTAGTAATTGTTCTCCAAGATATTTACCCAAATGAGTTGAAAACTTATGTCCACACGAAAGTCTGCACATGAATGTTTGTAGCAGCTTTATTTTCAGTTGCCCAAAATCGGAAGCAAGCAAGATGTCCTTCAATGGATGAATGGATAAACAATCTGTGGTATATCTGTACAGTGGAGTATTATCCAGAGACAAAAAGAAATGATCTCTTGAACTATGAAAAAGGTCTAGGAACCTTGATTGCATATTGCTAAGTGAAAGAAGACGGTCTGAAAAAGCCATGTAGTGGAACAGGCAAAACCATAAAGAAGTAAAAGATCATTCGTTGCCAGAGGTTCAGAGTAAGGGAGAGAGTAATGAATAGGTGGAGCACAGGGCATCTTCGGGATAGTGAAACTGTTCTATGTAATACTCTAATGATGGGTACATGACATGGTGCATTTGTCAAAACCCATAGAACTGTGCCATACAAAGAGTGTACCGTTGAAAATTATGAACTTTAGTTAATGATGATATATCAATATTGGTTCATCAACTGTAACATATGTAGTACGCTAATGCAAGATGCTAATAGGAGTGTGCTGGGAGTTGGGAGGAGAGGCAGTATAAGGGAACTCTGTATTTTCTGTAATACTAAAACTGTTATAAAAGAAAATTTATTGAATATTAAAAATACCATACATAACATTCTCAGAATGACTACTCATATTATCACTCCATATGATTACTGAAAAGTTTTAAATATTATTAAATATGTTCTACTCATTAATTTTGCTATGTATCTATTGACATAGCATAAAACTGTTGCAGAGTATACACTCTCCTTTTTAATCTTCATTTATTCTTAGTTTCACAGGTAATATACGTTTAATGCTTGCCACAAATCCTTATGTTGATGTCTTCCTACGTTTTGATTGTGTGAAGGTGGTTTTCTAATGGATTTCTAAGGAAGTATTCCTGGAAACAATTTTTTTGATTGAGTTATTGTATATCAATAACAATATCTCTGTGCTCTTTATCCCTGAAAGATAAGCCTGTGTTACACTTTTGCTTTCGTTTTCTTCAGATACTCTTATTACCCATGTATTGAGTGTCACTTGTCAAACTTGAATATCTCTTAATATCTTTTGGATTCATTTTATCTTTTCCTTCATTTCTATTTTGGAAAGTGCCTTTAAAAGAGTTTTATTTGGTAATAATTTTAAATTTACAGAAAAGCTTAAAAAATAGTACAAAGAACACTTTTAAACTCTTCATCCAGATTAAGCTATTAACTTTTTTCCCTTTGTTTTTCTCTTTTTTATTTATTTTTGCTTGCTTATATTGTACATGTATTATAAGGTTTCCTGAATTATTTGAGAGTAAGCTGCATACATCGTAGTCCTATATATTTAGTATATATAAATATATATTAGTATATATTTCTATTTTTTGGTCTTTATTTATTTTTTTAATGTTACATAAAAAAAATGAGGTTCCATATACTCCTCACGCCCTCCCCCCTCCCCCCCCCCATAATAACAATCTCCTCCATCATCATGAGACATTCATTGCATTTGGCGAATACATTTCTGAGCACCGCTGCACCTCATGGTCAATGGTCCACATCATAGCCCACACTCTCCCACATTCCACCCAGTGGGCCATGGGAGGACATACAATGTCTGGTAACTGTCCCTGCAGCACCACCCAGGACAACTCCAAGTCCCGCAAATGCCCCCACATCTCATCTCTTCCTCCCATTCCCTACCCCCAGCAGCCACCATGGCTACTTTCTCCACACCAATGCCACATTTTCTTCAATTACTAATCACAATAGTTCATGAATAGAATATCATTAAGTCCACTCTAATCCATACTCTATTCCTCCATCCTGTGGACCTTGGGATGGTTGTGTCCACTCCACATCTATATCAAGAGGGGGCTTAGATTCCATATAGATAGATGCTGGATGAAATTCTCTTGCTTTCAGTTGTAGACACTCTTGGCTCCCTGGTGTGGTGGTTGACCTTCTTCACCTCCATTTTAGCTGAGTGGGGTAAATCCAATAAACCAGAGTGTAGGAGCTGAAGTCTGTTGAGGCTCAGGGCCTGGCTATCACATGGTCAGTCCAGAGATTCAGGTCCCCTGGGTATACACTAAACCCCAATACCAACTACAGATCTGATAAAAGTAACAGGAGAGACTTGTGGACAAAGATCACATTTGAGTTCCACTTCATCACACAGAAACACAAACTCCAAAGTACGGCCAACTGATATGGCACTGAACTCCATCTGCCATGACTATAGAACCTGTGGGTCTCTGTAGTCCTCAGAAGAACCAATACTCAGGGTTGTATCTACTTTATCTGTCTGTGGGACTCTGCTGAGGTGTGCATAATGGCAACCCCTCTGATAATCTCCTGACTCTTTTTGGAGACTCATAGCCATATAAACTCATTTGTCCTTTCCATTTTCCACTTTGATTCAGGTCAAAAAGCATTTTTAACTCCTGGTATTATATGTAGATTCAGATATTCTGCTGGTCCAAGTTGACCCTTTTATTCAAGGTCATTTTCTAGTTACATCATCAGCTGGTACCTGGTAGTAATTCCTCAGTGCAAGGGAGGCTCATCCCTGGGAGTCCTGTCCCATGTTGGAGGGAAGGCAATGCATTTACATGCTGAGTTTGGCTTCGAGACTGTCCACATTTGAGCAACATGGAGGCTCTCAGGAGGTAACTCTTAGGCACCCTGCAGCTCTAGGCCTTGTTCTTATTTCAGGTGCACAGGCTCACAAGCATAGTCATTAGTATCAAGGGCTCATTGTTGGACCTTCATTCTTTTTTGGTCTTTGCCGTTGCACTTGGGGGATTGTTGCAGTTCCTTTAGGGACTGTGATAGAGCTCCCCTGGCTAGGAACTCAGCACTCCCTCAGTTGTTGTTTTTAATTGTATCCACTTTGAAAATATCCAAACATTTTTATGTACCCTAGATATATGCCCTGGAGAACTCCCTGCCAACCATGTGTCCCTTGTCAATAACATCCCACACCAGTATTCCTCCCCTGCCATTGTTGAACCTCTCTGTGATCCAAAACTTCTTGAAAAGTGGAACCCAATATATTGCCAGGTTCCATTAATAGTGAAATGGAATACAGTGATGAGTTTAAAGGTTAGATATGGAATATATATAAATTTAGAAAAATTAAGGAAAAAATAAATTGGGGTATCAAGAAATTTAAAAATGCAAAAGCTTTGTTTTTGGTGTTTTGCCTTCCATCACTGCAATAAGTGTTGCCCTGTATGCAGATTGGCTAGGCAACTACTTCTGTCTTTTCCTCAGTGTCTACGTCCTATCTTTTTCTTTTCTTTTTTCTAATTATTAAGCTTATCTTCACAAAAGTTTTAGATCACAGGAATTCATATATACAATATACAGTACTCCCACATATCCAACATACAACCTTTTCCCTTCCACAGCAATAATCTTTTGACATATTCATACTATATTTACTGAAACTGATGTACAGATTTTGAGATAATAGTTTTCAAACAAGGTAACATTTGTGTTTACATTGTGGTTTATATTTTAGACTATACAATTTTCTAAATTTTTAGGTATCTTATATTTTACATTATGATTTACATTTTAGCCTATCAGTCCCTATATATTTTTGGTGTAATTTTATATGTCTTATATCCATCCTTGCGTACTCTTGTGGAACACTTCTATTGCCCACACAGTTACATTGGTTCCATCCATTCAATACCTCTTTCCCTCTGCCCTTAGGGCTCACAGTAACAGTCAATCTTCATTGCTTGAAGGGCCATGTTCAGAGATACTTGCAACAGTGTTGAGGGCTTGACATGCTCAACTGCCCTAATGCACTGGGAGCCACCATTTCTCTTGAGAGATACAGTTCCCTCTATTTGAGGGCATCAGTCCTCCCTAGGATGTGGGTATACCTTCACTCTCACTTTATGGGTCTCTATCCAATGATATAACCCACTATGGCAAAATGAGCATTCACATATTCCCTAGGAGCCTGTTCTGCATCAGATTATCCCCTTTAAACTTCTTAAACAGGTAACCTTCCTTATTATATTTTTGAAAAAGTTTTCTCAGCATTATACTCTCAACCAAATACCTGACAATCTCCTAAGTTCATATGTTGCCCCACCCTCACCCCAGTTTCTTGGGCAATACCCGTCCTCCCATCCCTAGCCCCCCTCAGGCCCACAAAGCCCCACCCAAAGGTAACCCTATGCCCCCATTTTATCCCTTCCTTGTACAAATACTTACCTCTAGCTTATCATAGATTTCACCCATGTAGGTGTCAGCTTACATCCTTCCTCTACCCCCCAATTTCCTTTAAGCCTATCATCCAGTCTCTAGCTCTCTGAGGCAACTTGGTTTACTTATTTCATATTATTGAGGTCATGTAATATTTGTCCTTCAATGCCTGGGTTGCTTCACTCAACATAAGGTTCTCAAGATTTATTCATGTTATCACGTGTGTTTGTAGTGTATTCGTTCTTAAAACTGAATAGTATTCCATTGTATGTATATACCACATTTTATTGATCCATTCATCTGTTGATGGGCATTTGGGTTGATTCCAACCTTTGGAAATATTGAACAATGTTGCTATGAACATTGGTGTGCATATATTGGTTTGTGTCCTTGTTTTCAGTTCTACTGGGTATATACCCAGCAGTGGAATTGCTGGGTCATATGGCAAATCTATGGCTAGTTTTTTGAGAAACTGCCAAACTGTCCTCCAGAATGGCTGGATCTTTCTGCATTCCCACCAGCAGTGGATGAGTGTTCCCATTCCTCCACATCTTCTGCAGCATTTGTATTCTTCTGTTTTTTTTTTCTTCTGTTTTTTTCATAGCTGCTAATCTTATGGTATCTCATTGTAGTTTTGATTTGTATTTCCCTGATAGCTAGAGAGTTGGAGCATTTTTTCATGTGCTTTTTAGCCATTTGTATTTCTTCTTTGGAGAAGTGTCTGTTTAAATCTTTTTCCCATTTTTAAAATGGGTTTTTGTCTTTTTATTTTCAAGATATAGGACTTCTTTATATATGCAGGTTATAAGTCTCCTATCAGATATATGGTTACCAAATATTTTCTCCCATTGTGTTGGCTCTCTTTTCACTTTCTTGACAAACTCCTTTGAGGTGCAGAAGGCTTTAATTTTGAAGAAGTCCCATTTATCTATTTGTGCTTTTGCTGCTTGTGCTTTTGGTGTGAAGTTCAAGAAGCCATTTCCTATTACAAGGTCTTGTATATGCTCCCCTACACTGCTTTCCAAAGTCTTTATGGTCTTTGCTCTTATATTTAGGTCTTTGCTCCATCTTGAGTTGATTTTTGTATAAGGTGTGAGATGGTAATCCTCTTTCATTCTTTAAATATGGATATCCAGTTCTCCAGGCACCATTTGTTGAATAGGCCATTCTCTCCCAGTTGAGAGGGTTTGTTGGCTTTATCGAATATTATATGACTATATATATGAGGATCTATATCAGAACTCTCAGTTCAGTTCCATTGGTCTGTGTGTCTCTCCTTGTGCCAATACCATGCTGTTTTCACTACTGTAGCTTTGTAGTATGTTTTGATGTCAGGTAGTGTGATTCCTCCAATTTCGTTTTTCCTTTTCATTATGTCTTTCGCTATTTGGGGCCTCTTTCCTTTCCAAATAAATTTCATAGCTAGTTTTTCTAGTTCCTTAAAGAATGCTGTGTTGATTTTTATTGGATTCCATTGAATGTGTAGATCAGTTTTGGTACCATAGACATCTTAATAATATTTAGTTTTCCTATCCATGAACAGGGAATATTCTTGCATTTATTTAAGTCTTCTTTGTTTTTTTTTATTTTTTATTTTATTTATTTTTTTAATTAATTAATTTTTTTAATTGACTTTGTAATAATATTACATTAAAAATATATATATGAGGTCCCATTCAACCCCACCCCCCCACCCCACCTCTCCCCCCCCCCCCCAGCAACACTCGTTCCCATCATCATGACACATCCATTGCATTTGGTAAGTACATCTTTGGGCACCTCTGCACCTCATCGTCAATGGTCCACATCATGGCCCATACTCTCCTCCATTCCATCCAGTGGGCCCTGTGAGGGTTTACAATGTCCAGTGATTGCCCCTGAAGCACCATCCAGGGCAGCTCCATGTCCCAAAGACGCCTTCACCTCTCATCTCTTCCTGCCTTTCCCCATACCCATCAGCCACCATGTCCACTTTTCCCAATCCAATGCCACCTCTTCTATGTGGATATTGGATTGGTTGTGTCCATTGCACCTCTATGTCAAGAGGAGGCTCAGATTCCACCTGGATGCTGGATGCAATCCTCCCACTTTCAGTTGTAATCACTCTAGGCTCCATGGTGTGGTGGTTGTCCTTCTTCAACTCCATCTTAGCTGAGTGTGGTGAGTCCAATAAATCAGATTGTAGGTGCTGGAGTCTGTTGAGGCTCAGGACCTGGCTATCACATTGTCAGTCCAGAGATTCAAATCCCCTAAATATATCTTAAACCCCAACACTAACTGCACCTCCAGCACATTAGCATGAAAGTCTTATGAAGAGAGATCCCATCTGAGTCCAGATTCATCACATATAAACACCATTTCCAAAGAGGGGCCATCTGACCTGGTAGTTAACCCCATCGGCCATGGCCATAACTCCCATGGGTCTCTTTAGCCCTCAAAGGAACCAATATCTGGGGGTTGTATCTGCTTTATCTGTCTCTCAGTATTTAAGTCTTCTTTGATTTTCTTGAACAGCATTGTGTAGTTCTCTGTGTATAAGTTTTTTATGTCTTTAGTTAAATTTATTCCTATGTATTTGATTTTTTTATTAACTATTGTAAATGGTATTTGTTTCATGATTTCCTCTTGATCTTGCTCATTATTGGTGTACAGAAATGCTACTGATTTTTGCACATTGATCTTATAACCTGTGGCTTTACTGAACTCATTTATGAGTTCTAGAAGCTTATTGTAGACCTCTCAGGGTTTTCTATGTATAGGATCATGTCATCTGCAAATAATGAAATTTTGACTTCTTCATTTCCAATTTGAATGTCTTTCATATCTGGTTCTTGCCTCAGTGCTTGATCAAGTACTTCTAGGACAATGTTAAATAGAAGAGGTGATAGTGGGCATCCTTGTCATGTTCCTGATCTTAGAGGGAAGTATTTTAGGATTTCACCATTGTAAACGATGTTGGCTGTGGGTTTTTCATATATACTCTTTATCATGTTCAGAAAATTTCCTTGTATTCCAATCTTTTGGAGTGTTTTTATCAAGAAAGGATGCTATATTTTGTCAAGTGCTTTTTCTGCATCTATAGATATAATCCTGAATTTTTTCCTTCAATCTGTTTATATGATGTATTACATTGATTGATTTTCTTATGTTGAACCATTCATGCATACCTGGAATGAATTGCACTTGGTCATGGTGTATAATTCGTTTAATGTGTTGAATATGGTTAGCAAGTATTTTGTTGAGGATTTTTGTGTCTAGGCTCATTAGAGAAATTGGTCTGTAATTTTCCTTTCTTGTGGTTTTTTTTTGGCTTTGGTACTAGGGTAATGTTGGCATCATAGAATGAGTTAGGTAATGTACCATGTGTTTAGATTTTTTGGAGGCGTTTCAACAGGATTGGTGTTAGTTCTTTCCAGGATGTTTTGTAGAATTCACCTGTGAAGCTGTCTGGCCCTGGGTTCTTCTTAGTTGGGAGGTTTTTAATGACTGATTCTATCTCTTTACTTGTGATTGGTTTGTTGAGATCATCAGTTTCTTCTTTCATCAATATAGGCTGCTTATGTGTTTCTAGGAATTTGTCCATTTCCTCTGAATTGTCATTTTTGTTGGAATATAGTTTTTCAAAGTATCCTCTTATGATAGTCTTTATTTCTGTGTGGTCAGTGGTGATATCTCCTTTCTCATTTCTTATTTTGTATATTTGTATCTTCTCTCTTCTTTTATTTGGTAGTCTAGCTAAGGGTTTGTCAATTTTATTGATCTTCTCAAAGAATCAGCTTTTGGTTTTGTTTATCTTTTCAAGTGCTTTCTTATTTTCTATTTCATTTAGTTCTCTTATCTTTGTTCTTTCTTTCTTCTTCCTGTGGGGTTACTTTGTTGTTTTTTTACTAATTCCCCCAAATGTGCAGTTAGTTCTTCAATTTTTGCTCTTCTTTTTTGATGTATGAATTTATGGCTATAAATTTCCCTCTCAGTACTGCTTTTGCTGCATCCCATAAGTTTTGGTATGTTGTGTTATCATTATCATTTGTTTCAAGATAGTTATTTCTTTTGAGATTTCCTCTTTGACCCACTGTTTTTCTAAGAGTGTGCTGTTTAATTTCCATATCTTGGTGTGAAATCTGGCCCTCTGGCCCTTGCAGATCTCCAACTTCACTCCATTGTGGTCAGAGATATTATTTTGTATGATTTCGCTCTTTCTGAATTCATTGAGCCTCTCTTTGTGGACTAGCATATGGTCTATCTTGGAGAATGATCCATGTGCACTTGAGAAAAATGTATATCCTGCTGTATTCGGGTGTAATGATCTGTATATGTCTATTAGATCCAGCTCCTCTAATATACTGTTCAAAGTTTTTTTCCTTTAGTGATTCTCTTTTGAGATGTTCTGTCCAAAGTTGATAATGGTGTATTAAAGTCTCCCACTATAATTGTAGAGGCATCTATTCTTTCACTTTATTTTTCCAGTGTTTGCCTCACATACTTGGAAGCGCCCTTGTTAGGAGCATAAATATTTATGATTGTTCTTCTTGAAAGATTATCTCTTTCACTACTATGTAGTATCCTTCTTTGTCTCTCACAATTGTTTCACATTTAAAGTCTATTTTGTCTGATATTAATATAGCTACTCCTGCCTTTTTTTGGTTATTGTTTGCTTGTAAGATTGTTTTCCAGCCATTCACTTTCACCCTCCATGAATTCCTGGGTCTAAGATGTGTTTCTTGTAGACCTCATATAGATGGGTCATATTTCCTTATCCAGTCTCCCATTCTGAATCTTTTGACAGGTGAGGTTAATCCATTGACCTTTTGTGTTATTACTTTCAAGGAATTATTTATGTTAGCCATATTTTGTTTGGACTTGTGTTTGTTGTATTTTGTTTGTTTTTTTCCTTCTCTTTCTGTTTTTTTTTGTTGCTCTTACACTCTCCTCCAACTCTGCCTCTCCTGTTTTTTCCTTTCTTCCTGCAGAACTCCCTTTAGTATTTCTTGAAGGGCAGGGTTCTTGTTGGCATACTCTTTCAATTTCTGTTTATCTGTGAATATTTTGAACTCTCCATCATTTCTGAGTGCTAGTTTAGCTGGGTAGAGTATTCTTGGTTGGAAATTTTTTTCTTTTAGTACCTTGACTATGTCATACCACTGCCTTCTTGCCTCCATGGTTTCAGAAGAGAAATAAGCACTTAATCTTATGGAGCCTCCCTTGTATGTGATGGTTCTCTTTTCTCTTGCTGCTTTTAGAATTTTCTCTTTGTCTTGGGCATTGGATAATTTGACAACTATATGTTTTGGGGTGGGCCTGTTGGGATTTATGGTGTTTGGGGTGCATTGTGCTTCTTGGATATGTGCATCCATCTCTCTCCCTAGATTTGGGAAGTTTTCAGCCATTATTTGCTCCAACACCCCTTCTGTCCCCTTTCCCTGCTCTTCTCCTTCTGGGATGCCTATAATATGTATGTTTGTGCATTTTGCATTGTCATTCAGGTCCCTAAGTCCTAGCTGGATTTTTTCTATCTTTTTATCGATCAGTTCTACTATCTGTTTGATTACAGATGTACTGTCTTCCTTGTTGCTAATTCTCTCCTCTGCCTCTTCTAATCTGCTGCTGTTTGCTGAGCATGTATTTTTGATTTCTTGAACTAAGGTGTTCATCACCATCATATCTGTTATCTTTTTGCATATGTCTGCAATTTCCTCTCCAAGTGTTTTCTTCATATTGTTAACCTCTTCCTTTACTTCATTAAGTTGGTCTCTAATATATGTTTTGAGATCTTTAATTACTTGTCCGATGTTCTGCTCCCCTTCCTAGTTTTTAGTTTGTTCATTGGATTCAGCCATGTTTTCCTGATTATTGGATTGGTTTGTGGTTTTTTGTTCCTGTCTGGTCATCATTTTATCTTGATGGGTTTAATCAGTTCCTTAGCTTCTTTGTCTAGTCTTAGGGATTAATTAGTTGTTGTTTGTGCATAAGTGTTATGTCTTCTCTTTGTCACTTTGTTCTTCTTACTCTATTTTCTTGTTGCTGGCTAAGTTCACCATTGCAAGAATCTTCTCTGTCACTGTCCCACTAAATCGATGTCCAGACACCTCCTGCCCTGCAAGCACCCAAAACAGCCCAGTCCAGCAGGACTCCAGCCATACTCAGCTGCTTCTTTGCAGGAGATATTATAAGGTGCACTCACTCAGACGCCATCTTTCCCTGCCTCCATATTTCTTAGGTTTAAGGATATTCTCTCTCTTTTTTTTTAAAGTTTTATTTATTTATTTATTTATTTATGTCTTTATTTATTTATTTCTCTCTTCTCCCCCCTTCCCCCAGTTGTCTGCTCTCTGTGTCTATTCGCTGTGTGTTCTTCTGTGACCGCTTCTATCCTTATCAGCAGCAGTAGGAATTTGTGTTTCTTTTTCTTGTGTCATCTTGTTGTGTAAGCTGTGTGTGTGGCCTCATTCTTGAGCAGGCTGCACTTTCTTTCATGCTGGACAGCTCTCCTTAGGGGGCACACGCCTTGCATGTAGGGCTCCCCTACACAGGGGACACCACTGAGTGGCAGGGCACTTCTTGCATGCATCAGTACTGTGCATGGGCCAGCTCCACACGGGTGAAGGAGGCCTGGGGTTTGAATCTTGGACCTCCCATGTGGTAGGTGGACACCCTAAAAGTTGGACCAAGTCCACTTCCCAAGGATATTCTCTTATGTAATCACAATTTGATTATCAGCTTCAGTAAATTTAATATTAATATAATATTTGTTTGTAATCTAACATTTGTATTCTACTTTTTTGTCATTTGACCCAATATTTTTCTTGATAACATTTCTTTCCTTCCAATACAGAATTTAGGCTAATGGCAGGTATTTCATGTGCATGTTTAATCTTTGGCATTATTTAATCTAGAACAGTTTCTTGGTCTTTCTTTGTCTTTTTTTTAATTAAAAATTTTTTAAAAATTTATTGAAGGATATTACTTACACATGAACATATGTAAACAATAAATGTATAGTAATAGTTTTGAACTTACAAAACAAACATATATAGCACCATACAGGACTCTCATAACTCACCCTACCACCAATACCTTGCATTGTTGTTAACATTTTAAACTAATTATTAAAGAGCATTGTTAAAATGTTACTGCTAAACAAAGTATTTTCCCCCAACCTACCTTATTATTATTATTATCTTTAGATCTTTTATGTATGAACATACAAGAAAAATAAGTGTATAGGAAAGGTTGTGGACTTGCAAAGCAAACATGCATAACATTATACAGGGGTCCCATACATCAACCCTCCACCCACACCTTGCATTGTCATAAAGACATTTGTTACAGATTTTGAAAGAATATTGTCAAAATCTTACTACTAATTATAGTTCTTATCTTACATTTGGTGTATTTTTTCCCCAACGCACCCTATTATTATTTCTTAAATATGTTTTTTTATGAAGAAGTTGTATACTTATAAAACAATCATGCACATGTGCAGAATTCCCGAACAACATCCATCTATCAACACACCACACTGTGGTGGAACATTTGTTACCGATAAAATAATATCATCTGATTGTTACCACTTTGACAGTGTACATTTGGCACACATTCTCCATACTGCCCCATTGTCAACACAGCTCATCATTGGCATAGATGCAGGCCTATTACATTATTACTGCTAACCACATCCATAGGTCACTCCACTTATATTTTTTCTGTACTTTTCCACATTCCTACCATCCTGCAGTAATGATGTACATTTGCTCTAGCGCACAAAGGACACTCTTGCATTGGTACCATCAACCACAATTCTCACCCACCTCTGGGTTTACTGTGATATTCAGTTCCTAGATTATTCTGTAACATTCTGTCAAATGGCATTGAAATCCCTAGATTACCATTTTCAGCCACATTCCCATTTATAAACTGTTACTCACTGTTTGTAACCATCCACTCTATACATTTCCACGCTTTTATATTAAAGTTAATTAAAACTTCTAAGTACATTAAACATCAGTAATCCATTTCAGTCCTTCTCTCATCTCCTTTAAGAATCCACCACCTACCACCAGGGCTTGAAGGTATTTTCCTACAATTTCTTCTAGAAGCTTTATGTTCTTTTCTATTTAGGTTTTTGATCCATTTTGAGTTAATTTTTGATGAGGTGTGAGATAGGGGTCCTCTGTCCTTCTTTTGGCTATGGATATCCAGTTTGTTCAGCACCCTTTGTTGAATGGCCTGTTCTGCCTGAGATGTGTGGATTTGATAGGCTGTTCAAAAATCACCAGACCATACATGTGAGGGTCTTTCTGAACCATCAGTTTGGCTCCATTGGTCTATGTGTCTGTCTTTATGCCAGCGCCTTGCTGTTGTTCCCATTACACCTAGATAATATAATTTAAAGTCTGGAGAAGAGAGTTCGCTTTTCCTTTTTAATATGTTTCTGGCCATTCAGGCCCCTTAGCCTTTCGAATAAATTTGATAATCGTGTTTTCAATTTTTAAAAATGCCAGTGGAATTTTTATTGGGATTGCATTGAATCTGTACATCAGTTTGAGTCGAATTGATATCTTTATGATATTTAGTCTTCCAATCTATGAGCATGGAATGTTCTTCCAGTTATTTAGGCCTTTTTTGATATCTTGTAACGCAGAGTTGCAGTTTTCTGAATAGAAATGTTTTACATCATTGGTTAAGTTTCTTCTTATTTGAGTTTTGTCTGTCATATTTAATTTTCCCCACTCTTTTGATATTTTTGGTTACTTTTAATGATATAATCTTCATTTCTAGACTCTCTTCCAGGCTCCTCTCTCCTGTCTTTTCTTCTCTGACTCTAGCACATCATTTAGCATTTCCTGAAAATCTGGTCTCTTGGTTAGAAACTCTCTCAGTTTCTGTTTATCTATGAATATTTTATTCTTGGCCTTATTTTTGAAAATCAGTCTTGCTGATATAAGATTGTTGTCTGGAAGTTTTTCTCTTGTTGTATCTTCAATATATCAGACCACTGTCTTTCCTCCATGGTTTCTGGTGAAAAATTAGCACTTAATCTAATTTGATATCCCTTATATATTATGCATTGCTTTTCTCTTGCTGTCCTCAGAATTCTCTCTTTGTCTCTGGCCTTTGCCATTCTGATTAGTATGTGTCTTAGAGTTGGTCTATTCAGATTTTTTTTTGGATGGGAGTACGTTGTGCTTCTTGGATGCATATATCTTTGTCCCTCAATAGGGTTGGGAAATTTTTTACTATTATACCTTCAAATATTCCTTCTGCCCCTATCCTCTTCCCTTTTCCTTCTAGGACAGCCATGACACATATGTTTACATGCCTTTTGCTATCATTTAGTTCCCCAACACCTTGTTCAATTTTTTCCATTCTTTTCTTCATCTGTTCTTTTGTATGTTCACTTTCAGAGGCCATTTCTTCACGCTCACCAATTCTTTCTTCTGCCTCCTCAAATCTGCTAGTATATGATTCCAATGTGTTTTAATTTCATTTATTGTGCCTTTCTTTCCCATAAGATCTGCTATTTTTCTTTGTATGCTTTCAAATTCTTCTTTGTGCTCATCCAATGTCTTCTTAATATTCTTAATCTCTTTAGCCATCTCACTGAATTTATTAAGGAGGTTTGTTTGAACATCTATGATTAATTGTCTCAACTCCTTTATGTCATCTGGAGGCCTATCTAGTTCCTTTAACTGAGCCATAGCTTCCTGTTTCTTGGTGTGTATTGTAATTTTTTGTTGGTGTCTTGGCATCTGGCTTACTAGAGTATTTTTACTGGGTGCAGTATTTCTTTTTAGTTGAGGGCTTCCTGCCCTTTCCCCTTGCTGGTTGTACAGTAGGAGCCAGTAGAGTTATAAGCTTTGTAGGCTGAAGCTGCCCTCATTGCACCAGGGACCAATGAAGTTTCTCCCAACTTTCTCCTTTGCCAGGGGTAGTACAGAGTCACAGCTGTGTGGAATAATCCAAGTCATGCAGGCCTAGACTGTAGTTGCCCAGAGAGAATGATGAGGCTTCATACCCCACTCTCCCCTGCCTGGCATGGGGATGGAGCTGCAGGTGTGGGCAGCGATTGATGCAGTGCAGGTCCAAGATGACTGTAGTTGTCCCAGGAGACCTCTGATTTTCAGTCTGTGCCAGCCAGAGGTACCTGCGTTTACCTGGATAAGCTGGTGCAGGGCCTGCTAGCCTCCTCTGAGTCTGAGGTTGGGCTAAAACCTAGGCTATGGCTGCAGGCTGCTCTGGGTGAAAGAAAATGGTTCCTACCATTGCTATGATTTTGTGCCCTGGCTTCCCCTCAGGCGGGGGGCATAGTAAAAATGGCAGCTACCAACTTCTTTCTGACTCGGACAGATTCACACCCTAGCTGTTTCTAGGGTTATACCAGCTGAGTCTTTTAATCAGTAGCCAAAATCAGTGGCCAACTGTCTGCTCCTCCCTCGTTTTGGGGAAATGGAGCTTCCAATTCCAGTCACAGAATAGCTCCTAGGGCAGCTTGTGCTTCCAAAGTAGGATGATCATCAGCCTCCTCAGCTTGGATGATAATTTTCTGGAGAGGATTTTCTGGAGAGGATGGCGCAGGTCCCTGCAGCTTCCTCCTTTCCAGAGGTGGGACTGGAACTTAGGCTAGACCTGCAATTTGATCTGGATGGAGAGAAGTCAGTCCCTCCCAGCACTGTGAATTTCAGTCCACCCACTTCCCCTCATGCCAGGCTCAGAGTTAAGATGGTGGCTTCTGCCCTTTTTCTGACTTGGACAGGCTCGAACTTTAGCTGTTCTCAGGATTATACTTTAGCCTGCTGAATTTACTCATCAGTAGCTGAAGTTTATGCCTAACCATCTCCTCTTCCCCCATTTTTGGGAAGTGGAACTTCCAATTCTAGATGCAGAACAGTTGCCGAGGTGGCTATGCCTCCAATGGAGGATGGGCACCAGCTTCTGTAGCATGGAGCACTCTACTTATCAATCTTCTCCGCAGATGGGCAGTCTCCTCCTTCCATTCCTTCAAGGATATGGCAGGATGCTCTTCTGGTCTCCTGGAGCCCCCGAACAGGTGCTTCAGCCACTTCCAGATAGCTCTGTGTGTTTATGACTTGCCTTAAAGCAGGAGCTGACTCCAGGAGCTCCTGCCATCTTGCTGGTTGTCTTTGTTTTTTAACATTAACATTTTTTAAGAATCTGCCCTTTAAAGAAAAAGTTCCTCATTTTGGGTTTATCTGATGTTGTTCTTCGGGCATCACACTGAGAACTATGCTATGTCCACCTGTCATTCATTTGTGATTTTAATCATGATCACCAAGTCAAAGTGTCTGATTTCTTCATGTTATAGTTACATTCACACACCCCCATATATTGATAAAGAAACTATGAGAGGGCACTGTAAGACCAGGGAAATATCCTGTTCCCTTCCCAATATCCACCTGAGATTTATAATGTGTTCATGTAGTCTGACCCAATCTCTACCTCAAGAGATCCCAAATGATGGTTTTCTAACTCCAGTTCCCTTCTGTATTTATCCAATTGATACCGGTTATTCTAATGAAAGCATGATTCCTCTCCTTTCTCACCATAGAACCAATTGGCACAGTTAATTTTTAGATTTAGGTTTTTAATAACATGTCTTATTAAAAGACTTGAGACTTTAAGAAAAATGGTGGATTCCACATAAGGGACAGGAAATGTACACGATTAGCCTGAGATAATTTGTTTCAAATTACCCTATACTTCGCCAATAGAACATTCAAGATAATTATTATGTACTTGTAACAAGACTCCAGTAATCTCTGCGAGCTTCCCTGATATATGGTAAAAAAAATGTCCTAGCTAGGTTCAGTTAAAAATATCCCTTGGTATCTCATAGACAGTCATAGTAGATACTTATCCCAAATAGTTGGATAAGCGCCTGAGCGCCCTGGAGACACCCATGTCCTATGGTCATGGTACACAGCTCCAGCATTTGGTACTTTACCAGTGGGCCCTACTTTGGAGTTTGTGTACCAGAGTGTGGCTGAATTGGACTCAGAATGGACTTCTCTACACTTGCCTCTTCTGTCCCTTTTATTTGAGCCTAGAGTTGGTGCTGGAATTGGTAGGTGTATGCCCAAGAATCCTGAATCTCTGGGCTGTCCATATGGCAGCTGGGCCCTAGGCTCAGTGGAGTTGAAACACCTACTCTCCAGTTCATTGAACTCACCCAGGACAACTAACAAGGAAGTGTGGATGGACAACCTCCATACCAAGGATCCGAGAGAGTCTACAACTGCAAGCAAGAGAGTCCCAACCATCAGTCATATGGGATCGAAGCCCCCTTTCAATAAGAGGTGGAGTGGGCATCACCATCCCAGAATCCTCAGGATTGAGGAATCAAATATGGACTAGAGTGGCCTTACTGGTATTCTACTATAGACTTATTGTGATTCCAGCAATGGAAGAAATTTTATCATTGATGTAGAGTCAGAGGCCTCTGAAGTTGCTAAAGTCAGGGAGAGGTAAAAAGATGTAATATGTCATATTATCGGTCCAGAGATTCGAATCCCCTACATATATCTTAAACCCAGCACCGACTACAATTCAAATAAAGTAGCATGCAAGTCTTGTGAAAAGAAATCCCCTCTGAGTCCAATTCCATCACGCAGAAACACCAGCTCCAAAGAAGGGCTATCTGTCATGGCAGTGAACCCCTTCTGCCATGACCATAGAACCCGTGGGTCTCTTTATCCCTCAAAAGAACCAATACCTGGGGTTGTATCTACCTTATCTGTCTCTTAGACTCTGTTCAGTTGTACATAGGGGTATTCCTTCTGACAACCTCCAGACTCTTTTTTAGAGACTCACAGCCTTATCTCATTTCTCCTTTCCATTTCCCCCTTATATTAGGTCAAACAGCTTCCCAAAGTCATGTCATTATATGTAGACAGGTATATTCTGCTGTTCCGCATTGAATCTTTAATTCAAGGTCATTTTCTAGTTGCTTCTTCAGCTGGTATGTGGTAGTGATCCCTCGGTGCCAGGGAGGCTCATCCCCGGGTGTCATGTCCCACACTGGGGGGAATGCGTCGCATCTACACGCTGAGTTTGGCTGTGAGAGTGGCCACACTGGAAGCGGGAGGAGTGCATCCAGTACCCATATGGAATCTAAGCCCTCACTTGACATAGAAGTGCAACGGACACAACCAATCCAATGTCCACAGAGAAAATGTGGAATGGGTGTGGGAACGGTAGCCATGGTGGCTGCTGGGTGTGGGGAATGGGAGGAAGAGATGAGATGTGGAGGCGTTTTCGGGACGTGGAGTTGTCCTGGATAGTGCTTCACGGACAATTACGGGACATTATAGATCCCCCCAGGGCCCACTGGATGGAACGTGAGAGAGTCTGGGCTATGATGTGGACCATTGACTATGGGGTGCAGTGATGCTCAGAGATGAACTTACCAGGTGCAATGGATGTGTCATGATGATGGGAGAGAGTGTTGCTGTGGGGGGAGTGGGGGGTGGGGGCGGTGGGGTTGAATGGGACCTCATATTTTTCATAATGTAATTTTAAAAAAATAAATAAATAATTAAAAAAAAAAAAGATGTAATATGGGGACATTTTCAGGACTTGGTATTGACCCAAATGACATTGCAATGACAGATTCAAGCCATGCTATATCCTGCCACAACCTACAGGATTGAATGGAAGAGCATGTAAACTATAATGGAAACTGTAATCCATGCTTAGTGGAATGCTGAATGAATGTACCATACTAATGAAAGAAATTGTTAAGGGGAAAAATGGGAGATGTGAGGAGTAGAGCATATGGACATCCCTTATATATTTTTATGTAACATTTTATGTAATCTAAGTGGCTTTTAAAAATAAATAAAAAATATATTAAAATATATCCTTTGGAAATCCATCCATATTAGTTTATAGAAATATACTTCATTCCTTTTGTAGGGTTTTGTACAGTTGGTTGTAATACAGTTTGATCCTACAGCATATATACCTTAGTTTATTTGAACAATCTTCTATGTTCAAATATTTAGGTGGCTTTAAATATTTTACTGTTAAAAATAAAATGCTGTAAAGAATGACTTTGTACATATGCGTTATGAATGTTTGGTCTAGGAATATGTATTAACCTAAATTACTAAGGAAACAAGAGATCAGTATAATATAAAATATGTTAAATGCTTAGGAATATTTATTAGATAATGAGACAGTTTCAACATATACTCATTAAAATTGTTTTCCAACTATTCATGTCATATGTAGTATTATTTTATAACTACATTAAAATGAGAGGAAACACTGCTGTGTATTTGTTATAAGTTTTAAATGTAGAGGTTTTACAGTAGATCTGCTTTTCCATGTAGTGGACTAAATACATTTCTTTATGTAGCTCCTGATGAAGTACCAGCTGAAAATCTTATGCTGAAGAAGCAGGATTCAGTGTCAAATATCCAAATGCAAGAAAAACAACAAAGAACTTCCAGGGTTGAAAAAAAACTCAAAAGTAAATATAAAATTATAGATACCTTTAAATTACTTTAAAGCATGCTCACCAGAAAATCTTTTTCCTTTGTGTCATGGATATGTATTTGAACATATACTTATAGAAAATTTATCCTTTGACCTACAGTATGAATATACAAAGATAAACAGAGAACAAAAATTAAAGCATTGAAAACTTTTATCCAGGTTTTCTGTTCACAGGACTATTTCATGGCCAAGAGAATATGAAATAGTCCCTATTTCCTAATTATTTCATAGGCTCAGTGTCAACCAAAGTCTAATAACAGGCTAATGACTGTACGTTAAGAGTGTATACCAAGTACCTTTCAGCCAACTCTAGCAGATTATTGGTCCAGAAGTCTTACGGGTGATTCAGACCTGTAACAGTGTCTTTCAAGTACATGAAGAAGGCTAGAATTGGTACTAAATATGGAGTAAGGGTCAGCTCTCTGAGAAGGTTGTTCTCGCACAGGCACTTGAACAGTATCCCAGACAAAGCCATACCCCATGGGGAGGCTTCCAAGTGGAGGTGCCTGGGCTAAGAAAGTGCCTGAGGGTGGAGGGACTCTGTCCTTGAGAGCATCACCTTCCTGAGACAGCACTGAGCTGTCTGTGTACCAGTTTGGTGTGTGGGGAGGTAGCATTCCCCCATGAGGTCTGACAGGTAGAGCCTTTCTAATTGCATTATTTCAGGCCTGAAAGATTACCCATAGGAATTTGTCTTGGAGCTGGATTCCTCCATTTGCACACATAAGTATATACGTATATGTATGTGTATACATATATATACACAGGCATGTACATATATGTAAACATACATATGCATATAAGGTAGCCATACAGAAATATACCTACATGCCTGTCCATGGATACATTTACATATATACACACATTCATAGACACACCATGCACTTCTTTTTAATTTTAAATCTAGAGTTTACACAATAGATCTATTTTTGTATTTAGTGGACTAAATGTATCTCTTTGTTTAGCTCCTGATGTAGTAACAAATCAAAATCTTATGTCTGAGGATCAAGAGTCAGTGTCAGAACCCCAAACGCAATTAAAAAAGCACATAAAGTCTAGCAGAAAAGGACTCAAGAGTAAGTAAAATAATTGTACATGTTTTTAAATTACTTAAAAAACTTTTTCAGATGACCACTTTTTCTAGGTTAACGAAAATATACTTGAGCATATGTATTTTTTGGAAACATTGCACTTAGAACTACAGTATAAATAACCTAAGATACTTCATAACAGAAAAACATTGATTCATTTTAGTTGGATTTTTTGTGTGCAAAAATATTTAATGGTCATGAGTCATGTGCTCATTATCCACCAAATCTTAATAACAGGCCAGTAAATGTGTGTTAATGCGTTGTGCTTATGGATCCAAAAGCTCAACGGGTGCCTCTGACCTTTGATTCTGTCCTTCTGCCATAGGCTCCAATCAGCAAACTTTAGGGGTTGCTGTGACTTGCACCTCAGGTGGCAAATGTGTTTTGGCGAAACCCATGGAAAGGGTGACCTTGGCAACCCACTAGAGGGCCTCTAAGACATTTTGTTTTAAAGGTCCCACTCAAAGGCAGCATCCTTTCTGGTAACCTCATAGATGGAAGAACGTGAACTTGCCAGGGGATAAGTGGTTCCACCAATTGCTGGCCCTCGTTTTAGTTGTTGGGACAGAGAGAGCCAAAAGCTTGGCAATGATCTTTTTTAGAATGAGACATTGTGCATCTTCTCAGATCATGTCCAGTGGTTTCACTTGGACCCTAGGTTTTTGTGCCTTGTCTGTATTAATGGCCCAGGTGTGCTATCACATGTGGGTCAACAGGGCATCCAGTCTTTGTTAAATATTGTTCATGTCGGGCCTTCTGGGGGGGTCCCATCAATATAGGGGAAGGCTAGTTTTCTCTCTGGCAACAGGATTTTTTCCAGGCCACAGCTCCCAACTGGTGACAAAAGAAATCAAGAAATTTACGTAGCCTTGTAGGAGGATATTAAAGGACATTTTAAGACTTTCCACTTAAAGGGAAACTGATCCTGATCATATTGAAGGGGAGGGATGCATACCAAACTCCCTCAACTGGACAATAGCCTCTATAACAGTCACAGTATCATGACCTGCTGGTGTCAAGGGAGGCAATCTGCTGAGCCCTTCATAATCATCTCCTGGCAGTCTAGGCCTTGCACATAGGCCAGAAAAACCAAATGAATGGAGAAACAGTTTGGATTCCTTAAGCTTAGCCATGAGGGCAGTTAGTTCTTTTTTTCTGTAGTCAATCATTATTGTCTTGGGGAAATATCAGTGCCAGGTGCCAACTGTCAGGTGGATCATTTCACTTTTTCTGTATGCCCCAATGGATTAATTAGGGTTCTCTAGGAAAACAGACTCAACAAGAGATATCTGTAAAGTCCAGATTTTGTAGAGCAGACTGCAAGCTGGGAACTCAGATGAAGGTTATTTATGAATTCTGCAGGACAAACTGGATGGCTGAAGTAGAGATGGAAATTCTCTCATCTGATTGCTGAAATCATCACTTTCACTTTTAAAGTCTTTAACTGATTGGACAAGCCATGTCTCATTGTTGAAGACATTCTCCTCAGTTGATTGTAGATGTAATCAGTCATAGACGCAAGCAACTTACTGATGATTTAAGTCCACAAATCCTTTCACAGTAACAATCAGGCAAGTGCTTGATCAAAAAACTGGAAGCAAAAGCTGGCCAATTTGACACATGAACTTAACCATCATACCAGCTAAAGCAGCACAGCTTCAGCAATTTCTGTCAGGGCTTGGGGACAAAAGTGAGCAGATGTGCATGTAGATAATGCATCTTCAACAATTCTAATTCACTAGCAGGGACCTTAACAATGTAGGTTTTTAGGCACCCTCAGGAACTGAACCATAGTTGCGTTTGGGTATGGGTCACCATAGTGGTAGTCTTGCGCTCCAAATTAGAGAGCATTATCTGTTTCCTCCTCATCTTCATGCCAGGAGTTGAAGGGATCATAGTCATTTTTATGCTGGGCTCTGCCACCTCTCCATTTTACTCTTGTTTGCGTTGGGACTTCCAGTCTGTTCTGGGAATAGCCTAACTGCCCCTGACTTGTTTATTTTTAAAAGGTAAGATGTTTAGTTTAAATTTGGCAGACCTCTCATTTTCACCTCCAGATTTAGTCAATTTATTTGGAGGAGTGGAGAGAAGAGTAAGTATTTTACCATAGGGGCCATCAGTGTGCAGAACCTAGTAGGTTACATGTCAGGTCCCCCAGTTTCTGGCCATGAGATCCATTTTGGGTAGCCCATTCACTCCTCCATTGTTATCCCTTTATTGAGTAACCAATCCTAGAAATCTCTTTGGACAAACTCTTGCCCAGATTTGTACAGGCAAAGGTACAGATTGCTATTTATATGTAACTCTCTATTCTGGTCAACCTTTCTGTTTTGGCAGTAGCTGCTTTTTCCATGCCTAAGAATTTGTTAAGTTCTGAGTTGTATCATGGGTTGACTGACCAGACCTTATGAAAATGTTTAATTATCTTTGATAGCCAGCCAGTAGCCAAAGGAATGAACTGGTTAGTGATCTCATAATTACTCTTCTCACTCCCTCTTTTTAGACCCAGTGAGTGAACCACGTGACTCATATGGTTGCTGTGGCCTCTGCAAGGCCAGTCCAAATAAGTTTTTAAGTGGCAGACAAATTATGGGTGAATCAAATCTGTTGGCACCCCAGTAGTACCCAACTGAGGAAGGAGAGTTTTGGGTGTTCTGTTCCTTTCATCCTCCCAATTTCCTTCCTCTTCTTAGGCTGAGTTGTCACTCTTAGGGCACTTTCAAGTGAAGTCTGTGGTGACACTGCCTTCAAGATGGCATTTTCTCTTTCTCTGAGTTTAAGAATATTACATCCTTCATTGTGGAGGCAAACTAACCTGTCTCTTACGTCTCTTCAGATTACTTGGCAAAGCAATCCCCGAGGGCACAGGTCTCAAAATCTTGCTATTCCAGCCTGTCTTTATGCCCCCAGAGAACTGCTTAGGTGTATGAATAAACATTGATCCAACTTAACTTTCAGGTTCTCTGACAATTTTTGATTCAGTTATGGGAAATTAGTATTAGTAAGAAGTTGGTTCTCTAGCTTTCTTTAGAGTCTCTTTTATTAAACTCCAGTTTGACAGCTCTGCAAGCTCAGCTGCTGAGTAGGAGTCCGTTTTTAAAAGAATCAGTGATTTCCCACAAGCTCTTAGACCTCCTCAAAAGCCCTGGGGAATATTTATGCTTTTTGCTTTTCCAGAAAGGCATTGTGCTTAATTGACCTCTTGTCAGAGAGACAGAGAGACAGAGAGACAGAGAGAGAGCTGCCAAGGGTTGAGCTGGTCAATTAAGGCCATGAACGAAATTGAAAATGGCAATTAAGTCTTCATTCATTAACTGTTATAGTATACATCAGAGACTAAATGAGAAAGGTTACCAGCTCTCCCAATTTTCCATTTTTTCTCATGGAGGGGCACAAGGCAAGGGTCAAGGTATCAATACTGACGGAACCAAGATCAAAAAGACTTCTGCCTTTTTAGGGACCTGGGGGCCTGAAAATGGGAGGACTAGAAGTGGGAAGGTACTGAATGTGAAGTCAGTGTGCAGGAAGGTGTTTTCGGGTCCCCTGTGAAGTTCCTTGCAGATACATCATAACGCTGTTTCAGCTGAGGCCCTGTACCCCAATAGGGCGACCTCCCAAGGGAAGTACCTGGGTTGGGAATGCAGCCATTCATAAGAGCACAGTTGGTGGCCTGAGGGAGCGGTTGGGTCTGTCTTCACTCAATTCGCTCCTGAGCCTGCCAGGTACTGGCATGCACCAAGTCTGTTGCAGGAAGGCCTGCTTCTCTATCACTACAAAACAAAGTTACTGAAAAGATCTTAGGATTTCTTACAGTCCCCACCCCCCTTCCACTATTGGCTAAGACTGAAGGTATATGCCAATAATTTCATTCGTAAGTTCCTTGGATTAGTGTATTTTTCTTCCTTTCAGGAGGTTAATGTTTTAGTATACCTTCAGTTTTATTTTACCCTTTTTGATTTAGCCTTATATTTGAAATTTGTGGAACATTATTCTCTTTCCAAAAGAAAAAAAAAAAGCCAAAAGGTATACATAAATATCATTCCTGCGTGTATACTTTCCCTTTGTATTTCCACCTCAATTGTAGATAACCAACTGCATTGTTTTCTGGTTTCTATATCATATGTTTCATTTTGTAAAAATAAGCATTTCTCTATTTCTTGTTTTCTATTTTTTTTATCCTTTCTCCTTCTTTCTTACCTAAAAGGTAGATATTTTTTGGTGAATATTATCCTTGTAAAGCATTCATATCTATTTAGAGATCTTTTTCATTCCTTTTACAACTGCGTTTACAGCTGTTTATACCACATACATACCGTAGATGATACTATACCATCATTTATAGTATAGATCTTAGTTTATTCACCCAATATCCTATGTTGAATATTAGGTGATTTTGAATATTTTGCAATTACAAATAATACTATAATGAGAAAGCTCATACATCTGCTTTTATATTGTTCGGTCTACAAATGTGTAAGATTGTAAAGTATAAATAATCTAAGAAAACTAGAGACCAGTGTAAAATATATTTGTTACCTAGGAATATTTATGAAATAATGAGATAGCTTCAATATACACACAATAAAACTTCTCCCAATGTCATATCAGGTGCATCATGATGTGAACTTATTTATAACTTCATAAAAATGTGAGAAAATTCTGTTGATCACTTGTCATAAATTTTGAACTCTAAAGATCTCACAGAAGATCTGTGTTTGTATTTAGTGGACTAAATGTATCTCTTTATGTAGCTCAATATGAAGAACCAAATGAGAACCAAGATTCAGTGTCCAAAATCCAAAAGGAAACAAAAAAACAAAAATCTTCCAGAGGGGAAAGGCTCAAGAGTAAGTATAATAATTTGTATAGTTCTTGAAATTATTTTGAATTAAACTCATCAGAATGTCTTTTTTCTTTGGTACATGAATATGTACATTAGCACATATTTTATAGATATTTTACACCTTGAACTATAGTGTGAATACCCAAAGATAGCCAGAGAACAAAAGCTAAAGCACTGATACCTTTCAGCTGGGATTTCTTTTGGTAAAATTGTTTCATGGCCATGGGTCTAATATTCAGTATCTACCAAGGCCCAATAATGGGTCAATAGATACGTCTTAAAAGTATGTTTCTTTCAGCTGAGTCTGGGGGCTCACAGGTTCAAAATACTAATGAGTGCTTCTGACCTGTGGTGGTATTCTCCTGCCATAAGCTCCAATTGACAAACTGAAGGGTTTGCTGAGGTGTGTAATACAAGTGGCAAATGTGGATCAATGGGGCCCATGGGGAGGGTGGCTTTGGTGGCCATTGGAGGGCCTCCAGGGCTTCCTGTTATTTGGGACCCATGCAAAGGTCTCATTCTTTTTGTTACCCAATTGAAGGCTGCCATCAATATGGAGAATGTGAGAGTACCTGTAGCCAAAGCCCCACTAATAGCTTGAACACCTTTTTATTTTGGGGACAAAGAGTGCAAATATCTTGGCAATCTCTTCTGAAATGAGATGAGGTACACACTCCAAGATGTGTCCAGGAATTAGGAATTTCGCTTGTGTACTAGGACCTTGTCTGTATTAAATTCAGCTGTGTTGTGCATGTGTCCATGCACAAGGTTGTCACCAAGGTTTCCAGCTCTTATTGTATGGTGCCCTTACCTGGCTGTCTAGGAAATTGTCGTTTGTACAATGGAAAGCTAGTGCTACCTCCAAGAATGGGACTTTTTCCAAGTCAAGATATATTCACTGATAACAGTTCAGGGAATTACAGTAGCTTTATTCAAGAGCATTAGAGATGATTTAAAACCCCTTCCACACAAAGGCAAACTGATCTTGATCATCTGGATGAGTAGGGATGCTGAATAGGGCATTTATGAAGACAGTGACTGTGTAACAAATTCCCTTAGTTGGGCAATAGCCTTTGTGACAGTCACAAGGTCAGGTACTGCTGATGTCAAGAGTGACATTATGGTTTTGAGCTGCCTATAAATAATAGTGGGTTTCCAGGCACACAGACCTTGAGCATAGGCCATGTAGGTCTATTGAATGGGGAGAGTCTCAAGGTGAGTTTTTTTATTTCTTTTCTTCCCTAGGAAGTTAATATGGTATAGGGACAACAGTGTTAGGCACTATTTGTTGTAGGTTCTTGGTCTTCCACATGAAATGGCCCTAACTACAGTAATTCCTGTCACAGCTTGATTATGAAAACTGGTTGGGATTCACATAGACACTACCAATACCAGTAATGTAGTCTGTAGAGGAGGCCATAACAATGGCCTCTGTCAGCCCTGGATAATGGCAGTGGCCTCAGAACCCAAATCAGAGAGCATTTCCCCTGCATGCTGATGTGAGGGCTAGCAGGGACCATGGTCTCCTAAAACTAGTATCCTAAAGGACCAAGTGTGCAATCCTCCCTCACCTCACACTGAACTCTGCCCATGGCATAGGGCCTCTCATCCCCATTGGGACAGAGGTTCCTCAGTCAAACCACTCATCTTGTTTGGTTTTGAAGGCTGTGATACCAGGGTAATGGGTGGGCTGCTCTCTGACTCATGCCCAGTTTTCCTGGGATGGGTGGAAGTAACAGCCCTTGTATTCGTCACAGGGGCCACCACCGTGCAGAACCTCATGGGGCTAGCATGCTTTTCCCCAGGGTCTGGCAACTGGCCTTGATGCTTTGTTTAGGAATCCACCAGTCTCCTCTCTTCTTTGTACCTTCTGTGTTCATGAACCAGACATGTTGCTGCATGTGGGTAACCAGCTGTTCAGTCTTTGTCGGTTTGTGTCCTTGTGTGGGGCCCCCAGGAGGATGTCATCCAAGTAGTGGGAGGCAGTGTTCCCTCTGGGAATGGGACTTTTCCAGGTAACAGTCTACCCTTTAATGGCATGGAATTTAGGTAGTCTCACCGAGGTATACCAAGTACACTTGAAGGCAAATTGATCCTAACATCCGGGGAAAGAAGGATCCTGAATAGGGCATTTGTAATGCCATTGTTGCATACCAAGTTCTCTCAGCTTGAACAAGAGCCTTTGTGACAGTCACAGTGTCAGGTACTGCTGGTACCAAGGGAGACACCATGGCATTGAGTCACCCATAATCAATAGCAAGTCTCCTGGCACCCAAGGCCCTCGTGCATTAGCCAGATGGGTCAACTTAATGGAGGACCAGTCTCCTGGAGAATGTTGGCTTCCTAAACTCAGAAATGAATGCACTTAGTTATTTTCTTTCCCAGGAGGTTGATACCGGTTTTGAGAGAGTATAACAAGATGCCAGTAGTTGGGTAAACTCAATGTTCTACATGCTCCTCTAATATCACTCTAATTGCCTCAATTCTTGTCAAGGCAGGAGAGCAGCTGTGAGATGGGGTGCACATAGATAATACATCAATACCAATAGGGGGAAACGGACTTTGGCCCAGTGGTTGGGGCGTCCGTCTACCACATGGGAGGCCCGCAGTTCAAGCCCCGGGCCTCCTTGACCCGTGTGGAGCTGGCCCATGCGCAGTGCTGATGCGCGCAAGGAGTGCCGTGCCATGCAGGGGTGTCCCCCGCGTAGGGGAGCCCCACGCGCAAGGAGTGCACCCATAAGGAGAGCCGCCCAGCGCAAAGGAGGGAGCAGCCTGCCGAGGAATGGCGCCGCCCACACTTCCCGTGCCACTGACGACAACAGAAGCGGACAAAGAAACAAGACGCAGCAAAAAGACACAGAAAACAGACAACCGGGGGAGGGGAGGGGAATTAAATAAAAATAAATAAATAAATAAAAATAAAAAATCTTAAAAAAAAAATACCAATAGTATATTCAGTAGTTGCAACCATAACAATACAGGTTTTATGGACACAAGGGTACCACTCATTCATATCTGGGTAGGTTCCTGGTGGCAGTATTTCTCCCTCATGCTAGAATTAGGGTTTGTGGGGGTCACAGCCACCTCTGCACTGGTGTCATAAAGGCCGAAGAAATACAATTTCTTACATACCATTGAAATCTGACTTGTCTTAAGGTTTCTGGTCCCTCTTTTAGACAGAGATACCTCAGTCTAACCATTTTACTTGCTTAATTTTGAATGCTGAGAGGTCTGGGTAAAAACTGGTGGTGCTCTATAATTCACCTCTAGATTCAGTGTGAGGGGAGGAGGGTATAGCATTTGTTTAGTCATAGGAATTGTCACTAGGCAGACACTATCAGGCACCACAAAGCCTATTACATGCCATGAATTTATTGTTGAGGAGCCCATCAGTCTCCTCCTTTGAGACCCCACTATCGATTAACCAGACCCAGACATCTTTTTGGAAGTCCTTTGCCCCAACGGCCTGAGCAAGGGATCCTGATTAGCCTTTTTTCATTGCTTTCTTTATGTATCAGTCTGTGATCTTGGCAGTGGCTGCTTTTCCTATGGCCCAGAAATTCATCAGTGAAATTCTGGATTGTGCTGTAGGCTGATTTACCTAACCTAATGAGGAAGTTAATTGGCAGGACTGACCTAAAAATCTGAGCCTGTTAACGATCTCATCATGCAGTCTTCTCATTCCCTCATTATAGACCCAAGGGATTACCAGAGTGGCTCAAAGGACTGCTGTAGCCACTGCAAGGATGGTCCTAACAAATTTTGAAGTGGCAGAGGCTCACTAAGGGTGAACCAAAATTATTGGGGCCCAGTAATCCACAATTGACTAGGAAGAGGTACCATGTGCTCATGTCCTCTTATTCTTCTGCCTTTTGTAGTGGTATGTTGAATTATACACCTCCTCAAAGGAAATGTTCTTAATCTTAATCCATGCTTCTAAGGGTGTTAACTTATTAGTAAATAGGATCTTAGGTAAGGTGTGGCCAATTGAATCAGGTAGGTCTTAATCTGTATAACCAGAAGCCTTATAAAGAGGAGAAATTGGAAGTCAAAAGCCAGAGAAGATAATGCAGGGGTCAGAAGCTGGAAGTCAATCAAAGCCAGAAGAGCAGACTCAAGAAAAGGGAGCTGACAATGTAGAGAGATCATCATGTGATGGGAGGCAAAGATAAAAGGCAAGAACTCTAGGACTGTGACAAGCACCAGAATGCCACAGTTTCCTGGAAGAAAACATAACCTTGCTGACACCTTAATTTTGGATTTTTATCCTTCAAAATTGTGAGCAAATAAATGCTTGTTTAAGCCAACCCATTGTGAGAGATACTTATAGCAACTTGACAAACTAAGACACTTCTCCTTAGTGACTGGTCACTGTCAGTGCACACTCAAGGAATGGAAGTGAACTATGTGTCTAAAATCTCTTCAGGTTACTGGGCAAAGAGATCCCAAAGGGCCCTACATTCTCTTCCTAAAAGGCACAGGTCTCAAAAACTCACTACTTTGCTTGCTGTCCATTGGCCCCAGGGAACTGCTTAGAGCTGATGAGTTTTGGCACTATCAGGGGGACCTTAAGTAATAGTCGGAAAGTGCTCTCATAGCTTCTTAAAGCTGCTCTGTAGGATGTTGTAGTAGATTGTAGCTGTATGTATACCAGAAGAACATGTTCTTAACCCATTCCTGTGGGCTGTGAACCCATTGGAAGTAGGACCTTTTGATGAGATTACTTCAGTTAAGAAGGTGTTTGCACTTCAAATGGAATGGGTCTTAATCCTATTATTGGAGTCCTTTATAAGAAGAATGAAATTCAGAAAGAGAGAGAAAGCAGCAAGAACTGAAACTTATGGAACCCAGAAAAGAAGGGAGAGGCCAGAAGAGGCTGCCATGTGCCTTGCCATGTGACAGGGGAACCAAGATCACTGACAGTGAACCCCAGCACATCAATCTTTGGGAAAAAGGCATCATTTTGATGATGCCTTGATTTGAACTTTTAGTCTTAAAACCATAAGCTAATAAATTCTCATTCTTTAAGCCAACCCATTGCATGGTATTTGCTTGATCAGCCTAGGAAACTAAAGCAGGTGTCTATTTTGACTCATTAGGCAAGCTCAGACAGCAGGTGGGGGGAAAAAAGGAAGAACCAATGGGCCTGAAATTAGGAGGAGCTTGAATTAAAGTAGATAACCAGCAAGATTGGCAGAATGACCCTAAAAATCTGAGTCTAGGCAGCAATCTTATCATCTACTCTTGCCAGTCCCTCATAGTAGACTCAAGGGACCACACCAGAGTGGCTCACAGGGTTACAATAGCCTCTGTGAGGATGGTCCTAACATGATTTTAAGTGGCAGGGAACTCTGAGAAAAAACTGTTGGTGCCCAAATTGTACCCAACTGAGGAAGGATTAGGTCTCATGTGTCTGCATGCTCTCATCCTCCCACCTTACTCATCCTCCTAGGGAAAGTGGCCAATGTCAAGGCTTTTTCTAATGGGGGAGGGGGGGAGGGCAGAAGGGTTCTATAGTGACACTCCCCACAAGATGCAACACTCCCCCATTAAGTTTTTCAAGATTACATCCTTCATCTGGAGGACAACTAACCTAGTCTTCAAGGTCTCTTCAGGAAAGATGTTCCAATCCCAAAGTCCTGCATTCTTTTCATTAAAAGCATGAGTCTCTACAACTTGCCGTAACTCATACTGACCATTACCCCCATGCCACTGCTTAAATCTAAGAATAGCCATTGGGCATAACTGAACTTGCAGGTTCTCTGATAACTTTTGGTTCCATCATGGGAATACCTTAAGTAGTAGCTAGAAATTTCTATAATAGTTTTTAGGGTGTCTATTTTGACTCACAAGAAGAGCTTCACTGGGTTTGGGGACTAAAGGGAAGGACTGAAGGTTCCCTTAAGATCCAAGAACCTTAGTTAATGAACCTAGTAGCACTCTTTCTGAGTGCCCCACATTGTCTGCTATCACCTTCTGAGACCAAATACCCTGGCTGGCAAAGTGCCCTGTGTGACCCTCAACTACTTGCAAATGACTCTCTCAGGACTTCCCTAACACTTCTTAAATGTGTCCTACAGAATCTTCAGGGTTTTTACTTTTCCGAAAGGCATTGTATTTAACTGATCACACTGCTTGTTGTGCCAATTGGTCAGAGAGAGAGAGGGCCAAGTTTTGAGTTGGTCGATCAAGACAAATAACAAATTGAAAGTAACAATTAAGTCTCATTTCCCTTACTGCAATAGCATTAGCAAGAAGCTAAGTAGGAGATGGCGCCAACTCCCCTAGTGTTCCATTTTTACCAAATGAATGGTGCCAGGCAAAGATTAGATATTTCAAGGGAAACAGGTGAGGAGATCATTTCACAGCTGAAGGAATTTAAATGGCACTTCTTGTTTTTGGACTCGGTGTCTGGGCACCAAGTCTGTGTGGAGAGGGCAGCTTTCCCCCATGAAGCTGGCCAGGTAAAGCCTTTCTAATTGCCATAAAGATCTCACATAGGATTTTGGCCTGAAACTAACCCCTCATTAAATGCACATATTCATATGCATAAACATACATAGATTCACATACCCATATACCTAAGTTCATGTACATGTGTACCTATGCAAGCATGCATATGCTCATGCATAGGCATAGTTTAAAAACCATGAATTCTCACTGACATCTTCAATTCCAGGTGACCCCTGCATTCCTGCCTTCCTTCATTTCATATGTGTATGTTCTTTTTGATACCATATGAATCCTATTCCTCTACAGCATCAACTCAAATACAGACTTACTCAACCCTATAATGTTTCTAAAATCTTATCAGAATTTAAGTTCATGCACTAAAAAATAAGCCTACACAAAAGATTTCATGATTTGTTTTCACTTGTTCCCCCAAATAAGGGTATATGCCATATACTGTATTCATGAGTTCCTTGGACTCATGCTTTCTTTTTCCCCTCTAACAGATTCACATTTTTAAGTTGCCTTATTGTTTTAGTTCCCCTTCTTTTCTTTGTTGAAGTATCAATCCTAGTCATATCTTTTTGCATGCATTTGTTGGTTCTACCCACACCCTTATAGATAACCAACTACTTTGTTTCTGGTTTATCTATCCCATGTTTAATTTTGTGTAGGTTGATACCCCTCTATTATTCACTGTATTTTTTTTCTCTTCTTTCTTATAGAAAAGGCAGCAAAGAAGATACCTTTTTTTAATTTTTTTTAAAAAAATATTACATTAAAAAAATATGAGGTCCTATTCAACCCCACCGCCCCCACCCCCCACTCCCCCCACAGCAACACTCTCTCCCATCATCATGACACATCCATTGCACCTGATACCTTCTTTTTAAAACTTTTTTTTTTCCATTTAGCATTATGTCCTGGAAGTTCCTCCATGTCAGTTAATAGGAGTCTTTTTCATTCCTTTACAGATGTGTATTCGTCTCTTTGTACCACATACATATACCATAGCTTATACAGTATATCATGATATACATGACATTGTATGCTCTAATGAATAAGTTGTGCACATTTCATTATTTGATCTACTAAAGTGTATTAAAGTATAAATAAGTTAAGAAAAATAGAGACCATTGAAAATTGATTTGATGCTCAGAATATTCAAGGGATGAGACAGCTGCAAAACTCAACCATTGACACTGTTCTAAAAATGGTCATGTCAGATCTAGTAATATGGTAATTTACTGATAACTTGATAAAAATGGGAAAAATGATAGGGTATACTTGTTATAAATTGGAAATCTAGAGATTTCACAATGTGTTTTTCTATTTAGTGGACTAAATGTATCTTTTTATGTAGCTCTTCATGATGTACCAAATGAAAATCTCATGGTTGAGCAAGAAGATTCAGTGTCAAAAACCCAAATGGATGAAAAGAAACGAAGACCTTCCAGAGGGAGAAAACGCACCAGTAAGTAAAATAATTGTAGATATCTTTAAATCATTTTAAATTAAAATCATGAGAAGATGTTTTATTGGGTTCATAAATATGTATGTGAACATATATTTTATATAAAATTTATGCTTTGGCCTATAGTGTGACCCTAAGAAAACTAGAGAACAAAAATGGAAGCATTGATATCTTTCAGTTGGGGTTTTATTGTTATAAGACTATTTCATGAATATGCTTCATGCTCAGTAGCCACCCAAGCCCAATAAAAATAGGTCATTGGTTATCTTCTCTAGGGTATGCTCTTTCAGCCAAATCCAGCTGCTGATGGTTTCTAATACCTAATGGGGCCTCTGATGTGTGGCAGTGTCCTTGTACAGGAGCTCCAATTAGCAACTGAGGGGTGCTGAGACCAATAACTCAAATGGCAAATGTGGGCCCATGTGAAGTATGCCTTGGTGGACTGTAGCAGAGACTCCAGGGCATCTTATTGTTCAGGGCCCCAATTAAATGTAAAACTCTTCTAGTAACTCAATAAATGAGTACCAGAGACCAAGCAGACCACCAATCATTGGTCCTTTTTTTTAATTTGTTGGCCAAAAGAGGGCTTAAAGCTTCGTACTTATTGCTGGAATGAAATGTTATGGACTTTCTCAATCATACCTGGAAATTTCCTTGTACTATTATTTTGTTCCTTCCTTGTATTAATAGCACCACAGTGTTTCCCCACGTGGGTTACAGGATGTCCAGTCCATGTTATGTGGTACCCTTTTGGGCCTATCAGGCAGCTGTCATCCAAATATTGAAAGCCTGATATTCCCTCTGGGAGTGGGGCTTTTTCCAGGTCATAGTTTATCAATTGGTGACGATGGTTGGGGAATTTAGGTAGTCTTGTAGAGGAATATTAAACGTGGTTTACAAACCATTCCACATAAAGAAAAACTTATGCTGCACATCCTGGTGGAGAGAAATGTTGAAAAGGACATTTTTCATGTTAATTGTAGCATAATAAGTTCCCTTAGCTTGGGCAATGGTCTTTGTAATAGTCATAATATCAGGTACTGCTGCCATGGGTGGCACAATGCAATTGAGTCACTTATAATCAAGGGTGAATCTCCTGGCACTTGAGGTCTTGTACACAGAACAGACAGGTCTATTAAATGGAGTAATTGTCTCATGGAGAAAATTGTATTCCCAAAACTCAGCAGTGAGGGAAGTTAGTACTTTTACTCCCCAGGCAAGTGAAATTGTTTTTGGTAGACAATGGTAATAGATTGTTAAGGAGCTTCAGAGTCTTCCATATGGCCCACAAAATGACTAGCAATTCCCTTTGGGGTAAATGTGCTTAAGATTTTTTTCATAGACAATACATCAACAGCAAAATATATTTCAGTAGCAGAGACCATGACAATGGAGGTTTATAGGGGCCTGAAGAAACCTGTTTATAATTAGACCTGAGTGAGGGTCCCCATAGTGGTGGCCTGACACCCCAAACCAGACAGATTTAACTGTTTCCCCCTTATTCTGGGGCCAGAGATTTGGGTATTGCAAAATTAGCCAAAAGACCTAAGAAATGAATTCTCTTCCACCATTGAACTCTCACCTTTGCATATGGCCTCTAATACTGCCTGAGGACAGAAAGAGACCTCATCTCAACCACTAGTCTTGTTTATTTTTGAAATTCAAAGAGTCAGGGAAAAAGTTGGTGGGGCTTGCCAGTTCTCCAGATTCCCTGGGAGGAGCAGAATTAATAGCACTTGTAGTAGTCACATAGTCATATAGGCCATCACTGAGTGAACCCTGGTTGGGTCACCTGGAGGGCCCCATATGGCCTGGCACCTGGCCATGATTGCCTTGTTGGAGAGCCCAGCAATCTCCTCCTCTGAGCCCCCATTATTGAATAGCCAGACCCAGAGATCTCTTCAGGAAGGCACTTTGGTCTGTGTGAGAGCAAGGATTATCATTTTACAGTGCTTTATCAAGTGCATATCTTGGCTATCTTGGCAGTAGTTGCTTTTTCTAAACTTGCATTGTCAATAAGCTCTGGATTGTGTCTTAGACCAATTGACCTGAACTTATGAAGAAGTTTAATTGAACTCAATAATGAGCAGAAGCAGCAGGACTGACTGACCCTAGAAATCTGAGACTGGCTAGCCATCTCATCATGTAGTCTTCTCTTTCCCTCTTTGTAGACCCAAGAGTCTACCAGGGTGACTCACTGAGATATTATAGTCTCTGCAACAGTGGTCCAAACATGTTTTTAATTTACAGTGGGCCCAAATTTAGGTGAGCCAAACGAGATGGAGCCCCAAAATCAACATCTGAGGAGGGTATATTGGTTTTCATATCCTCTTATCTTCCCAGTCTTCATCCTTTTCCTTAGGCTGAGTGTCCATTCTGAAGGAGGGAGTCTGTGATTATACACCCCACTAAGTGCCTCACTCTCTCACTGAGTTTAACAAGATTACTTCCTTTATCACAGAAGTGAACTAACCTGTCTCTAAGGTTTCTTTGGGCTTATTGGTAAAGTGATCCTAAGGGCAATACATTGTTTTCATTAAAGGAAAAAAATGGAGGACTGAAATTGAAGACAAACTTAAACAAATGATCCTACAGAAAATTCTACTACATACATATAATTTTGAAATCTAGAGATTTCACAATAGATGTTATTTTCTATTTAGGGTACTAAGTTTATCTCTTTGTATAGTTCAGGATGAAGAGACAGATGAAAATTTCAGGCTTGTGCCTCAAGATTGGGGTCAAAAACCCAAGTGGAAATAAAGAAAAAGAACTTTCAAAGCAGAAAGAATAGTTTATGTAATCCTTATAGATATCTTTATTGATATATACCTGAGCATATATATGGTATAGAAATTTATACCTTAATCCATAGTGTGAAACTGTACAATAATTGGCGACCTGAGGTAAAGTATTGATTCCTTTTGATGTGGATTTCTGTTTGTAAGGTTGTTTTATGACCATGGACCAAGGCCCAAAATGGGTCTGTAACTGTCTTTGAAAGTGCAGTGGCCTTCTGTCATAGGCATCAGTTGGCGAACTGAGTGGTTGCTCACAAACTGTAACTCAAAATGCAAATATAAATCTGTGTGATCCCTGAGATGGATGGCTTTGGTGTTCCATTGTAGGGTGTCCTGTGTATACTGTTGTTTGGAGCCCGCATCAAAAGTTTTATACTTTCTGGTAACTCAACAGGTGGGTGCCATCAAAATATACATGTGGGGTATGTGAGAACAGCAGCTGTGGAACAGTGCCACTGATCATTGGGCCTCCTTTATATTTATTGGGCCAGAGAGGGTCAAAAGCTTGCAATCATTTTTTTCTGCAAAGAGACATCATGCATACCCTCAGGTTATGCCCAGTAATGTCATTTTTGTACTAGGTCCTTTTTAACCTATGCCTGGATTATAGGACAAGCCATATTGCTGCATGTGGGTCATGAGAGTATCCAGTCTTGGTTGAGTGGTGCTCTATCTGGGCTTGGCTCATCAGGTGGGTGTCATCAACATCGTGAAAGTCTCCATCTAGGAGCAGGGATTTTCCAGGTTGTGACTTACTTATTGAAGACCAATAGTCATGGAATTTTGGTAGTTTTTTGGAAGGACATTAACATTAATTGCAACCGATTTCATACAAATGCAAACTTATCTTGCACACATCCCCAGTAAAGAGGATGCTGAATAGGGCATTTATGATATCATGAGTTCCCTCAGCTTGGACAGTAGCCTCTGTGACAGTTAAGATGTTAGTACTGCTAGTGCTAAGGGAAACTCTATTTCATTGAACTACCTATAATCAATGGTGGGTCACCCGTGGCCTAGCACACAGATCAGACAGGTCTATTGAATGGAGAAACAGTTTCACAGAGAGCTTTGGCTCCCTAATTAGAGCAATAAGGAAACTTTTCCTTTTCTCTCTAGGCAGTCTGTATTGGTTTTAGGAGACAAAAGTGTTCTACATGCTACACTAAAATGGCCCTAAATGCAGCAATTCCTGTCAGAACATGGGGGTAAATGCAAGTGAGTGTATATAGAGAATACATCAATACCAGTAATATATTTAATAGCATGAGCCATACAATATAGGTTTATAATAGCCTAAAGGACACACCCAGAATCTGACCTGTGTAAGGGTCCCAGTGTTGGTGACCTCATACCCAAATCCAGGGAATATTATCTGTTTCTCCCTCATTCTGTTTCACAGATTGTTAGGATCATAGTTACCTATGCACTAGTAGCCATTTCTCCCTTACCTCCCTATTGAAATCTGACTTTGTTATAAGTTCTCTGGTCTCTCCTGACCACTATACTTGCTTATTTATGAGTGCTCAGAGGTCTGGGTAAAAGTTAGAAGCACCCTGCAATTCATCTCTAGATTCACTGTGAGCATAGCTCTTGTATTCATCATAGGAATGGTCACCATGCAGAAACTATCTTGGCCTCCAGTCAGGCACCCCAAAGCCATTACCTTGCCATGAATTTATTGTGGGGAACCCATTGTATTCTCCTTTGACACCCGATTATTGCCTAACCAGATCTAGAGATCTCTTCAGCAAGTCTTGCCTGAACAGACGGGTGAGGGAGCCCACCTACCATTTTTCTTACTCTCTGCTGGTAAATCTTTGCCAACTTAGCACTGGCTGTTTTTCCCATGCCCAGCAATTTCCTGGTTAAGAAATCTTCCAGGGGTTCGGTTGGTAAATTAAGACAGTGAGTCAAATGGAAAGTAACAAGGCTTTATTCACTTAGCATGATAATTGTATAAGTAAGAGTTTACATAGGAAATGGCACTGGCTTATTGGACTAGGGTGACATTTATCAGTGAAGATGAAGGGTCGGATCATCTCACTGCTATGGAAACCTCATACAAGATGTTCCTGCCATATTTGGACATGGGGATTTGTGCAACGTAAAGACAGAAGATTAGTAGTACAAAAACACCGAATTATAAGTCTGAGTAGACACAAATGGCTCTAGGCCCCAGATAAGGTATTCCCAATTGAAACACCTGAATAGTGTCTCAGCCAAGATCCCCATTCTCCCCATAAAGAGGCCTTGAACAGAATTGCCTGGGCTTGGAATGCAGATGTGTATAAGAGCATGCCTGGCCCTTTGCTGGAGTGGGGTGTCTAAGTCCTTGACTGCAACTCCTTAAGAGAATGCAATGCACCAAGTTTTGTGTGAGGAGTGTAACAATCCCCCCATGAGGACTGCCAGGTGAAGACTTTGTAACTGCTATGATTGGGACTGAAATACCATAACATAGAAATGTGGCTTGAAGTGGACCCCTCATTATAGACATGTACATATACATATTCATACAAATATTTGTATGCATATGCATGTTCATATACATATACAAATAATAAACACACACCCATATACACATATACATGTACACATATGCATGTGCACATATACATGCATATGCATGATTAAGAAACCATGAATTCTCACTCATACCCTCAATTCCAGTTCAATCCCTCAGGGTTCCTTCCTGCCTTCCTCCATTTCATATGTGCTTATCATTTCCTTCACAGTGTGAATCATGACTGTCAACAACATCAACACATTTGCTCATTAGCCCTATCCTGTAATGCTCTAAAATAGTTTCAGAATTATTTAGCTTATACTGCTACAAAACCAAGTCTACTTGGGAATGTTGCTAGAGTTCATGGGTCTAGCTGCTGGGGACTAGGAACTGCCATACCAAAGTGGGAATCCCTGAGCCCAAAGCTCCGCAATTAATGCACACATTTAAAACTTCAGAATCTTTGGACGCCATGCAACAGGAGATACCTCCAGAAGATTCCTGATCAGAGTAGCAACATTTCCACCAGTTTCACATGGGGATGGGATTCTAGCAAGACATCTGACCTGCTCTTAGGCATGGGGGTGTCCGCTCTAGAGAAGAAGGAGGTGGACAGTGAGAATATCCCACAGGAACTACTCTTGAACTTAGGTCACTTGCAGAGCCCCCCACAAAAATGACAGAAGAGCAAGGGGAATGACAAAGATTTTGTGTTTGTCTGCAGGCCCAAGCTAAATTGAGAAAGTTTTCCAGGTGTTTCATGAGACACCCTTTCAAATGAGCTGCTCTTGGGAATCTTTTCCTATTTATGCCCCCCTGAACTCCTAAAAGTGTCCAGTGTGTGTAAGGGATGGTATAGCCTAGCATTTGATGAGTCTCCATGGCAGACCTTAGACCTTACAAGTAAAAATCTGCACCTAGATATGATTGGACAGTTGCTGTCCTGAGGGGTGATTGTCTTCCACTGCCTGTGATCATTTATGGACCAACCAGTGGATGAGCATTTCAGTCCTTTTTGAATACAGCACATGGACTTCTCGAGCTCTGTAATTGATGTGTCTACTCTCCATGCCATTCTGTCTCAGTGCTCCAAGTTGCAGAATCTAAGCCTGGAAGGCCTGCAGCTTTCAAATCCCATTGTCAATTATCTTGCACAGAACTCAGATTCATTACAACAAAACCTTTGTGGGTGTTGTGGATTCTCTAAATCTGCTGTGATAACTCTGCTAAGCACCTGTTCCAATTTGGATGAGTTGAACTTCTTGGTGTTTTGACTTCACTGAAATGCATGTGCAAGTTGCTGTGGCACATGTATCAGAGATCATCACCCAGCTGACTCTTAGTGGCTACCAGAAGAAACTTTCAGAGATCTGATGTCTCTACCTTAGCTAGAAGATGCCCCAGTCTTGTCCACCTAGACTTAAGTGATAATGTCATACTAAAGGATGATTGCTTACAGGAATTTCACCAGTTCAACTTCCTCCAGCGCCTATCACTTAGTTGATGCTAAGACATAATATCTGAAACTTGACTTGAACTTGGGAGAAATTCCCACACTAAAAACACTACAAGTTTTTTTAATTGTGCCAAACAGTACCCTTCAACTGTTAAAGGAAGCCCTTCCTCATCTACTGATTAATTGTTGCCATTTCACTACCATTGCCAGGCCAACCATTGATAACAAAAGAATCAAGAAATATGGGGCATTGAATGCCTACTGACATTGTACAAGCCCAGTTGTCTATGAAGTATTTTTTGCAAGATGGTGTCTTGTATTTTATGTGGATCAGAAAAAATAGGCAGGTAGCCCAATTGCTGGAGCCCTCAACTCTTGCCCTCAATACGTTTCCTTCTAGGTCCCTTTTGCCTTTATTTTGCAAGTGTATGAGGGCATTAGAGAACCATTTCAGAAAGAAGAATTTGAAGTGTTGCTTGTTTTTGGAATGATTATAAAAGCTTTGAAATAGCCATTTTCTTAAAAAGGCCTTTTTGAAATTTTAGGAAAATGATCCTGTAATTTCAAGGCTTCTGTGAAGAACAACATTTCAGCTACACCTCTTCCAAGTGTCCTTCTTACTAAGTCTATTTAGAACCAAGCTAAAAATCTTGACTGGTAAAGTTTTCATAGGCTGTATGCTAACTTACCTTTTTCTATTTAATTTTTTAGTATTGTTTTATAAGACATAGATTGGAAAAACAATAAGCTATTTGTATTGTGAGCTGAACAGAAATGAGACTTGTAGCATAGTTATATTTGAGGCAATTCTGGGGAAACAAAAAGGAAAGTCAGCACTTCAAGCTTGCCTTTAGATTTGAAATTAGGTCCATGGAGACAAATATCCCTGTGTAATTCACCTTAAAAATCTTAAAACTAACAACAGAAAGCCCCAGACATGTAGAATTGATATAGAATTTGAAGACTTAAGAGGGAATTTTCTGGGAAACGGACTTTGGCCCAGTGGTTAGGGCGTCCGTCTACCATATGGGAGGTCCGCGGTTCAAACCCCGGGCCTCCTTGACCCGTGTGGAGCTGGCCATGCGCAGTGCTGATGCGCGCAAGGAGTGCCGTGCCACGCAAGGGTGTCCCCCGCGTGGGGGAGCCCCACGCGCAAGGAGTGTGCCCGTGAGGAGAGCCGCCCAGCGTGAAAAGAAGGTGCAGCCTGCCCAGGAATGGCGCCGCCCACACTTCCCGTGCCGCTGACGACAACAGAAGCGGACAAAGAAACAAGACGCAGCAAACAGACACCAAGAACAGACAACCAGGGGAAGGGGGGAAATTAAAATAAATAAATAAATCTTTAAAAAAAAAAAAAAAAAAAAGAGGGAATTTTCTAAAATGACAGGTTAATTTGAAGTATCCTTTAAGTTGCATAAGTTATTACATTCTCAGAATTCTAAATAAGTTGAGGAAATATAATTGTGGTTTCCTAATTTTATGATCAAATTATGTTAACATTGGTTTAACTTTAGCTTTTAAAATGGCTTGCTTTTTTTAGAAAGGTGAGATTAACCAATCAGTCCCTATTCTTGAAATGTTGGCTAGAATGCTGAACTGAAGCTTTCCTTTATCGCTGAGGTTATTTTTATATTACTCTTTAATAAAAAATTTTCAATTGCCTTTTATCATTGACCTCCACAGCAATTGTTTGAAACTACCCATTTCATAAGGTTACTGGACCTAAAGTTCCCTAGGAGGAACTGCAGGTTCCTTTCAGTTGGAAAAATACACTAGAAGCAGATACATGGTCCATGTAGCTGCAGAGCAGTAAGCATGACTAGCACCTATGTAAAAGTTAAGACTCAGGTGCTGAACTTTTTGATAGCATCAGTGCTTTTTTAAAAACTGGTACATAGTAACAAAAAGATTACATTATGCTTTAAAAGCAATAGTTTATTCTTTAAATTGATGACCTCCCAATGTGTTCAAAATGAAACAGTAAAACCAAAACTCATCTTTTCTATTACATTAGCTGGTCTTTTTATTTTATTTGTGTTTTTCAAATGTGAGAAACAATAGTATGCAGCACCCTTGTCTGCTCAGACCTAAGGAAAAACATATTGGAGTAGTGTTGTACAGGAAATGATTATGTTTCAATTCATTAGTAGGTAAAAAGTGCAAAATACTACTTGAAATTATTGCTTACAGATTAGTGACAAGGGCTAGTGACAGGATCCGGTTGGCCTGTGGCTTCTGGGTGCCCTCAGATATATAGTACTTCTGAACTTAAGTCTAGCCATAAGCTATTTTGCTAAGGTGTCAGGGTAATCTGTATTTTTGTATGTGATTTCTACTTTTATAGATTTTGTTTTAAAATAAAGCACCCTTTTATAAAAATGACAACAAGAAGAAAACCCAAACCAAATCTACTTAAATTTTTCATTTTTAATGCTGAAGATTATTTTATGAATCCCAAAAAGAGAAATATTATGTCTGTAAACAAATCTATTTCTTTGGGTGTGATATTCTTTGATTGCATTAAATTCAGTTGATTAGATTTCTTGATAAGATCACTTTAGGGCTTCTGATTGGACTAATCAGTGAGGAATGACTCAGGTTGGGTACTCACTGAGGCACAGGAAGAGAAAGCTCTGCCATTTTTGATCCTGCCATGTGATAAGGTTCAAACAGCTGAGGTTCTGGGGAGAGATGAACCATTTGCCCAATAGCTTACAGCTGAAATTGGGAAGAGCACAGACCCGCTGAGAGAGACTGATATAGGAGACCCAGAAAGAAAAAGGTCCTATGCTGAAAGAGATTTCTACTGGATCATTTAAGCATGAATCCTCAAGAGGCTAGACCCATGGAGCTGAAGAGGAAAGGGTGAGCCTGGAGGGGAAGGCTGAAACCAGGGCAGAGATCAGTGGCCTCTTGCTTTACCACCTGGCAACATGCCAGAATTAATAGTGGCTAACTTCGGTGAGAAAATATCTCTGATGGTGCCTCAGTTTGGACTTTTCATGGCCTTGGAACTGTAAACCTTTCCCCCAAATAAATCCCTTTTTAAAAGCCAACAGATTTCTGGTACTTTGCATCAACACCCTTTGACAAACTAAAACATAAAGTACAATTTATGTAAAAAGGAATTCCCTCCCTCTATATTTGTCAATTCCCACATGTTCCTTATAGGTACTCAACTAAGTGTTTTGTTTTTCTTTCCTGTCTTTCATTTATAAAGGCAAATATCTCTCCTTTTTTCTCCCTCTATTTTTCTCCTGCACTTTCATACTAGAAAGGTACCATAACATATCTTATTAAGGTTTTGGGTTTTTTTTTTTTTTCACTTAACATTATTTCCTGTAAAATCCTCCATGTTTTAGGAATGCTTTTCATTTCTTTACGGTGGTAGGTATGTCTGTTTGTACCACATTGCATATGTTGGTGTTACTATGCTATAGTTTATACTATGTTCTTTAGTTTATTCAACCAATCTCCTATGCTCAAACTTTCAGATGAATGTGAATATTTTGCATACTCAAATAATGCTGTAATAAATGACCATATATATATGGTATGCATTTTCATTTTTTGATTTATGAATGTGTATTAACCTAAAGTATAAATAACCTAAGGAAACTAGAGACCAATATAAAATATATTTGATGCCCAAAAGATTTTTAAATGAGACCTGCTGCAAACATATCACAATGTTCATATCAGATCTAACAATATGGTAATAGTCATAATTTGATAACAATGGGAGAAAATGCTGCTGCATACTTGTATAAATTTGAGATCTAGAGCGCTCATAATATATCTGTTTTTCTATTTAGTGGGTTAAATTCATTTCTTTATGTAGGTCTTGATGAAGTGCCAGATGAAAACAACATGTTTGAACAACAAAATTCAGTGTCAAAAACCCAAATGAAAGAAAAGAAACAAAGAACTTCCAAGGGGAAAACAGTCAATAGTAAGTATAATAATTTTAGATAACTTTCAATTATTTTGTATTAAAATCACCAGAAGAACTTTTTTGTTGGGTTCATGAATATGTACTTGAGCACATATATGTTATAGAACTTGGCAAATCTATAGCTAGTTTTTTGAGAAACTTGCCAAACTGTCCTCCAGAATGGCTGGATCCTTCTGCATTCCCACCAGCAGTGGACAAGTGTTCCCATTCCTCCATATCCTTTCCAACAACTGTAGTCCTTTGATTTTTTGATAGCTGCTAGTCTTATGGGAGTAAGATGATATCTCATTGTAGTTTTGATTTGCATTTCCCTAATAGCTAGGGATTTTGAGCATTTTTTCATGTGTTTTTTAGCCATTTGTATATCATCTTTGGAGAAGTGTCTGTTCAAATTTTTTACCCATTTTTTAAGTGGGCTGTTTGTCTTTTTATTTTCAAGATATAGGAGTTCTTTATATATGCAAGATGTAAGTCTCCTATCAGATATATGGTTACCAAATATTTTCTCCCATTGTGTAGGCTCTCTTTTCACTTTCCTGACAAACTCCTTTGAGGTACAGAAGGCTTTAATTTTGAAGAAGTCCCATTTATCTATTTGTTCTTTTGCTGCTCGTGCTTTTGGTGTGAAGTTCATGAAGCTGTTTCCAATTACAAGGTCCTGTAGATGCTTCCCTACTTTGCTTTCCAAGGTCTTTATGGTCTTGAGTCTTATATTTCGGTCTTTGATCCATCTTAAGTTGATTTTTGTATAAGGTGTAAGTTGGTAATCCTCTTTCATTCTTTTACATATGGATATCCAGTTCTCCAGGCATAATTTGTTGAATAGGCCATTCTTTCCCAGTTAAGAGGGTTTGGTGGCCTTGGCAAATACCATATGGCTGTATATATGGGGATCAGAACTCTCAATTTGGTTCCATTGGTCAGTGTGTCTCTCCTTGTGCCAATACCATGCTGTTTTCACTACTGTAGCTTTGTAGTATATTTTGAAGTCAGGTAGTGTGATTCCTCCAATTTCATTCTTCTTTTTCAATATGTCTTTGGCTATTCGGGGCCTCTTTCCTTTCCAAATAAACTTCATAATTAGTTTCTCTAGTTCATTAAAGAATGATGTGTTGATTTTTATTGGGATTGCATTGAATCAGTTTGGTAGGATAGACATCTTAATATTTAGTCTTCCTATCCATGAACAGGGAATATTCTTCCATTTATTTAGGTCTTCTTTGATTTCCTTGAACAGTGTTGTGTAGTTTTCTGTGTATAAGTCTTTTATATCTTTAGTTAAATTTGCTCCAGGTATTTGCTTTTTTTATTTACTATTGTGAATGGTATTTGATTCCTGATTTCCTCCTCAGATTGCTCATTATTGGTGTACAGAAATGCTACTGATTTTTGTGCATTTATCTTGTAACCTGCAGCTTTACTGAACTCCTTTATAAGTTCTAGAAGCTTTGTTGTAGACTTCTCAGGGTTTTCTATGTATAGGATCATATCATCTGCAAATAGTGAAATTTTGACTTCTTCCTTCCTAATTTGGATGCCTTTTATGTCTGGTTCTTGCCTCAGTGCTTGAGAAAGTACTTCTAAGACTATGTTACATAGGAGGAGGGGTGGTAGTGGGCATCCTTGTCTTGTTCCTGATCTTAGAGGGAAAAATTTTAGGATTTCACCATTGTAAATGATGTTAGCTGTGGGCTTTTCATATGTACTCGTTATCATGTTCAGAAAGTTTCCTTCTATTCAGATCTTTTGCAGTGTTTTTATCAAGAAAGGGTGCTGTATTTTGTCAAATGCTTTTTCTGCATCTATAGATATGATCATGTGGTTTTTTCCTTTCAATCTGTTTATGTGTGGTGTATTACATTAATTGATTTTCTTATGTTGAACCTCCTTTCATACCAGGAATGAACACCCCTTGGTCATACTGTATAATTTGTTTAATGTGTTGTTGAATATGATTAGCAAGTATTTTGTTGAGGATTTTCACATCTAGGTTCATTAGAGAGATTGGTCTGTAATTTTCCTGTCTTGTGGTGTCTTTGTTTGGCTTTGGTACTAGAGTAATGCTGGCATCATAGAATGAGTTAGGCAATCTTCCTTCTGTTGCAATTTTTTGGAAGAGTTTAAGCAAGATTGGTGTTATTTCTTTACAGAATGTTTTGTAGCATTCACCTGTGAAGCCCTCTGACCCAGGGCTCTTTTTAGTTGAGAGGTTTTTAATGACTGATTCTATCTCTTTACTTGTGTTTGGTTTGTTGAGATCATCAACTTCTTCTTTTGTCAATGTAGGCTGCTTATGTGTTTCTAGGAATTTGTCCATTTCCTCTAAATTGTCATTTTTGTTGGAGTATAGTTTTTCAAAGTATCCTCTTATGATAATCTTTATTTCTGTAGGATCACTGGTGATACCTCCTTTCTCATTTCTTATTTTGTGTATTTGCATCTTCTCTCTTTTTTTCTTTGTTAATCTAGCTAACGGTTTGTCAATTTTATTGATCTTCTCAAAGAACCAGCTCTTGGTTTTGTTTATCTTTTCAAGTGCTTTCTTATTTTCTATTTCATTTAGTTCTGCTCTTATCTTTGTTCTTTCTTTCTTTCTTTCTTCTTCCTGTGGGGTTAGTTTGTTGTTTTTAAACTAATTCCTTCAAGTGTGCATTTAGTTTTTCAACTTTATCTCTTTCTTCTCTTTTGATTTATGAATTTATGGCTATAAATTTCCCCTCAGTACTGCTTTTGCTGCATCCCATAAGTTTGGATATGTTTTGTTATCATTTTCATTAGTTTCAAGGTAGTTATTAATTTCTTTTGAGATTTCCTTCTTGACCCACTGTTTTTCTAAGAGTGTGTTGTTTAACTTCCAAATCTTGGTGCCAAATCTGGGTCTCTGGCCCTTGCAGATTTCCAGCTTCATTCCACTGTGGTCAGAGAAATTATTTTGTATGATTTCCATCTTTCTGAATTCACTGAGACTTTTTCTGTGGCCTAGCATGTGGTCTATCTTGGAGAATGATCCATGTGCACTTGAGAAGAATGTATATCCTGCTGTATTTGGGTGTAATGTTCTGTATATGTCTATTAGGTCCAGCTCCTCTAATATATTGTTCAAAGTCTTTGTTTCTTTATTGATTCTCTTTTGAGATGTTCTGTCCAGAGTTGATAGTGATGTATTAAAGTCTCCCACTATAACAGTAGAGGCATCTATTCCTTCACTTAGTTTTCCCAGTGTTTGCCTCATGTATTTGGAGGCACCCTTATTAGGAGCATAAATGTTTATGATTGTTCTTTCTTCTTGAAAGATTATCCCTTTCACTAATACGTAGTGTCCATCTTTGTCTCTCACAATTGTTTGCATTTAAAGTGTATTTTGTCTTATATTAATATAGCTACTCCTACCCTTTTTTGGTTATTGTTTGCTTGTAAGATAGTTTTCCAGCCATTCACTTTCAACCTCCTTGAATCCCTGGGTCTAAGATGTGTTTCTTGCAGACAGCATATAGATGGGTCATATTTCCTTACCCAATCTTCCAGTCTGAGTCTCTTGCCAGGTGAGTTTAATCCATTGACATTCAGTGTTATTACTTTCAAGGAACTACTTATATTAGCCATATTTTCTTTGGATTTGTGTTTGTCATATTCTGTTTGATTTTCTTTTTCTGTTTTTGTCTTTTTAGTTGCTCTTACACTCTCCTCCAACTCTTTCTCGTTTTTTTCTTTCTTCCTGCAGAACTCTCTTTAGTATTTCTTGAAGGGCAGGATTCTTGTTGGCATACTCTCTTAGTTTCTGTTTGTGAATATTTTGAACTCTCCATCATTTTTGAATGCTAACTTTGCTGGATAGAGTATTCTTGGTTGGAATATTTTTTCTTTTAGTACCTTGACTATGTCATACCACTGTCTTCTTGTCTCCATGATTTCAGATGAAAAATCAGCACTTAATCTTATGGAACCTCCTTTGTATGTGATGGTTCTCTTTTCTCTTGCTGCTTTTAGTATTTTCTCTTTGTCTTGAGCATTGGATAATTTGACAAGTATATGTCTTGGGGATAGGCCTGTTAGAATTTATGTTGTTTGGGGTACATTGTGCTTCCTGGACATGTACATCCATCTCCCTCAATAGGTTTGGGAAGTTTTCAGCCATTATTTGCTCCAACACCCCTTCTGTCCCCTTTCCCTTCTCTTCTCCTTCTGGGATGCCTATAATATGTATGTTTGCGCATTTTGCATTGTCATTCAGGTCCCTAAGCCCCTGCTGGATTTTTTTCTATCTTTTTATTGACCAGTTCTACTATCTGTTTGATTTCAGATGTACTGTCTTCCACATCACTTAATCTCTCCTCTGCCTCTTCGAGTCTGCTGTTATTTGCTGAGAGTGTATTTTTGATTTCTTGAATTGTGCTGTTCATCACCATCATATCTGTTATATTTTTGTGTATAATTGCAATTTCTTCTGTATTCTCTCCAATTTTCTTCATATTCTTAATCTCTTCTTTCATCTCATCAAATTGGTCCCTAATATATGTTTTGAGATCTTCAATTACTTGTTTGATGTTCTGCTCCTCTTCCTCATTTTTAGTTTGTTCATCGGTTTGGGGCATGTTTTTCTGATTATTGGTTTGGTTTGTAGTTTTTTGTTGCTGTCTGATCATCATTTTATCTTGATGGGTTTAGTCAGTTGCTTAGCTTCTTTGTCTAGTTTGGAGTTTAATTGTTGTTTTTGCATGCATGTTAAGTCTTCTCTTTGTCACTTGGTTCTTCTTATTCTATTTCCTTGTTGTTGGCTAAGTTCACTTGAAGGAAAATATTAGGGCCAGAGAAAGCAAAAGGAGTAAGAAAAGAAAATGAATAATAGTAGTGTTGATAGTAAATATTAACAAGGAACCTTGTAAGATATAGGAGAATAGTTATTAGACTCATGTAAGGTATATAGAGTTATAACAGTAAGAAATGTAGAGTATGTAAGAATCTGAATATGGGGAGGAATACAGCATGAATTAAAAGGCCTGTGTGTTCAGGAGAGAGGGAAAGAAAAAAAAGAGGACAATAAAATAAAGAGTGAATATAAGGCAGAAAACAGAACAAAGGTATTGGTAATAAAAAGTCAAAAAAATAGGGGGGCAAACAAAGAGAGGTGTAATGTAAGAGAAACAATGAATGATGGAGGATAGAAAGATGTAGAGGAAAGGGAATAATGTTGGTGGCCAAAATCAATACACACAGAAAAGAGTAAATGGAGGATGAGGAAATACAGTAAATGTGAAGCTCTCCCTGCAGCACCTACTGTAAGAAGAATAAAAAGCAGAGAGAAAAGGAAGAGAAAAAAGGGACAAAAGGGAGTGGAGAAGTAAACAGGAAAAAGAAAAAGAAAGAAAGAAAAAATAAAGGAAAAAGGACCTTGGAGGGATAGAGGAAGGAAAAACCAACCAAATACCAGGGAAGTTTCAAGCAAGGAATCCTGTTTGTAGTTAAATAAAACACTTAGGAATCTAACGTTCCCCCTTTTCTTCCTTCCTCACTTCCCTCTCTCCTAGGGCAGCAGGAAAGCTGCCTGAGAGGTCTGGTAGGAGATTCAAGTGGGTCCTTGTTGAATCAGCTCCACACAGAAAACAATGACTCTTAATTTCCAGAGAGAGAGCCCCCACACCTCACCAGGAACCCCAAGTATGCTACTGAAGGCTTGGAAAGCACCTCCTACAGTCCCTCTCCTTTAAGTGTTCTATGAGAGGGCTTATTGATTTTCTGACTCCACCTTCTCTCAGGCCAAGTTTCCTATACCAGGGTATATGGGTGAATTGGGCTTTCTCAGCAGATTCGCCACTCCTTTCTTCACAGACTCTCCTCCAGCCAGCTGGTATTTTCCTCCAAGTGCAAAAAAAAGAAAAGAAAAAAAAGGGTGGGGGACGAGGAAACACCAGAAAATCGAACCCACACTAGCCAGGCCCGCCTATTGCACCCCGCACTGAATCCCTCCCACATGGAGTTAGTCCAAAACTGGAGGGCTAGGGCAATCCCGGACCTCCGGGAGTGCTGGACTTGGGAAAGGGGAGTCCGGGACACTGCAGACCCAGGGCACGTACGTCCATGGAACACGGACCTGGGGACCATGCATCCAGGGACCATGGAGCCCAGGAATGCCCCGCAGTACCGACAGTTCTCAGGAAACACCATGGGCACCAGCCCAGGGGAAGGGTCCCATCAGTCCACAGCTTCTGACCTCTGTACTTGTAAGCTGCAATTCTACCTTTAGCAAGCACCACCTCTGCCACTCTCTCCAAATCTATGTCCACACACCCTCCAACCTGTAAGCCCCCAAGACAGCCCGCTCCGGCAAGACTTCAACCCCACTTGGCCACCTCTTCGCAGGAGAGACTGTAAGGTGCACTCACTCAGACGCCATCTTGCCCTGCCTTCTCCCCTATTGAATTCTGACCTTGACATATTCCTCAGTATGGCAGTTTGAGATTATTTTATGAATCCCAAAAAGAGAATGATTATGTTTGTAAACTAATCTATTTTGGGTGTGATACCCTTTGATAATATTGGATTCCATTGAGGGGGACTTGATTAAATTACCTGTTAAGAGTAGGGGTTTGATTCAACCATGTCGGTAAGTTGAGTCTCCACTACCTTAGTGGGTCTATATAGACACACAGGAAGAGAGAGAGAGAGCTCCAAAGACACCAGAGGAGAGAACTTTTTCTTGTGACAGAAAGGAGAAGGCTCAAACAGCTAAAACCCCAGGGAGAGATCCATTTGCCTCATTGCTAACAAAGACTGTTGGGAAGAGAGCTGAGACTGATATAGAAAGCCTGGAAAGAAAGAGCCCTATGCCAGGAGAAAGAGGAAGCCCTGAGAGACAAACCCTATGTCAGCGCAGCTGAGCTATAGGAAGCCCTGAGAGACAAGCCCTAACCAGGAGAGAGAGGATTGGAAGCCCTGAGGGAAAGGAGAGACCATGCAGAAATCAGTGACCATCTTGCTTCAACACAAGGCAATTGACTTTGGTGAGAAAGCAACCTTGAGCTGAACTCTTCACAGCCTTGTAACTGTAAGCTTTTACCCCAAATAAATACCCTTTATGAAAGCCAACAGATTTCTGGTATTTTGCATCAGCACCCCTTTGGCTAGCCAATACAGATGCTGATGCAAAGTACCAGAAATCTGTTGGCTTTTATAAAGGGTATTTATTTGGGGTAGAAGCTTACAATTACCAGGTCATAAAGCATAAGTTACTTCCCTTACCAAAGTCTATTGCCACATGTTGGGGCAAGATGGCTACCGATGTCTGTGATGGTTCAGGCTTCTTGGGTTCCTCTCTTTCTATGGCTCTGTTTCTCTCTGGGCTCAGCTGTTGTGCTTGCTCCACAAGGCCAGCTGTAGACGATTAGGCGAATGGTTCTGTCTCCCTCTCCCTGTGGTTTCTCCTGTGTCTAAGGAGCCATCTCTACTCCTCTGTGTTCTTCTCCTGTGTGTCCCCTTCCCAGGCTCCATCTCAAAACTCCCAACTCTGTCTTTTGCCATGTCTTTTATCTGTGAGTCCCCACCCACCAAGGGGCAGGGAGTCAATGCCCTGACAAAGTCATAATCATAATTTAATCAATTAAAAGGGACACCTCTGATATACCAGTTTACAAACATAATCTAATAGCTATTTTTGGAATTCATAAACAATGCCAAACTGTTACAGTATCCCTTTGGCAGACTAATACACTCAGCTCAGCCAGGAGTTGGGAACAATAGAAAGGACCACTGATCCCTCAAAGAACTGAAGGGATCATGAAAATAATCCAGTGGTACTCTCCAAAAATTCTGTTTGGAATCCGTTAGTACTCTTCTAATTGGTCTGGCTGGTGATGAGTCCTGTGGAACCGTCATTTCTTGCTAATGGTCTACTAGTTCCCTCTACGAGTACCATCAGGTATTTTATTTCTTGGAAAAGCATTTTTCCCTAGAAAAGCATTTTTGCTTAATTGATCAGACTGCCTGCTGGGCCAGTTTGTCAGAGAGGTTGCCAAGTTTTTATTTGGTGGTTAAGACAATGAGCCAGTTTGAAAGTCACAATTAAGTCTTATTTCACTTACTGCTCTGGTATAAGTGAGAGCTTAAATAGGAAAGAGCGTCACCTTACACTTGTTCCAATATTCCCTACAGAATGGCACAAATAAGGATCACATTTATCAGTGCAGACTGGAAGGGACCATCATACTACCAGGGAACACCAAACCATGACTCTTCCCTTTTTATGGGCCCAGAGACCAGAGGATAAAAATTAGGGCTAGAAGTAAAAAATTACTGACTACTGAAGCAGAGTGAACAAAAGTGTCTTCAAGCTTCTCTATAAGCTGGTATCAGTTGAGGGTCCAAATTGTGTCTTTGTCTAGGCCCTAATTCTTCCCATAAAGAAGCCTCACAATAGAGGTCCCTGGATTTGGCAAGCAGACATATGTGAGAGCTTGGCTAGCTGGGGGTAAGGTTGGAGGTGGTAAATCATAATTGCTTCTTCTTCCATAAAATGAAGACACTGTACACCAAATCTTGTGTGAGGAGGGCAGCTTTCATTCTAAGGCTGAAAGTAGCACCTTCATTTTTACCTATGAATTTGACTGAAATATGACAGTAGGATTTTGGTCTAAAAGGGAATAACATACAAATAAATTCATGTGGCTAAGAGACTTCAAAGTGAGTTGGGAGGTTATTCCAGAAGTTATGTTTGTACACGTCTCAGCAGGATCTCTTTGACTGCCAAAGTCGATTCCAACCCAAATAACAGGGCTCCTAATGGCTCTGGAGATATTCAGACACTACAGTCAGGGCAGACAACTCAGGTGTTTGGTGCCTTGCCAGTGGGCCCTACTTTGAAATTATGCTCCCCAGAATGACAGAGTTGGACTCAGTTGTGGTTTCCCTACACATGCCTCTTCTGTCCTTCTATTTGAACCTATAATTAGTACTAGAGTTGGTAGGTGTAATTCCAAGAGCCTTAAATCGTTTGGCTGTCTGTGTGCCAGCTGGGCCCTGAATCTCAATGGATTTGCAACATCTGTTCTCTAGTTCATTGGTCTCACCCAGGACAACTAACAAGGAGGTGATGATGGACAACTACCATACCAAGGAACGGAGAGGTCTACAACTGCAAACAAGAGAGTTCCATCCATCGGCCCTATGGGATCATAGCCCCCTCTCAATTAGAGGTGGAGTGGATATCACCATCCCAGAATCCTCAGGATTGTTTAATGAATTATGAACTAAAGTAGACTTACTAGTATTCTACTATAGACTTGTGATTCTAGCAATGGAAGAAATTATATTAATGATGTGGAGACAGTGGCCACTGGAGTTTCTGAGGGCAAGGAGAGAGAAAAACAGGTGTAATACAGGGACATTTTTGGGACTTGGAATTGTCCTGAATGACATCGCGGTGGCAGGTTCAGGCCATTATAAATCTTGCCATAACCTACAGAATTGGATGGGAGAGAGTGTAAACTCCAATGTAAAGTTTAATCCACATTTAGTGGCAATGCTCCAAATGTGCTCATCAATTGCAATGAATGTACCTCACTAATGAAGGATGTTGTTAATGTGGGAAAATATAGGAGGTGTGGGGAGTGGGGCATATGGGAATCCCCTAAATTTTTTATGTGACATTTGTATAATCTAAGTGTGGCAGCTTGATATAGTTATGAATCCTAAAAATAGATATTGGATTATGTTTGTAAACTGGTGCATACCTGGGCATTATTAAATTATGATTAGGGCTTTGATTGGATCATGTCAGTGGGGTGTTGAGTCCCCACCCACCAAGATAAAAGGCATGGCAAAGGACAGAATTGGAGCTTTTTGATGCTGGAAGGTTTTTGATGTTGGAGTTTGATGCTGAAGTCTTAAGCTGGAATACCAGGAAGTAAGCACACAGAGGAAAAAGAAGTCAGCCCCAGGAAGAGAGTAACCCAGGAAGCCTGAACCCTTACAGACATAGGCAACTATCTTGTTCTACCACATAAAAAATAGACTTTGGTGAGGGAAGTCACTTATGCTTTATGGCCTGGTATTTGTAAGCTCCTACCCCAAATATTCTTTATAAAAGCCAACAGATTTCTGGTGTTTTGCATCAGCACCCCTTTAGCTGACTAATATTTTTAATTTTTAATTAAAAATTAATTAATTAAAAAGGGGAGTAACATATTTATATACACATATCATATACATATTCATACCCATGCATGTACACAAAAACACCCATCATAGATATACCCATCATAGATGTACATTCATGCAAATGCATATCTACATGTGTATACATGTGTACACATACAAATATGCATAGACATAGATTAGCAATCATGAGAACTCAGCGATGCCTTCATTTCCAGTCTAGCTCCTCAGGAGTTGCTCCTACCTTCCTCCATTGCATACGTTTATGTCATTTCTTACACAGTGTGAATCTAATGTTCCTTCCCAACTCCTGGCCAAGATGATAGCTTATGCCAAATACTATGCTCGTGACTTCCTTGGATTAGAGCTATATTGTTCCCATTCAGCAGAATCATTTGTTTACATTTGTCTACACGTTTAGTTACTCTTATCCTTGTTGATTTAATTTTATTTTTGGAAAAGGATTACATTAATTCCTTTCAAAAGTAAAATACATGTAAAAATTTGTTCTTGGAGAAGTAACATTCTGTTGGGAATTGAATCACATCCTCCACAAAAGGCATGTCCTTGTCCCAATACCTGTCCTGTGAGTGTGAACCCATTTGTAAATTGGACCTTTGAAGATATTATTAGTTAAAGTGTGCCCAAACTTAATGAGGGTGGATCTTAATCCAATATGGTTGAAGTCCTTATAGCAAAGAAAATGAACATGGAAAGACAAGCCACAGGCAGAAGGCAGCATGTGAAATTTAGTAGAACCTGCCTGGAAGAGAAAGAAGAATATGCTAAGAAGGAAGCAAGCCTCCCAGCTCTGAAACAGTGAGCCAATACTTTAATCCAACCCATTGTAGGGTATTTGCTTTAGCAGCTAGGAAACAAAAATAGTTTTGATACTGGAAATTGGGGTGCTGCTATGACAAATATCTAAAAATATGGAAATGAACTTGGAATTGGGTAATGAGTAGAGGTTGGAGGAATTATGAAGTGCTAGAAAAAGCCTAGAAATTGCTTTGAGGAGACTGTTGGTAGAAAGATAGATGTTAAAGGTACTTAGGTTGAGGTCTTAGAAGGAAATAATGACCGTGTTATTGGATCTTTGTTGTAAAGTGGCAGGTAACTTGGCATAACTATATTCTAATTTTGAATGGAAGGCAAAACTTGAAAGTAATGAACTTGGATATTTAGCTGATGAGATTTCAAAGCTAAATGTAAAAAATGCTGCCTGACTTTTCTGTACAGCTTATAGTGAAATGGGAGAGGAAAGAGATAAAGTGAGGATTAAGCTGTTAGGCACAGAGAAACCATCAATTGGTGATGTGAGCCTATCAGACTGTGAAATTCTGAGCCTTTCAAGATAGTGTACTCTGAGTACAGAAACAGCTCTATCAGGGACTCCCCCCTGAACTTCCAGAGTGACAGGACTCCATCTAAGGATTTAACTGAACAACCTTTGCTAAAGAGTGTGGCTGCAACGTGGATCCTGTCAGCCATTTCAGTGGGAGTCAGGATCTTTGGAAAATTTTATTTTCCAATGGTTTGGACCCCCTGGAACTGCAAGCAAAACCAATTTTTTTTTTTTTTTGCAAAATTTGTGTGAGAACCATTTCCAGCCTGGAATAAAAGGAACAGAGAAAGGGTGAATTGAAGGAAGAATGACTTCAAGGGCAGAATTATGAAAGCCAAGGTCTAATTCAAAAAGATTTCCTCAGACCAAAAGAGCAGTCTGACCCATGTGTGTAGAAAGGATGGGTCACCCCTGCACTTGAAGAGAGCTTCTGCCCTGGTACTTGGAGGGGTAGGCCTTGGGCCCCATTGTTCAGGAAGAGTGCTGCCACTCCGATGCTTGGGGATGGTGGGGCCTGTGCCCTGATGTTTTAGGGAGCCTGGTTGCCATTCTGATGCTCGAAGGCCCACACTAGAGTGCGCAGGGAAAACATGGCTGCTGCGGCATCCACTTGGAAATGCTGGGGCTGCCACTCTATCTGGTCTGGGGACACAGATGGCTATTAGAACTTGAGATCTAATGGAGTTTGCCCTGTTGAGTTCCAAACTTGTTTGGAACCCGTGACCCCTGTTTTCCTCCCAATTTCTTCTTTGTATTGGGGATGCTTGGCTTATGGCTGACCTACCATTATATATACTGGAAGCAGATAACTTGTTTTTTTAAATTTTACAGGTTCATCAGGCAGAGGAATTTTGCCCTAGGAGGGACCACACACATAAATAATTTTGATGAGACTTTGTACTTAGCATTGTTACTGAAATGACTTAAGATTTTTAAGATATTATGATGGAATTAATGCATTTTGTATGTGGTAAGAACATGTTTTTTTTGGGATCTGGAGGGTAGACTAATGGAGATTGAATTATGTCATCCACAGTAGGGCATATTCAGTCTTAAACACTGTCCATGGGTGTGAACTCCTCTGTAAATAGGACTTTTGAAGATGTTATTAGTCCAGGTGTGCTCACACTGAATGAGGGCGGGCATTGATCCAATATGGCTGAAGACCTTAAAAGCAAAGGAAATTGGACACAGAAGGAGAAGCCATGGGCAGTGGCTAGATACTGGAAGTCAATGGAATCTGGAAGAGAAAGAGAAGAGTGGCCATGTGCATTGCCTTGGGATGGGAAGCCGGGAATCCCGAAGATTGCCACCCAGCCAGAAGATACCAATCTTTGAAGGAAGTAGGCCTTCTAGCCTCTAAAACCAAGAGCCAGTAACTTTCTGTTGTTAAGTCATCCCATTGTGATACCTGTTTTAGCAGCTGGGAAACGAAACCATATTCCTTCCTGCATTTGCCAGTCGTTTGACTCCCTCCCCTGGACCCCAGTCTTGAGGTAACCACTACATTGCTTTCTGGTTTATCTTTCTTTTTTTTTTAAAGATTTATTTATTTATTTAATTTCTCCCCCTCCCCTGGTTGTCTGTTCTTGGTGTCTTTTTGCTGCGTCTTGTTTCTTTGTCCGCTTCTGTTGTCGTCAGCGGCACGGGAAGTGTGGGCAGCGCCATTCCTGGGCAGGCTGCTCTTTCTTTTCACGCTGGGCGGCTCTCCTCACGGGTGCACTCCTTGCGCGTGAGGCTCCCCTACGCGGGGGTCACCCTTGCGTGGCACGGCACTCCTTGCGCGCATCAGCACTGCGCATGGCCAGCTCCACACGGGTCAAGGAGGCCCGGGGTTTGAACCGCGGACCTCCCATATGGTAGACGGACGCCCTAACCACTGGGCCAAAGTCCGTTTCCCTGGTTTATCTTTCTAGTGTTTCAGTGTGTGAAAGTATCTCTCCATTTCTCTTTTGTGTTTTCTTTTTTCAAATGTCTCCCTTTTTCTAATATAAATATAGTCAATACATACATTGTTGAAAGTTTTTTCCTCCTAACTTTACCTCCTGTAAAGAATTCCATTTCAGTTTTTAGGAAACTATACAGCTATATACCACATGGTTTATAACACAGAAGATACTATACCATAGTTTATATTATATACTTTGGATTAACTGATCTCCAGTGATCAAACAGTTAGATGGTTTTGAATATTTTCCAATTGCAAATAATGCTGTCATGAGTATCTTGTGCTAATGCATTTTTTCATGATACAAATGTGTATTAAATGAAAGTATTAATAATCTAAAAAAACTAGGGACCAATGTAAAATTATCTGATGCCTGGGAATATTTATGAAATAATGAGACAGCTTTAACACATACCCATGTAAACTATTTTAACCATTTACATGTCAGGTATAACATTATGATAACTTATGTATGGATTTTTAAAAATAAGAGAAAATGCTGCTATATACTTGCCATTAATTTGAAATCTAGATATTTCACAATAGGTCTGTTTTACTTTAGTGGACTAAAGGCATCTCTTTATGTAGATTATAATAAAGAACCAGATGAAATTTTATACTTGAGCATCATAATTCAGGCTCAAAAACCCAAATAGAAATAAAGAAAGAAAGGACTCTCAGAGAGGAAAGACTGAACAATGTGTACAATTATTACAAATATCTTTATTTTAAGTTACTTATCTGAACATGTTTTAATTTTTGATTCATAAATATGTACTTGAGTTTATACATATTTAAGAAGTTTACCCCTTGCCCTATAATGTGAATATCATAAGGTAACTAGGGACCAAAGGTAAAGTATTAGTATCTTTTAGTAGGAATTTCCATTTATAAGATTATTTCGTGGCTGTGGACCAAGACCCAAAATGAGTCAATAGTTGTCTCTTAAAATGTGGTGTTCTTCTATTTTAGGTTCTAACTGGTTAATTAAGGGGTTTCTGAGATCTGTAACTCAAACTGTACATGTGGACCTGTGCAGCCTCTGGGAAGGATGGCTTTGGTGGCCCATTGTAGGGTGTACTGGGTATCCTATTTTTGGGGCTGCAATCAAAGATTGCATCCTATCTGGTAACTCAATAGCTGGGTGCCATCTATACATATACACATATAAACACACGCATATATATGTGCAGTTGTATATGCATATACCCATGTATAAACATGCTTTAGAAAACATAAGTGCTCACTGACCCCTTCAGTTCGAGTCCAATGCTTCAGGGCTCATTCCAGCCTTCATCATTTCATACAGGCATGTCCTTTCTTCCTCTATGTGAATCCCAATCCTCAACATTTACTCACATGATAAGTCCTATAATGATACTAAAATTGTTCTTAGAATTTCTTAGCTCATATGACTACAAAAACAAATCTACTCACAAAATTTCATGACTTAGTTTCTTTCCCTCCACCCTCCTCATTCTCATGACTGTGGGTATTTGCTATCATGAGTTCCTGGGATTAAAGCATTTTTTTTTCTTTTTGTAAGTTTGTATCTATAAATTTTCTTTCACTTTTAGTTCCCCCTCCTTATCCTTTTTTATTTAATTTTATTTTAATAAGTAGAATGTTGACCTTTCAAAAGCAAAACATATGGGAAAGGTAACATTCAGTCCCATATCTCTTCTTTTGCATTCACCAGTTTATCTCCACTTGTAGATAACCAACTACTTCATGGTTTACCTTTTCTGTGTTTCATTTTGTAAGTAACTACCTCTTCTTTCCTCTGTTTTTTTTATTTCACAAATTTACTGAAATGGTAGCATAGTAGATACCCTTTTCAGTTGATAGGAATGTTATTCTTTACAGTTATCTGTACAGCTGTGTGTATTAAATATGTACATGAATTGATGATATAACATAGTTTATACTATATATGGTGTATTATTCAACCAACTTTCTGTTCGAATATTTAGTTAGATGTAAATGCTTTGCATATGCAAAAATTATGTAATGAATTACCATGTGTATATTTATTTTATTGTTATGTGTATTAAATTCAGTTTAAATAACCAACAAAATCTAGCCATTGCAAAATATATTCAATGCCCAGAATATTCATGAAAATATGAGACAGTGTTAAAAACACAACCACTGAAATTGTTCTCACAATGTTCATGTCAGATATAGCAATATGGTAATTTACTTGTAACATTATAACAATGAGAGAAAAGACTGTGGTACACTTGTTATAAAATTTGAAATCTAAAGATTTCACAGTAGGTGTCTTTATTTAGTGGACTAATTTTTTTTCTTTATATAGCTCTTGATGAAGTACCATATGACAATGTCATGACTGAGGAAGAAGACTCAGTATCAAAAACCCAAATAAAAGAAAATAAGCAAAGAACTTCCAGAGGGAAAAGAATCAGCAGTAAGTTAAATAATTATAGATATCTTTAAATTATATTAAATTAAACTCAACAGGTGAACTTTTATCTTATTTCAGGAATATGTACTTCAGCATGTAGTTTATAGACATTTTATACTTTGGCCTATAGTGTGAATATACTAACTCAACTACAGAACAAAAGCTGAACATTGATAACCTTAGTTGGGATTTTTGTTTGAAAGACTATTTCATGTGTATGGTTCATGTGATTAGTATGTCAGTATCTACCCAAGTCCAACAACTGTCCAATAATTCTCCCTTAAAAGGTATGTATAGTCAGGCCACTTCTGGTAGTTTATGGATTCAAAAGCTCGATGGCAGTGTCTGACCTGTGGTGCTCTGCTTCTTTTATAAACTAAAATTGGCAAGATTGGAGGTTTGCAACCTGTAAATCAAATTGCAAATATGAATCTGTGGGGTCCGTGTGAAGTGTCGCTATGATGGCTCATAACAGGGCACTCATAACATCCAGTCTTTTTGGCTCCAGTGATCAGTAGCATCCTATCTGGTACCTAAAAGATGGGTTCTGTGATAGTTAAGTTCATGTGTCAACTTGGCCAGGTTATGTGCCCAGTTATTTGGTTAAGCAAGTACTGGCATGACTATGCCTGTGAGGATATTTCAGGGATTTAAATCATCAGTAAGTTGATTGCGTCTATGGTTGATTACATCTTCAGCAATGAGAGAAGTCTCACCCAATCAGTTGAAGGCCTTAAAAGGAGAAGTGATGCTTTCAGCAATCAGAAGAGAGAATTTCCCTCTCTAATTCAGCCAGCTAGATTCTCCTGGGGAATTCATTGAAAACCTTTATCGGAGTTTCCAGTTTGCGGCCTACCTTATGGAATTCGGACTTGCCCATGCCCACAGTTGCATAAGCCAATTCCTATTTTTAAAATCTCATAACATCTACATTACATATTATATATATGCTTTCAATTCTGTTTCTCTAGAGAATCTGGGCTAATCCATATTTTGGTGTTGAGAGTTGTGTTTGAGAAACAGAATCTTAAGGATGAGATTTCTGAGTTGGTTCTGGGGTTTTGGGAATTGGTTCTCCACCTTGATTAGATTCAAAGGCATTGATGACTATATTTTCAACAATCAATATGGCACTGATAGTCCTTGGTATTATTTGGCAGTATAGATTTGCAAAATAGCAGCACTGGATACAACTACTCACATGTTTATAAGAGGCAAGGCTCTGTGTAAGAGTGTTTTTGACACCTGAACAGAGTTTTGTGGAGTTAAAAAATATAATGATGTTGGATGTTTTTCCTAAATGTGCTAGATACAGTTGTTAAAAGGCATGAGCTTCAAATTCCCAACTTAAGCACACATGAAAGACATGGAAGTTTGTATAGTATGCCTTAAAAAAAACCTTATTTTGTGTAGCTGCAGATTTGAGATTTCTTGTGTGAGTGGCTAAATTACAATGCAAATTTAATTCCCAACCTTTCAGGGTGTCTGTTATTAAAGTGAAGGCATTGATTGGAAAGGAATGGGATCCTGAAAATTTAAATAAGGATATTTGAGTTGATAATAATAAAGGTAGGGACATTGAAACCCTAGGTTCTGCTGAGTCTTTGCCAGATAAACTTGTACTGGTCTTCCCTGAGGAATCAGCCATCCAACTTCCATCTGAAGAGATTAATCCTGTTGTGCCCAATAAACCTGTAATTACCTCCACTGTGGAAACATCCCTTCTTCTAGACTTATAACTAAAGTCCCAACAGACCCCAAAAAGTGAGGTACAAATTGTGACACATGCGGAGGTGTTCTACACCCAAAAGAACTGCATGATATGTCCAATTTATAGAAATCAGGGGTATATATGTGGAAATAGATATTCAGGTGTGGGATAATTGTGAAGGAAACATGAAGTTGAATCAGGCTGAATTTATTGATATGGGCCCTCTAAGCAGAGATTTTGGATTCAGTATTGTTGTTTGAGAGGGTAGAAAGGGCTCTAACAGTTTGTTCAGGAGGTTGGCTGAAGCATGGACCAAAAGGTGGCCTGTATTGCCTAAAGTTGTAAATGCCAGAACTAAATTGGAATAATGTAGATGAGGGAATGCAAAGGCTTAGAGATTGGAATGCTAGAGTAAGTCATGTAAGACCTGTTCATCTTCCCCAGCAATGCTCAAATGATACACATTTTTTTTTTCTGGCAATGTAGTAATGACTTTTTAAAAAATTTTAATTTAATTTTTTATTATCTTTTTAAAAAGTTAATAGATGACACAAAACGTTACATTAAAAAACATAAGAGATTCCCATATACCGCATTCCCCACTCCCCCAACCCCATCATATTTATTAATTGTATTTTTTGAAGATACACAGATCACAAAAAATGTTACATTAAAAAATATAAGCGGTTCCCATATATCCCTCACCCCCCCCCCCACTCCTCCCACATTGACAACCTCTTTCATCAATGTGGCACATTCACTGCATTTGGTGAATACATTTTGGAGCACGCTGCACCACGTGGATAATGGTTTACATAGTAGTTTACATCCTCCCCAGTACATTCAGTGAGTTATGGCAGGATATATAATGTCCAGCATCTGTCCCTGCAATGTCATTTAGGACAACTCCAAGTCCCGAAAATGCTCCCACATCACATCTCTTCCTCCCTCTCCTTGCCCTCAGGTACTACCATGGCTACTTTCTCCACGTCAGTCTACAATATTTCACCAGGACTGTGAAGGAAAAAATTGTGACTAGTTTTATTATCCCTGAAGAGCTCTGTGGTTGCTCTTCTCTGTAGTTCATATATTACTGTGGGAACTGCTGTCACTGGACTTGATCCTTAAGCATGATAGAGATGATTGGATGATGAGATGACAGAAGCCAAGTAGCAGCACTTAATTGCCAAAGACAGGATTGGTATGGCTACTATAATGGACAGCAGACTCAAAGCAGTAATTGAAATAGTCTGACTCACAGGGACATACGACATTGGCTAGTAGATCATTGTGTACCTAGAAGTAAAATAGGTAGGCAGTCTATTAAATTCTTTCTTGAAATGTATAAGCAGAAGAGTTCTAAGTCAAGTGAGTGAAAGTCTAACTTGAATTATAAAAACAGGGTCCTGGCCCCTTAATTCCCAGACTTGAGAAAATTTACAGACCCAGAGGCCTTTGAATAAAGGGAAGACTGGCTCCCTTTGGGTAAGGACCATGCAACATTGCCAAAAATGTATACTGCTATTCTTCTTCCCAGGCTTTCCCAAAGAAACCTACAGCATTTTACCAGGGCAAGTGCATTGAAGAAAAGGAAATGGTCAGATATTTCAGAGATTAATAGACAAAATTTGGAAGTGACATTAATTCCAGAATACCCAAAACATCATTGTGGACCACTAGTCAGAGTAGGGGCTTATGGAGGTCAGGTGATCAATAGAGTTTTAGCTCAGGTCTGTCCCACAGTGGGTCCATAGGGTCCCTGGAACTATCGTTTGATTATTTTTCCCAGTTCTGGAATGCATAATTGGAATATACACACTTAGCACCTGGCAGAATCCCTACATTTGTTCCTTGACTTGTGGAATGAGGGTAATTATGGTAGGAAAGGCTGTGTGGGAGAAACTAAGACTGCCTATACCAAGCAAACCAGTACATCAAAAGCAATACTGCATTACTAGAGTGATTGTAGAGATTAGTGCCACCATCAAAGACTTGCAGGATACAAGGGTGGTGATTCCTACCACATCCCCATTCCTATTTGTACATGCAAAAAACAGATGGATCTTGGAGGATGACAGTGGATTATTGTAAACTTAATCATATGATGATTATAATTGCTCCTGCTGTTCCAGATGTGGTAGTGTTGCTTGAACCAGTTACATCCTCTGGTACATGGTATGCAGCTATTGATCTGGCAAATGCCTTTTTTTCTCAATTGCTGTTGTATAGACAACCAGAAACAGTTTGCTTTCCACTGACAAGGCCAGCAATGCAACTTCACTCTCCTACCTCAGGGGTATATCAGTTCTACATCCCTATGTCATAATCTAGTCTGCAGGGATCTTGATTGTCTCTGCTTCCACAAGACATCACACTGGTCCATTTTATTGATTATGTCATGCCTAATGGACCTAGTGAGCAAGATGTAGCAACTACTCTGGACTTATTGGTAAGGCATTTACATGTCAATAGGTGAGAGATAACTCTAACACAAAAGCAGGGTTCTTCCACCTTATGAAATAAGCCCCCTCTCAAAATAGAGGTGGAGTGGATATAACCATCCCAGCGTCCACAGGATGGAGGAATAGAGTATGGATTAGAGTGGACTTACTGATATTCTATTCTGGAACTATTGTGATTAGTAATGGAAGAAAATCTAGCAATGATGTGGAGAAAGTGGCCATGGTAGCTGCTGAGGTAGGGAGAGGGAAGAAGAGATATGATGTGGGGGCATTTTCAGGACTTGGAGTTGTCCTGAGTGGTACTGCAGGGACAGTTCCTGGACATCATAGGTCCTGCCATGGCCCACTGGGTGGACTGGGGGAGAGTGTAAACTACAATGTAAATCACTATTCATGTGGTGCAGTAGTACTCCAAAATGTATTCACCAAATGCAGTGAATGTGCCACGATGATGAAAGAGGTTGTTGATGTGGGAGGAGTGGGGTAAGGGGGTGGGGGCTATATGGGGACCTTATATTTTTTTAAATGTAACATTAAAAAAAGTAAAGATAAAAATTTTTTTCTAGGTTTCCAGTAGCATGAGTCATGTCAAGATATCCCTTCTTTTTTTTTTAGATTTATTTTATTTTTTAAATTTACATGCCCCCTGCCACCTGCACTTATAGTCTGCTCTCTGTGTACATTTGCTGTGTGTTCTTCTGTGTCTGCTTGTCTTCTCTTCTCATCTTTTCTTTAGGAGGCACTGGGAACCAATCCTGGGACCTTCGATGTGGGAGAGAGGCACCCAATTGCTTAAGCCACCTCAGCTCCCTATTTTGTTGTGGCTCACGTTGTCTTTCCTCTGCAACTTTTTTGTTGTGTCAGCTTGTGGTGCAGGCTAGCTCTCCGCAGTGTGGGCCAGCTTTCTATAGTGCAGGCCAGCTTCACCTTCACCAGGAGGCCCCATGAACAGAACTTGGCACCCCCCATATGGTAGATGGGAGCCCAATTGCTTGAGCCACATCTGCTTCCCTGAGATATCCCTTCTAAGATAAAGGATAAGCTATTGCATCTGGCCCCTCCTACAACCAAAAAAAAAAAAAAAATGCACAACACCTAGTTAGCTTCTTCGTATTTTATTTGGATGTTCTACTCTAGCTCATTTACCTAGTGACCATAAAGATACTACTTTTGAGTGGGGACCAGAACAAGATGAAGCTCTGCAACAGGTCAGGCTGCTGTACAAGCTGCTCTGCCACTTAGGCCATGTGATTCAGCTGATACAATGGTGCAGGAAGTATCAGGAACAAATAGAAATGCTGTCTACAGCCTTTAGCAATCCCCTGTAAGAAAGTCACAGCACAAACCCTTAGAATTTTGAAACAAAATTCTGCCATTCTCTATAGATAACTACTCTCCTTTTGGAAAATGGTTTTTGGCCTGCTACTGGGCTTTAGTAGAGACCAAATGCTTAACCATGGGCCATCAAGTTACCATGAGACCTGAATTGCCTCTCATGAGGTGGGTATTGTCTGATTCACTAAGCTATAAAATTGGGCATGCACACAAGTACTCCATCATAAAATAGTATCTGCGAGATTGGGTTTCAGTAGGCCCTGAAGGCACAAGTAAGTTGTATGAGGAAGTGACCCAAATGTCTATGGCCTCTACTCCTCCCAGATTACTTTCTGGTCACTTTCCCAGACCATAGCTATGGCCTTTTGAGGAGTTTCTAATAATCAGCTGACTGAGGAAGAGAAAACTTGGGCCTGGTTTACAGAAAGTACTGTACAATATACAGGTACCATCCAAAAATGGACAGCTATAGCTTTTTGGACACCTTTGAAGGACAGTTAATCCCAGTAGGTCTAACTTTAAGCAGTTCACCTGCGTATTCATTTTTCTTGGAAGGAGAAATGGTCAAAGGTGTATTTGTATACTGATTCATGGACTATTGCCAATGGTTTGTCTGATGGTCAGGGACTTGGAAAGAACATGATTAGAGAATTGGTGACAAAGAGGTCTAGGGGAGAGGTGTGTGGATAGACGTTTCTGAGTAGGAAAACACAAACATGAAGATATTTGCATTCCCTGTGAATGCTCACCAGAGGAATATCTTAATCACATGGATAAGATGACCCATTTGGGTTACCTTTTGACATACTTTCCCAGCCACTCCTGCCATTGCCCACTGGGCTCATGAACAAAGTGGCCATGGTGGTAGGGATAGAGGTTACATATGGGCTCAGCAACGTGGATGTCTACTTACCAAGGCCAGCCTGGCTACAGCCATTGCTGAGTGCCAGAAGCAGAGACCAACTCATTTCCCAATGTGGCTACATTTCCTGAGATGATTAGCCTGCTACCTGGTTGCAAGTTGATTACATTGGACTACTTCTGTCATGGATGGGGCAACATTTTGTTCTAACTAGAATAGACACATACTCTGGATATGAGTGTTGTCGTTTTTTCCTGCACACAATGTTTCTGCAACTGCTTCCATAGCTGCTTAGAGAATGCCTTATCTACCACCATAGTTTACCATACAGCATTGCTTCTGATCAAGGAGTCCCACTTCATGGCAAATGAAATGTAAGAATGGGCACATGCTCATGGAATTCACTGGTCTTACTATGTTCACCGTCATCCTGAAGCAGCTAAATTGATAGAATGGTGGAATGGCCTTTTGAAGACTCAATTACAGTGCCAACTGGGTGGTAATAGTTTGCAGGGTTGGATCAATGTTCTCCAGGATGCTGTGTATGCTCAAAACCAACATCCACTGTATGGTGCTGTTTCTCCCATAGCCAGGATTCATGGGTCCAGAAAGAAGGGGTGGAAATTCAAGGTGCACCACTCACTTTACCTCTAGTGATCTATTAGAAATATGTTTGATTCTTGTCCCTGAAGCCTTATGCTCTCCTAGTTCCAAAAGGAAGAGACAGGTAGTCTGTCCAGAAGGAGACAGAGCCATGATTCTTTTTAATTGGAAGGTAAGATTGCCACACAGCCACTTTGGTCTCCTCCTGCCTCTGAATCAATAGGCAAAGAATGGAATTATTGTACTAGCTGGGGTGACTGACCCTGATTATCAAGGGGAAATAGGACTGCTACTATACAATAGAGGTAAAGAGGAGTTTGCCTGGAATATAGGAGATCCCCTAGGGCATCTTTTAGTACCACCATACCCTGTGGTTAAAGTCAATGGCAAACTGTAGCATCCCAATCCAGACAGGATGACTAATGGCCCAGAACCTTCAGGAATGAAGATTTGGGTCACCCTACCAGGCAAAGAACCATAGCCATCTGAGGTGCTTGCTGAGGGTAAAGGGAATATGGAATGGGTAGCAGGGGAAGGTAGTTTAAATATGAGCTACAACCATATGACCAGTTTCAGAAATAAGGACAATAATGGTTATGAATATTTCTTCCTTGTTTTGTTATGAATATATTTGCATATATGAAGCAAATATCTTTGTTTTCTCTTCTATTTTATCCCTTTATCATATTACATGAGTTGTATTAATTACATGTTGCAGGATTTAAGTTATAGGGGATAAAGTTTAAGAGTGAATATTAACCAAAGGTATGTATCCTATTCTGGCGAAAGTTAGTGCATTTCTGGTTGTATACAGGATAGTTGAGTACTGTTAGGCAAAAAAATGTCCATTAATGTTTTTGATTAGAGATTAAGTATGGTTTAAGGTGATGTGTATGGGTGCCAAGTTGACAATGTATAGATTGTGCTGGTTGAGTTCATGTATCAACTTGGCTAGGTCATGGTGTCTAGTTGTTTGGTCAAGCAAACACTAGCCTGATTGTTACTGTGAAGACATTTCATGAATTTAAATCATCAGTAAGTTGATTGTTTTTATGGATGGTTACATCTACATTCAACTGAGGAGATTACTTTCAGCAAAGAGAGACATCTCATGCAATTAGTTGGGGGCCTTTAAAGGAGAAGTGATGATTTCAGCAGTCAGAAGGGAGAATATCCATCCCTACTCCATCTAGCCAGTTTCTCCTAGGGAATTCATCAAATACCTTCACTGGAATTTCTGACTTGTGACCTGTCCTACAGAATTTGGACTTGTTCCTCCTCACAGTTATGTGAGCCAATTCTTATAAAACCTCTCATAATATTTATTATATATGTGTGTGTAAACACACACACACATATCTCCTGTTGATTTTGTTTCCCAAGAGAACTTTTAACAGTTACTGTCCAGATACTCAGTGGGAAATAAGTGTGCACAAGTAGCCTAATATTGACACCCATTCATTTCTTGGCACAACAAGGGCTAGAAACATGGTAGTCATCTCTTCTGGAATGAAATGTTGTGTACCTTCTCAGATTGCACCAAGGAATTTCAGTTGTGAAATTCTTGTACTTTGTCTGCATTAAGGTCCAGACATGTTTTGCATTTGGGTCACTACAGTTCCTTTCTTTGTTGGGTGGTTCTCTGTTTTTGGCCCTCCACCAGCTAGTCATCAATATATTGGGAGACTAGTACTCTATCTGGACCTTTTCAAGGTCACAGACTACCAATTTGTGACAGACATTCAGGAATTTTAAGTAGTCTTGTGGAAGGACATTAAAGTTGCTTACACATTATTCCACATATAGAATAACTGATCCTGTTCAATCGGGTTGTTAGAGTTGCTTAGTGGGGCATTTATGATGCCATTTCCTGTATACCAAGTTCCCTAAGCTTAGGCAATAGCCTCTGTGATAGTCACAATATCATGAACCGCCAGGGCCAAAGTGGGCACTGTGGCCCCATAATCAGTGGTAAGTCTCCTAGCTCCTGAAGTCTTGTACTAAAGCAGACAGGTCAACTGAATGGACAAATAGTATCAATGACAACTTTGGCTTCCTTAAACTTAGCAATGAGGGAAGTTATTACTTTTTCCATAGACAATCAATATTGTTCGGAGAAGATATTTGTGAAGGTTCCCAGTCTCCTACATGCTCTACAACTTGGCCCTGAAACAATTCCCTTGAAAACATGGGGCTCAAGGTGAGGCGGGGGGACTGCTTATGGAGAATTCATCAATACTAATAATGTATCAGTAGCAGGGATCATAACAATGGAAGTTTTTAGGACTCTGAATGGTCCCACCTATAGTGAGATTTGGGTAAAGGGTGCTGGTGGCCCTGGCCTAAGACCCTAAACCAGAGAGCATTAGTGTTTACCTTTCATGCTGGTGCTAGGGATTTGTGAGTTTCACAGTCATCTGGGCACAGGCATCCTGAAGGCCCAAAAAATGAAATTCTCATCCATTTCACATTGAAATTCGACTCTGGCATAGGATGTCCAGTCACCAATGGAGATAGAGCGACCTTGGCCTAAACCTTAATCTTGTTTATGTTTGAAAGCCAGTAAGTCTGGGTGAAAGTTAGTGGTTTTCTCAATCATTTCCAGTTTCACTGAAAGGGGCAGAGGCAGTAGCACTTGTTTTAGTCATAGGGGCCATCACTGTGCAGACCCTCATGGGCACCCATGGCTCAGTACCTGGCCATGAGATCTTTGAAGGGGAGCCCATCAGTGTCCTCCTTCGAGACCCCAGTTTTGAGTAACTGGACCCAGGGATGATCCAAATAAGGGAGTCCTAATACTAATTTCTCTATTGGTAAATCCTCATGTTTTTAGCAGTGGATGCTTTTCCATGCTTTGGAATTTGTCAGTTAAGATCTAGATTGTGTAGCAGAACATCATCTCAACTTTATTAGGAGTTTTTATTGAGCTGAGTAGAGAGCAGGATTGGTAGGATAGAGCTAAGAGATCTGAGTTTGAGTCTCCTTCCTTTTAGACCCAATGGATCACCAGGGTAGGACACAGGGCCAGTACAGGCTATGGAAAGGTGGTCCAAACATGTTTTTAAGTGGAAGGGAACACATTATCGGTGAGACAAATTAGTTGGAATCCAAGAAATCCACAGCTGAGGAAGGAGATCTCATGTGTTCTTGTCCTCTCATCCTCCCACCTTTCTATCTTTGGGCTGAGTGGTATCTGTTGGGTCACTTTCAAGTGGGAGTCTGTGGTGATGCTCCCACAAGGAGCCATTCTCCTTCACTGAACTTAAGAAGCTTGCCACCTAACCTGTCTCTAAGGTTTCTTCTAAAGCTATTCTGAAAATCTCTATTCTTTTCACTAAAAGCACAATTGCAAAAACTTGCTGGCATAATCCCAAAAACTGCTTAGAGCTATCAAGAGTCATTGTGTACAAGTTAACTTTCAATGTCTCTGAAGATGTTTGGTCTCATCACGAGACAACCTGAAGCAGAAGCAAGTAGTTTCTTCCTTAATGTTTTTCATGCCTGTCAGTTGTGTATCTGTTTTCACTTACCTGGCATGCTTGGCTGGGAGCAGGAGACATGGAAGGACCAGTGGTCCCATCAGACCTGAAAAACTCATGTAAACATGTTTCTTCAAGGCTCCAGGTATGGTGGTCTCAGCGGTAGTGTTAGAACAGTGTCTCTGCCATAGTGTCCACTACCCCATAAGGAGGCCTCTGAATGGTTGACCCTGGCTAAGAATGTAGATATGTGGGGGAATACTTGGAAAAGCCTTTGTATTGACAACTGTATTGTATTCAGTTGGGCCTGAAAGAGCTCACAGAGCATATTGGTTAGAAATGGACCCCTTAGTAAATATACTTAAAGTTACATGTACATATACATGCACAGGCATGAATATACATTCATACACATATATGTGCCCCTGTAATATGTATATGTGTGCGTGTATACGCACATGCATCAACGTATTTTAGTAATCATGAGTTCTCACTGACACCTTTTCTCAAGGCTAATCCTTCAGAGCTGATTCCTGCCTTCCCCTTTTCACACGAGTATGTCCTTTCTTCCTCAGTGTGAATCTTGATTTGCAACATCAAAACATTTATTTCTTCAATCCTATAAGGCTTCTAAATTGGTTTAAATATTTCTGATTCATAACACCACAAAAATAAACCTATAAAAAATGTCATGATTTGTTTTTAATCCCACTTCCCAATTCCTTTCAAAGAGTGAGGATATGTGCCTCAAACTACATGCCTGCGTCACTTAGATTAGTGTTTTCTTTCCTCAGGCATATTCATATATTTAGATTTGCTTTCAGTTTTATTGACACCTCTTTCTCTCAATTTAATTTTATTTCTGAATGAGTACAATTTTAAGTTACTTTAAAAAGTAAAAAATGTGAAAAAATTTTCCTAGAGAAGTATAATTCCTTCCCATTCCTTGTGTTCACCAGCCACACACCCCTTTTCCTTATAGGTAACTGAGTGCATTGTTTCGGTTCATATTTCCTCTTGCTCATTTTGTTAAGGTTTGGATATCTCCATGTATTTTTATACCTCCCCCTACCCGCCGCTTTGTGCTGAAAAGGTAGCATACTAGATATCTTTTTATAAGTTTTTTTCTTATTTAAACTTTTCTCTAGGAAATCTTACCATGTTTGTTTCTAGGAATATTTTTCATTCCTTCACAGCTATATGTACGGTTATATATACCATCTTATATATAAGAGTTTATACTAAGTTCCTTAGTTTATACACCTAGTCCTCCATGCTTGGACATTTCATTGGTCATAATATTTTGCAATATATAATGCTGTAATAAGTAAACTTGTATATTTTCATTTTCATTTTGAACTACAAATGTGTATTATCCTAAAGTATAAATAAACTAAGAAAACTACATAACAATGTCAAATATATTTCATGTCTGGGAATATTTATAAAATAATGATATAGCTTCAAAACACACCCATTGAAACTATTCTCACGATGTTCATCTCAGAACTAGCAAATGGGAATTTACTGATAACTTTATGACAATGGGAGAAAATACTTCTGTACACTTATTATAAATTTTAAATCTACAGATTTCATAATATATTTGATTTTCTATTTAGTGTGCTAAATGCATCTCTTTATGTAGCTCATGATGAAGAAACAGATGGAAGCATCATGATTAAGCGAGGAGATTCATTGTCAAAAAACCAAATACAGGAAAAGACACAAAGAACTCCCAGAAGGGCAAAATCCAATGGTAAGCATAATAATTACAGATCTCTTTAAATTATATTAAACTCATCTGAATACCTTTTATTTTGGGGTTATGAATATGTATTTGTGCATATATTTTATGGACACTTTACTTTTTGACCTATAATATTATACCCTAATATAACAGAGAACAAAATCTGAAGCACTGATACCTTTTTGTTGGGATTTCTGTTAAGACTACTTCATGTTTATGGTTCATGTGCTCATTAGCCGTCAAAGTCTAAAAACAAGCCAATAATTGTCACTTAAATGATATGTACTTTCCAGCTGAATCTGGTAGTTTATGGGTTCAAAAAGTCCAATGGGGGCCCCTGATCTGTGGTGTTGTCCTTCTGTCATAGGCTCCAATCAGGGAACGGAAGGGGTGCTGAGAGTATTTGACTCCTTTAACTGTGTAGATGAAGAGATGGCCAAAATCTTGGCAATTGTCTGTTCTGGAATGAAGTGGCATGCAACTTTTCAGGTTATGCCTGGGATTTTTACTTGGCTTCTATATACTTTTAACTTGTCTGTGCTGTTGACCTAGTCAGTGAATTGATGACAACCCCCTTTTAGGCTCCACATGACGGGAAACCCAGCCATGAGTTCCTTGTTTGACAATCCCCCAATCCCTATATTTGAGATAACATTGTTCATTTAACAGACCCATTGATTTCTTCAGGAAGGTACTTGCCATATGCTTTAGGCAAGGTGCCTAATAAGCATTTCTATAAGACTTTCTTTCCTGATCAATCTTTGGTGTCTTTGCTGTTGTCACTTATTCCACCATGGAGAAGTTCTCCATAAAGGTCTGTATTGTGTTACAGAAAAGATTCATCTGACATATGATGAAGTTTAATTGAGCTAGATAACAGCCGGATCAGCTGGATAGAACCTAGAAATCTGAGCCTGATTAATAATCTCATTGTCTACTGTTCTCACTCTCTTTTTGTAAACCTAAGGGTATGAACTGGAAGGCTCACAAGGCCACTTGAGCCTCTGCAAGTGTGTTCCAAACATGTTTTTTAAGTGCAGAGAATGTGTAATGGGCAAGACAAACCAATGGAGCCCAAATAATCCACAACTGAGGTAGAGGATGGTCTCGGGTATCCTCTTCCTCTCATCCTTCTACCTTCTTCCCTCACCTCAGGCAGAGTGTCCACTGTCAGAGCAGTCTCAAGGTCATCACATACTCCAAAAAGTACCAGTCTTCTCTGAGTTTAACAAAATTACATCTTTCGTCCTTGAGACAAACTAGTTGTCTCTAACTTCACTTGAAGAGATTAAAGCAATCCCAAAGGGCCCTACCATCTTTTCATTAAATTCATGAAAAATCTCAATAACTATAATTTCAATAACTCAGTAAGCTGCATCAGAGGCTATTAATTGCCCCTAGGGAACTGCTTAGAGCTGACAATAGGGACACCTTACCTTGCAGGTTCTCTGGCAGTTCTTGTTCTCATCATTGGAAGACCTTAAGCAGCAGCCAGAAATTGCTCTGATAGCAACTATTTTAGAGCCCCTCTTCTTGGTGTATATTTGATCACTGGGTGAGCTGGGTTGGGCTCAGGGACTAAAGAGAAGGGTCAGTGATGCCTCTCAGAACTGAGAAGTTTATATAGTCATCCACCAGCACTCTCCATGAGTGCCATCCTATGGAGTCTGGTAGCAACTTCAGAGACCAAGTACTTCTGAAAACCTTAGACATTTGCAAATGATCAACTAGTTCTCCCAGGGAATGCTGATAGCACCTCCGAAAAGGGTACTGTGGAACCTTCAGGCTTTTTACTTTCAAGATAGGCACTGTCCCTAATTGAACACAGCTCCTGCTGGGTCAATTTGACAGAAAAACACTGCCAGGTTTTGTTGTTGTTCATTTGTGTATTTTTTATTATTATTATTATTAGAGAAGTTGAGGGTTTACACAAAAGTCATACATAAAATACAGGATTCCCATATACCACTTGTGGCAGTTTGATATTATTGATGAATTCCAAAAAGAAACACTGATTATGTTTATAAACTGGCCTGTTTCTCTGGGCATGATTAAATTTTGATTAGGGCTTTGATTGGGCCACGTCAATAGGACATTGAGTTCCATTACGTACAGAGAGAAACAGATATGTAAGGAAAGAGAGAAGACTCCATTAGACATGGCAGAGGCCCTGGGAAGAGAGATGAGCCACTCACCTAATAGGTTATAGCTGGCTTTGTGGAGAGACCAGAGCAGCTGAGCCTGGAGAGAAACTAGCCCTGGGAGAGAGACTATACTTATCCTAGCCTACAGCTAATAATGGAAGAAGCTGGGACCATGGAGCCTTAAGTGGAAGAGGAAGCCTGAACTCTTGCAGACATCGTCACCCATCTTGCTCCAACACGTGGTAACAGACTTTGGTGAGGGAAGTAATTTATGCTTTAGGGCCTGGTAACTATAAGCTTCTACCCCAAATAAATACACTTTATAAAAGCCAACAGATTTCTGACACTTTGCATCAGCACTCCTTTGGTTGACTAATACACCACTATTATTAACACCTTGCACTGGTGTGATACATTTGTTGTAATTGATGATAACACATTTTTATAATTGCTCTATTAGCTATAGTCAATGGTTAACTTAGAGTTCACTATTTGCATTGTGTCTTTCCATGAATATTTTTTTAAAAAATTTAATTCTAGTACCATATATACAACAATAACATTTTCTCTTTTATCCACATTCAGATATATATTTCAGTGCTGTTAATTATATTCAAAATGTTGTGTTACTATCCCCACCATTCCATTACCAAAACATTTCCATTGTTCCAAATAGAAACTCTGTACATTTTAAGCCTTAAAATCCTATTTTCCATCCCTATGCCATCCCCTGGAAACTTATATTCTGGATTCTGACTCTATGAGTTTGCTTACTCTAATTATTCCATGTCAGTAAGATCATACAAATATTTGTCCCGCTCTGTCTAGCTTGTTTCACTCAACATGATGTCTTCAAGGTTCACTGATGTCGATGTCGCTGTATCAAAATTTCATTATTTTACCAGCCAAATGATAGTCCATGGAGTATATATATATACATTTGTTTATCCATTCATCATTCATGGAAACTTGGACTGCTTCCATTGTTTGGCAATTGTGAATAATGCTGCTATGAACATATGTATGCAAATATCTGTTTGTGTCACTGCTTTCAATTTGTTTGGGTATATATCTATAAGTGAAATTGCCAACTCATTTGGTAATTCTATACTTAGTTTCCTGAGGAATTGCTAAACTGTCTACTGTGGTGGCTGTGCCATTTTACCTTCCCATAAGCAATGAATGAGTGTTCTTATTCAATGTTATTACTGTAAAGGCAGATATTTCCTAATTTCCCATGTGATTTCCTCTGAAACCCATTGTTGTTTAAGAGTACATTGTTTAATTTCCACATATTTGTGAATTTTCCATTTCTCCCTATGCTATTGATTTCTAGTTTTGTTACATTGTGGTCAGAGCATATACATTTTATGATATCTGTATTTTTTAAATTATTGACACTTGTCTTGTGACCTAAGATACAGTCTATCCTGGAGAATGATCCATGTGCACTCGAGAAGAATGTGTATTCCGTTTGTTGGACGAAGTGTTCTATATATGTCTGCTAGGTCTAGTTTGTTTAGAGTGCCATTCAAGACTTGCATTTCCTTATTAAATTTCTATCTAGGTGTTCTATTCATTATTGATAGTGGTTTATTAAAATCTCCCACTATAATGTAGAACATTCAATTTCTCCCTGCAAATCTGTCAATATTTGCATCACATATTTTGGGGTTCTGTTCCTAGGTGCATATATATATATATATAGTTATGTTTTCTTGTTGAATTGACCCCTTTATCAATATATAGTAACTATCTTTATGCTTCATTACTGTTTTTCTTTTACTTAGTCTGTTTTTTCTGATATTATCATAGTTACCCTAGCCCTCTTTTGGTAACTATTTGTGTGGTATATTTTTTCCATCCTTTCACTTGTACCTACTTACATCATTGAGAATTTAATCCGTTTACATTTTTAAAATAAAATTTTACTGAAATATATCATTTATACTTGAATATACATAAACAATAAGTGTACAGTAAAAGTTGTGAACTTACAAAACAAACATGCATATCATCATACAGGGCTCCCATACACCAGCCCATCACCAATACCTTGCATTGTTGTGAAACTCTTATTACAAACTATGAAAAGTCATCATCAAAATATTACTAACTTAGCCCATATCTCACATTTGGTGTATTCTTCCCCCAATCCACTAGATTAACACCCTGTATTAGTATTATTTGCTATAGATCATGAGAGAAAATTCTCATATTTATCCTGTTAACTACAGTCCGTCTTACACCACTGGATTCCCTGTGTTATACACCCTTATGCTTTTGTGCAGTCCATCCAAAGTGTACACTCAGTGGCTCTTATTTTCATCACAGAGTTGTGCTGTCATCATCTAAGTCAATTTTAGAACATTTTTATTACTTCAAAAGGAAAAATCTCATACCCCTAATACCTTTCTATAGTTGTCTCTTAGAAATGATTATCTTCTTTGAGATTACTGCAAAATTCTACAATATTACTATTAACTATTTTCTATAAGTTAAATAAGATACATTCCTGTGTATTACCACATTATTAACACTTTATAAAAGAACATTCTTATATTTATACTATTAACCATAATTTTTATCTACCATCAAAATCACTGTTATGCATATTCTAGATTATTTTTTAGTTTCCTTTCACTTGACATTTACTTCCACAGACATCCCCTTTCAGCTATGACTTCACTTATAAACGAGCAGTGTTATGTACACTCACTATAATGTGTTACCATCAACTCTATTCATTTCTACACTTTTACAATAAACCTTATTTGAGATTCCACATACATTGAGTATCGGCTCCCATCCTCAACACACATTCTCTTTCCTATTAACTGTACTCTAAAGTTTATCTCCACAAGTTTATTCAATATATTTAGTTCATATTATTTAGACTATATGTGGCAGTTTGAGATTGTTTATGCATGCCAAGAAGAGAAAGATTATGTTTGTAAACTATCCTCTGGGTATGATGTTCTTTGATTGCATTAAATTCAGCTGAGGTGTCTGATTAGATTACCTGTTAAGATTGGGGCTTTTGATTTGACTGCATCAGTGGATGTGACTCAAGTTGAGTCCCCACCCCCTTACTGGGTCTAAATATAAATGGACTCTCACTCAGATATATACACAGGAAGAGAGAGCTCTGTCATTTTTTATACAGCCATGTAACAGAAAGGAGAAGGCTTGAGTGAAGAGAGAGAAACAGCTGAGACTGAAACAGAAGGCCAGGAAAGAAACAAGTCCTATGCTAGAAGAGAGAGCACTACCAAGATCACTTGAGCATAAAACCTCAAGAGGCTGGGCTCACAGAACTCAAGAGGAAAAGGAAGAACAGAGGACAAGGAGAGACCAAGCAGATACCACCCACCATCTTGCTTCAACACATGGCTTTGGTGAGAGAGCATGTCTTAGGATACCTTGAGCCGAACTTTTTACAGTCTCGGATCGGTAATATTCAGATAAATACTCTTTATAAAAGCCAATAGATTTCTGGTACTTTGCATCAGCACTCTTTAGGCAGACTAATACACCATACAATATATATTCTTTAGTGTCTGGCTTATTTCACTCAACATAATGTCCTCAAGGTTCATCCATTTTGTCACATACGTCTTGATTTCATTTATTCCTACAGCTGAATAGTATCCATTGTATGTATATATAACATTTTGTTTAGCCATTTATCAGTTGATAGATACTTGGGCTGGTTCCCTTAGCAATTTTGAATAATGCTGTTATAAACATAGATGTGCAAATGTAAATTCACATCTTTGCTTTCAGTTCTTCTGAATATATTCCTAGAAATGGGATTGCTGGGTCATACGGTAGTTTTATATTCAACTTCTTGAGGTACTGCCAAACTGTCTTCCACAGAGGCTGCACTATTCTACATTCCCTCCAACAGTGAAAGGAGTTTTCCTATTTCTCCATATCCACTCCAGGACTTGTAGTTTTCTGGTTTTTTTAAAAATTATGGGCATTCTGTAAGATATAAAAAGGTATCTCATTGTAGTTTTGATATGCATTACCCTAATAGCTGGTGGTGTTGAACATTTTTTCATATATTGGCCATTTGTATTTCCTCTTTGGAAAAATGTCTATTCAAACTTTTAGCCCATTTTTCAATCGGGTTGCTTGTCTTTTCATCATTGAGTTGTACTGTTTATATTACATGAATATCAAACCCTTATTGGATATGTGGTTTCCAAATATTTTTTCCCATCAAGCAGGTTGCCTTTTTACTTTATGACAACGTCTTTTGAAGACCAACAGTTTTTAATTTTGAGGAAGTCCCGTTTGTCTATTTTTTCTTTCAGTGCTGGAGCTTTGGATATAAGGTTTGAGAAATTACTGCCTACCACAAGATCTTAAAGATGTTTCCCTACATTTTCTTCTAGATGTTTTGTGATTATAGTTTTTAGATTTAGGTCCTTGATCCATTTGGAGCTAATTTTTCTATAAGGTGTGGGATAAAGGTCTTCTTTCTTTCTTTTTGATATGGATATCCATTTCTCAGCACCATTTGTTGAGATGACTATTCTGTCTCAGTTGGGAGGACTTGACAGCCTTGTCAAAAATCATTTGACCATAGGTGTACAGGTCTATTTCTCAGTTCTTGATTCAGTTCCATTGGTCAATCCATCCATCTTTATGCTAATACCATGCTGTTTTTACCACTGCAGCTAAGTAATATGCTTTAAAGTATGGAATTGAGAGCCCTCCAACTTCATTCTTTCTTTTTGTAAGACATTCATAGCTCTTTGGGGTACCTTATTCTTACAAATAAATTTAATAACTGGGTGTAGCAGTTTGGCATTATTTATTAATTCCAAAAAATAGGTATTGGATTATGTTTGTGAACTGGTCTTTTCCTCTGGGCATATTAGATTATATTGGATTCAGAGGTTTACTTGATTAAATTATGAATTAGGGCTTTGACTGGGTCAGGTCAGTAGGGCATTGAGTCCCCGCCCCTCGGTGGGTGGGACTCACAGATAAAAGACATGGCAAAGGACATGGTTGGACTTTACAGCTGGAGCCCAGGAAGTGAACACACAGGAGAAGAATACAGAGGAATAGAGATGGCTCCTTAGACATGGCAGAAGCCCCAGGAAGAGACACAGAGCTGTTCACCTGATAATATAGCTGGTCTTGTGGAGAGAGCACAGCAGCTGAACCCAGAGAGAAATGGAGCCTCGGGAAGAGAGGAACCCGAGAAGCCTGAACCCTCCCAGACATTGGTAGCCATCTTGCCCCAACACTTGGCAATAAACTTTGGTGAGGGAAGTAACTTATGCTTTATGACCTGGTAACTGTAAGCTTCTACCCCAAAATAAATACCTTATAGAAGCCAATAGATTTTTGGTATTTTGCATCAGCACCCCTTTAGCTAACTAATACACTGGGCTTTCCATTTCTTAAAAAAGACTTGAGATTTTTATTGAGATCATATTGAATCTGTAAATCAGTTTGGGTAGAACTTTTTTATTTTTTAGATTTATTTATTTATTTATTTATTTATTTATTTATTTATTTATTTATTTATTTATTTCTCTCCCCTCCCCACCAGTTGTCTGCTCTCTGTGTCCATTCGCTGTGTGTTCTTCTGTGACCACTTCTACCCTTATCAGCGGCACTGGGAATATGTGTTTCTTTTTGTTGCGTCATCTTGTTGTGTCAGCTCTCTGTGTGTGCAGTGCCATTCTTGGGCAGGCTGCATTTTCTTTCATGCTGGGCAGCTCTCCTTGTGCGTGGGGCTCCCCTACGAGGGGATACCCCTGCATGGCAGGGCACTCCTTGCACGCAGCAGCACTGAGTGTGGGCCAGCTCCACATGGGTCAAGAAGGCCCAGGGTTTGAACCATTGACCTCCCATGTGGTAGGCGGACGCCATATCCATTGGGCCAAGTCCGCTTCCCAGAACTGACTATTAATTATATTTAATCTTTCAATCCATGAACATGGAATGTCGTTCCATTTATCTAGGTCTTCTTTGGTTTCCTTTAGCAATCTTTTGTAGTTTTCTGAATACAGTTCCTTTATGTCCTTGGTAACTTTATTCCTAAATTTTTTATTCTTTTACTCACTATTGTAAATGGAAATTTTTTTCTGACTTCCTCCTCAAATTGCCCATCAGTAGTATATAGAAACACTACTGATTTTTGTGTATTAATCTTATATCCTGCCACTTTGCTGAATTTGTCTGTTAGTTCTAGTAGCTTTGTTGTGGATTTTTTGGAAATATATATATATAGGATCACACCATCAGCAAATAGCAAGTTTTACTTCTTCTTTTCCTATTTCGGTGCCTTTTATTGCTTATCTTTCCTAATCCATTTACATTTAAAGTCACTACTGATAATGCAGAATTTTCTTCTGCCATTTTGCTATTTAGTCTTCATAAGTCTTATACCTTTCTTTTCCCTCATTTCTTCCATTAATGCCTGCTTTTGTATTTATTTGATTTTTTTTGTACCATATTGAGTGCCATCTCATTTCTGTTTAGATATATTTTCATCTATTTTCCTTGTTTTAACCATGAGATTAAAATTTAACATCCTAAATACATAACAGTCATATTTGATTTGATACCAACTTGACTTCAATAGCATACACATACAGTTTTCTTATACCCATCTGTCCCCCTACATTTTTTTGGTACTAGTTATGAGCTATATCTTTGTATATTGTGTGACAAAAACCATAGATTTATCATTACCTTTTATACATTTGAATTTTAGCACCTGTAGGAAATAAGAAGTGGCATTACATATCACACAATACAATATGATAGTACTGGCATTTATAATTATCCAAATGGTTATCTTTCCCAGAAGTCTTTATTTCATTACATGTCTTTGAACCACTGTCCAGTGTCTTTTCCCCTCAATCTGAAGAACTTCCTTAAGCATTGTTTTTCAGGCAATATGTGATGGGATTCATTTATCTTCAAGGTTGTTCTGTTTAGTGGTCTTTGAACTCCCTGAATATGCATATTCATGTCTTTTGCTAAATTGGGGCATTTTTCTATCATTATTTCTTTGACTATTTCTCTGCCCCTTTCTCTTTCTTCTCCATCTGGCACTCTCATGTTACATATATTTGTATGCTTAATGGTGTCCCAGAGGCCATTTAGGCTATTTTTACTTTTTATAATAATTTTTTCTTTTGCTCCTCCAACTGACTCATTTCAGTTGTCTTGTCTTCAAGTTTGCTGATTCTTCCTTCTGCCAGCTCCAATCTTTTGTTGAAACCCTCCTGACAATTTTTCACTTCAGTATTATGGTCTTTACCTCCAGTAATTTTATTTGTTTCCTTTTTAAAATTTCTGTCTCTTTATTGAGATTCTTGTATTGTTCAGTAATTGTTTTCCTGATATCCTTTAGTTCTTTCTCTGTATTTTCCTTCATCTCCTTGAGCAGTTTATTTTTAAAGATTTATTTATTTTATCTTTATCCCACCAACCCCAGATGGTTCTCTTTGTCTGCTCATTGTTTGCTTGCCTTTCCGGGAGCACTGGGAACCAAACTGGGGACCTCCCACATGGGAGGTGACTGCCCAATGGACTGAGCCACACCTGCTCCCCCTGGGCTGTGGCATCTGCTGGCCTTTAAGTGTCTGCTCATTTTGCAGGGTTTGGCATGTTGTGGCAGGGTGTGGTGTCTAGCTCTTGTTGTGGTGGGTGCAATGTCTAGCTCTTGTTGTGGCAGGTGCAGTGTCTAGCTCTCATTGTGGCAGGTATGGGTGTCCTTGAGCAGTTTTAAGATCATTTTGAAAAATCTTTTTCTGGTATATCCAGTCTGGTCTTCTTCATTGGTGTTTTCTGGATTTTTATCCTCTTCCTTTGGATGGACTATCATTTCCTGTTTCTTTGTTTTGTACTCTTTTTTTGTCCACTAAACATATTAATATTTTAAAATTATAATTCTGAGAGTTATTCCCTGAAATGTCTATTTTTGAATTTGTGTTTGGCTAGTGATATGACAGAGACTTTCTTGTGTGTTACACCTCCTATCAGGAAGGTCCGCCCAAGGTGAATGCAAAATGCGTGGTCCTCCCATGTTATCTGGGCTTGTGTATTTTCCTTGGTTTATGCTTGCTAATTGCTTAGGAGTTCCCCTATTTACAGCTGTTTGAATGCTTCCTCTACTTCCTAGGAAAAAGACCTTCTCCCTCTCCTGGGTGCTCCACTGTCAGATTTAAAGTAGGTAAGACTTTGCCCCAGGCCACCCACCTCAGTTATTTCTTACACTGCTTTTGTTGTTTCAAGCCTGGATGGCATGCTGGGAAGGGGTTTCCCAAGTCAATATTTCCCAACCTGCACAAGGCCAGGGACCACAAGGAGAGTGCAGACTGCCTCCAAATTGCCCTAGAGAAAGGATGAGGGAGGGGCCAGGATGGGTACCATAGCAACCAAGCTGTACTTTTTTCCCCTCTCTCTCTCTTTATCTTTTTTTAAATGTTACATTCAAAAAATATGAGAGGTCCCCACATACCCTCACCCTTCTGCCTCCCCTTTTCTTGATCTGCCTAGCAAATGTTGCTCTTCAGCTGTGCCCTGCAGCTCATCTTTAAGTCTCCTCTGCTGCCTTTTCCTAGGGAGGGAGGATTAGAATAATGACTTTCATCAGAGTTGGGTCCCCAGGGATCTGAAGTTGCCAGTCAAAAGCCTTGATCTGCCCATGTCTACCTCAGATCCTGGGGAAGTGGATTTTTACTTCCCTTCTGGCACCAGCAAGCCACCCCAGGGTCTGGACCTGCTGGAAGAGTGGATGATGAATGCTAGTAACTGCTATGTAGATAGAACAATTTACTGATATTTACTATAATTTCCCAGCCTCTTCCTCCTTCTCTTCTCTGGATGCTATATGAATGTTCTTTTGGAATTTGGGGTTTCTAAATATTTGGTTCAGACATTTCCTACCTGTTTAACAGTTCTGGTGAAGGGATTGATTCTTAGTGCTACCTATTCCACCACCCTCCCACAGTTCTTTATTCCTCAATCCAATGCCAGGTTTTGAGTTGGCTAATTAAGACAATGAGCCAATTGGCAAATATGTTAGTCAGGGTTCTCCAGGGAATCAGAACTGGCAAGGTATGTGTGTATATATATGTATATATTAAGAGATTTGTTATATGAAACCATGGTGGGTGTATTTGTCAGCCAAAGGGGTGCTGATACAAAATACCAGAAATTTGTTGGGCTTTATAAAGGATATTTATTTGGGGTAGAAGTTTGTAGTTACCAGGCCATAAAATGTAAGTTACTTCCCTCACCACAGTCTGTTGCTACATGTTGGAGCAAGATGGCTGCCAATATCTGCAAGGATCCAGCCATCTTCTTCCTCTTAAGGCTCCATGGTCTCAGCTTCTTCCAATATCAGCTGTAGACTGGGATAAGTCTCATTTCTCTCTCCTGGGGCTCATTTCTCTCTAGGATCAGCTTCTCTGTATGCTCCATAAGGTCAGTTGTAGACTCTCAGGCTCTATCTCTTCTCAGGGCCTCTACCATGTCTATGGAGCCATCTCTGTTCCTCTGTGTTCTCCTGTGTGTTTACTTCCTGAGGTTCCAGCATCCAAAACTCCAACTAACTCCACTGCCCTGTCCTTTTCTTTGTGAGTCCCCATCCCCTTGGCCCCCAACCTCCTACTGATATGGCCCAGTCAAAGTCTTATTCATTATTTAATCAAGTAAAAGTGAAACCTCTGAATTCGATACAATGTAATATGTCCATAGGAACAGACCAGTTTACAAACATTATCCAATATTTTTGGAATTCATAAATAATGCCAAACTGCTACAGTAAGGATGGGCAAGTCTGAATTCCTTAGGGCAGGCTGCAAGTTAGAAACCCGTGGTTGAATTTCCCCCAGGAGAAGATGGCTGGCTGAAGTAGAGGCAGGGATTCTTTCTGACTCCTGAAATCCTCAGTTTTCACTTTAAGACCTCGAACTAATTGGATGAGTAGACTCCCCTCTTTGCTGAGGGCCGTCACCTTTATGATTGTAGATGCAATCTACTGACTATAGATGTTAATTTATCTACATAATATCCTCTCAGTAACAATCAGGCCAGTGCTTGCTTGACCAAATAATTGGGTACCATAATCTAGCCAAGTTGACACTTTAAATTAAGCATCACAAAAAGTAACAGATAAGGCTTATTTTACTTACCACAATAGTAAAATAGGAGGCTAAATAGGAAAAGTCCTTGCTCCTCCACTGTTCCATTATTCCCACAAAACAGCACGTATGATTGTTACATTTACCGGTAGTGATTGAAGTTGGATCATCACATTCAGGAATCACCAAAGGCACTTCCCTTTTCTATGGACCCAAGCCTAATGCAAGGGAGAGGTCGAAGTGCTGTAAGCGGAAAAGTGCTGAGTCCTGAGTCATTGGACAAAATGTTTTCCAGGACCCACAGATAAAGGTAGTCTCAATAGAGTGTCTTTGCCAAGTCCCCCATTCCCTATAAGAAGACCTCCTAATGGAGGCCATTGGGCTTGGAACCTGTAGGAGCTGGGACAGTGCGGTGGGTGCTGACAGTTTGACTGGGCCTAGACTGCAACACCCTCCAGAGACTGCAATGCGTGCACATTGACATACTTCTAGGCATATGAATAGACATATGCATATACATACATATATCACTTGCACATACAGACACATATATAAAATATATCCATACATACATATACCTGCAGGCATATGCATGTGCATGTATACATGCATATGAACACATGGAGACACAGTTTAGAGTAATGATGAGTTCTCATTGTCAACTTCGATTGTAGTCCAAACCCACAGGGCTTGTTTTTGTCATTTTCCACTGTACATGTATATGTTTTTCTTACACTGAATGAATCCTGACTCTCAACCATACAAATTTGATATCAGTTTGGGCAGAATTGACATCTTAATGGTATTTAATCTTCCAGTCCATGAACATGGAATGTCTTTCCATTTATTTCAGTCTTCTTTGGTTTCTTTTAGTTTTCTGGATACAGGTCCTTTATGTCTTCAGTTAATTTTATTCCTTAATATTTCATTGTTTTAGCCACTATTTTAAATGGAATTTTTTTCTAATTTCTTCCTCAGCTTGCACATCAGTAGTATATAGAAATGCTATTGATTTTTATGTATTAATCTTTGCTGAACTCGTCTATTTCAGTAACCTTTTTGTGGATTTTTCAGGATTTTCTAGGTAAAAGATTATATCATCAGTGAATAGTACAAGTTTTACTTCTTCATTTCCCATTTGGGTGCCTTTTATTTCTTTATCTAGCCTAATTTCTCTAACTAGAACTTCTAGCACAATAGTGAATAAAAATGATGACAGTGGGCATCCTTGTCTTGGTTTTGATCTCAGCAGGAAAGCTTTCAGTTTTTCACCATTGAGTACAATGCTAGCTGTTGGTTTTTCGTATATGCACTTCACCATATTGAGAAAGTTTACTTCTATAGCTATCTTTTGGAGTATTTTTTATCAAGAAAGGGTGCTATATTTTGTCAGATGCCTTTTCTGCATCAATTGAGAGGATCATGTGATTTTTTTTCTTCTTCAGTTTATCAGTGTGGTTTATTACACTAATTGATTTTCTTTTGTTGAACCACCCTCCCATATCTGAGGTAAAACTCACTTAATTGTGGTATATAATTCTTTTAATGTCCTTTTGGGGAATTGCCTATATTTTTGATGTAACATTTATGTCATCTAAAGCATCTTTTAAAAATAAAAATAATTTTTAAAAAATGTATTCTAAGGCTAGTGTCGTTCCTCCCAGCACCTGTTCTACTCTATTTACCAGTCTTTGACTCCCTGCCTCAAACCCTTCCCATGAAGGTAACTAACTACAATGTTTTTTGGTTTGTCTTTCTTTTGGTTCACTTTTTCAAGGCAAGTCTCTTTCCATTTCTCTCTCAATGTATTTTTATTACCCTCTCTTTCTTACCTAAAAGTAGTGACTAGATAGCCTGTTGTTCATTTTTTTAACCTAAATTTACCTCCTGGAAATACCTCCATGTCAGTTTGTAAAAATCATTTTCATTCCTTAGGAGTTTTATATATAGCTGTTTGTACCACATTTGATACTAAAAATAATATTATATTATATCATAGTTTATAGTATATACCTTAGGTTATCCAACCACTCTTCTAAGTCTGAATAATTCTGAATAATTAGGTGGCTTTGAATAATTTGTATTTATAAATAATGATGTAATGATTAAACTTTTGCATATGAATTTTCATTGTTTGGTCTAAGAATATATATTAACCAAAAGTATAACTAAACTAAGAAAATTGGAGACCAAAAAATCTCTATCTGATGACTAGGAACATTTATGAAAAATTATATAGATTCAAAACATCCTGTGAAAGCTATTGTTAACAATTATCATGTCAGATGTAACATTATAGTAACTTGCTTATAAATATATAAAAATGAAAGTGCTGCTGTAAACTTATGATTTGAAATCTAGAGATTTTTCAAAGGATCTGATTTCCTATTAAGTAGATTAAATGCATCCATCTTTTTGTGTAGTTCATGGTGAAGAAACAAATTAAAATCTCATATATGAGCTTCAAGATTCAGTATCAAAGAACCCAATGAAAGTAACTAAACAAAGAACTCTCAGAACGGAAAGCCTCAACAGTATATATAATAATTATAGATATCATTAATTTATTCATTCTAGGATATTTAGTTGCTTTATTAATATGTGCTTGAGCATATATGTTATATGAATTTATAGTTCAACTTATGGTGTGAATAGCCTGAAACACGTGCAGAAGAAAATTAAAGTAATGATACCATTTAGATGGAATTTTTCTTTGTAAGACTTTTTATTGTGATGGGTCATGTGCTTAATATACACCAAAGTCTAAAGATAGGCCAATAGTTGTCTCCTAATGGGTGATGTCCTTCTGTCATAGTCTCTAATTGGTGAAGTGAACTGAGGGTTGCTGAGACCTGTAACTCAAATCATGATTGTGGATTGGTGGAGCAAATGGGATAGGTAGCTTTGGTGATCCATGCATGTCCTCAAAGGCCATTTTAATCTGTAGCATCCTTCTGGTACACACATATGGTTATTATCAGGATACCTAGTGGGGAGTATGAGAAGACCAGAAGTACAACATAGGTATCTATTTCTGGGCCTTCTATTTATGTACTCAGGCACAGAGACCAGACAATTGGCTATCATCTCTTCTGGAATGACATGCTATGTACCTTCTCAGATCATTCCCAGGAGTTCAGATCTGTTCTAGGTCTTTGTATCATTTCTATATTAAGGGTCCAGCTGTATTTTACATGTGGGTTTTGTTTATTTTGGGATGATACTCCTTTTTAGTCCTCTAGGAGGATGTTATCAATATATTAGGCAGCTAGTAGTCCTCCTAGAAAAGGGACTTTTTCAGGTCATGCCTACCAATTGGTGACAGATATTTGGAAAACTTTGGTAGCCTTATGGAAGGACATTGTAGGTGTTTACTTGTTGTTCCACATAAAGGTAGTCTGATCCTGATCGTTTGGATGAGGAGGGATGCTGACTAGGGCATTTGTGATATCATTTGCTGCATACCAATTCCTCTATCTTGGGCAATAGCCTCTGTGACAGTCACAGCATAATGAACCACTAATGCTGAGGCAGGCAATATGGTGTTGAGCCACCTATACTCAATTGTGTGCCTCCTAGTGAGACCTTGAGCATAAGCCAGAGTTGCCAACTGAACAGAGAAATAATCTCATGGACACGTTGGCTTCTAAGCTTAGTAATGAATGAAATTTTTACTTTTTTACATAGACAGTCAATACTGTTTCGTGGAGACCATGGCCCTAGGCACAGATTGTACTTCAGGTTCACAATCTTCCACTAAAATAGCCCTAACTGCAACCATTCCCATAAAAATATGAGGGTTATGGGAAGTATGGTGCTTATAAAAATTCGTCAATGCAAATAATGTATCAGTAGCCAGGACATAACAGTGGAAACCAGAGAGCATCATGTATGTCCCTCTCCTGCTGGTTCTAGGGGTTTGTGGGGATCATGGTTGTCTCTGCACAGGTATCCTGAAGGTGGAAACAATGCAATTCTCTCTCACCTTACATTGAACTCTGACCTTGGCATAGGGTGGGGTGTCCAGTCACCCCTGGGGAATACCTTGGCTTAATCCCTATTTTTCATTTGGAAGCTAAGTCTGGCAAAAGTTGGCAATTATTTCTGAATCATGTCCAGTTTCATAGGTAGTAGCATTTGTTTTAATCATAGGGACCGTGACAGTTTAGACCCTAATGGGCACCCATGGCTCAATACCTGGCCATGAGATATTTGTTCAGGATCCCATCAGTGTCCTCCTATGAGACCCCATCATTTAGTAGCCACACTCAGAGATTCTTCGGGAAGTCCCTGGTCCAGATGGACTGAGTGAGGAGCTCTCTTATCATTTTTGCAACTCTCCCTCTACTGGTAAAATTTTTTGGTCTTGACAGTGGCTTCTTTTTCAATGCTTAGGAATTAGTCAGTTAAGATCTGGATTGTGTAGTGGATTGTCCTAACCTAATTAAGGGGTTTATTGAACTCAATATCAAGCAGGATCAGTAGAACGGAACCTAGAGATATGAGTATGATTAGCAATCTCATCATCTACTCTTCTCATTCCCTCATTGCAAAACCCCTAAAGAGTTGTTAATAGGACTGCTCTAGCTTTTCCAAGTGTGGTACAAACAACTTTTTAAGGAGCAAAGAACTCATTTTGGGTGAGCCAAAACTGTTGTTGCTCCAACAGTACCCAAATCAAAAAGGAAAGTTTCCTCCCACCTTCCTCCCTTACCTCTGGCAGAGTGGCTATTGTCAGGGCACATTCAAAGAGGAGGTCTATCATCATACTCCCAACAAGTGCCACTCTCCTTCATTGAGTTTAATTACATTACTTTCTTCAAATTGAGGTGAACTGATCTGTTACATGGTAAAATGATCCTGAACAGCTCTACATTCTTTTTGTTAAAGGCACAGGTCTCAAAAACTTGCCGTATTCTAGCCTGTCCATGGGAACTGCAGGAGATAACAGTAGTCACTGGGTATGAGTTAACTTTCAGTTTATCTTACAAATTTTGGTCCCATCACTGGAGGATCTTGAGCAGTGGGGAGAAATTGTGTCCCTAGTCTTTTTAATCCCCATCTGTTGTGTTTATATTAAACTACCTGGCTACCTTTTCTGGGAGTCAGAAGCCAAAGGAAAGACCAGTGGTCCCTTCAGACCTGAAAACTCATGTGAATTGATATTACTTGAACACCACAGATTAGGTAGTCTCAGCAGTAGTTAGAACACTCTTTCTGCCATGGTGTCTACTACGCCTTAAGGAGGCCTCTGAATGGCAGACCCTGGCTAAGAATGCAAATAGTGGAAGAGCAAAGCTGGCAGGAAGGGTGAGGGACTGCCACATAATGTCTTTGTAACTGCCAAAAGTTGAGCTTGAAAGATCTTACATAGCATTTGGCCTGTAATGGACCTCTCCTTCCATCTGCATATACATATGTAAACACATTCATACACACACAAACATAGTTGTTAGAGTGTGCACCTATACATGCAAATGCACACGCATAGATATATTTTAGAAATCATGAGTTCTCAGTATTCTCAGTGACATCTTCAATTCCAGTCTAACAGCTTAGACCTTATTCTTGCCTATCTCCATTTCATATGTTTATGCCCTTTCTTGCATAGTATGAATCCTAACCCTCAGTAACATCAACTCATTTATTTATTGCATCGTCTTATAATACTTTAAAATTTTCCATAATGTCTTAACACTACAAAAACAAAGCTACTAAAAATATTTCATGATTTATTTCCATTCCTCACACCCACCACATTCAAAGCATGAAGGTATATGATAAAAACTGTGTTCTCAAGTCACATAGTTGAGGGCTTCTTTTTTTCCTTTAGGTGGGCTCATATACTTAAGTTTTCTTTTAGAATCTGTACCATCTTATACTCCTTGTTCATTTGATTTTACTTTTGGAACAAGTAGAACTTTAATCCAATTCCAAAAAATCATGCTAAATGGTATTCCTAGAGAATATCCATTCCCCTGCAATCACTATTCCTCACATCCTTCTTATTAGTAACAGATTGTAGTTTGTAACAATTGTAGCATTATAACAATGCTTATAGTTTATATTTCCAGTGTTTCATTTTGTTAAGGCTTGTATTTCTCCATCCTGTCTCCAGTATTTTATCCCCCTTGTTTCAGTTTGCTAAGGTTGCTGATGCAAAATACCAGAAATGTGTTGACTTTTATAATGGGGATTTATTAGGGTAAAAGCTTACAGTGATGAGGCTGTGAAAATGTCCAAATCAAGGCATCATCAGAGATGCTTTCTCACCAAAGGTTAGATTCTAGACTCCTGACATGTGGCAAGGCAAAATGGCAGCTTCTCCTCTCTTTGGGCCTGCATTGCTAATTCCAGCCTCCAGCTTCTCTCTCAGCCTCTCAAGGCTTCTCTATCTTCCTGCTGTTGTCTCTCTCACATGGCAGGGTCAAAATGGAAGCTGTCTTTCTCCTTGTGTGTCTGCTTTCAGTTCTACACTTTATGTTAGAGTGGAGAACTTATGAAAGAGGCATTTACGCAAGAGAGTGGAGACCTAACCTGGGTCACACTTCAGTGCAGTAGTCAATCAAATGCCCTAAAGCGATCTAATAAGAATTGGTTTAATTAAAAGTCCCTTAACTGAATTCAGTGAAATGGCCTCTTCCACACTGCATTTATAGGCACAGGAATAGACTAGCTTAGGAGCATAATTTTCTAGGGTCCACAAAAGACAAACTCAGCCACACCATTTTCATGCAGAAAAATCTATATACTAAATATTATTTATAAGTTTTTTTTGTTTTACTTAACATTTTCTCCTGAAAATCAGTCCATGACAGTTTATAGGAATCTTTTTCATTCAATTAAAGCTGTATATACACCTTTATGTACCATATTGTAAACCATATTTTGTACTGTACAGTAGTTTATGCTATTTCTTAGTTTATACAACAAATCTCCTATGCTTGAACGTTTAGACATAGTGAATATTTTATAATTATAAATAGTATAATAAATGTAATAAATGAGCTTATATATATTAATTTTCATTTTGGTCTACAAATGTTTATTATTCTAAAATATAATAAGCTAATAAATGACATACCAATGTAAAATATATTTGAAGTCTAGGAAAATTTATGAAATGATCCAGCTTTAAAACACACCCATTGAAACTGTTCTCACAATGTACTTCTCATATGTAATAAATGATAATTTACTTATAACTTTATAAGACTGAGAGAAAATGCTGCTGTATACTTGTTCTAAATTTAAAATCTAGAGATTTCACAATAGATCTGATTTTCTATTTAGTTTACTAAATGTGTCTCTTTATGTAACTCATATTGAAAACCCAGGTGAAAATCTCATGACTGAACAAAAAGATTCAGTGTCAAAAACTCAAACACAAGTAAAGAAACAAAGAACTTCCAGAGATGAAAGATTCAACAGTAAGTATAATAATGATAGATATCTTTAAATTATATTAAATGCAATAGAAGAGCTTCAATTTTGTATTCAAGGATATGTATTTGAGCATAGTTTATAGATATTCCATACTTTTAGCTATAATATAAATACCTTAAGATAGCTAGAAAGTAAAAGTTCACTCAATGATAACCTTTAGATGGGAATTCTTTAATAAAAATATTTCATGAGCATATATCATGTGTTTAGAATACATCAGTGTCCACTAATGGGCCAATAATGGTCACTTACATGGTGTGTATACTTTTGAGCAGACTCTGGTAATTTATGAATTCCAAAGCCCAATGGACACCTCTGATATGTGGTGCTTTCCTTCTGCCATAGGGTCTAGTCAATGACCTGAGGAGTTACTGAGACCTGTAACTCAGATGGCAAATGTGAATTGGTAGGGTCCATGGGAAGTGTGATTTCAGTAGCCTGTAGCAGGGTCTTCAGGGTCAGTAGGATCCATGGGAAATATGGTCTCAGTGGTCTGTAGCAGAGCCTTCAGGGCATCCTGTTGTTCAGAGCCACACTCTAATGTAATATTCTTCCTGGTAACCTGAAGTGGAGTGCCATCAAAATATCCACACAGAGAAGAGGAGATGCCAAACAGAAGAATGGTCCCAATAGGCATTGAGGCTTCTTTTTATTTTTTCAGGAAGAGAGGGCCAAAAGCCCCATTTTTGCCCAGGGATTTTGGTTTGCTACTAGGTCCTTGTGCCTAATCTGTGTTAATGGCCTCAGCAATGTATTGATGACAACTGCTTCTTGGGCCTGATGTCCTAGCCATGAGTTCCTTATTGGAAACCCGTTAGTCCCCTATTTTGAGACCATATTTTTGAGTAAAACAGCCTCAGAGATCTCTTTTAGAAGTCCCTAGCATGATGGTCTGGAGAGGGAGGCCAATTTCCATTTTTACAATAGTTTCTTACCTGGTCAGACTTTCCTATCTTGGAAGTTGTTGCTTTTTCCATGATTAGGAGTTTATCTGTATAGACATAGGTTGTGTTGCAGACTGACTGACTGACCCTCTCACAATGGGTCCAGTGGGTCCCTGGATATATTTTATGGTTATTTCCCCAGTTCAGGAATGCATGATTAGAATATACATGTTATATATATATATACTTCAACTGGTAGAATCCCCACATTTACTCCCTGACTTGTAGAGTGAGGGCTATTATGGTAGGAAAGGCCAAACGGAAACCTTTTCCATTGCTCCCTATAACTAGCAATATAGAAAATCAAAGCAATACCACATTCCTGGAGAGATTTCAAAGATTAATGACCCATCAAGGATTTAAAGGATGCAGGGTGGTAGGTCCCAGCACATCTCTACTCCTCTTTGGCCTGTGCAAAAAAACAGATGAATCTTGCAGATGACCATGGGTCACCATGGTGGTGACTCCAATGGCAGCTGTTATTCCAGATGATGTATCATTGCTTGAGCCAATCAACACATCCCCTGGTACATGATGTGGAGCTACCAATCTGGCAAATGCTTTTTTTTTCTCAATTGCAGTTAGTATAGACCACCAGAAACTGTTTGCTTTCAGCGCAAGGCCAGCAATATGTCTTCACTCTCCTACCTCAGGGGTATATCAATTCTCCAGCCCTATGTCATAATCTAGTCCAAGGATCTTGATTGTCTCTTCCTCACACAAGACATCACACTGGTCCATTATATGAATTATATCATGTTGATAAGACCTAGTGAACCAGAAGTAGCAACTACTCTGGACTTATTGGTAAGGTATTTATGTGACAAAATATAGGAGATAACTCCAACAAAAATCAGGGTCCTTCCACCTCAGTGAAATTTCTAGGTGTCCAGTGGAGTGGGGCATGTCAAGATATCTCTTCTAAGATAAAGGATAAGTTGTTGCATCTAGCCCCTCCAACAACAACAAAAAAGTTCTGTTTCCCAGGATAACACTGAGTATATAGCATCCTTACATATACCTACAAGTGTATTAACATGCATTCACATGATGAGACATAGTTTAGAGAAACTGTGCATTCTCACCAACCTTCAATTCCAGTCCCAATCCTCAGGGCTTATTTTTGTCTTTCTCTATTGTATATGTGTATGTTTTCCTTCCACAGGATGAATTCAGACTTTCAACAATATTAATACATTTATTCATTTGCTCAGTCTTATAACACTTTTAAAATTCATGTAGAATTGCTTTACTCATGCAACTACCAAACAAACCTATTAAAATCATTTCAATATTTGTTTAGAGTTCTCTCCCCCTACTTTACCCAAGACTGAGGGCATATGCCAAATGCTGTATTCATGATTTACTTGGATTAGTGCATTTTTTTTTTTTGTTTCTTCAGTAGAATCATTTATTTAACGTTATCTTCAGGTTTAGTTCTTGGTGCTAGACTTGTTCATTTAATATTTTTGTTTTGGAAAGGTAGAAAATTAACCTACATTCAAAGGTAAAATACAAGCAAAAGGTATTCTAAGGCTAGTGTCATTCCTTCCAGTATCTGTTCCACTATATTACCAGTCTTTTTTTTAAAAAAGATTTATTTTATTTATTTCTCCCCCACTCCCACTCTGTCATTGTTTGCACTTGCTGTCTGCTCTCTGTGTCTGTTCATTTGTGTACTCATCTTCTTTTTAGGGGGCACTGGGAACTGAACCTGGGACCTCCCATGTGGTAGGGAGGCATCCAGTGGCTTGAGTCACCCTTGCTCCAGCTTGTTGTGTCTCTCATTGTGCTTCCTCATTGAGTCTCATCATTGCGTGATCTTGTGCACCAACCTATTGTGTCAGCTCTCTGTCTTGCCCCTCTTCTTTAGGAGGTACTGGGATCTGAACCCAGGACCTCCCATTGCTTTGCAGGTGCCTAACTGCTTGAGGCACATCAACCTCCCTTTACCAGTTTCTTGACTCCCTTGACCTCCTCCTATGAAGCTAATCAACTACATTGTTTTTTGGTTTATCTTTCTTGTGGCTCATTTTGTCAAGGCAAGTCTTTCTCCCTTTCTCCTTTCTCCTTTTTTTTTTTTTTTATTAACCCTTTTTCTTACCCTAAAGGGAGTAAATGGATAACTTGTTATTCTTTCCTTTTTGCTTAAACATGTATGTGTAAATAATGCCATGTCAGTATATAGGAATATTTTACAGCTGTATATATAGATGCTTTTACAACACTTAATGATAATATGGAATAATTTATAGTATATACCTTCGTTTATTCAACCATTCTTCTAAGGCCAAACAATAAATTAGCATTGAATATTTTCCTATTAAAAATAACAATGTAATGATTAATCGTGTGCATATGAATTTTCATTGTTGGGTCTATGAATGGGTACCAACATAAAGTATCTGATACATAGGAAAATTAGAGACCAATATAAAATCCGAATTATGCCTAGGAATGTTATGAATTAATGAAACTATTTTCACAACTATCATATCTAATATAATATTATGGTAATTGCTTATAACTTTTTTAAAATGAGAGAAATGGTTGCTGTAACTTATTTGAAGTATAGAGATTTTGTAATAGATCTGATTTTCTATTTAGTGGACTAAAGGCATCTTTTTATGTAGCTCATGTTGGAGAACTGGAAGAAAATCTCATGCTTGAGTCTCAGGATTCTGAGTCAAAAACCCAAATGGGAGTAAAAAAACAAAAAACTTTCAGAAAGGAAAGACTTAACAGTATGTATTATACTTATAGTTCACTTCATGTACTTGACTATATACATCATAGAAAATCCTACTTTAACCTCTAGTGTAAATACCCTGAGATAAGTAGAGAAGAAAATTAAAATATTGATGCCATTTGGTTGAGATTTCTGTTTGTATGATGATTCATTGCTGTGGTCATGTTGTCAGTATCCACCAAGCTTAAAATCAGGCCTATAATTGTTTCTGAAAGGGTGGTGGCCTCTTCATGGCCTTCAGACAGTAAACCAAGGAACACTGAGACCTGTAACTCAGATGACAAATGTGCATGAGTGGAACCAATGAGATAAGTATTCCATGCATGTCCTCAAGGGCATGCTCTTTTGAAGGTCCCTATGATCAGTAGAAGCATTCTGGCACTTAATAGACGTGTTTTGAATTGATTAAGTAGGAATTTGAATACAAAGTCATAGAGAGAGGGACCCATGGGCCTTTACTGTGGTCTGGGGTTGAGGTTAGGAGACTTATTGCAAGAGTCAAGGATTGGTTAGTTTAAACCAAATGAGTGTGATAAGGGAAAGGGACTGCAGGGCTGAGGACAATGGGGATGGTTAACTTATCATTTGGGGCCAGCTGTGTGTTCTGGGTTAGGAATGTGGGTACTGTGTGGCATACAGGTAGTGATGATTGGGTGGGGGTGACTGATATACACTAAGACCTGGGTGAGAAAGTGGGCTAATAACGAGGGCAAAGGTCAAAAGGCCCTTGTAAAATGGATGTAAAGACAGTACAAGCATAATGGAGGTGCAAGATAGATGCATGCCAAGGATACCTAGTTGGGAATGTGACAGCACCAGTAGCCCAAGATTGGCACCGAATTGCTGGATCTTTGATTTATTTTGGGGCAGAATAGGCCAGAAACTTGGCTAACATCACTTCTGGAGTGAGTATTTGTGCACTTTCTCATATCATGCCCATCAATTTCACTTATGTACTAGATCCTTTACCTGGTGGGTATTGGGATCCAGATGTGTTTTGTACATGGGACACCTGGGTGTCCAGGTTATGTTAGGTTTGCTGTTCTTTGGGACATATGGGAAGACATCATGACTATATTGCTAACCAGTATAACCTCTGGGAACAGAACTTTTCCAAGTCATGGCCTATCAATTGATGACAGGTACTTCAAGAATTTTGCAGCCTTCTTGAATATACTGTAGATGTTTGCATTGTATTCCACGTTAAGGCAAACTGATCGTGGAGTGTGCTAGCCCTGCAGATCTTTCTTATAGGTCCCACAGACCAACTGAATGGAAAAATAATTCCACTAGAATTTGGCCCCCTTAATATTAGCATTGTGAAGTGATTTGATTTTTCCATATGCAGGCAATACTGATTTTTTGAGACACTGGTACTAGGCACAGATAGTTGTGTAGGGCCTCAGTCATCTACATGTCTTGTAAAAATGGTCCAAATTATTGCATCATTCCTGTCAAAGCATGGGGGTCAATGTGAGTGGGGCTGCTAACAGACAATTCATTATTACCAACAATGTATCATTAGCAGGGATCAGACCAATGGAAGTTTGCTGGGCCCTGAAGGTTCTACCCATAAGGCAGGTCTGGGAAAGGGTGCTGATGGTGGTTGCCTCAGAATCCAAACCAGAGAGTATTATCCATATCTCACTCATACTAGTGGTAGGGTAAGTGGGTATCACAGTCATCAGTGGACTGGTATCCTGAACGCCTAAGCTATGCAATTCAAAACCACCTTGCATTGAACTCTGCCCCTGGATGAGGGTATCAATCATCCCTGGAGGCAAAGGGACTTTTGCCTAATCTCTAGTCTTGTTTGTGTTTAAAATCCAATATATCTGGATAGAAGCTTGCAAATCTCTCAGAATTATCTCCATTTTTCACTGAATGCAGTAGCATTTGCATTAATCATAGAAGCCATACCTTGCAGATCTTAATTGGGCCTCTTCTTAGGCAGCCATGGCTCAGTAGTTGTTGGGCATCCTATCACTATCCTCTTTGAGATTCCATTATTGAATAACCAGATTGGGAATGCCTTTGCCTGGAGGATTCAAGATACATAGCCCTAATACCATTTTTATACCTCTCTCTTTACTGGTAAACCATTGTGGTTGTGGTTGTGGTTGTTGTAGTGGCTTCTTGGAATTAGTAAAGATTTTATTTGGATTGAGTAGTGGACCAATTGTCCTAACCTTTTAAGGAGGTTTAATGAACTGGATAATGAGCAGGATCAGTTGGTTGCAACCTAAATTTGAGTATGATTTACAATGTCATCATCTTCTCTTTTCACTCCTTCGTTTTAGACTCAATGTACCATCTGGGTAGTTCATGGGGTCAATTTTCTGTGTGGCAGAGAATTCATTATGGGTGAGCCAAATCTGTTGGCGCCCAAACAATACTCCAATGAGGAAGAAAAGTCTGGGGTGTTTGCTTCCTTTTATCTTCCTGCCTTCTTGCCTCTTCTCAAGCAAAGGGCCACTTTCATGGCATAATCAAGGAGAGGGTCCATGGTGACACTACCAGAAGGTGCCACTCTCCTCCCTGAGTTTATCAAGGTGCATTCTTATTGTGGAGGTGAACCAACTTGGCCCTAAGTTTTTTCAGGTTCCTTGGTAAAGTGATTCTAAACTACTCTTCATTCTTAATGTCAAAGATGCAAGTCTGAAATACTCACTGTAATCCAGCCTGAGCATGGTCACCCCAAAAAGCTCATATAAACACATGTTTCATCAAGGCCCAGTTAGGGTGATCTTTGCAGAGGTGTTAGAACAGTGTCTCTGACTTGACATCCACTATCCCATAAGAGGCCTCTGAATGGCAGACCCTTGCTAAAAATGCAGAAATGGTGAAGAGCAGCGTTGGCAGGGAATGGCAGAGCAGTGTTTGGTACAGCCTTTCTGATTCCCCAATTTCAGTCTTGAAAGTTCTTATGTAGTATTTGGCTGAAATTGCCTCTCATTATATGTATATGCATACACCTACACACATACAAAAATAAATATTCATAAACAAATACATCCGTTCATGCACATGTGTTTATATACATGCTAATTCACATGCAGGGCATTGTTTAGATACCATGAATACTAACTGATAACTAATTTCCAGTCCAACCCTTCCGTGCTCCTTTCTGCCTTACTCAATTTTCATATGTGTATGACTGTTTTAGTTTCCTAGGCTGCTCCAGGCAAATACCATGAAATGGTTCCAGTTAAACAAATAATTTATTTGCTTACCATTAGTGGCTGGGAAAATGTCCAAATCAAAGCATCATCAAGGCAATGCTTTCTTCCTGAGGACCAGCTGTCAGCAATGCATGAGTGTCTACCTCATGGCAAGACACTGTGATATCTGCTGCTCTCTCCCTTTTCTTCTGGGTTCTGTTGATGTTCAATCTCTGGCTGCTCCCTTTGTGACTTTCTTTCTCTCTCAATTTCATTCTGCTTATAAAAGACTCCAGTAATAGAATTAAACCTCATCCTGATTGAGGTGGACCATGCTTTATCTAAAATTATCTCATCCAAAATTATTACTTAACAATGGGTTCACACCCACAGGAATGGATTTGGTTTAAGCATACATTTTTTCTTGGATACATACAGCTTCAAACCACCACAATGACCTTTCTTCCACAGTGTGAATCTTGATCTGCAAAATCATCAAAATCTTTACTTTTTGGCTAAATCCTATGATGGCTTCTAAAATTGTTTCAGAATTTCTTAGTTCATAACCCTACAAAAATAAACATTCTGAAACAATTTCATGAGTGTTCCTATTTCTTCACATCCTCTCAAACACTTTTAGTTCTCTGGTTTTGTTTTTTAATAGTTGCCATTCTAATGGGTGTGAAACTGTCTTGTGGTTTTGATTTGCATTTCCCTAATTGCTAGTGATGTTGAACATCTTTTCATGTGGTTATTAGACATTTGTATATCCTCTTTGGAAAAATGTCTCTTCAAGTCTTTTGCCTACTTTTAAATGGGTTGTTTGTTGTTTTATTGTTGAGTTGTAGGATTTCTTTATATATTCTGGATATTAAACCCTTGTTGGATATGTGGTTTCTGAATATTTTCTCCCATTGAGTAGACTGTCTTTTCACTTTCATGATAAAGTCCTTTGCTACACAAAAATTTTTATTTTAATGAGGTCCCTTTTATCAGTTTTTTTCTTTTGTTGCTTGTGCTTTGGTTGTAAAGTCTAAGAAACCATTATTCAAAACAAATCCTGAAGACTCTTCCCTACATTTTCTTGTAGGAGTTTGATAATTCCAGTTCTTATCTTTAGGTCTTTGATCCATTTTGACTTGATGGTTCTATATGCTGTGAGGTAGCAGTCCCCCTTCTTTTACAAATGGAGATTCACTTTTCCCAGGACCATTTATTGAAGGGACTATGCTTTCCTAAGTGACTGGTGTTTGTCACCTTGTCAAAAATCAGTTGGCTATAGATGTGAGGAAACTCTATTTCTAACTCTTAATTTGATTCTGCTGATCAATATATCTGTATTTGTTTACCAGTTTACCATGCCTTTGTAATCACTATAACTTCGTAATAAGCTTTAAAGTCAGGAAGCATTAATCCTGCAACTACCTTCTTTTTCGAGATAATTTTGACTATTCAGGGCCTCTTACCTTTCCAAATAAATTTCATGATTGGCTTTTCCATTTCTTCAAAGAAGTCTGTGGGAATTTTTAATTGGATTGTGTTGCATTTGTAAATCAGATTTTGGGCAGAATTGACATCTTAACAATGTTTAGTCTTCCAGTTCATAAGTACAAGATGTCCATCCATTTTTTTAGATCTTTAGTTTCTTTTAGCAGTGCTTTGTAGATTTACATGCACAGGCCTTTCTATCCTTGGGTAAACTCATTACTAGATATTTGATTCTTTTAATGGCTATTTTGAATGGAATTTTTTTGTTGATTTACTCCTCAGATTGCTCATTACTAGTGTATAGAAACACTACTAATTTTCACATGTTGCTCTTGTACTCTGACACTTTGCTGAATTTATTAGCTCTAATAGCTTTGTTGTAGATTTTTCAGGACTTACACATAGGATCATATATCCAAAAAGAGTGAAAGTTTTACTTCTTCCTTTCCAATTTGGATGCCTTTTATTTTTTTTCTTTTTCTTTTTCTTGCCTAACTGCTCTGGTTAAAACTTCCAGTACAATGTTGAGTAAAAGTGGTGACAGTGGGCTTCCTTGTCTTGTTCCAAATCTTAGAAGGAAAGCTTTTAGTCATTCACTATTAATATGATGTTAGCTGTGGATTTTTCATGTCTGCCCTTTATCTTGTTGTGGAAGCTTCCTTCTATTCCTATTTTTCTAACCGATTTTATCAAAAAAGAAGCTGCATTTTGTCAAATGCCTTTTCTGCATCAATTGAGATGATTGTGTGTTTTTTTTTCCCTTCATTTTGTTAATGTGGTGTTTTACCTTAATTGGTTTTCTTATGTTTAACCACCCTTGCATACCTGGAATAAAAACCATTTGATCATGGTGTTTAATTCTTTAATGTGCTATTGGATTCAATCTGCAAACATTTTGCTGAGGATATTTGCATCTATATTCAAAAGAGAAATTGGTCTGTATTTTTCATTTCTTGTAGTATCTTTATATTGCTTTGACATTAGGATGGTTTTGGTCACACAGAATGAGTTAGGTTGCATTCCCATCTGTTCAGATTTCTTGGAAGAGCTTGAACAAGATTGCATTAATTCTTCTTGGAATGACTGGCAGGATTCTCCTGTGAAGACATCTTGTCCTGCACTTTAATTTGTTCGGAGAGTCTTTGGGATGTTTTCAGTCGCTTTACTTGTGATTGTTCTGTTGAGATTTTCTATTTTTTTCTGGAGTCAATGTAGGTTGTTTCTGCATTTCTTATAACTTGTCCATTTATCTAGGTTTTCTAATTTATTGGCATACAGTTGTTCACAGTGCCCTCTTATGATTCTTTTTATTTCTATAGGGTCAGTAGTAATCCCTACCCATCCACCCCCTTTTCTGTTTTTATTTATTTGCATCTTCTATTTTCTTTGTCAGTCTAGCTAGGAGTGTGTCAATTTTACTGAACTTTTTAAAGACCCAACTTTTTGGTTTTGTTAATTCTCCCTGTTGTTTTTTATTCTCAATTTCCTTTATTTCTGCTTTAAGCTTTGTTATTTCTTTTCTCCTGCTTGCTTTGGGATTAGTTTGTTCTTCTGTTTCTGTTTCCTCCAGGTGTGCAATTAGGTCTTTGATTTTAGCTCTTCTTTCTTAATGTAAGCATTTAGGGCTATACATTTCCACCTCAAGACTGCCTTTACTGCATCTCATAAGTTATGATATGTTGTGTTCTCATTTTCATTCATCTCAAGGTATTTACTGATTTCCCTTGCAATTTCTTCTTTGACCCTCAGATTGTTTAAGTGTGTTGTTTAGTTTCCATATATTTGTGAATTTTCTAGTTCTTTACCTGTTAGTAATTTCCTGCTTCATTCCATTATGGTCAGGGAAGATGCTTTGTATAATCTCAGTCTTTTTAAATTTATCGAGACTTGTTTTATAACTCAGCATTTCATCTATCAAGGAGATTTATCCACATGTATTTGAGAAGAATGTGTATCTTACTGTTTTGGAGTATAGTATCTGCATATATCTGCTATGTCTAGCTTATCATATTATTCAAGTTCTTTGTTTCCATATTGATCTTCTATCTAGATGGTCTGTCTGTTGATGAGCGCATGTATTGAAGCCTCCAATTATTACTGTAGAGGTGTCTATTTTTCCCTTCACTTTTGCCAGTGTTTTCCTCATGTATTTTGGGTCATTGTGGTTAGGTGTATAAATGTTTATGACTGTTATTTCTTATTGATGGCCTACCCCTTTTATTACTACATAGTATCCTTCTTTGTCTCTTGTAACAACTTTTGACTTAAAGTATATTTTGTTCAATATTAATATAGCTACCTCTATCTTTTTTGGTTAGTGTTTACATGGAATATCATTTTCCAACCTTTCACTTTAAACCTATTTGTGTCTTTGGGTCTAAGATGAGTCTTTTGTAAAAAACATATAATTGGAGCCTGCTTTTTTTTATCCATTTTGCCAATCTATGTCTTTTGATTGGAGCATTTATTGCATTAACATTCAGTTTTATTACTGTAAAAGCAGTACTTACTTCAGCCATTTTGTCCATTGGTTTTTATATGTCATATCTTTTTTTCTTTGTCTTTTTTTCACCTTTATTGTGGTTTCCTTTTTTGTATAGTTCTTTTCTTTTTAATATATTTTTATTGAAGTATATCATTCATACATGATCATGCATAAATAATAAGTGCATAATAAAGATTGTGAACTTACAAAATAAACATACATAATGTCATACAGGGGTCTCATACATCACCCCTCCCCCAACACTTTGCATTGTTGTGAAACACTTGTTACAAACTATACAAGACCATCCTTAAACAATTACTACCAACTATAGTCCCTATCTTACATTTGGTGTATCTTTCCCCCAACCCAACTTCCCAGAGAGGTGGTGCAGGTCCTCCCGCCTTCCTCTCTGTAGAGGTGGGTCTAGGCGTTAGGCTAGACCTGTAATTTGTCCTGGGTGGAAAGAAGCCAGCCCTTACCAGCACTGTGATTTTCAAACAGCCCCATTTCCCCTCATGCAGGGGTGGAGCCAAATGGTGGCCACTGGCATCCCTCTGACCTGGACAGGCTTAAAGTTTACTAGTTCCTAGGATTATACTTCAGCCTGCCGAATCCCCTAATCAGTAGCTGAAGTCGGTGCCACACTGTGTCTTCCTCCCCCATTTTTTGGGAAATGGCGCTTCCAACTCTATCTATGGAATAGCTCCCAAAGCAGCTTGCACCACAGGAACTGACCTCCACAGTGTGAAAGGCTCTACTCATGAATTCTCTCTGCAGATGGGCAGTCTCTTCCTTTCACACTCTTAAGGATGTTGCAGGATACTCCTTTGGTCTCCTGGGGCCTGCAAACAGGTGCTTTAGGTAGCTCTGTGTGACCACCAACTGCCCTGTATCATGAGCTGACTCCAAGAGCTCCTTGCTCTGCCACTCTCTTGGTTTCCCACCCCTACCCCATAGTTGTTCTTTTGTGATGCATTTCACTGTTGCCCCTCTCATTGCTGTTTGTATATTTTAAAAAAATACTTTCTTTGTGATTAACAAGGGTTTATATTAAACAATCTATATCTTTAACCTAATGATTTGAAAAGATACCAATTTAGCTTCAGTGGCATACATATTCTCTGCTCCCTTATCTCTCTGTTTCTGCTTTTTATATTGTTTTTGTTCCACTCTTTTTATTTTACATGATCATTCCTAGGAATTTCTAAGTCTTATATGGAATTAAAGTGTAGAGTTGTGTATTAAAGATATATTACTCTTGGATTTTACATTTACCTTTTTATTTACCCTTCCTTAAGATCTTCATTTTTCACACTACTTCAAGCCACTTTCTCCTCTCTTTTCCCTTGAATATGCAATATCCTTTTAGTGATTCTTGTAGGCCAGGTCTTTTGTTGAACTATCTGTTTCTTTTTATCTGTGAATATTTTGAAGGACAGTTTTTCTAGATAAAGAATTTAGGACTGGTAGTTTTTCTCTTTCACTACATTAAATATATCATACCACTGCCTTCTCACTTCCATGGTTTCTGATGAGAAATTAGAATTTAGTCTTATGAGAATCCCTTGTAGGTGCTGAATTGCTTTTCTTTTGCTGTTTTCAGAATTCTCTCTGTATCTTTGCATTTAGTGTACTGATTAGTATGTGTTTTGAAGTAGAGTCCACTAGGATTCTGTTTGGAATGTGTTGTGCTTCTTGGACATGTGTATTTATGTCTTTCATTAGAGTTTAGACATTTTTTGGCCATTTTTGTCTAATATATTCTTTCTCCTTCTTTTCTTTGCTCTTCTTTTTCTGGGACACACATATCACATATGTTTGTATGCTTTATGCTGTCCCTCAAATCCCTGAGACACATTACTCAATTTTTTCTATTCTTTTCTCTGTTATTCTATGTGATTTTGATTATCCTGTCTTCTAGTTCACTGGCTCATTCTTCTGCCTGTTCAAATATGCTGTTGAAGCTGCTTGCATACTTTAAAATCTCTACTATCATGCTTTCATCCCCATAATTTCTGTAATGTTTCTTTTTATACTTTTAAATTCTTCTTTATGCTCACACTTAGTATTCTTTATCTTTTTATGCATATTTTCCTTCATTTCCTTGAGTTGATTTTAGAGATTGGTTTGACCTTCTTTGATTCATTGTTCTAAACTCTGTGTCTCCTCTGAAGTTTTAATTTGTTCCATTGACTGAGACATATCTTCAGGTTTCTTAGTAAGACTTATAATTTTTGCTGATGTCTAGTCGTCTGTTTATCTTGATTAGTTTACTCTGAACTTCAGTTTTTCCTTCTCATCTAGGGTTTTATTGTTGATTGGCTTTGTGTTAAGGTTCTTCTTCAATGCCTTGTCCAACTTATTCTAGACCTTTAGAATAGCTTACGCATAATAGTTCAGATTTACTCAGCTCTTTTTAATCTGATTCTTGCCCTGGATATGTGGTACAATTTTTAAGATTGTACTTTTTGTCCAATTGTTTCACCTCCAGGGAAAAGCTCCTTTCCTCTGTTCCTTCTCTGGGATCTTGATAAATTGTTTTTGTGCACAATTTTCCTCCCAGTTCCTATGATTTTAAATTCTCTCCCTCACTCAATATCCCCTTTCCTTACACTTTCAGTTTTGGACCCATTTTATGTTACAGCAGTTCAATTTAACCCCATTTTTTTTTTTTTCCTGTGAGGCTTTTCTGCTTCCAGTTTCTTCCCAGTTAGGGTGTCCCATCCTGGAGAGCCAGATATGGAAAACCCAGAAAGGTGGGTTGCTCCAGAAAGATCTGTTTTGCATTTGGTTGGTCCAGACAACAGAAACTCGATAGAGTGAGAGGATCTCTTGCCAACAAACAGTTCAGCCATATCCCCTGAGGGACCTTTTGCATCAGCATGACTTAGTAGTTTCTGTTCTGCCCTGGGTCTTTGTGGATTTGAGTCCCTGTGTCTGAATATGCCTGAGGTTCTAACTAGCTGTTGTGTCTCTATCATCTGCATCCATGGCAGGATGTACCCATGCTGTGCTGCCTCTGTGCAATTCCTAAGCTGTGAAGGGTCAAGTGAGGGAGAGGGTCTAGACTGACAAGTCCAGGATGGAAATTTCCTACCAGACCTTGGAGATTATTTTTTTCTTTGGTTTAGCATTTGCAGAGTCCTTCTCTAGTCACTACTCCCTCCAGAGTTCTGAGCAAGTGGAATATATGCTTTTATTAACTGATTCTGTAGGGAGACTTTTCAGAGGATATCTTACATTGCCATGTTGATGACATAATTTCTATTTTTAATCCCCTCTTTTGCCTGAAAATATAGATAGATATCCTTATAAAGATTTTTTTCTCAATAAATATTTTCTCTTGGATATCCATTCCTTATTAATATAGGCCTTTTTCATTCATTTTACAAAGCCTTACATAGAGTTGTTTTACCACATTGCAAACCATAGTCAATATTATACCATAGTTTATATATTACTTAGTTTGTCCAGTCACTTGCCTATGCTTGAACATTTAGATGGTAGTAAATTCTTTGTGATCACAAAGAATACTGTAATATAAAAACATATATATTTTCATTTTCATTTTTGGTCTAAAAATATGTATTAACCTACAGTATAAAGAAACAAAAGTATATACTAATGTAGAATATAGTGATATCTAGTAATATTTATTACATAATCATACAGATTCAACACACAAACAATGCAACATTAAAAAAATGTCTGATCTAACAAATAGCAGACATAACAAATGGCAATTTAGTTAACAAGAGGAGAGAATGCTGTTGTACTCTATTATAAATTTGAAATCCAGGTATTTCACAAGATATCTTATTTTTCTATTTAGTGAGTTAAATTCATCTCTTTATGCAGGTCAAGATGATGAGCCAGATGAAAACTTCATGTTTGAACAGCAAGATTCAGTATCAGAAGCCAAAATTCAAGAAAAGGAACGAGGAACTTCCAGAGGAGAAATAGTCAACAGTAGGTCTAATACTTATCTTTAAATTACTTTAAATTTTGCAGAACTTTTACCTTGTGTATATATATGTATGTGAGCATATAATACTGAGACATTTTATACTTTGGCCTATAGTATGAATACCCTAATGAGACTAGAGAAAACAATGGGCTACTAATACCATGTAGGTGGGATTTGTTTTCATAAGACTGCTTCATGTGCATGACTTGTGTTCAGGAGCTACCCAAATCCAATATTGGACAAATAATGGTCACTTACTTTTGAGCATTTTCTGGTACTTTATGGATTCAGAAGTCCAATGCGCACCTCTGACGTGTGGTGCTGTCTTTCTGCCATAGACTCCAATCAGTGACCTGGGGGGTTACTGAGACCTGTAACTCAGATGGCAAATGTGGATCTGTAGGGTCCATGGGAAGTGAGGCTTCAGTGGCCTTTAGCAGGACCTTCAGGGCATCCTATTGTTTAGGGTCATGCTCAAAGGTAACATTCTTCCTGGTAACTTGAAGTAGAGTACCATTAAAATAGGCACATGGAGAATAGAAGAGGCCAAATAGAAGAATGGTCCACATAGGCATTGGGGCTGCTTTTTATTTTGAGGAAGAGAGGACTAAAGGCTTGACAGCCATATCTTCTGGAATGAGACATCATATACCTTTTCAGTTTTTGCCCAGGAATTTCACTTCAATACTAGATCCTTGTGCCTTATCTGTGTAAATAGTCACAGCAATAAAGTGATGGCAGTGGCCACTTGGGCTCAATATCCTGGCCATGCAGTTCTCATTGGAGCCCATCAGTATCCACTTTTGAGACCATATTGAGTAAATAGACTCAGAGATCTATTTGGCAAGGCCTTGGCAGGATCATCCAGTAAAGGTAGACTTTCCACACTTATAGTTCCTCAGCTAGTCAATTTCATATTCTGGCAGTTGTTGCTTTTTCCATGATAAGGAGATTTTCTTTACAGATGTGGGTTGTCTTGCACACTGACTGACCTGACCTTATGAGGAAGTTTAATTGAGCTGGATAACCAGGAGGATGGACAAGATGGAACTTAGGAATCTGAGTCTGCTTAAGCTCTCATTCTGAATGATTTTCAGTCACTTGTTATAGGCACAAAGAAACAACAGTTTGGATCAAGGGCACTGTAGGCCCTGCAAGTGTGGTCCAAACAAGTTTTTAAGTGCAGAGAACTCATTCTGGGTGACCCAAGCAAGTTGCATCCACCAAATAGACAGTTGGTGAATTAAAGAGTCTCAGATGTTCTCAGACTGCAAGTGGGATACTGCAGTCAGTGGGTAGAGCTAAATTTGCAGTTTGGCTGACAACTTTTGTTCCCATCACTGGAAGACCTTGAGCAGTAGCCAGGATTTGCTATGATAGTTTATTGGAACCCCTGCTTTCACATCCATTTTGATTCATTGGGAGTAAATGCAAGTACCAGTGATCCTGCTGAAACTGAAATGGTTATACAAACATCATTATCACTCACCATCAGCTTCCTGCATCATCTCTTAACAACCTCTGAGATTGAGCTGTATCCCTGGTGATGTGGTCTGAGGGTTCAACAGGGCCAATTTACCAATGATTCACCATACTCCCTGGGAGGGGTCTTTGGACTATGATAGCAACTCCCTGTTTTGTTTTCCTGAAAGATAATGTAGTCAATTGATCACAGTGCCTACAGGGACAATTTATCAGGGAGATACTGCCAGGTTTTGAGTTTACCAATTAAGACAATGAACCAACTTGAAAGTAACACTTGAGTCTTTTTTCCCTTTCTTGGATAGTATAAGCATAGGCTAAATAGGGAAGGGCATTGGCTAATGTAATGGTATTGTTAATGTTCCATTACTTCTCATAGAACAGATCTGGGCCATTACTACATGGAGCAGCACAGACAGGTGAGGGTAATGGCAATGACATGTAACACCAAGCAAGAATTCATTCCTTTTCTGGGACTCAGGGTTTGGTGCAAAGGAGATGTGGAAGGGCTATGAATGGGAAACTACTGAATACTTAGTCATAGTAGACAAAATGTCTTCTGGAACACCCAGATAAAGGGTGTCTCAGCATAGGGCCCTGAAAGGTGTCTTTGCTGAGTCATCTCTTCACCATAAGGGTCCTCATAATGGAGACACCTGGGCTTGGAATACAGATATGTGTGGGAGCCAGGCCCTGTGGTGGTATGAATGGGTTAGAGTAATCCTAGACTACTACTCCCTCCAGTGACTGCAAAGCACATTCATACACATGGTAGTGAATTAAAATAAAATAGGGGATTTTGAGCTGTCCTGATGCCTCCACATCTTAGACCCTATCTTTACGTCCCTCAGTGACCATCCCTGACATCTGTTTATACAAGACAAACAGCTTTTCCCTCTCAATCCTGCATCCTTCACCAGTTCACTTACCTGTGAAAGTCAAGGACATACACCCCAATATCTACTCATGCTTGATTAACCACTGCAACTCTACCCATATAACATTGTAACTGCATAGTCCTCAGTCCACAGTAAACTTTCATTCCCCACATCCTTTCTTGACTCTGCAATCCTGATGTGTCTTTGTAGTTGACCTGATAAGGTGTGCCACTCCTCTCTGTTTTAGGAACAATGAGTACTAGTAAACATTTCGATCATAAATTATGGTGTCACTCATCCTTGCTGCACCTGATTATCCATTTAAAGATCCTTACAGCTCTCACATACACAGGTATATTCAGACATATACATTTACATATATAGATACACATGAAAGTACGTATACAAATATCCATCCATACATATACCAACAAACTTATAATTGTACATATATACATTCACGTGAGGAGGCATAGTTTAGAGAAGCAATAAATCTCACAGACATTTTCAGTTGCTGTCCAAAACCTCAGTGTTCATTCTTGTCCTTCTCCATTTCATATCTGTGTATTTTTCTTTCACCAGGTGAATTCTGCCTCTCTACAATATATACATTTATTGTTTTGCTCAGAATTTTTTAGCTCATATCCACCAGAGAAACAATCCTAATAAAAAGATTTCACTATTTCCTTGCAATCCTCTTCCCATATATTTACACAACTGAGGGCACATGCCAAATACAGTGTGACTTAATCAGATTATCACTTGGTTGTTGTTGTTCAGTGGAATCATTTGTTTTTGTTTTTTTTTTTTAATTGATTTTGTAAAAATATTACATTAAAAAAATATATATGAGGACCCATTCAACCCCACCACCCCCACCCCACCACTCCCCCCCCAGCAACACTCATTCCCATCATCATGACACATCCATTGCATTTGGTAAGTACATCTCTGGGCACCTCTGCACCTCATGGTCTATGGTCCACATCATGGCCCATACTCTCCCCCATTCCATCCAGTGGGCCCTGTGAGGATTTACAATGTCCGGTGATTGCCCCTGAAGCACCATCCAGGGCAGCTCCAAGTCCCAAAGACGCCTCCACATCTTGTCTCTTCCTGCCATTCCCCATACTCATTAGCCACCATGTCCACTTTTCCCACTCCAATGCCACCTTTTCTCTGTGGACATTGGATTGGTTGTGTCCATTGCACCTCTATGTCAAGAGGCGGCTCAGATTCCACATGGATACTGGATGCAATCCTCCCGCTTTCAGTTGTAGGCACTCTAGGCTCCATGGTGTGGTGGTTGTCCTTCTTCAACTCCATCTTAGCTGAGTGAGGTGAGTCCAGTAAATCAGATTGTAGGTGCTGGAGTCTGTTGAGGCTCAGGACCTGGCTATCACATTGTCAGTCCAGAGATTCAGATCCCCTAAATATATCTTAAACCCCAACACCAACTACAACTCCAGCACAGTAGCATGAAAGTCTTATGAAGAGAGATCCCATCTGAGTCCAGATTCATCATGCATAAACACCAGCTCCAAAGAAGGGCCATCTGACATGGCAGTTAACCCCATCTGCCATGACCATAGCACCCATGGGTCTCTTTAGCCCTCAAAGGATCCAATACCTGGTGGTTGTATCTACTTTATCTGTCTCTTAGACTCTGCTCAGTTGTGCATAAGGGCAATCCTTCTGACAGCCTCCAGACTCTTTTTTAGAGACTCGTAGCCATATAAACTCATTTCTCCTTTCCATTTCCCCCTTACATTAGGTCAAACAGCATTTTAAAGTCATGTTATTTTATGTAGACAGGGATATTTTGCTGATCCTCATTGAACCTTCTATTCAAGGTCATTTTCCAGTTGCATCATCAGTTGGTAGTTGATAATGATCCCTCAGTGCCAGGGAGGCTCATCCCCAGGTGTCATGTCCCACGCTGGAGGGAAGGCATTGCATTTACATGCTGAGTTTGGCTTTGAGACTGGCCACATTTGAGTAACATGAAGGCTGTCAGGAGGAAATGTGGAATCATTTGTTGAAGTTTCTTTTCATGTTTAGTTCTCTGTGCTTTACTTGTTCATTTCATTTTATTTTGGAAAAGTAGAATATTAACCTACTCTGAAGGGTAAAATACATGCACAAAGGTATTCGAAGACTAGTGTCATTCCTTCTGTATCTGTTCCACTACATTTACCAGTCTCTTGACTCCCTTCTTCAATACCCTCCCTTGAAGGTAACCAACTACAATGATATTGGTTTGCCTTTCTTTGAGGTTCAATGTATAAAGGTAAGGATCTGTCCATTACACTTTCTCTCTCTTTTTTCTTTCCCACTTTCCTTAACCAAAAATTAATGACTAGATATCCTGTTTTGCAGGTTTGTTCTTTTTTATTAACCTAGACTTATCCCCTGTAAATACCTCCATGCCAGTTTTTTATAATACTTCACAGCTGTATATACAGCCCCTTGTACCTCATTTTACCATTGATAAAATAAAACATAGTTTATAGCATATACAAGAATTTGCACAATTCTAGAATGACAAGTAATTAGGTGATGTTAAATATATTCCAGTTACAATGATATAATGATTAATATTGTGCATATGAATTGTCATTGTTTGGTCTATAAATGTGTATTAACTTTAATGTTTACTAAGAAAATTAAACACCAATATATAAAATCTGTGGAATGCCTAACAATATTTATGAATTAATGATACCACTTCAGCATACATTCATTGAAACTATTCTCACAATTATCATATCAAATAAAACATTATGGTAACTTGTTTATAATTTTATAAAAATGAGAGAAATGGCTGCTGTAAACTTATCATTTGAAATCTAGACATTTTATAATATATCTGATTTTCTAATCAGTGGACTAAATGCATCTCTTTATGTAGGTCATGATGAAGTACCAGAAGAAAATCTCATGTATGAACCCCAAGAATCTATATCCAAAACCCAAATGGAAGTGAAGAAACAAAAAACTTTCAGAAAGGAAAGACTCAACAGTATGTATACTAATTATAGTTCATCAATATGTTATTTGAGTATATCTGTCATAGAAATTCAAACTAAACCTGTAGTGTGAATACCCTAAAGAAAAGTAAAATATTGATGCCATTTGGTTGAGATTTCTGTTTGCATGACTATTCATTGCTGGGATCATATGTTCAGTATACACCAAGCTTAAAATCAGGCTGATAATTATCTCTGAAATGGTACTGGCACTTTCATGGGCTTCAAACAGTGAAACAAGGGGTGCTGAGATATGTAACTCAGATGGTAAATATGGAAGAGCAGAGTCAATGAGATGAGCAACCATGATGGTCTGTGCATGTCCTCAATAGCACGCTCTTTTGGCATGCCCTTATAATTGGTAGAAGCATTTCTGGTACCTGATAGATGTGTTTTGAATTGATTAAATAGAAATTTGAATTTTGGCTTTGGTGGAGGTCAGGTGCAATATATATAGGCAACCAGAAGCAAAAATGTATGAAACAAGATAGTTTATTATTTACATGTCCTGTAGGGGATGTAGAGCGTTACAAGGGGATGACAGAAATTATGAGTGACTCAGGTGACTCAACCAGCAGGTGGGAGCACAAAAGCATAGAAAGAGGGACCTTTGGGTTTGTTCCTTTATTGTGGGCCAGGGGTTGAGGTTATCAGACTTACTATGGGAATCTAGGATTGGCTAGTTTAAACCAAATGTGTGTGATAAGGGAAAATGAGGTCTGGGGGCTGTAGGGATAGTTATCTTATCATTTGGGTGCCAGCTGCGGGTTCTAGGTTATGTGTGTGGAAGGAATGTGACATATGGGAGGAAATGGTTGGACAGGTAACAGATAGACCTGGTTGAGGAAGTGGGTTAATAATAGAGCAAAGGCCAAAAGGCTCTGGTAGAAATGGATCCTGCAATAGTATGAAAAAAGTTGAGCTGCAGGACAGATGTGTGCCATCAGGATACCTAGTTAGGAATATGAGATGCCAGTAACCCAAGACTGGCACCAATTTCTGAGCCTTCAACTTATTTATTGGGCATAGTGGGCCAGAAACCTGACCATCATCACTTCTGAGGTGGGAGTTTGTAAACTTTCTCAAATCATCCCCATCAGTTTCACTTGTGTACTAGGTCCTTCTCATTGTGCTATTAAGATCCAGCTGTGTTTTGCACATGGGACACCTGGGTGTCCAGGTTATGTTAGGTGGTACTATTCTCTGGGCATATAGGAGGACGTCATTGATATATAGTCAACCAGTATTTCCTCTGGGAAAAATACTTTTCCAGGTCATGGTCTGTCAATTGGTGACAGATACTCCAGCAATTTTGTAGTCTTGACTACAGTATAGATGTTTGCATGCTATTCCCAATTTAGGCATATTGATCCTGATCATTTGGGTGGGTAGGGAGGCTGAGTAGGTCACTTGAGATGTCAATTACTGCATATTAATTCTGACGCCTTGATCAAGAACCTCCTTAACAGTCACAATAACAGGTGTTGTTAGTGCCATGGTTGCATTATAGTATTGGGACACCCATAATCAATGGTGAGTGTGCTGGCACTGTAGGTCTTTCTTATAAGCTGCAAATGCCAATTTAATGCAGAAATAATCCCATGAGAATTTGGCCTCCTGAAGATTAGTGATGTGAAGTGATTTGTTTTTTCCCATAGGCAGTCAATACTGATTTTTGGAGACACTGGTACTAAATGTAGATAGATGCGTAGGATCTTAGTCATCCACATATTCTGTAAAAATGACCTAATTGCATCATTGCCATCAAAACATGGGGGTCAATATGAATGGGGCTGCTAACAGATAATTCGTTAATACCCTCAATGTATCATTAGCAGGGATCAGACCAAGGGAAGTTTGTTGGGCCCTAAAGATTCCACCCATAAAGCAGGTCTGGGAAAGTGTGTTGATGGTGGTTGCCTCAGAAGCCAAACCAGAGAGCATTATTCATATCTCACTCATGCTAATGGTAGGGTATGTGGGTATCACAGTCATCTGTGGACTGGTATCCTGAAGGCCTAAACTATGTAATTCAAAACTACCTTACAGTGAACTCTGTCCCTGGCCAAGGGTATAAATCATCCCTGGGGAAAGAGGGACTTTGGCCTAATCTCTAGTCTTGTTTGTGTTTAAAAGCTGATAAATCTGGATAAAAGCTTGCAAATCTCTCAGAATCATCTCCACTTTCACTGGAAGCAATAGAGGCAGTAGTGTTTGCATTAATCATAGAAGCCAACCTTGCAGACCGTAATTGGGCCTCCTCTTAGGCACCCATGTCTCAGACTGGGCCATGAGTTCTTTGAGATCCAATGTTGAGTAACCTGATGCTGAGATTCTTTGGGAATGCCCTTGCCTAGTTGGTCCTAGAGATGTAGTGCTACAACCATTTTTATAACTCTCCCTTTACTGGTAAACTTTTGTGGTTGTGGTAGTAGCTTCTGTTATCTTACTTTGGAATTAATAAAGATTTGATTTGGATTGTGAGTAGATCGATTGTCCTGAACTTATAAGGTTTAATGAGTTAGATAATGAGCAGGGTCAGTTCATTGCAACCTAAATTTGAGTGATTAAAAATCTCATCATCTTCTCTTTTCATTCTATATTTTAAACCCAGTGCACCATTTGGGTAGTTCACAGAACCAATTTTTGTGTGGCAGAGAATTCATTATGGGTGAACCAAATCTGTTGGTGCCCTTACAGTGCCCCAGTGAGGAGGGAAAGTCTTGGGTGTTTTCTTCCTCTTATCCTCCTGCCTTGCTACCTCTCCTCAGGCAAGGGACCACTTTTCAGGGCACATTCAAGGAGAGGGTCCATGGTGACACTACCAAGAAGTGCTACTCTTCTCACTGAGTTTAACATGATATATCCTTATTGTGGAGGTGAATCAACCTGACCCCAAGGTCACTTGGTGAAGTGACTCTGAACTTCTCTATGTTTTTGTTAAATCCATAGGTGTCAAAACTAGCTGCAATCCAGCCTGTCATGGGCCCCACAACCTGCTTATAGCTAATAAGTATCATTGTATGCAGGTTAACTTTCATTGTCTCTAAAGACGTTTGTTCCTATCACAGGAGAACCTTAGGCAGTAGAAGTAACTTCTTCCACAGCCTTTGCTCATAGGTTGTATCTCCGTTTTCTCTTACCTGCCATGCTTGTCTAGGAGTTAGGAGCCAAAGAAAGGACCAGTGGTTCCCTCAGTCCTGAAAAGCACATGTAAACAAATGTTTCCTCAAGGCCCCAGATAAGGTGGTCTCAGTAGTGGTATTAGAATACAGTCTCTGCTGTGGTCCCAACAACTTTGTAAGGAAGCTTCAGAATGGCAGACCCCAGTAAAAATGCAGACATGCTGAAGAGCAGGGCTGGTAGGCTGGGGCATGACAGTGCTTTGGTGAAACCTGTTAATTGTCCAAATTTGGGCCTGAAAGGTCTCACATAGCATTTTGAATGAAATCGCCCCTTTGTTACATATACATATTCATATGCATATATACAGATTCATATCCATATTCATTAATAAACACATACTAATACACATACATGCATCCATATACACATGTATATATGAATGCATGTGTGCTCATTTACATGCTAATTCACGTGCAGGAAAGTTTCAATACCCTGAGTACTAACTACCTAATTTCCAACCAAACCCTCTGTGCTCCTTCCTCATTTGTTTATGTGTATGACCTTTATTCACAGTATGCCTCTTTTTTTTTTCATTTCAATAAATCTTTATTACGTTCTCAGAGAGTACATGAATTTTTTATCTATAATTTATATAGGTAGAAAAGTGTTACTTTAGCCCCTTTAACAAATGCAAATTACAATTTCTGTGTATTTCAAGTGAATCATTTGATGTGACTGAGGCTCAGTTTGAAAATGCTGTAGGTACCGACAGTAGAAAATGGGAGAGTATGAACATTTTCCCTTCTATCAAAAAGGGTTTGGTGCCAGGATAAACTAGTCATTGGTCTAACAATAGCTGATCAAAAAGGGTTTGGTGCCAGGATAAACTAGTCATTGGTCTAACAATAGCTGATCAAAAAGGCTACTGAATCTGGAAAAAGAAAAGATGTCCTTGAAATTAATGTCCTTTGAGAAATCAGTCTGCTAAGGGCAGCAACATGCTTAAAGAAAATAACTGGCTCAAAAATTATATTGAGAGACCAAGAAAGGAATTTTGTTCAGAGCTTGGGGATAAATAGAGCAAGCTAAATGTAGCCTGCTAGATTAATAATTCTGAAGTTTCCTGGAGTTATGATAGTACTTTGAGCTAATAAGGAGGCTATAAGTATGCCCCTTTGAACAAAATGATTTAAATGATAGATTTCCAGTGCACCAGTTGTATTTTCAAGTGTAATTCTGCTCTTCATACCACACAATAAGAAGAAGAAGAAGACTGACAATGTGATAGCCAGGTCCTGAGCCTCAACAGACTCCAGCACCTACAATCTGATTTATTGGACTTACCACACTCAGCTAAGATGGAGTTGAAGAAGGACAATCACCACACCATGGAGCCTAGAGTGATTACAACTGAAAATGGGAGGATTGCATCCAGCATCCATGTGGAATTTGAGCCTCCTCTTGACATACAGGTGCAATGGACACAACCAATCCAATGTCCACATAGAAGAGGTGGTATTGGATTGAGAAAAGTGGACATGGTGGACGATGGGTATGGGGAAAGGCAGGAAGAGATGAGAGGTGGAGGTGTCTTTGGGACATGGAGCTGCCCTGGATGGTGCTTCAGAGGCAATCACCGGACATTGTAAATCCTCACAGGGCCCACTGGATGGAATGGAGGAGAGTATGGGCCATGATGTGGACCATTGACTATGAGGTGCAGAGGTGCCCAAAGATGTACTTACCAAATGCAATGGATCTGTCATGATGATGGGAACGAGTGTTGTTGGGGGGGGAGAGGGGGGGTGGGGGAGTGGGGTTGAATGGGACCTCACATATATATTTTTGATGTAATATTATTACAAAGTCAATAAAAAAAAAAAAGAAGTCCCTCTAGAAAAAAAAAAAAAAAAAAAAAGAAGAAAAAGCAGCAAGGTGAATGTGTCAAGAATATAGGAAATAAAATTATTTCACAGTCCTAGAATTCTGAATTTGAGTCATTTTCATTAGTAATAGCACATTCTGGATTAGTTGAAGGTAACATTTGAGGCACTGCTATTGATAGCTTGTTTTAAGCAGCAGGCAACTGCAAAATTATCAAATTCTGGTTTTGCTCTTTCATCTGTTTGAAGAATACATGGGAAAATAAATGCTTGGCTTTTCTTAGGTTCTTGCTGCAAACAGAATTGTACTAAGCTAAAGAAGGCTGGAGAAAAAGTTTCTGAGGATGGTGTCTACAGTCTGTTGCAATTTAGTGTACATATTCCACTGGACACAAGTATACTTTCTTCAATGCCAGAGTCTACACCTGATTGGGAATTTTTCATTCTGAATTCTGAGTAAAAATACTGACATCCAGTGAGCTATAAGAAGGACCTTTCATTTCTGTAGTAGCATCTGAGTCCTATGTATGTCCTGGAAATGTACTTGCCCACTGGCTAATTCATAGGCTATAATCCCAACACTGTAAATATTTGCAAATATTATCCATGTAAACCCTATCCCAGTATCTCTGTACTTAGTCACAGCTGCACAGATGTGCTGAACTGTGGGAAATCATACACAGTCCTATGCCTCTGTCTGTGTTTAACCAAACTATGCAAATGGAAAGGCCATCACCAGAAATGAGGATAAGACTGGCTTTAATACTACTGTGAATGCAGCCATTTGAGTACAGATAGTCCAACCCTCTCACTGCTCCAGAAAGAATGATTCTTATTAAAGTTTCACTCATTCCTTCAGAAATAAATCCTTAAGTGTTGGCTTGCTGCTGCCTCTCAAGTAGAGGTGAAGTGGGCATCACCATCCCAGAATCCTTAGGATTGAGGAATAAAATATGGACTAGAGTGAACTTTCTGATATTCTACTATAGACTTATTGTGATTCTAGCAATGGAAGAAATTATGTCTTTGATATGGAGACAGTGGCCACTGGAGTTGCTGAAGGCAGGGAGAGGAAAAAAGAGGTGTAATATGGGGGCATTTTCGGGATTTGGGATTGCCCTGAATGACATTGCAAAGACAGACTCAGGACATTTTATATCCTGCCGTAACCTACAGAATGGAATGGGAGAGAGTGTAAAATACAATGTAAACTATAACCCGTGCTGTGTGGCAATGCTCTAAAATGTGTTCATCAATTGCAATGAATGTACCACACTAATGAAAGAAGTTGTTAATGTGGGAAAAGTGGGAGGTGTGGGGAGTGGGGCATATGGGAATCCCCTATATTTTTTTATGTAACATTTTATGTAATCTATGTATCTTTTTAAAATAAATTTAAAAATATGTTTTTAAAAAACACAAAGAACGAGTGACTTGCTGAACCATAGGCCATAAGCTTAGAAATAAACCGAAGCGAGATGCCAATAGTGGAAATGTCCAATAAGTTGTAATACTCGGATGCCAGAAATTGTGGGATAGAATCCTCTTTTCTATAAAGTTTTCAGGTGTTCTTCAATGCAGTTTTCCAGAATTGTAATTTTATAGTCACCAGTGTACCTGTAGGAGTATGCCTTGTAAGGTGGACAGACGTCAAATTGTCAAATCCTTTTCCTATTTTCACTTGATTTCATAGTGAGAAATGTCAGTGGTCCTGATAGATGGAGGAGGAAAGCAGAAAAAGGTTGCTCATCAACCCGTAAGAAATATTCTTTGCTTGTGCTCTTACCCCAAATTGGGTACAGCTAGACGCAGGTACAAGGTGTCTGCGCTGTTGGCTTGAGGAACAGTTTCCACACCTATTAGAACTGCAAGTATTGATGGAGACTGGTATCAGACTCCTTTCCAGGTCTGAGTGAGTCATCTCATGTTCGGGAAGTACAAAAACAACCCAAAAGAGACCCCAAATTGCTTTAGTTCAACAGAGAGTGACAAAAATGCCTCTATTCCAAGGCAGAAGATTTTTGTTTTATCCTCAAGATGAAATATCCCTGGCTGCTACCACTGCCAGCGGCTCTTCTGAAGCAGCTGAACATACTAGGCAAGCTCTCTGCATGGGCTGCGGGTCAGTGCAACTGGACAGGAGCTATCCACCTGGAAATCTCCACAGGGTGAAACTCCATCTGCAAAATCATGCAATTCTTTTACTTATTGGCTAAATCTTATAATGCTTCCAAAATTGTTTCATAATTTCTTAGTTTGTAATGCCAAACAAATAAACCTACTAAAATGATCTCATGATTTCTCTCATTCCTCATTCCCAACCCAACTTGTTCCCAAGCATGAAAGTATTTGGCAATATCTATATTCTTTATTATTTGTGCACTTGGATTAATTCTCCCCCTCCTCAAGTATGCGCCTATATTTAAGTTTGCTATCAGTTTTTGTTCTACGTTCTTTTCCTTCATAATTTAATTTTATTTCTGAATAATTCAAACTTTAAGCTACTTCCAAAATAAAGATTATGCAAGATTTTTCTAGAGAAGTATTATTTCTTCCCCTATCCATACACCGCATTGTCCAGCCACCCTCCCCAACTCCACCACGCACCTTCCTTATTAGGTAACCAAGCACAAATGTTTGGATCTCCTCATTCCTAACTCCTTCCATTCTTATACCTCCCTCTTTTGGGTAAAAATGTGGTGTACTAGTTACCTTTTTTAATAAGTCTTTTCACCAAAACTTTTTCTCTTGGAAATGGAACCATGTCTGTTTCTAGGTATATTTTGCATTCCTTTTTAGCAATGTGAACAGATGTATGAACCACATTATATACTATAGGTTATAATATGCCATAGATGATACTATGTAACTTAGTTTATACACCTCATTACCTATGCTTGAACATTTCAGTGATAGTAAAAACTTGGCAATCACAAATAATGGTGTACTATATTACTTTGCAAGCACAATAATGAAATCACAAATAATGCAAATAATGCCGTACTGTAAACATATATATTCATTTTCAATTTTGGTCTACCCATGTGTATTAACCTACAGTATAAATAAACAAAGAAAAGTACATACCAATGTAGAATATTGATGTCTAGGAATATTTATGACATAATCATACAGATTCAACACATACCTAATGCAACCATTCATACAATGTTCTGATCTAACAAATACCATTTTTAACAAATGATAACTTACATATAACTAATAATAGGAGGGAATCCTGCTGTTATAAAATTGAAATCCAGGTATTTCATAATAGATCTGATTTTTCTATCCAGTAAACTAAATGCATCATCTCTTTATGTAGGTCATCATGATGAACCAGATGAAAATCTCACATTTGAAAAGCAAGATTTAGTGTCAAAAATGAAAACTGAAGAAAAGGAACTACAAACTTCCAGGGAGGAAATAGTCAACAGTAAGTCTAATGATTAGAGATATCTTTAAATTATTTTAAGTTAAAATGAACTTTTATGTTGTGTTTATGTATATGTACATGAGCATACAATTTGTTGACATTTTATACTTTGACCTATATTAGGAATACATTAACATGACTAGAGAAAACAATGAAATATTAATACCATTTAAGTGGGATTTCTTTTCATTAGACTACTTTATATGCATGACTCATGTGCTCAGGAGCTACACAAGTCCAATGATGTGTGAATAATGGTCACTTCTTTTAACAAATAAATTTTATTGATACATATTAATAAAGCATAAATCCATCCAAACTGTACAATCAGTAGTATTTGGTATAATCATAGTTGGGCATCCAATCCTTTTTAGATCATTTTCGTCATTCCAGTAATAATAATAAACAAAAAACAACTAACAAAAAAAAACCCATCACCTCTCAATCTCTCTATGGTTCACCTGCTATTGTTTTATTTTCTCTAGTATATTTGTATTTATATTTTATAAAAACAGTCTTATATATGTGATATCACCCATATTTGTATTTTACATGATGTTTCATTATGTTATACAGTCCCATGTTACATTTTTTAGCTTTCCTTCTAATATAAATGTCTTTAGGCTTTCCTTTTCAACCTGTCATACTCATATAATAGCTCTGCTAGTTACAAACAGCATGATGTCCTCTCACCATTTCCATTTATTTCCAAAGATTTACAAACAACCTCTTACCAATTTTGCACTGATCATTCCATCAGCTATCCATTTTCTACCCTCATTTTATTTTATGGTGCCATATATTCTAATTATTAATTTCATGAATTTACATAATACATTTAGTGCATAATAGTGTAGTCATACAGTATGTGTCCTTTTGTGTCTGGCTTGCTTCATGCAACATAATATCCTCTAGGTTCATCCATGTCATCATATGCTTCATGACTTCATTTCTTCTTACTGCTGCATAGTATTCCACTGTATGTACACACCACAATTTGTTTATCCATTCATTAGGTGATGGACACATGGGTTGTTTCCAACTTTTGGCTGTCATGAATAACACTACTATGAACATTGGTGTGCAGATGTCTATTCATGTCACTGCTCTAGTTCTTCTGGGTATATACCTAGCAGTGGTATTGCCAGGTCCCATGGCAAGTCTATATTCAGTTTCCTTAGGTACTGCCAAACAGTCCTCCACAGTGACTGTACCATTCTACATTCCCACCAACAGTGAATAAACATTTCTGTCTCTCCACATCCTCGCCAACACAGTTTTCCAACTTTTTAGAAATGGACAATCTTATAGGTATGATATGATATCTCATTGTAGTTTTGATTTGGATTTCCCTAATCGCTAGTGATGTGGAACGTTTTTCATGTGTTTCTTTGCCATTTGTGTTTCTTCTTTGGATAATTGTCTTTTCAAGTCTTTTGCCCATTTTTAATAGGATAGTTTGTCTTTTTATTGTTGAGTTGTATGATCTTTTTATATATCATGGGTTTTAAACCCTTATCAGATTTATGATTGCCAAATATTTTCTCCCATAAAGTTGACTGCATTTTCACCCTTTTGACAAAGTCCTGTGAGGTGCGAAAGTGTTTAATTTTGAGGGGATCCCATTTATCTATTTTTTCTTTTGTTGCTTGTATTGTGGGTATAAGATTTAAGAAACCCTTGCCCACTAGAAGATCTTGAAGATGTTTTCGTATATTTTCTTCTAGGAAGTTTATGGTTCTTGTTTTTATATTTAGGTCCATATTTTATATTTGTTCCATTTTGAGTTAATCTTTTATATAAGGTGTGAGATGTGGATCTTCTTTCTTTCTTTTGGGAATGGATATCCAGTTCTCCCTGCACCATTTATTGAATAGACTGTACTGGCCAAGCTGGGTAGGTTTAACAGCCTTGCCAAAAATCACTTGGCCATAGATGTGAGTGTCTATTTCTGAGTTCTCAATTTGGTTCCATTGGTCAATGTGTCTGTCTTTATGCCAGTACCATGCTTGTTTAACACTGTAGCAAAGTAATATGATTTAAAGTCCGGAAGTGAGAATCCTCTAACTTCGTTCTTTTTTAAGGCATTTTTGGCTATTCAGAACCCCTTACCCTTCCAAGTAAATTTGATTATTTGATTTTCAATTTCTGCAAAAAAGGCTGTTGGGATTTTTATTCAGATTGTGTTGTATCTGTAAATTAATTTGGGTAGAATTGACATCTTAATGATATTTAGTCTTCCAATCCATGAACATGGAATGTCTTTCCATTTATTTCAGTCTCCTTCAGTTTCTTTTAGTTTTCTAAATACAGGTCCTTGACGTATTTGGTTAAGTTTATTCCTAAATATTTCATTGTGTTAGTCACTATTATAAACGGAATTTTTTTTCTTATTTCCTCCTCAGACTGAACTTCAGTAGTATATAGAAACACTATTGATTTTAGCATATTAATGTTATATCCCACCACTTTGCTGAACTTGTCTATTCTAGTAGCTTTCTTGTGGATTTTTCAGAATTTTCTAGATACAGGATCATATCACCAGCAAATAATTAAGTTTTACTTCTTCCTTTCCTATTTGGGTGCCTTTATTTCTTTATCTGGTCAAATTGCTCTAACTAGAACTTCTAGCACAATATTGAATAAAAATGATGACAGTGGGCATCCTTTTCTTTTTCCTGATCTCAGTGGGAAAGCTTTCAGTTTTTCACCATTGAGTACAATGCTAGCTGTTGGTTTTTCATACATCCACTTTACCATATTGAGAAAGCTTCTTCTATTCCTATCTTTTGGAGTGTTTTTATCAAGAAAGGATGCTGTATTTTGTCACATGTCTATTCTACATCAATTGATTGGATCATGTGATTTTTTTCTCTTCAATTTATCAATGTAGTTTATTCCACTAATTTATTTTCTTGTGCTGAACCACCTTTGCATACCTGGGATAAAACCTACTTGATCGTGATGTACAATTCTTTTAATGTTTTGTTGGATTTGGCTTGCAACTAATGTTGAGGATTTTTGCATTTATTTTCTTTAGAAATATTGGTCTATTATAGTCTTTTTTCGTAGTATCTTATCTGGTTTTGGTATTAAGGTGATGTTGGCTTCATAGAATGAGTTTGGTAGCATTCTTTTCTGTTCAATTGTTGTTGGAAGAGCTTGAACAAGATTGGTATTAGGTCATCTTTGAGTGATTGGTAGAATTCACCTTGAAGCCATCTGGTCCTGGGCTTTTCATCTTTGGGGGGTTTTTGATGACTGTTTCTGTCTCTTCACTTGTGATTGGTTTGTTGAGGTCTTCTATTTCATCTAGGGTCAGTGTAAGTGGGTCGTATGTTTCTTGGAATTTTTCCATCTTACATACATTGCCTATTTTTTGGCATACAGTTATTCATAGTATCCTCTTATGATCTCTCTTATTTCTGTGGCATCAGTGATAATGTCCCCACTCTCATTTTATTTATTTGTGTCTTTTCTTTGTCACTCTGGCTAAGGGTGGTCGATTTTGTTGATTTTCTCAAAGAACAAAATTCGGTTTTGTTGATTCTCTATATTGTTTTTTTGTTCTTGATTTTATTTATTTCTGTTTGGATATTTACTATTTCTTTCCTTTGGCTTGGTTTGGGATTAGTTTGCTGTTCTTTTTCTAGTTCCTCCAGGTGTGCAGTTAGATTTCCAATTTTAACTCTTTCCTCTATATTACTGTAGGCTATAAATTGAAGGCTTTACATTTCCCTCTCAGCCCTGTCTTTGTGGTGTCCCGTAGGTTTTGATTTGTTGTATTCTCATTTTCATTCATCTCAAGATATTTGCTAAATTCTCTTGCAATTTCTTTTTTGACCCACTGATTATATGATTGTTGTTTAATCATCATGTATTTATGAATTTTCCCCTTTTCTGTCCTTTACTAATTTCCAGCTTCATTCTGTTATGATCATAGAAAGTGTTTTGTATAGCTTTAATCTTTTTAAATTTTTTGAGACTTTCTTGTGATCCAACATATGGTCTATCTTGGAGAAGGATCCCTGAGTACTTGAAAAGAATGTGTATCCTGCTGTTTTGGGGTGGAATGCTCTGTAGATGTCTCGTAGGTCTATTTCAATGATCATATTATTCAAGCCCTCTGTTTCTTTATTTATTCTCTGTCCAGAAGTTCTCTCTAATACTGAGAGTGGTATATTGAATTCTCCAACTTTTATTGTAGAGACATCTATTCTCCCTTCAACTTTACCAATGTGTACCTCAGATATCTTAGGACACTCAGGTTAGGTGCATGAATATTTAGTAAAGTTATTTCTTCTTGGTGAATGTCCCTTTTATTAATATACAATGACCTTCTTCACCTTTTATAACAGTTTTGCATTTAACATCTATTTTGTCTGATATTCTAGCTCTTCTTTGTTTACTCTTTGCATGGAATATCTTTTTCCAGCCTTTCACTTTTAGCCTGGTTATGTCCTTACATCTGAGATGAGTCTCTTATAGACAACATATAGATGGCTCATATTTGTTTATCCATTCTATCAGTCTGTGTCTTTGACTGGAGAGTTCAAACCATTAACATTTAACGTTATCACTGTAAAGGCGTTACTTACTTCATTTTGTCCTTTGGCTTTCTGTTGTCATATTGTACTATTATCTGTCTTTTTACCATATAATTTAGCCTTCCTAATAATCTTCATATCTACACTCTTCTCTGAGTCTTTCACCCTTGTTTTTTTCCTTTCAGGCTGCAGCACTCCCTTTAGTATCTCTTATAATCCTGGTCTTTTGGTTACATATTGTATCAGTTTTTGTTTGCCTGTGAGGATTTTGACCTCAAACTCGTTTTTGAAGGACAGCTTTCCTGGATACAGAATTCTTAGAAAGCAGTTTTTCCTTTCAGTGCCTTAAATACACCATACCACTTTCTTTTCTCCTCCATGGTGTCTGATGAGAGATTGGCACTTAATCTTATCAAGGTTCCCTTGTATGTGATGCTTTGCTTTTCTCTTGTAGCTTTCAGAATCCTCTTTATCTCTGATATTTGTCATTCTGAGTAATAGGTGTCTCCAAGTAGGTTTTCAGATTTATTCTGTTTTGGATGTGTTGTCCTTCTTGGATATTAATATTTATGTCTTTCATAAGGGTTGGGAAATTTTTAGTTATTATTTCCTCAAATATTCTTTCTGCCCCTTTTCCATTCTCTTCTCCTTCTGGGACAGCAATAATGCATATGTTTGAGTATTTCCTGCTGTCTTTGAATTTCCTGAGACCCTGTTCATTTTTTCCATTCTTTTCTCCTTCTCTTCTCCTGTCTTTTCTTCAAAATCACTAATTCTGTCTTGGAGCATTTCAAATCTGCTCTATGTGCCTCTAAGTTATTTTTAATCTCTTCCATCATGTCTTTCAGTCCCAAATGTCTGTTACTTTTCTTTGCAGGCTTTCATATTATTCTTCATGCTCACTGAGAGAGGCCAAATAAAAGAATGGTCCCAATAGGTTTTGGGACTCCTTTAATTTTAAGGAAGAGAGGACCAAAGGCTGCTTGGCAGTCATTTCTTCTGGAGTGAGATATGCAACTCCTCAGTTTTGCCCGGGAATTTCAATTCAAAACTAGGTCTTTGTGCCTTATCTCTGTGAATAGCCTCCACAATATAGTGATAATAATTGCCACTTGGGCTTGATATCCTGGCCATGTGTTCCTCAGTGTGAGCCTATCAGTCTCTGCCTTTGAGGCCCTATTTTGAGTAAATAGATTCAGAGATCTCTTTGGAAAGGGCCTAGCAGGATCATCCAGTGAAGGTGCCCAATTTCCACTTTTACAGTCTTTCTTAGCTAGTCAATCTTTTGTATCTTAGCAGTTGCTACTTTTTCCATGATTAGGAGTTTTCCATACAGATGCCTTGCAGATTGTCTTGCAGATTGATTGACTTGACCTTATGAGGAAATTTAATTGAACTGGTTAACCAGGAGGGTGAGCAAGATGGAACCTAGAAATCTGAGTCTGGTTAATTTCTGGTCACGTAAGGTTTTCAGTCCTTGTTATAGACCCAAGGAAACAACAAGATATATCAGTGGTTGCCGGCGGGTGGAGAGGAGCCGCTGGAGGCCTCTGCGACTTCTCTCGGTGGCTCCGAGGCGTGGAGGGCGCGCGGGATCCGGAAAGAAACCGCGGAGACAGGCTGATGGCACAAGTCTGGTTTATTCTGGAAGGGTACACACTTTTATAGGGCTTAGGGTGGCGCAGAGGGTTCTGATTGGTTTAAGCTAAAGGCAACTTGTGGTTGGTTGCCATAAGCAGTTACTAGGGACGGGGGCAGATATCAGGTTAGCTCTGCTATCTATAGGAACGGGGATTGGTTGGGGACTGCATGGAGAGATTTGATAGGTGCAGGCGGGTACTGCTTTCTGATAGGTGGTTGTAGGCAGTTGCTAGGCAGAGGGCAGGCGGAGAGGTTTGGAATGGGGGAGGGGAAAGGGGAAGTGAGAGCCGACCAGATGTTAGGAGAGATAGTGGGAGGCGACCGTTATTGATGTATCTTGCCCAGGTAGGCTGAGGGCTCTTCGCCCGTACCAGGCTGAGGGCGTGATCACCCGTTCCAGCCACCCTGAACTGCGGCTTCAGGCTGAGCACACGCCTGTTGCCGGGTTGGCTTAGCAACGGTGGCTCGCACTCCCACAAGTGGTCAATTTGCAAGTGTGGTCCAAATATATTATTAAGTGCAGAGAACTCATTATGGGTGAACCATGTGAGTTGCAGCTCCCATTTCTTTAGTTGACTAAGTAAAGAGTCTCAGGTGTTCTCTTGTTCTCTTCCTCCTGCCTTCATGATTCTTCTCAAGAACAGTGGCCCTGGTCAGGGATCTCTCAAAGAAAGTTCTATCTTGACACACTCCCCAAAGTGCCAGTCTCCTTCACTGAGTTAAGCAAAATTACACCCTTCATCATGGGTATAAACTAACTTGTTTCTAAGCACTCTATAGATCATGGTATAAAGCCATATGAAAGAATCTACATTCTTTCATTAAAGGTACAAATGTTCATAACATGCTGAATCGCAGGAATCACTTGCCCCTGTGTACTGTTTAGAGCTCACAACAGTCACTGGGTAGCACTTAACTTGTAGGTTTGCTGACTACTTTTGTTCCCATCTCAGGGGACCTTTAGCAGTAGCCAAGATGTGTGATGATAGTTTATTAGAAGCCCTGTTTTCTCATCCATTTTGATTTACTGGGAGGAAATGTAAATACTAATGATCCTGCAGAAACTGAAATGGTTGTGCAAACATCATTATCACTCTAAACAAGCTTCTTGCATCATCTTTTAGCAACTTGCCAGATTGAATTGTGTTCCTGGAGATGTGACCTGTTGAATCCTTAGATAGTTGCAGATTATCCACCATGCTCCCTGGAAGGAGTCTTTGGACTAAGATAGTGACTCAGAAGAATGTCCTGAGAATCCCAAGCTTTTTGTTTTCCTGATAGATAATGAAGTTAAATTTTTTTTATTATTTTATTTTATTTTATTCATTTTTAAGAAAAATATTACATTAAAAAAAATATGAGGTTCCCATTCACCCCCGCCGTCCCCACCCCACCACTCCCCCTACAGCAACACTCTCTCCCATCATCATGACACATCTATTGCATTTGGTGAGTACATCTCTGGGCATCACTGCACCTCATGGTCAATGGTCCACATCATAGCCCATACTCTCCCTCGTTCCATCCAGTGGGCCATGGGAGGATCTACAATATCTGGTAATTGTCCCTGCAGCACCACCCAGGACAACTCCAAGTCCTGAAAATGCCTCCACATCTCATCTCTTCCTCCCATTCCCTGCACCCAGCAGCCACCATGGCCACTTTTTCCACACCAATGCCACATTTTCTCGATTATTAACCACAATAGTTCATGAATAGAATATCATTAAGTCCACTCTAATCCTTACTGTATTCCTCCTTCCTGTGGACCTTGGCTTGGTTGTGTCCATTCCACATCTATGTCAAGAGAGGGCTTAGATTCCACATGGATCCTGGATGCAATCCTCCTGCTTTCAGTTGTAGGCACTCTAGGCTCCATGGTGTGGTGGTTGACATTCTTCAACTCCATGTTAGCTGAGTGGGATAAGTCCAATAAATCAGAGTGTAAGAGCTGAAGTCTGTTGAGGCTCAGGGCCTGGCTATCATATTGTCAGTCCAGAGATTCAAATCCCCTAGTTATATCTTAAACCCCATCACCAACTACAATTCCAGTAAAGTAGCAGGAAAGGCTTGTGAAAAGAGATCACATCTGAGTCCAGCTCCATCACACAGAAACACCAACTACAGAGAAGGGCCAACTGACATGGCAGTGAACTCCATCTGCCATGACCATAAAACCTGTGGGTCTCTTTAGCCCTCAAAAGAACCAATACCTGGGGTTGTATCTACTTTATCTGTCTCTGAGACTCTGCTCAGGTGTGCATAAGGGCAATCCTTCTGACAACCTCCAGACTCTTTTTTAGAGATTCATAGCCATATAAACTCATATGTTCTTTCCATTTCCCCCTTAATTTAGGTCAAACAGCATTTTTAACTCCTGTTATTATATGTAGACAGGGATATTCTGCTGGTCCATGTTGAACCTTTAATTCAAGGTCATTTTATAGTTACGTCATCAGCTGGTACTTGGAAGTGATCCCTTGGTGCCAGGGAGGCGCATCCCTGGGTGTCATGTCCCACGCTGGGGGGAAGGCAGTGCATTTACATGCTGAGTTTGGCTTCGAGACTGTCCACATTTGAGTAACATGGAGGCTGTCAGGAGGGAATTCTTAGGCACAGTGCTGCTCTAGGCCTTGTTCTTATTTCAGGTGTATAGGCTCACAAGCATAGTCATTAGTATCAGGGGCTCACTGTTGGGCCCTCATTCCTTCCTGGTCCTTGCCGTTGCACCCAGGGGACTGCCGCTGCTCCCCTAGAGACCATGACAGAGACTCCCCCCTGGCCAGGAACCCAGTACCCCCCCCAGCTGTTGTTTTTAATTGTTTCTACTATGAGTACATCCAAACATTTCCATGCACCCTGGACACATGCCCTGTATAACTCCCTGTCAACCATATGTCCCCTGTCAATAACATCCATACCAGTATTCCTCCGCTGCCATTGTTGAACCACTCTGTGATCCAAAACTTCCTGAAAAGTGAAGCCCAATATAATGCCAGGTTCCCTTAATAGTAAAATGGAATACAGCGATGAGTTTAAAGGTTAGCTATAGAATACATATTGATTTGGAAAAATTCTATATCCTATCTTTTTCTTTTCTTTTTTCCTAATAATTGAGCTTCTCTTCACAAGAGCCATAGATCACAGTAATTCATATATACAATATACAGTACTCCCACATATCCAATATAAAACCTTTTCCCTTCCACAGCGATAATCTTTTAACTTATTCATATCATATTTACTGAAACTGATGTACAGATATTGAGACAATAGCTTTCAAACAAGGTAACATTTGTGTTTACATTGTGGTTTATACTTTAGGCTATACAATTTTCTAAATTTTTAGTTATCCTATGTTTTACATTATGATTTACATTATTTGTCTGTCAGCCCCTATATGTTTTTGGTGTAATATTACATTTTTTATATCCATCCTTGTGTACTCTTGTGAAACACTTCTATTGCCCTTACAGTTACGTTGGTTCCATTTATTCAATATCTATTTCCCCCTCCCCTTGGGGCCCACAATGACAGTCAATCTTCATTTCTTGAGGAGCCATGTTCAGAGAAACTTGCAACAGTGTTGAGAGCTTGACTTGCTCAACTACCCTAATGCCCTGGGAGTCACCATTTCTCTTGAGAGATACAGTTCCCTCTATTTGATGGCATTAGTCCTCCCCAGGATGTGGATCTACCTTCACTCTCATTATATGGGTCTCTACCCAATGGTATAACCCACTCTGGCAAATTAATATTCAGATATTCCCTAGGAGTCTGTCCTGCATCAGATTATCCCCTTTGAGTATCTTAAACAGGTAACTTTCCTAATTATATTTTGAAAAGGTTTTCTCAGCATTATACTCTCAACCAACACCTGACAATCTCCTATGTTCATATGTTGCCCCACCCTCCCCCCAATTTCTTGGGCAATATTACCCATCCACCCATCCCTAGCCCCCCTCAAACCCGCAAAGCCCCACCCAAAGGTAACCCTATGCCTCCATTTTATCCCTTCCTTGTACACATACTTAACTCCAGCTTATCATAGATTTCACCCATGTAGATGTCAGTTTACATCCTTCCTCTACCCCCCGATTTCCTGTAAGCCTATCTTCCAGTCTCCAGCTCTCTGAGGCAGCTTGCTTATTTCATATCATTGAGGTCATGTAGTATTTGTCCTTCAATGCCTGGGTTGCTTCACTCAACATAAGGTTCTCAAGATTCATCCATGTTATCACGTGTGTTTGTAGTGTATTTGTTCTTAAAGCCGAGTAGTATTCCATTGTATGTATATACCACATTTTATTGATCCACTCATCTGTTGATGGGCATTTGGGTTGATTCCAACTTTTGGCAATAGTGAACAATGCTGCTATGAACATTGGTGTGCATATATCGGTTTGTGTTCTTGTTTTCAGTTCTGCTGGGTATATACCCAGCAGTGGAATTGCTGGGTCATATGGCAAATCTATGGCTAGTTTTTTGAGAAACTGCCAAACTGTCCTCCAGAATGGTTGGATCCTTCTGATAATGCAGTTAATTGATCACAGTGCCTGTAGAGATAACTTATCAGAGAGATACTGCCAGGTTTTGAGTTTGCCAATTAAGACAACCAAGTCAACTTGAAGGTAACTCTTGAGTCTTATTTCTCTTGGATAGTGTAAGCATAGGCTAAATAGGGAAGGGTATTGGCTCCCCAGTGTTCCTTTACTCCTCAGAGAACAGCTCTGGACCATCACTACATGGAGCAGCACAGACAGGTGGGGGTAATGACACTGACATGTAACACCAAGCAAGAGCTGCTTCCTTTTCTGGGATGCAGGGTTTGGTGCAAAGGAGATGTGGAAGGGCTATGAGTGGGATACTGCTGAGTATTTAGTCATAATGTACAAAATGTCTTCCAGATCTCCCAGATATAGGATGTCTCAGCATAGGGCCCTGAACAGTGTCTTTGCTGAGTAATCCATTGTACCATAAAGATCCTCATAATGGGGACACTTGGGCTAGGAATGCAGATATGTGTGGGAGCCAGACCTCATGGTAGGAGTTGAAAGGGTTGGGACAGGCCTGGACTGCAACTCCCTCCAGGGACTGCAAAGCACATTCATACACATGGTAGTGAAGTACAATGAAATAGGGGATTTTGTACTGTCCTAATGCCTCAAATCTTAGACCCTTGTCTTTACATCCCAGTGACCACCCTTACATCTGTTTATACAAGATACTCAGCTTTCCCTCTCAACCCTATATCCTGCACCAGTGGATATACCTGTGAAAGTCGAATACAAACACCCGAATTCTACTCATGCTTGATTAACCACTGCAGCTCTATCCATATAACATTGTAACAGCTTTGTCCTTAGTCCACAGTAAACTTTTTTTTTGAGGTACTGAGGCCAGGATATGTACCCAGGACCTCTAATGTTGGAAGCTGGTGCTCAACCACTTAGCCACATTGGTTCCCCTGAGTTGTTTATTTCACTTGTTTACTTGCTGTTTGCTTTTGTTTTCTAGGAAGCACAGGGGATCAAACCTAGGACATGTCATGTAGGAAGTAGACACTCAGTCACTTGAGCCATTTCTCCTCTCCAGTCCACAGTAAATTTTTGCCCCCTACTTCCTTTCCTGAGCCTACAATCCTGATGTATTTCTGCAGCTGACCTGGTGAGGTGTACCATTCCTCTTTGTTTTAGGAACAATGAAGACCAGTTAATATTTATTTCATAAATCACTGATGTCACTCATCTTTGCTGCACCCGACTATCTATTTATTTGTTTTTTTTTAAAGATTTATTTTTTATTTCTCTTCCCTTCCCCCCGCCTCCCCAATTGTGTGCTCTCTGTGTCCATTCGCTGTGTGTTCTGTGTGCTCTTGTATTCTTGTCAGCATTACCGGCAATCTGTGTCTCTTTTTGTTGCATCATCTTGCTGCATCAGCTCTCTGTGTGTGCGGCGCCACTCCTCAGCAGGCTGAACTTTTTTTTTTCACACAGGGCAGCTCTCCTTACAGGGTGCACTCCTTGCACGTGGGGCTCCCTTATGCGGGGGACACCCCTGCATGGCATGGCACTCCTTGTGTGCATCAGTACTGCATGTGGGCCAGCTCATCACACAAATCAGGAGGCCCTGGGTTTGAGCCCTGGACCTCCCATATGGTAGGCAGATGCCCTATCAGTTGAGCCAAATCTACTGACTATCTATTTAAAGATCCTTACACCTCACCCATGCAAATTCATATTCAGACATATGCTTTTATATATACACATATAAGTACATATACAAATATCCGTGTATCTATAACCTTATAAATGTACATATATACATTCACATGAGGAGACATAGTTTAGAGAAACAATAAGTTTCACAGACACCTTCAATTGCAATTCATTTCCTCAGGGCTCATTTTATCCTCCATTTCATATGTATATATTTTTTCTTTCCTATGCTCAATTCTACCTCCCTACAATATGTCTTTTGCTCAGTCCTGTATCACTGCTAAAATTCCTTCAGAATTTCTTAGCACATATCACAAAAAAACAATCCTAAGTGAAAAACTTCAATACTTCTTGCAATCCTTTTCCCACACTCTTGTGCATCTGAGGGCACATGCCAAATACTATGTGCATGACTTAATTGGATTAGCACTTTGTTGTTGTTGTCCAGTGAGATCATTTGTTGAAGTTTCTTCTCAGGTTTAGCTTTCTGTGCTATACTTGTTCATTTAATTTTATTTTTGGAAAAGTAAAATATTAACCTACTTTCAAAGGTAAAATACATGCACAAAATTATTCTAAGGCTAGTGTCATTCCCTCTGGTACCTGTTCCACAACATTTTTTAGTCTCCAGACCCCTGTATTAGTCAGTCAAAGGGGTGCTGAAGCAAAATACCAGAAATTAGTTGGATTTTATACAGGGTATTTATTTGGTAGACTCCTACAGTTCCCAGCACATAAAGCATAAGTTACCTCCCTCACAAAATTTTATTACTACATGTTAGAGAAAGATGGCATGCTGATGTCTGCAAGGGTTCAGGCTTCCTGGGTTCCTCTTCCTGGTGCTTGCCTCTCTTCAGGTTCAGCTGCTCTGTTAGCTCCACAAGGCCAACTGTAGACTATTAGGTGAATGGCTTGTTTTTCTTCCCGTGGCCTTCTCTCTTTCCTCGCAACCAAGCTCCTCTGTGTGCTTACTTCCCAGGCTCCAGCTCAAGACTCCAAGACTCAAGACTCCCTTCTCTGTGATGCATTTTCTCTGTGAGTCCCCACCCACCAAGGGGCAGGGACTCAACGTCCTACTGACATGGCCCAATCAAAGCCTTAATCATTATTTAATCAAGTAAAAGAAAACTTCTGAATCCAGTACACTCTAACACACCTAGAGGAAAAGACCAGTTTACAAACATAATCTTTCTTTTTGGAATTCAACAATACTATCAAACTGCTGCAACTCCCTTCCTCTATACCTCCAATGAAGGTCACCAACTAAAGTGATTTTGGTTGGTACTTTTTGTGGTTCATTTTATAAAAGTAAGGATCTCTTCATTTCCCTCTCTATTTTTTATTTCCCACTTTTCTTAAGCAAAAGTTATTGAGTAGATTTCCTGTTGTGCAGTTTAGTTCTTTTTTATTAACCTAATCTTCCTGGATATACTTTCATTTCAGTTTATAGGAATACTTTACAGCTGCACATACAGCCCCCTGTACCTCATTTTATACCATAGATAAAACAATACCAAAGTTTATAGCATGTACCATAATTTGTGCAAACGTTCTATTATTCCAAATATTTAGGTGACATTGAATATTTTTCATTTACAATGACTTAACAATTAAACTTGTGCACATGAATTGTCATTGTTTGGACTACAAATATGTATTACTTAAATATAAGTTATCTTAGATAATTAGAGTTCAATATATAAACTCTGTTGGACGCCTAGGAGTATTGATGAATTAATGATACCACTTTAGCCTTCAATCATTGAAATTATTTTCACAATCATCATATCAATATAACATTTTGGTAACTTGCTTATAACTTTATAAAAATGAGAGAAATGCCTGCTGTAACTTATCATTTGAAATTTAGAGATTTCATAATAGATCTGATTTTCTTTTTAGTAAATGCATGTCTTTATGTAGTTCATGATGAAGAGCTAGAAGAAAATCTCATACATGAGCCTCAAGATTTTGTATCCGAAACCAAAATGAAAGTGAAGAAAGAAAAAACTTTCAGAAAGGAAAGACTCGACAGTATGTATAATAATGATAGTTCATCAATATATTATTTGAACACATATGTCATAGAAATTCTAACATCAACCTCTAGTGTAAATACCCTAAATTAGGTGGAAAAGAAAATTACGCATAATCTATGGTGATTGTGCTGGCACTGAAGATCTTGCTTATAGGCCCCACAGCCCAAATGAGTGGGAAAATAATCCCATAAGAATTTGGCCTCCTTAATTAAATATTGATGCTATTTGGTTGGGATTTCAGTTAATATGACTATTCATTGTTGGTGTCATGTGCTTAGTTACCACCAAGCTTAAATCAGGCTGATAATTGTTTCAGAAAGAGTGGTAACCTCTTTCATGTGCTTCAAACAGTGAACTAAGGAATGCTGAGACATGTAACTCAAATGACAAATGAGGATGAGTGGAGCCAATGGGATAAGTGCTCCATGCATGTCCTCAAGGGCATGCTCTTTTGGTGTTCCCTTATGATCAGTAGAAGCATTTATGGTACCTGATAGATGTGTTTTGAATTAATTAATTAGAAATTTGTATTTTGGTTTTACTAGAGGTCAGGTAAAACATATATAGGGAGACAGAAAAAACAATATGTGAAAAAAGATAGTGTATTACTTACACATCCTGGAGGGAAGATGGGCATTACAAGGGGATGACGGAAAGTGTGAGTGGCTCAGGTGACTTAAACTGCAAGTGGGAGCACAAAAGCATAGGAGAGGGAACTGTGGGCTTGTTCTTTTATTGTGGTCAAGGGATCAAGATTAGTAGACTTACTGTGGGAGTCAACAATTAGTAAGTTTAAACCAAATGTGTATAGTAATGGAAAGGAACTGGGGTCTGGGAGCAGTGGGGATGGGATAGATTATCATTTGGGGCCACCTGTATGGTCTAGGTTATGCATGTGGATGGTGTGTGGCATATGGGTGGTAATGATTTGACAGAGGTTACTGATATACAGTGAGGCCTGGGTGAAGAAGTGGGTTAATAACAGAGCAAAGGCCGAAAGGTCCTGGCAAAACGGAATCCACAACATTATAAGCATAATGAAGGTGCAGGACAGATGGGTGCCAACAGGATACCTAGTAGGGAATGAGAGAGCACCAGTAGCCCATGATTGACACCGATTGCTGTGCATTCAACTTATTTCTTGGGCATATTGGTCCAGAAACTGACCATCATCACTTCTGAAATGAGCATTTGTACATTTTCTCAAATGATGCCCCTCGATTTCACTGTGTACTAGGTGCTTGTGTCTTATGCATATTAGCAGTCAGTTGTGTGTTTGCACATGGGGCACCAGGGTGTCAAGACGATATTAGGTGGTGCCCTTCTCTGGGCCATATAGGCAGATATCATTAATATATTGCCAATCTGTACTCTCTCTGGGAACAGGACTTTTCCAGGTCATGGTCTATCAATTGGTGACAGATATTCCTGGAATCTTTCAGTTTTCTTGAATATACCATAGATGTTTGCTTGCTCTTCCCCATTCACGCATAATGACCCTGATGATATGGGTGAGTAGGGAGGCTGAGTAGGTCATTTGCGACGTCACTTACAGCATACCAATTCTGACACCTTGGGGAACAGCCTCCTTGACAGTCATGATACCAGATGTTGTCAGTGCCATTATTGCGTTACAGTGTTGAGCCATACTCACTACTCAGTAGAGTAATTTATGTCGAATGTGCTGACACTGGAGATCTTGCTCATAGGCCTTATAGGCCAATTGAGTAGAGATATAATCCCACAAGAATTTGACCTCCTTAAAATTAGCAATGTGAAGTGATTTATTTTTTCCATAGACTGTCAATACTGATGTTTGGAGACACTGGTACTATTTACAGATAGTATTATAGGGTCCCAGTCATGCACGTGTCTGGGAAAATGGCCCTAAGTACAGCATTCCATCAAAGCATGCGGTCAATGTGAGTGGGGCTGCTAATAGACAATTCATTAATACTAACAATGTATCATTAGCAGGGATCATAACTACGGATGTTTGTTGGGTCCTGAAGGTTCCACCCATAAGGCAGTTCTGGGAAAGGGTGCTGATGGTGGTTGTACAGACCCCACATTAGAAAGCATTATCCATTTCTCATTCATGCTAGTGGTAGGAAAAGTGGGTATCACAGTTATTTGTGAACTGGCATCCAGAAGGCCTAAGTGTGCAATTCAATCCCACCTTGCATTGAACTCTGCCCCTGACCTGTGGTGGCCAATCATCCTGGGGAAAGAGGGACCTTGGCCTAACCTCTAGTTTTGTTTGTGTTTAAAAGTCCATAGATTTGTTGAAAGCTTGAAAATCTCTCAGAATCATCTGCAGTTTCATTGGAAGCTTTAGAAACACTGGCATTTGTGTTCATCATAGAAGCCAATCCTTGCAAACTTTAATGGGGCTTCCTCTTAGACACCCATGGCTCAGTACCTGTCCATGAATTCTTTGAGACTCCAATGTTGAGTAAGCAGATGCAGAGATTCTTTGGGAATGCCTTTACCTGGTGATCCAAGAGATGTAGCCCTAATACCATGTTTACAACTCTCCCTGTACCTGTAAACTTTTGTGGTTGTGGTAGTAGCTTCTTTAACCATACTTAGGTATTACTTAAGATTCAGATTGGGCAGTGGACCGATTGTCCTGACTTATAAGGAAGTTTAGTCATTCTAGATAATGAGCAGAATCAGTTGGTTGCAACCTAAATCTGTGTATAATTAACAACTTCATCATCTTTTGTTCTCATTCCATCATTTTAGACCCAGTGGACTGTCTGGGTAATTCACAGAGCCTATTTTCTTTGTGGCACAGAACTCATTATGGGTGAACCTTGTCTATTGGTGCCTGAAGAGTATCACCCTGAGGAAGGAAAATCTTGGGTTTTCTTTTACTCTTATCGTCCTGCTTTCCTGCCTCTTCCCAGGCAATGGGCCACTTTCAGGGCACATTCAAGGAGGGTTTCCATAGTGACACTACAAAGGGTTGCCACTACAAAGGGTTGCCACTCTCTTCCCTGAGTTTAACAAGATACATCCATATTGTGGAGGTGAACCAACCGGACCCCACGGTCTCTTCAGGTTACTTGGTGAAGTGATTCTGAACGGCTCTATGTTTTTGTTGTTTTTGTTAAGTCCATAGTTATCAAAACTAGCTGTAATCCAGCCTGTTCATCGGCTCCCAAAACCTGCTGACAGCTAGTAAGTGTTTGTATGCAGGTTAACTTTCAGTGTCTCTGAAGACATTTGATAAGATCATGGGAGAACCTTAGTCAATAGCAAGTAATTTCTTCCATAGCCTTTGCATGTAGGTTGTATCCATATTTTCACTTACCTGCCATGCTTGTCTAGGAGTCAGGGGCCAAAAGAAGGGCCAATGTTTCCCTCAGTCCTGAAAAGCACATGTAAAGAAATGTTTCCTCAAGGCCCCAGATAAGGTGGTTTTGGTAGTGGTGTTAGAGCAGATTCTCTACCATGGTCCCAACTACCTTGAGGGGAGCTTCAGAATGGCAGACCCCAGTAAAAGTGCAGACATGCTGAAAAGCAGGGCTGGTAGGGTAGGGCAGGGCAGTGTTTGTTAATTGAAGCCTGTTAATTGCCAACATTTGGGCCTAAAAGATCTCAATTGCATTTTGCCTATAATTGACCCTTTGTTACATATAAGTATACATATACTTATGCATATACATATACAAATACATATACATACACATATGCATATAACTACACATACACATACGCTTACTTATACACTTATATGCATCCATACACTATATGCATATAAAACACATATAAAAACTCATTCATAAACAAATGTATATATGTATGCACATGTGTTCATATACATGCTAATGCACAGGTATGAAATAGCTTAGATACCCTGAGTACTAACTGATAGTAGTTTCCAGTCCAACCCCTCTATGCTCCTCCCTGTCTTCCTCAATTGTTTATTTTTATGACCTTTCTTCCACAGTGTGCTTCTGTTTTTTTCAACCCAATAAAACTTTGTTAAGGTCCCATTTCAGTGTGCTTAAATTTCTGACATAATTTTTATACGTAGAAAATGGTTACTTTAGCCTTTAACAAATGCAAATTATTACTTCTCTGTGTATTTCAAGTAAATCATTTGATGTGACTGAGGCTTAGTTTGAAGTTCCTTTAAGTTCCAACAGTAGAAAATGGGAAAGTGTGAACATTTTCCCTTCTACCAAAAAGGGTTTGGTGACAGGATAAACTAGCCATTGGTCTAACAATAACTGATCAAAAAGGCTACTCAATCTGGAAAAAGAAAAGATGTTCTTGGAAATACTTTCCTCTAAGAGCTCATTCCGCTAAGGGCAACAACATGTTAAAGAAAATAACTGGCTCAAAAATTATATTGAGAGATTAAGGGAGGAGTTATTCACAGCTTGGGGAAAAGCACAAGAATAGAATACATTAAATTTATCAAGATGCTAGATTAATAATTTTGAAGTTTCCTGGAGTTATGATAGCACTGACCTAAATAAGAGGGCTTTATGTATGCCCCTTTGAACAAAGTGGTTCAAAATGATAGATATTCCATCACACCAACTGTATTTTCATGTATAATTCTGGTGTTTTTACCAAGCAGTACAAAAGAGAATACAGCAAGGAGAAAGCATTAAGTATATAGGACATAAATCATTTGACAACCCTAGAATTCTCAAATGGAGTCTTTTTCATCAGGGAAAATACATTCCATCTTAGTCCAAGGTAACACTGGAGGCACTGCTATTGATGGCTTGTTGAAAGAGGAGACAACTGTGAAAGTATTTAATCCTGGTTTTGCTCTTTCATCTTTTTGAAGAATACGTGGGACAATAAATGCTTGCTGATGGCCTTTTCTCAGAATCCTACTGCAAACAGAGTTGTACTAAGCAAAAGAAGGCAGAAGAGTAAGTTTTTGAGTATGGAATCAGTTGTCTGTTACAATTTAATGTGCACATTCCACCAGATACAAGTACACTTTCTCCAATCTCAGAGTCTATACCTGATTGGGAATTTTTCATTCTGGCTTCCAACTGAGGGAAAATATTGGTATCCCATGGATTATAAAGAGGATCTTCCAGTTTCTGTAACAGCATCTGACTCCTGTGTATGTCCTGGAAATGTACTTTCCTACCGGCTAATTCACAGGTTGTAATTACCTGACTTCAGTCCAACACTCTAAATATCTGACTTCTGGACTTAGCCACAGCTGCACGGATGTACTGAACTGTGGGAAACCATACACAGCCCTATGCCTCTGCCTGTGCATAACCAAACTATGCAAATGGGAAAGGCCAGAGAGGGTCACTAGGCCATCACTGGAAATGAGGATAAGGCTGGCTTTATTACTCCTGTGAATACAGCCATTTTGGTGCAGAGAGTCCAACTCTTTCACTGCTCCAAAAAGAGTGATTCTTATTAAAGTTTCACTCATTCCTTGAGGAAAGTAAGTCCTCAAGATTTGTCTTGCTGAACCATAGGGCATAAATGAAGAAATAACCCAAATCCAGATGCCAACGGTGGAAATGTCCATTAAGTTGTAATAACGGGGAGCCAGAAAAAGTGGGATAGAATCAAAGCTTTCAGATGTTCTTCAATGCAGTTTTCCAGATTTATAATTTTATAGTCACCAGTGTACTTGTAGGAGTATGCCTTGTAAGGTGGACAGAAGTCAAGCTGTCAAATCCTTTTCCTATTTTCACTTGATTTCATAGTGAGAAATGTCAGTGATCCTGATAGATGGAGGAGGAAAGCAGAAAAAGGTTGCTATCAACCCGTGAGGAATATTCTTTGCTTGTGCTCTTACCTCAAAGTGGGTACAGCTAGATGCAGGTACAATGTGTCTGCTCCATTGGCTTGAGGAACAGTTTCCACACCTATTAGAACTGCAAGTATTGATGGAGACTGGTATCAGACTCCTTTCCAGGTCTGAGTGAGTCATCTCATGTTCAGGAAGTACGAAAACAACCCAAAAGAGACCCTGAATCGCTTTAGTTCACAGAGAGTGAAAAAATTGCATCTACTCCAAAGTAGAAGATTTTTGTTTTATCTTCAAAATGAAGAAATATCCCTGGCTGCGACCCCTGCCAGCGACTCTTCTCAGGCAGCTGAGCATACTAGGGGAGCTCCCTGCATGGGCTGTGGAGCATTGGAGTGCAGCACAACTGGAAATCCCCACAGTGTGAATCTTGATATGCAAAATCATCCAATTCTCTTACTTATTGGCTAAATCTTATAGTATTTCTAAAATTGTTTCAGAATTTCTTAGTTTGTAATGCCAAAAAAAATAAACCTACTAAAACGATTTCTCTCAATCCTTACTCCCACCCCCACTTATTCCCAAGCATGAGGGTATTTGGCAATATCTGCGTTATCATTTGTGCACTTGGATTAGTACTTTTCCTCCCTCAAGTATGCTCCTATATTTCAGTCTGCTATCAGTTTTTGTTCTACGTTCTTTTCCTTCATAAGTTAATTTTATTTCTGAATAATTCAAACTTTGAGCTACTTCCAAAATAAAATTATGCAAGATTTTTCTACAGAAGTATTATTCCTTCCCCTATCCATACACTGCATTGGCCAGCCACCTTCCCCAACCCTGCACTCTTTCCTTAATAGGTAACCAAGTGCAAATGTTTGGATCTCCTCATTCCTAACTCCTTCCATTTATATACCTTCCTCTTTTGGGTAAAGTGTAGCATACTAGATATCCTTTTTAATAAGTCTTTTCACAATAAACCTTTTCTCTTGGAAATTGAACCATATCTGTTTCTAGGTATATTTTGCCTTTTATAGAAATATGTACAGATTATATACTATATGTACACATTATATACTATAGGTGATATTATGCCATAATTTATGCTGTGTTCTTAGTTTATATACCTAGTCACCAATGTTTGAACTTTTAGGTGATAGTAAATACTTTGCAGTCATAAGTAATGCAATCACAAATAATGCAAATAAAGCTGTAATAGAAGCTTAACATGCATTCATTTTCTATTTTGGTCTATCCATGTGTATTAGTCAGCCAAAGGGGTGCTAATGCAAAGTACAGAAATCTCTTGGGTTTTACAAAGGGTATTTATTTGGGTAGAAGCTTACAGTCACAAGGCCCTAAGGAGTCCAACTGAAGGTACCATAAAAGGTACTTTCTCACCCAAAATCAATGACCACGTGTTGAGCAGAATGGTGGGCAATGTCTGCGAGTTTCAGCCTTTCTCTTCCTCTTAAGTCTCCATGGGCCCAGCTTCTTCCAGTCTCAGCGATAGGCTGGGATAAGTCTCCTCTTTCTCCCAGGGGTTGTTTCTCTTGGGTTCAACTGCAGCTGTAGGCTCTCAGCCTCATTCTCTTCCCAGGGCCTCTGCTGTGTCTAAGGAGCTGTCTCTTTTTTGTTGTTGTTGTTGTTGTTGTTTTTTCTCCTATTTTTTTTCTTTTTTTTAATTGATTTTGTAAAAATATTACATTAAAAAAAATATGAGGTCCCATTCGACCCCACCACCCCCTTTACGTCTGTGTTCTTTTCCTGTGTATTTACTTCCCAGGGCCCCAGTATCAAGAATTCCAACTCTCTCCTCTGCTGTGTCGTTTTTTCTGTGAGTGCCCACCCCCCAAGCGTGTGGGGACTAGATGCCTTACTAATGTGGCCGAATCAAAGCTTAATCATAATTTCATCAAGTAAAAGTAAAAACTCTGCAGCTGATTTAATATGAACATGTAAAAATATCATTGCTGGGGAAAGGACAAAGTGTTAGATGTTGGGTATGTGGGAGTACCCCGTATTATATATGTGAACTACTGTGATCTAAAACTTTTTTGAAGACAAAACTAATAATTAGGAAAAAAAAAAAAGGATGTATACACTGAGGAAGAAATGAAAGAAATTGCCTTGCCACTGTACATACAGGGCAACACCTATTGCAGTGATGAAAGGCAAAACATCAAAAAGAAAGCTTTCTCATTCTTTCATTTTTTGCTACCCCAATTTATTTTTCCTTTATTTAATTTTTCTAAATTAATATGTATTCTATATCTAACCTTTAAACCTATCACTGTATTCCATTTTACTATTAATGGAATCCTGCAATAGATTAGGCTTCATTTTTGAAGACGTTTTGGACCACAGAGAGGTTCAACTATGGCAGGGGAGGAACACTGGTGTGGGGTGTTATTGATGGCGGGCACATGGTTGGGGGGGAGTTCTCTAGGGCATGTATACAGGGTACATAAAAATGTTTGAATATTTTCATAGTGGTTACAGTTAAAAACGACAACTGAGGGAGTGCTGAGTTCATAACCAGGGGAGCTCTATCACATTCCCCAATGGAACAGCAACAATCCCCCAAGTGCAATGGCAAAATTGATAAAGAAGGATGGTCCAGCAATGAGCCCTTGATACTGATGACTATGCTAATGAGCCTGTGCACTTGAAATATGAACTAGGCAAGAGATGCCAAGTGCCTAAGAGATACCTCCTGAGAGCCTCCATGTTGCTCAAATGTGGCCACTCTCTAAGCCAAACTCAGCATGTAAATGCATTACCTTCCCCCCAGAGTGGGACATGACTCCTGGGGATGAGCCTCCCTGGCACCGAGAGATTACTAGCAAGCACCAACTGATGATGTAACTAGAAAAAGACCTTGAATAAAAGGGTCAACTCAGACCAGCAGAATATCTCAGCCTACATGTAATATCAGGTGTAAAAAACTGCTTTTTGACCTTGAATAAAAGGGGGAAATGGAAAGGATAAATGAGTTTATATGGCTGTGAGTCTCCAAAAAAGAGTCGGGAGGTCATCAGAAGGGTTGCACTTACGCACACCTCAGCAGGATCCCAGAGACAGCCAAAGAAGATAAAAGTACTGGTTCTCCTGGGGGCTACAGAGACCCACAGGTTCTATGGTCATGGTAGATGGCTCTGGAGTTCAGTGACGTGTCAGTTGGCCCTCTTTGTAGTTTGTGTTCCTGAGTGTGATGAAGTTGGACTCAGATGTGGCCTTTCTACACATGTGTCTTCTGTCTGTGGTTGGTGCTGGGGTTGGTGTTTATCCAGGAGACCTGAATCTCTGGACTGTCCATGTGACAGCCAGGCCCTGAGCCTCAACACACTTGCAACTCCTACCCTCTGGTTTATTGCACTTACCCCGATCAGCGAACAGGAAGGTGAAGAAGGTCAACCACCACATCAGGGAACCAAGAGTGCCTACAACTGCAAATAGAAGAATTGCATCCATCGTCCTTGTGGAATCTAAGCCCCCTCTTGATATAGAGGTGGAGTGGACATAACTGTCCCAGAGTCCACAGGATGGAGGAATAGAGTATGGATTAGAATGGACTTACTGATATTCTACTATGGAACTATTGTGATTAGTAATGGAAGAAATTGTAGCATTGATGTGGAGAAAGTGGCCACAGTAGCTGCTGAGGGTAGGGAGAGGGAAGAAGAGGTATGATGTGGGGGCATTTTCGGGACTTGGAGTTGTCCTGGGTGGTACTGCAGGGACAGATGCTGGACATTGTATGTCCTGCCATGGCCCACTGGGTGGACTGGGGAAGAGTGTAAACTACAATGTAAACCATTATCCATGTGGTGCAGCAGTGCTCCAAAATGTATTCACCAAATGCAATAAATGTCCCATGATGATAAAAGAGGTTGTTGATGTGGGAGGAGTGGGGTGAGGGGGTTGGGGGGTATGTGGGGACCTCTCATATTTTTTTAGTGAACATTTTTTAAAAATTGAGAAAAAAAATGAAACTTCTGAATCTAATACAATCTAATATGCCCAGAGGAATAGACCAGTTTACAAATACAATCCAATATCTATTCTTGGAATTCATAAACAATACAAAACTGTTACACCATGTGTATTAACATATAGTATAAATAAACAAAGAAAAGTACATACCAATGTAGAATATAATGATGTCTAGAAATATTTATAATGTAATCATACAGATTCAACACATACCCAATGCATCCATTCGCACAATATTCTGATGTAACAAGTATCAGATTCAACAAATGGTAATTTACATATAGCTTTGTAACAGTAGGAGAAAATACTGCTATGCTTCATATAAATTTGAAGTCCAGATATTTTATAATAGATTTGACTTTTCTTCAATAAATTAAATGCATCTCTTTATGTAGGTCATGATGATGAACTAGGTGAAAATCTCATGCGTGAACAGGAAGATTCATTGTCTGAAACCAAAATTCAAGAAAAGGAACAAGGAACTTCCAGAGCAGAAATATTGAATAGTAAGTCCAACAATTAGATTTTAAATTATTTTAAATTTTATCTTTAAATACTTTTATTTTATTTTTATTTTTTTTTATTTATTGACTTTGTAATAATATTACATTAAAAATATATATGTGAGGTCCCATTCAACCCCACCCGCCCACCCCCCCTCTCCCCCCCCAACACCACTCGTTCCCATCATCATGACACATCCATTGGATTTGGTAAGTACATCTTTGGGCACCTCTGCACCTCATAGACAATGGTCCACATCATGGCCCATACTCTCCTCCATTCCATCCAGTGGGCCCTGTGAGGATTTACGATGTCCGGTGATTACCTCTGAGGCGCCATCCAGGGCAGCTCCATGTCCCAAATACGCCTCCACCTCTCATCTCTTCCTGCCTTTCCCCATACCCATCGTCCACCATGTCCACTTTTCCCAATCCAATGCCACCTCTTCTATGTGGACATTGGATTGGTTGTGTCCATTGCACCTCTATGTCAAGAGGAGGCTCAGATTCCACATGGATGCTGGCTGCCATCCTCCCATTTTCAGTTGTAATCACTCTAGGCTCCATGGTGTGGTGATTGTCCTTCTTCAACTCCATCTTAGCTGAGTGTGGTAAGTCCAATAAATCAGATTGTAGGTGCTGGAGTCTGTTGAGGCTCAGGACCTGGCTATCACATTATCAGTCCAGAGATTCAAATCCCCTAACTATATCTTAAACCCCAACGTTAACTGCACCTCCAGCAGATTAGTATGAAAGTCTTATGAAGGGAGATCCCATCTGAGTCCAGATTCATCACACATAAACACCATTTCCAAAGAGGGGCCATCTGCCCTGGTAGTAAACCCCATCGGCCATGACCATAACTCTCATGGGTCTCTTTAGCCTTCATAGGAACCAATATCTGGGGGTTGTATCTGCTTTATCTGTCTCTCTGACTCTGCTCAGTTGTGCATGAGGGCAATCCTTCTGCCAGCCTCCAGACTCTTTTTTAGAAACTCGTAGCCATATAAACTCATTTCTCCTTTCCATTTCCCCCTTACTTTAGGTCAAACAGCATTTTAAAGTCATGTTATTTTATGTAGACATGGATATTCTGCTGATCCGCATTGAACCTTCCATATAAGGTCCTTTTCCAGTTGCATCATCAGTTGGTATTTGATAGTGGTCCCTCGTTGCCAGGGAGGCTCATCCCCGGGTGTCATGTCCCACGCTGGGGGGAAGGCATTGCATTTACATGCTGAGTTTGGCTTCGAGACTGGCCACATTTGAGTAACATGAAGGCTGACAGGAGGAAATTCCCAGGCACAATGTTGCTCTAGGCCTTGTTCTTATTTTAGGTTTATCAGCTCACAAGCATAGTCATTAGCATCAGGGGCTCACTGTTGAACCCTCACTCCCTCCCGGTCCCCGCCGCTGTACCTGGGAGACTGTCGCTGCTCCCCTAGGGACCACGACAGAGCACCACTGGCCAGGAACCCAGTACCCCCCCTGCTGGGTTTTTAATTGTTGCCACTATGAGTATATCCAATCATTACCATGCACCCTGGACATATGTTCTGTACAGCTCCCTGTCAGCCATATATCACCTGTCATTGGTATCCCATACCAGTATCCCTCCATTGCCATTGTTGAAACACTCTGTGATCCAGAACTCCCCGAAATTTGAAGCCTAATATAATGTCATGGTCCCTTACTAGGGAATGGCATATAGCGATGGGTTTAAAGGATAGATAAAGAACTTGGATAAAGTTAGATAAAGAACTTAGATAAAGAATGTTGACTTGAAAAAATTCCACATCCTATCCTTTTTTTTTTTTTTCCCCCCCCTAATTATTCAGCATTTCTTCGTAGGAGTCCTAGACCACAGCAATGCATATATATAATATACAGCACTCCCATACATCCACCACAACACCTTTTTCCTTCCACAGCGATACTCTTACACCCTATTCACATCATATTTACTTAAGGTGATGTACAGAGTCTGAGATATTAGCTTTCTAACAAGGTAATATCTGTGCTTACATTATGGTGCATACTTTAGGTTACACAGTTCTTTACATTTTTAGTTCTCCTATGTTTTACATTATGGTTTACATTATCAGTCTGTCATCTCCTATATGTTATGGTGTAATATTACATGTTTTATATCCATCCTTGTGTACTCTCAAGAAACTCCTCCCTTGCCCCCCATTTACTTTGGTTCCACACATTTAACGTCCATTTTCCCTTCCACCTTGGTGCCCACAGTGACAGCCAACCTCCGTTTCCTGAGGAGCCACTTCCAGAGATAGATGGAATAGTGTTTAGGGCCTAACTTGCTCAACTGCCCCAATGCCCTGGGAGCCACCCTTTCTCTCGAGGGATAGAGTTCCCTCTATTTGATGGCATTAGTCCTCCCCAGGATGTGGGTCCACCCCCACTCTCACTACTTGGGATTCTACTACTAAATACTTTTAAATTAAACAGAAATATTACGTGTGTTCATGTATATATATGTCAGCATATTATTTTTAGACATTTTACACTTCTACCTGTAGTATGAATACCTTTATGTGGCTAGAGAAAACAATGGAATATTAATACCATTTAGGTGGGATTTCTGTTCATAAGACGACTTCATGTGCATGACTCATGTGCTCAGGATCTACCCAAGTCTAATAATAGATGAATATTTGTCACTTACTTTTGAGCAGGTTCTGGTACTTCATGGATTCAGAAGCCCAATGGGTGCCTCTGCTGTGTAGTGCTTTCCTTCTGCCATAGGTTCCAATCAGTGACCTGGGAGTTACTGAGACCTGTAACTCAGATGGCAAATGTAGAGCTGTAGGGACCATGGGAAGTGTGGTCGCTGTGACCTTTAGCAGAGTTTTAAGGTCATCCTGTTGTTCAGTACCACACTCAATGGTAGCATTCTTTCTGGTAACCTGAATAGGAGAGGCCAAGCTGAAGAATGATCCCAAGAGGCATTGGGACTCCTTTTTTATCTTTTGGGGAGGAAAGGGCCAAAGGCTTGACAGCTGTCTCTTCTGTAATGAGGCATCATGTACCTTCTCAGTTTTTGCCCAGGAATTTCAGTTCAATACAAGGTCCTTGAGGCTTATCTGTATTAATAGCCTCGGCAATGTAGTGATGACAATGGGCACTTGGGCTTGATAGCTTAGTCATGAGATCCTCATCCATAGCCCATCAGTGTCTGCTTTTGAGACCCGATTTTTGAGTAAACAGACGCAGAGATCTGTTTGGAAAGGGCCTAGGAGGATCATCCAGTGAAGATGGATAATCCACATTTATAGTAGTTTCTCAGCTGGTCAGTCTTTCATATCTTGATAGTTATTGCTTTTTCCATGATTAGGAGTTTTTCTTTACAGATTTGGATTGTCCTGCAGATTGTTTGACGTGAACTTATGAGGAAGTTTAATTGGATAACCAGGAGGATGGGCAAGATGGAACCTAGAAATCTTAGTCTGCCTAAACTGTCATTCTAAATGGTTTTCAGTCCCTTGTTATAGACCCAAGGAAACAACAGTATCAAAGGCCACTGTAGCCCCTGAAGTGTGATCCAAATGTTTTTAAGTGCAGAAAGCTCATTACTGATAATGCAAGTGAGTTGCCACCCCCAAATTGACAGTTGGCAAAATAAAGGATCTCAGGTGTTCTCTTCCTTTCTTTCTCCTGCCTTCCTGCCTCTTAAGAACAGTGGCTCCTGTCAGGGTTCTCTCAAACAGAGATACTCCATAATGTGCCACTCTCCTTCACTGAGTTTAACAAAATTATATCTTTCATTATGAGTATAAACTAGCTTCTCTCTAAGCACTCTACAGGTCACGGTATAAAGTCATTTCAAGGAATCTACATTCTATTCATTAAAGTCACAAATCTTAATAACTTTCTGCATCAGAGGAATTAATTGACCTCAGGTGCTGCTTAGAACTGGCAACAGTCACTGGGTAGAAATTAACTTGCAGGTTTGCTAGCTAACTTTGTTCCCATCACAGCAAATCTTGAGCATTAGCCAGGATTTAATATAATAGTTTATTGAAGCCCCTGTTTTCACATCCATTCTGATTTACTGGGAGGAAAGTGATCCTGCAGAAACTTAAATGGTTATACAAACATCATTACCACTCTCCACGGGCTTCCTTCCTCTTCTGTTAGCAACTTCCCAGATTAAATTGTATCCCTTCGCAGATTAAGTTGTGCCCTGTTGAACCCTCAGACAGATGCAAATGATCCACAACACTTCCAGGGAGGAGTCTTTGGCCTATGATAGCAACTCCCAAGAATGTCCTGTGGGATCTTCTGTCTTATCGTTTTCCTGATAGATAGTATAGTTAATTGGTCACAGTGCCTGCAGAGATAATTTATCAGAGAGAGACTGCCAGGTTTTGAGTTTGCCAATTAAGACAACCAAGTCAACTTGAAGGTAACTCTTGAGTCTTATTTCCCTTTCTTGGTAGTGTAAGCATAGGCTAAATAGGGAAGGGTATTGGCTCCCCAGTGTTCTATTACTCCTCACAAAACAGCTCCAGGCCGTCACTACATGGAGCAGCACAGACAGGTGGGGGTAATGACACTGACATGTAACACCAAGCAAGAGCTGCTTCCTTTTCTGGGATGCAGGGTTTGGTGCAAAGGAGATGTGGAAGGGCTATGAGTGGGATACTGCTGAGTATTTAGTCATAATGTACAAAATGTCTTCCAGGTCTCCCAGATATAGGTTGTCTCAGCATAGGGCCCTGAACAGTGTCTTTGCTGAGCGATCCATTCTACCATAAAGACCCTCATAAGGGGAACACCTGGGCTAGGAATGCAGATACGTATGGGAGCCAGGCCTCATGGTGGGGGATGAAAGGGTTGGCATAGGCCTAGACTGCAACCCCCTCCAGGGACTGCAAAGCACATTCATACACATGGTAGTGAAGTACAATGAAATAGGGGATTTTGCACTGTCTTGATGCCTGAAATCTTAGACCCTGTCTTTATGTCCCTTAGTGACAACCCTGACATCTGTTTATATAAGATACACAGCTTCTCTCTCTCAACCCTGCATCCTACACCAGTTCACATACCTGTGAAAGTCAAATACAAACACCCCAATCTCTACTCATGCTTGATTTACCACTACAGCTCTACCCATATAACACTGTAACAGCCTAGTCCTTAGTCCACAACAAACTTTTGCTCCCCACATCCTTTCTTTAGCCTACAATTCTGATGTGTTTCTGCAGTTGATCTGAGAAGTTGTGTTGCTCCTCGTTGTTTTAGGGACAATGAGTACTGGTAAACATTTCTTTCATAAATCACTGGTGTCACCCATCCTTCCTGCACCTGACCATCCATTTAAAGATCCTTACAGCTCACACATGCACATTCATATTCAGACATACATTTCCATATACACATACACATATAAGTATATATACAAATATCCATATACCTATAACATTATAAATGTATATATATATATTCACATGAGGAGACATAGTTTAAAAAAACAATAATATCACACAAACTCCTTCAACTGCAATCCAAACACTCAGTACTCATTTTGTCCTCCATTTCATGTGTGTATATTTTTCTTTCCCAGGGTGAATTCTGCCTCTCTACAATATGTACATTTATTGTTTTGCTCAGTCCTGTATCACTTAAAATTCTTTCAGAATCCCTTAGCACATATCACAACAAAAACAATCCTAATAAAAAGATTTCAGTACTTGCTTGCAATCCTCTTCCCATACTCTTGCACAACTGAGGGCACGTACTAAATACAGTGTGCATGATTTAATTGGAATAGTGCCTTTTGTTATTTTTCAGTGGGATCATTTGTTGATGTTTCTTTTCAGGCTTAGTTCTCTGTGCTATACTTGTTCATTTAATTTTATTTTTGGAAAGGTAGAATATTAACCTACTTTCAAAGGTAAAATACATGCCCAAAGGATTTCTAAGGCTAGTGTCATTCCTTCTAGTATTTGTTTTACTACATTTACTGGTCTCTTGTCCCTTCCTCAACCCCTCCCATGAAGGTAGCTAACTACAAAGATTTTGGCTGGCACTTTTTGTGGTTCATTTTATAAAGGTAAGGATCTCTCCATTTTGCTTTCTATTTTTTATTTCCCACTTTTTAAACCAAAAGTTATTAACTAGATATCCCGTTGTACAGTTTTGTTCTTTTTTTTTTTTTAAATTAACCTAGACTTATCTTCTGGAAATACCTCCATCTCAGTTTATAGGAACATTATACAACTGCATATTCAGCCCACTGAACCTCATTTAGTACCACAGATAAACCAATACCATAATTTGCACAACCATTCAATTTTTCCAAGTAATTAGGTGACATTGAATATTTTCCAATTACAAACAAGGATATATTGATTAAATTTGTGCATAATTATTAATGTTTGGTATACAGATATATATATTAACCTAAAATATAATTTATCTTAGAGAATTAGAGGCCAATATATAAAATCTGTTGGATACTTAGGAGTATAGATGAAGTAATGATACCACTTCAGCCTGAAATCATTGAAATTATTCTCACAATTATCATATCAATATCAATATAACATTTTGGTAACTTGCTTTTAACTTTATAAAAATGAGAGAAATGCCTGCTGTAAACTTATCATTTGAAATTTAGAGATTTCATAAGAGATCTGATTTTCTATTTAGTGGACTAAATGCATGTCTTTGTGTAGTTCATGATGAAGAACTAGAAGAAAATCTCATACATGAGCCTCAAGATTTTGTATCTGAAACCCAAATGGAAGTGAAGAAACAAAAAACTTTCAGAAAGGAAAGACATGACAGTATGTATAATAATTATAGTTCATCAGTATATCATTTGAGTATATAAGTCATAGAAATTCAAACTTTAACCTATAGTGTAAATACCCTAAAATAGGTAGAGAAGAAAATTAAAACATTCATGCTATTTGGTTGGGATTTCTGTTAATATGACTATTCATTGTTGGGTTCATGTGCTCGGTATCCACCAAACTTTAAACCAGGCTGATAATTGTTTCAGAAAGTGTGGTGGCCTCTTTCATGTGCTTCAAACAGTAATCTGAGGACTGCTGGGATCTGTAATTCAGTTGACAAATGTGGATGAGTAAGGCCAATGAGATGAGTGCTTCATTCATGTCCTCAAGAGCATGCTCTTTTGACACTCCCCTATGATCAGTAAAAGTTTTACTGGTACCTGATAGATGTATTTTGGATTGATCGATTAGAAATTTGAATTTTGGCATTATGAAGGTCAGGTACAACATATATAGAGACCGAGAATCAATAATACATGAAACAAGATAGTTTATTACTTACAAAAAAGTAATATGCACAAAAAAGCATAAAGAGTAGAAATTGTGGATTTGTTCCTTTATAGTATTCCAGGGATTGGGTTAGTAGACTTACTGTGAGTGTCAGTGACTGGTAAGTTTAAGCAAATGTGTGTGATAATAGAAAGGGACTGGGGCCTGGGGGCAGTGGGGATGGGACAGATTATCATTTGGGGTCAGCTGTGGGGCCTAGATAAAGCATGTGGATGGTGTGTGGCATATGGGTAGTAATGCCTGGATGGCGATTATTGATATACAGTGAGGCCTTGGAGAAGAGGTGGGCTAATAACGGAGCAAAGGCCAAAAGATCCTGGCAAAATGGAATCCACAACAGTATAAGCATAATGAAGGTGCAGGACAGATGGGTGTCAACAGGATACCTAGTAGGGAATGAGTGAGCACCAGTAGCCCATGATTGACACCAATTGCTGGGCATTCAACTTATTTCTTGGGCATATTGGTCCAGAAACTGACCATCATCACTTCTGAAATGAGCATTTGTACATTTTCTCAAATGATGCCCCTCGATTTCACTGTGTACTAGGTGCTTGTGTCTTATGCATATTAGGAGTCAGTTGTGTGTATGCACATGGGGCACCAGGATGTCAAGATGCTGTTAGGTGGTGCCCTTCTCTGGGCCATATAGGCAGATATCATTAATATATTGCCAATCCATACTCTCTCTAGGAACAGGACTTTTCCAGGTCATGGTCTATCAATTGGTGACTGATATTCCTGGAATCTTTCAGTTTTCTTGAATATACCATAGATGTTTGCATGCTCTTCCCCATTCACGCATAATGACCCTGATGATATGGGTGAGTAGGGAGGCTGAGTAGGTCATTTGCGACGTCACTTACAGCATACCAATTCTGACACCTTGGGGAACAGCCTCCTTGACAGTCATGATACCAGATGTTGTCAGTGCCATTATTGCGTTACAGTGTTGAGCCATACTCACTACTCAGTAGAGTAATTTATGTCGAATGTGCTGACACTGGAGATCTTGCTCATAGGCCTTATAGGCCAATTGAGTAGAGATATAATCCCACAAGAATTTGACCTCCTTAAAATTAGCAATGTGAAGTGATTTATTTTTTCCATAGACTGTCAATACTGATGTTTGGAGACACTGGTACTATTTACAGATAGTATTATAGGGTCCCAGTCATGCACGTGTCTGGGAAAATGGCCCTAAGTACAGTATTCCATCAAAGCATGCGGTCAATGTGAGTGGGGCTGCTAATAGACAATTCATTAATACTAACAATGTATCATTAGCAGGGATCATAACTACGGATGTTTGTTGGGTCCTGAAGGTTCCACCCATAAGGCAGTTCTGGGAAAGGGTGCTGATGGTGGTTGTACAGACCCCACATTAGAAAGCATTATCCATTTCTCATTCATGCTAGTGGTAGGAAAAGTGGGTATCACAGTTATTTGTGAACTGGTAACCAGAAGGCCTAAGTGTGCAATTCAATCCCACCTTGCATTGAACTCTGCCCCTGACCTGTGGTGGCCAATCATCCTGGGGAAAGAGGGACCTTGGCCTAACCTCTAGTTTTGTTTGTGTTTAAAAGTCCATAGATTTGTTGAAAGCTTGAAAATCTCTCAGAATCATCTGCAGTTTCATTGGAAGCTTTAGAAACACTGGCATTTGTGTTCATCATAGAAGCCAATCCTTGCAAACTTTAATGGGGCTTCCTCTTAGACACCCATGGCTCAGTACCTGTCCATGAATTCTTTGAGACTCCAATGTTGAGTAAGCAGATGCAGAGATTCTTTGGGAATGCCTTTACCTGGTGATCCAAGAGATGTAGCCCTAATACCATGTTTACAACTCTCCCTGTACCTGTAAACTTTTGTGGTTGTGGTAGTAGCTTCTTTAACCATACTTAGGTATTACTTAAGATTCAGATTGGGCAGTGGACCGATTGTCCTGACTTATAAGGAAGTTTAGTCATTCTAGATAATGAGCAGAATCAGTTGGTTGCAACCTAAATCTGTGTATAATTAACAACTTCATCATCTTTTGTTCTCATTCCATCATTTTAGACCCAGTGGACTGTCTGGGTAATTCACAGAGCCTATTTTCTTTGTGGCACAGAACTCATTATGGGTGAACCTTGTCTATTGGTGCCTGAAGAGTATCACCCTGAGGAAGGAAAATCTTGGGTTTCCTTTTACTCTTATCGTCCTGCCTTCCTGACTCTTCCCGGAGCCACTTTCAGGGCACATTCAGTAAAGGGTTCCATGGAGACACTACAAAGAGTTACCACTGAGTTTAATAAGATACATCCATATTGTGGAGATGAACCAACCTGACCCCATATTCTCTTCAGGTTACTGGGTGAAGTGATTCTGAATGGCTCTATGTTTTTGTTGTTTTTGTTAAATCCATAGTTATCAAAACTAGCTGCAATCCAGCCTGTTCATGGGCCCCCAAAACCTGCTGACAGCTAGTAAGTGTTTGTATGCAGGTTAACTTTCAATATCTCTGAAGATGTTTGGCCCAATCTCAGGAGAACCTTAGTCAGTAGCAAGTAATTTCTTCCATAGCCTTTGCACGTAGGTTGTATCTCTATTTTCACTTACCTGCCATGCTTGTCTAGGAGTCAGGAGCCAAAAGAAGGACCAGTGGTTCTCTCAGTCCTGAAAAGCACATGTAAAGAAATGTTTCCTCAAGGCCCCAGATAAGGTGGTCTTGGTAATGGTGTTAGAACAGAGTCTCTACCATGGTCCCAACTACCTTGTACGGAAACTTTAGAATGGCAGACCCCATTAAAAATGCAGATATGCTGAAGAGCAGGGCTGGTAGGATGGGTCAGGGTAGTGCTTGGTGATGCCTGTTAATTGCCCAAAATGCACCTGAAGATCTCACATAACATTTGCCTGAAATTGTCCACTTGTTATATATACATATTCATGTACATAGACATAAGTGTACACATACAAATATAATAATACACACATCCATACACTTATATACATAGAAAACACATATAAAAACATATTCATAAACACATGTATATATGAATGCATGTGTGCTTGTGTACATGCTAATGTATGGGCAGGAAATATTTAGATACCTTGAGTACTAACTAATACCTAATTTCCAGTCAAATGTCTCTGTGCTTCTCCCTGCCTTCCTAAATTGATTATGTGTATGACCTTTATTCCACAGTATGCCTCTTTTTTTTTTCATTTCAGTAAATCTTTATTAAGCTCCCACAATGTGTATGAATTTCTGATCTATAATTTATGTAGGTAGAAAAGGGTAACTTTAGCTCCTTTACCGAATGCAAATTATGACTTCTCTGTGTATTTCAATTGAATCATTTGAAGTGTAGAGGCTCAGTTTGAGGTTGCTTTAAGTATCAACTTTAGAAAATGGGGGAAACGGACTTGGGCCCAGTGGTTAGGGCATCCGTCTACCACATGGGAGGTCCGCGGTTCAAATCCTGGGCCTCCTTGACCTGTGTGGAGCTGGCCCATGCGCAGTGCTGATGCGCGCAAGGAGTGCCCTGCCACGCAAGGGTGTCCCCCACGTAGGGGAGCCCCACGCGCAAGGAGTGCGCCCCGTAAGGAGAGCCGCCCAGCGGGAAAGAAAGTGCAGCCTGCCCAGAAATGGCGCCGCCCACACTTCTCATGCCGCTGACGACAACAGAAGCGGACAAAGAAACAAGACGCAGCAAATAGACACAGAGAACAGACAACCGGGGGAGGGGGGGAATTAAATAAATAAATAAATAAATAAATAAATAAATCTTTAAAAAAAAAAAAAAAGAAAGAAAATGGGAAAGTATGTACATTTTCCATTGTACCAAAAAGGGTTTGGTGCCAAGATATCCTAGCATATTCGTCGAATGATAGCTGATCAAAAAGCATACTTAATCTGGTAAGGAAAAGATGTCCTTGGAAGTAATGTCCTCTGACAGCTCATTCCCCTAAGGGCAGCAACAAGCTGAAGAAAATCACTGTCTCAAAAATTATAATGAAAGATTGCTGCCCTAGATAGCAAGAGACTGAACGATAGGCTTGCAGGAAATCGGAGGGTGGAGGAAGGATATGAGCCGATGTCTGCAGGGGTGGAATTTAAGACGAGATGGTGGTAAGTATGAACACAAAGAAGAGATAAAAGGGGGGCAAGGGGTTGCCTTTGCTTGGGGCTTTGCGGGTTTGAGGGTGGCTGGGGAGGGACGGGTGGGTAACGTTGCCCAAAAGTGGGGGGAGGGAGGGGTAGCATACGAACCAGGAGAGGGTCAGGTGTTGGTGGAGAGTAAAATGCCGAGAAAATCATATCAAAATATAATGAAGAGGGTTACCTGTTTAGAATGCTCGGAGGGGAGGGTCTGATGCAGGACGGGCTCCTGGGGAATGTCTAAATGCTCATTCTGCCAGAGTGGGTGACACCATGGGGTAGAAACCCAAGTAGTGAGAGTGGGGGTGGACCCACATCCTGGGGAGGACTAATGCCATCCAATAGAGGGAACTCTATCCCTCGAGAGAAAGGGTGGCTCCCAGGGCATTGGGGCAGTTGAGCAAGTTAGGCGATGAACACTATTCCATCTATCTCTGGAAGTGGCTCCTCAGGAAACGGAGGTTGGCTATCACTGAGGGCACCAAGGTGGAAGGGAAAATGGACGTTAAATGTGTGGAACCAAAGTAAATGGGGGGTAAGAGAGGAGTTTCTTGAGAGTACACAAGGATGGATATAAAACATGTAATATTACACCATAACATATAGGAGATGACAGACTGATAATGTAAACCATAATGTAAAACATAGGATAACTAAAAATGTAAAGAACTGTGTATCCTAAAGTATGCACCATAATGTAAACACAGATGTCACCTTGTTAGAAAGCTAATGTCTCAGACTCTGTACATCACTTTAAGTAAATATGATATGAATAGGGCGTAAGAGTATCACTGTGGAAGGGAAAAGGTTTTCTGGTGGATGTGTGGGAGTGCTGTATATTATATATATACATTGCTGTGGTCTAGGACTCCTGTGAAGAAAAGCTGAATAATTAGGGGGGGGGGGGGAAAAAAAAAAAAAAGAAAAAAAAAAAAAGAAAAAAATAGGATGTGGAATTTTTTCAAGTCAACATTCTCTATCTAAGTTCTTTATCTAACTTTATCCAAGTTCTTTATCTATCCTTTAAACTCATCCCTATATGCCATTCCCTAGTAAGGGACCATGACATTATATTGGGCTTCAAATTTCGGGGAGTTCTGGATCACAGAGTGTTTCAACAATGGCAATGGAGGGATACTGGTATGGGATACCAATGACAGATGATATATGACTGACAGGGAGCTGTACAGAACATATGTCCAGGGTGCATGGTAATGTTTGGATATACTCATAGTGGCAACAATTAAAAACCACAGTAGGGGGGGTACTGGGTTCCCGGCCAGTGGTGCTCTGTCGTGGTCCCTAGGGGAGCAGCGACAGTCTCCCAGGTACAGTGGTGGGGACCGGGAGGGAGTGAGGGTTCAACAGTGAGCCCCTGATACTAATGACTATGCTTGTGAGCTGATAAACCCAAAATAATAACAAGGCCTAGAGCAACTTTGTGCCTGGGAATTTCCTTCTGTCAGCCTTCATGTTACTCAAATGTGGCCAGTCTCGAAGCCAAACTCAGCATGTAAATGCAATGCCTTCCCCCCAGCGTGGGACATGACACCCGGGGATGAGCCTCCCTGGCAACGAGGGACCACTATCAACTACCAACTGATGATGCAACTGGAAAATGACCTTATACGGAAGGTTCAATGCGGATCAGCAGAATATCCATGTCTACATAAAATACCATGACTTTAAAATGCTGTTTGACCTAAAGTAAGGGGGAAATGGAAAGGAGAAATGAGTTTATATGGCTACGAGTTTCTAAAAAAGAGTCTGGAGGCTGGCAGAAGGTTTGCCCTCATGCACAACTGAGCAGAGTCAGAGAGACAGATAAAGCAGATACAACCCCCAGATATTGGTTCCTTTGAGGGCTAAAGAGACCCATGGGAGTTATGGTCATGGCCGATGGGGTTAACTACCAGGGCAGATGGCCCCTCTTTGGAAATGGTGTTTATGTGTGATGAATCTGGACTCAGATGGGATCTCCCTTCATAAGACTTTCATGCTAATGTGCTGGAGGTGCAGTTAATGTTGGGGTTTAAGATATATTTAGGGGATTTGAATCTCTGGACTGACAATGTGATAGCCAGATCCTGAGCCTCAACAGATTCCAGCACCTACAATCTGATTTATTGGACTTACCACACTCAGCTAAGATGGAGGTGAAGAAGGACAACCACCACACCATGGAGCCTAGAGTGATTACAACTGAAAATGGGAGGATTGCATCCAGCATCCAGGTGGAATCTGAGCCTCCTCTTGACATAAAGGTGCAATGGACACAACCAATCCAGTGTCCACATAGAAGAGGTGGCATTGGATTGGGAAAAGTGGACATAATGGACAAAGGGTATGGGGAAAGGCAGGAAGAGATGAGAGGTGGAGGCATCTTCGGGACATGGAGCTGCCCTGGATGGTGCTTCAGAGGTAATCACCGGACATTGTAAATCCTCACAGGGCCTACATGATGGAATAGAGGAGAGTATGGGCCATGATGTGAACCAATGTATATGAGGTGCAGAGGTGCCCAAAGATGTACTTACCAAATCCAATGGATGTGTCATGATGATGGGAACGAGTGTTGTTGGGGGGGGGGGAGAGGGGGGGTGGGGGGGTGGGGTTGAATGGGACCTCACATATATATTTTTAATGTAAAAAGTCAATAAAAAATAAAAAAATTAATAAAAAAAAAAAAAAGAGTTGAGAGAGGCAAGGTAAAAAAAAAAAAATTATAATGAAAGATCAAGAAAGGAGTTGTTCACAGTTCAGGGAAAAGTACAAGAATAGAACACACTAAATGTATCTAGATGCTAGATTAATAATTCTAAGTTTTCTGGAGCTATGATGATACTCTGAGCTAAATAAGGGGGCTGTATATATGCCCCTGTGAACAAAGTGGTTTTAAATGGTTCTCTAGTGCACCAACTTTATTTTCAAGTATAATTCTGATATTTGTAAAAAGCAATGCAGAAGAAAATACAGGAAGAAGAAAGTGTCAAGTATATAGGACATCAAATCATTAGGAAGCCCTGTAATTCTTAATTTGAGTCTTTTTCATGAAGCAAAGCACATTCTGACTCAGTCCAAGGTACTACTGGAGGCCCTGCTATTGGTGGCTTGCCGTAAGCAGCAGGCAACTGTGCAAGTATTGAATCCTTTCATCTTTTTGAAGAATACATGGGCAATAAATGCTTGCTGATGGCCTTTTCTCAGATTCCTCCTGCAAACAGTTGTACTAAGCAAAAGAAGGCAGGAGAGAAAGTTTTTGAGGATGGCATTTGTAGTTTGTTATAATTTACTGTGCACATTCCACTGGACACAAGGATTCTTTCTCCAATGCCAGAGTCTACACCTGACTGGGAATTTCTCATTCTGGGTTCCAACTGAGGAAAAATAGTGACATTATAAAGAGGATCTTCCAGTTTCTGTAACAGCATCTGACTCCTATGTAGGACCTGGAAATGTACTTGCCTACTGGCTAATTCACGGGCTATAATCCCAACACTGTAAATATCTGACCTCAAATTTTATCCATGTAAACCCTATCTCAGTATCTCTGGACTTAGCCACAGCTGCACAGATGTGCTGAACTGTGGGAAATCATGCACAGCCCTGTGCCTCTGCCTGTGCATAATCAAACTATGCAAATGGGAAAGGCCAGAGAGGGTCACTAGGCCAACACCGGAAATGAGGATAAGGCTGGCTTTATTATTCCTGTGAATACAGCCATTTTGGTGCAGAGAGTCCAACCCTCTCACTGCTCCAAAAAGAATGATTCTTATTAAAGTTTCACTCATTCCCTGGGAGTAAGTCCTCAAGGTTTGTCTTGCTGAACCATAGGGCATAAATGAGGAAATAACCCAAATCCAGATGCCAATGGTGGAAATGTCCATTAAGTTGTAATAATGGGGAGCCAGAAAAAGTGGAATAGAATCAATGTTTCTATAAAGCTTTCAGGTGTTATTCAATGCAGTTTTCCAGATTTGTAACTTTATAATCACCAGTGTACCTATAGGAGCATGCCTTGTAAGGTGAACAGAAGTCAAGTTGTCAAATCCTTTTCCTATTTTCACTTGATTTCATAGTGAAAAATGTCAGTGGTCCTGGTAGATGGAGGAGGAAAGCAGAAAAAGGTTGCTTATCAACCTGTGAGGAATATTTTATGCCTGTGCTCTTGCCTCAAGTGGTCTACAGCTAGAAGCAGGTACAAGGTGTCTGCGCTGTTGGCTTGAGGAACAGTTTCCACACCTATTAGAACTGAAGGTATTGATGGAGACTGGTATCAGACTCCTTTCCAGGTCTGAGTGAGTCATCTCATTATCAGGAAGTGCAGAAACAACCCAAAAGAGACCCTGAATTGCTTTAGTTCACAGAGAGTGAAAAAATGCATCTCTTCCAAAGTAGAAGATTTGTTTTATCTTCAAGATGAAATATCCCTGGTGGCAACCACTGCCAGATACTCTTCTGAGGCAGCTGAACATACTAGGCAAGCTCCCTGCATAGGCCACTGGGCATTGGAGTGCAGTGCGACTGGACAGGGGCCCACCTGGAAATCCCCACAGTGTGAATCTTGATTTGCAAAATCATCCAATTCTCTTACTGGCTAAATCTTATAATATTTCTGAAATTGTTTCAGAATTTCTTAGATCATAATACCATAAAAATAAATCTACTAAAATGATTTCTTGATTTCTCTCATTCCTCACTCCCTTCACTTGTTCCCAAGCATGAGGGTATATGGAAATATCTGTGTTCTTTATAATTTGTGCACTTGAATTAGTTTTTTTTTTAACCTCAAGTATGCTCCTGTATTTAAGTTTGCTATCAATTTTTTTAAAGATTTATTTATTTTTTTATTTCTCTCTCCTCAACCCACCCCCACCCCCACCCCCAGTTGTCTGCTTTTGTGTCCATTCGCTGTGTGCTCTTCCGTGACCACTTCTATCCTTATCAGCAGCACCAGGAATCTGTGTTACTTTTTGTTGCATCATCTTGTTGTGTCAGCTCTCTGTGTGTGCTGTGCCATTCTTGGGCAGGCTGCATTTTCTTTCGCACTGGGTGACTGACTCTCCTTACAGGATGCACTCCTTGTGTGTGGGACTCCCCTATGTGGGGGACACCCCTGCGTGGCAGGGCACTCCTTGCGCGCATCAGCACTGCACGTGGGCCAGTTCCACACGGTCAAGGAGGCCTGGGGGTTGAACCGCGAATCTCCCACGTGGTAGGCAGATGCTCTATATATTGGGCCAAGGCTGCTTCCCTATCAATTTTTGTTCTACCTTCTTTTTCTTCTTAATTTAATTTTGTTTCTGAACAAATCAAACTTTGAGCTACTTCCAAAAATAAAAGTTACAGATGATTTTTCTAGAGTAGTATTATTCCTTCCCATATACATACCCTGCATTTGCCAGCCACTTCCCTCTCCACTCCTGCACACCTTCTTTATAGGTAACCGAGTGCTTGGTTTCTCGTTTATATTTCCTGTTGCTCCTTTTGTTCAGGTTTGGATCTCCCCATTTGTATCTCTTTCATTCTTGTACCTCCCTCTTTTGTATGAAAATGTAGCATACTAGATATCTTTTTTAATAAGTTTTTACCACAATAAAATTTTTTTCTTGGAAATTGAACCATGTATGTTTCTAGGTATATTTTGCATTCCTTTGTAGCAATATGTTTAGGTAGATGAACCACATTATATACTGTATTAGTCAGGATTCTCTATGGAAACAGAAGCAACAGGAGATATCTGTAAATAGTGTGAGATTTTATAAGAGTCTCTCACATGACCGTGGGGATGCACAAGTCCAGGTTCTGCAGGTAGGCTGCAAACCAGGGCCTCTGATTAAAGTCCAATGAAGATCCTTGATGAGTTTCCCAGAGATGTTGGCTACCTAAGATGAGCTAGGAAATTCTCTCTGAATGCTGATTTCACTTCCCCTTTTAAGGCATTCAACTGATTGGATAAACTGTCACTCATTGCTAATGGCAGTCTCCCTGGTTGATGTAGATGTAATCAGCCACCTATGCAGTAAACTCACTGATGACTAAAGCTTATAAATGTCCTTGTATTACAATTAGCCTAGTGCTTGCTTGACCAAATAACTGGGCACATTTACTTGACCAAGTTGACACATTCGCCTAACCATCATAGTCCACTCCTTGTTACTTCAGCAACCATACACAGTACCTTAAACCATATTTAGTCTCTAAGTAAAAACAATAACAGATATGCATATATATCTATTTCCACCTAACAATGTTCAGTTCTCCTGCATACAACCAGAAATGCATTAATTCCCTATAGAATAGGGTATAAGTTCTTGGGTAATATTCACTCTGAAACTTGACATCCTTAAGTGTTATGACATGAAAAGTAATAAAACTTGTCATATGATAAGGGAATAGGTTGGGAAAAAAATGAAGAAATATGTTTTGTGTACATATACAATCATACTCATAATGAAACAAGGAAGAAAGATTTATGACTTTTACAGTCCTTGTTTCTGTAACTGGTCATGTAGTTGAAGTTCATATTTATCACTACCTTTCTCCACTACCCATTCCATGTTCCCATTACCACAGCAAGCACTTCAACTGGCCATGGTTCTTTGCCCAATGGGGTGACCCAAACTTCCATTCCTGAAAGTTCTAGACCATTGTTAGTCCTGCTTGGATTGGGTTGTTGCAATTTTCCATTGACTTTATTATTTGTTATTTATTTATTTATTATTTATTTATTTCTCTCCCCTTCCCCCCTGTCCCAGTTGTCTGTTCTCTGTGTCTATTTGTTGCTGCGTGTTCTTCTTTGTCTGCTTCTGTTGTTGTCAGCAGCACAGGAATCTGTGTGTCTTTTTGTTGCGTTATCTTGTGTCAGTTCTCCGTGTGTGTGGCACCATTCCTAGGCAGGCTGAACTTTCTTTCGCACTGGGCAGCTCTCCTTACGGGGCTCACACCTTGTGCGTGGGCCTCCCCTATGCGGGGACACTTCTGTGTGGCACGGCACTCCTTGCGTGCATCAGCACTGCATGTGGGCCAGCTCCACACGGGTCAAGGAGGCCTGGGGTTTGAACCGCAGACCTCCCATGTGGTAGACGGACGCCCTAACCACTGGGCCAAGTCTACTTTCCTCCATTGACTTTAATCACTGGGCTTGTCAGTACTAGGAGACACCCTAGGGGATCTAGTATATTTAAGGCAAACTCTTCTTTACCCTCAATATGTAGATGCAGTCAGTCCTATTCATCCCCCCTTTTTTAAAAATTTTTTGTTTAATTTTATTTATTTGTCTTTTTTTAAAGATACATAGATCACAATAAATGTTACATTAAAAATATAAGAAGTTCCCATATAATGTAAACCATAGCATAACTAAAAATTTAGAGAAGTGTACAGTCGAAAATATAAACCATAATGTAAACCAAACTGGAACCATGTTTGGTAGCTGTGTTTCAATAGCTTTACATCAGCTACAGCAAATAAAACATGAACATGTAAAAATATCATTGCTGGTGAAGGGGCAAAAAAGGGTTTGATGTTGGATATATGGGAGTCCCCTATATTGTATATGTGATTTTACTGTGATCTAAAACTTTTTTGAAGACAAAATAAAAATTTTTTAAAAAAGGATGTAGATGCTGAGGAAGGAATGAAAGAGACTGCCTTGCAACTGTACTTACAGGGCAACACCTATTACAGTGATGAAAGGCAAAATGACAAAAACAAAATTTTATGATATTTTTCATTTTTTAATACCCCAATTAATTTTTTTATTTTATTTTATTTTTTCTAAATTAGTATGTATTCTATTTCTAATCTTTATCATTACTATTTCATTTTCCTACTAATTGAATTTGGCAATATATTAGACTTCATTTTTTAAGAAGTTTTGGACCACAGAGGGGTTCAGCCATGGCAGGGGAGGAACACATGGGGTGTTACTGATGGGGGAGCACACGGTTGGGAGGGAATTCTCCAGGGCATGTATATAGGGTATATAAAAATGTTCAGATATTCATTGTGTATTTTCATAGAAGTTACAGTTACAAATGACAACTGAGGGAGTGCTGAGTTCCTAGCCAGGGGAGCTCTGTCACATTTCCCAATGAAACAACAAAATCCCCCAAGTGCAAGGGCAAAGACCAATGAAGAAGGATGGCCCTATGATGAGCCATTGATACTGATGACTATGCTTATGAGCCTGTGTGCCTAAAATTTCAGCTAGTCTTAGAGCTGTAGGGTGCTAGAGTTACCTCCTGAGAGCCTCCATGTTGCTCAAATGCCACTCTCTAAGCCAAACTCATCGTGTAAAAGTATTACCTTCCCCCCAGTGTGGGACATGACTCCTGAGGATGAGCCTCCCTGGTGCCAAGGGATTACTACCAATCACCAGCTGGTGATGCCACTAGAAAACAACCTTCAGTAAAAGGGGAAAATGGTAAAGACAAATGAGTTTACATGGCTAAGAGACTTCAAAATGATTTGGGAGGTCATCAGAGGGGTTGCACTTATGCACATCTCAGCAGGATCCCTATTTCCCCTTGATCGTCAGGATCAGTCACACCAGCCAGGACAGTAATTCCCTTCTTTGTCTGTTGATTCAGAGGTAAAAGGATCCCAAAGTGACCAGGTGGCAGTCTTAACTTCCAGTTCAGTGGAATCATTGTGTTCCCTGATGGCCACACTCCTCCTTTTGGGACTAAGACCTGTAGACCATCAGAACATAAGGTTGCAGGGCCCAAAAGCAAAAATTTTCCCAGTGTATCACTAATGGTAGTAGTGAGTGGTGCCACTCCTATTCCTGCCTCTTTTCCTGAACTCATGAATCCTGGTTATGGGAGAAACAACACCATAGAGTGGACACTGATTTAGAGCATACACTAGAGAACATTGCCCCAGTCCTGCAAGGTATTGCCACCTAGTTGGCACCATAGTTGAGTCTTCAAAGTGCCATTCCACATTTCTGTCAATCCAGCTGCTTCAGGGTGATGGGGGAACATGGTAAGACCAGTGAATTCCATGGGCATATGTCCATTCCCCCACATCATATGCTGTGAAATGGGTTCCTTGATTAGAAGCAATGCTGTGTGGGGTGCCATGGCAGTAGATAAGACATTTGGTAAGTCCATGGATGGTAGTTTTGGAAGAAGCATTGCATCCATGAAATGCAAACCCATATCCAAAGGATATGTCTATTCCATTTAAAACAAATTGCTGCCCCTTCCATGGTGGAGGTGGTCCAATGTAATCAACCTGCCACCAGATAGCAGGCTGATCACTTTGGGGAATGGTGCTATATCAGGGGCTGGCTGAGTGTGGGTCTCTGCTGCTGGCAAATTGGGCCCTCAGCAGTGGCTGTAGCCAAGTCAGCCTTGGTAAGGGGAAGTCCATGTTGCTGAGTCCATGCATAACCTCCATCCCTACCAACATGGCCACTTTGTTCATGAGCCTGTTGGACAATGACTGGAGTGACTGGGGAGAGAGGCTGAGCATTAGTCGCAGAGTAGGTTATCTTATCCACCTCATCATTAAAATCTTCCTCTGCTGAAATCACCCTCTGGTGAGCATCATGTGGAACACAAATATTTTCATGTTTTTTGCCTACTCAGAAAAGTCTATCCACATACCTTTTCCCCAGACCTCTTTAACACCAATTTTCCAGTCATGTTCCTTCCAAGTCTCTGTCCATCCCACCAAACCATTGTCTACAGCCCATAAATCAGTGTACAAACACATACTTGGCCATTTCTTCTTCCAAGCAAAATGAACAACCAGGTGCACTGCTCAAAATTCTGCCACTGGGAGGATTTGACCTCACCACTCTCCTTCAAGGATGTTCCGAAAAAGGGCTGCAGTGCTTCAGGTGTCCACTTTTGGGTGGAACCATCTGTAAACCAGGCCTGAGTTTTCTCTTCCTCAGTCAACTGATTGTAAGGAACTCCCCAAGAGGCCAAAGCTATGGACTGGGAAAGAGAAAGTTAACATGGCAGGGGTGGTGATCATTGGCATTTGGGCTACTTCCTCATGTGACTTACTTATGCCTTCAGGACCTGTTCAAGCCCTATCTAGTATATACCGTTTTCACTTTATTGTGGCGTACTGCTGTGCACATTCAACTTTTTGGTTTGGTGGGTCAGACAATACCTAATTCATGACAGGTAACTCAGGTCTCATGGTAACTTGATGGCTCATGGTTAAGCATTCAGTCTCTACTAAGACCCAGTAGCAAGCCAAAAAGCTGTTTCTCAAAAGAAGAGTAGTTATCTGCAGAGAATGGCAGGGCTTTGCTCCAAATTCCTAAGGTTCTGCATTGTGATTCTCCTATAGGGCCTGCCAAAAGCTCCAGACAGCATCTCTATTTACAGCTGAAACTTCCAGCACCACTGGATCTGCTGGATCATTCAGCTCAAGTGGTAATGCAGGTCATACAACAGTCTGGACCTGTCACAGACCCTCCTCTTGTTCCGGTCCCCAGTCAAAACTAGTAGTTTTTCTGGTCACTCAGTAAATGGGCTGGAGTAGCACACCCAAATGAAGAATGTGTTTTTTCCAAAATCCAAAGAGGCCAACTAAGCATTGTGCCTCCTTTTGGTTGTAGGAGTGGGTGGATGCAACAGCTTATCCCTCACTTTAGAAGGAATATCTCAACATGCCCTATACCACTGGACACCTAAAAATTTCACTGAGGTGGAAAGCCCCTGTGCTGTTGTTGAATTTATCTCCCATCCTCTCTCATGCAAATGCCTTACCAATAAGCCTATAGTCTTTGCTACTTCTTGATCACTAGGGCCTATCAATATGATATCATCAATATAATGGACCAGTGTGAGATCTTGTGGGAGGGAGAGACAATAAAGTTCCTGCAGACAATATTATGACATAGGGCTGCAGAGTTGATACATTCCTGAAGCAGGACAGTGAAGATATACTGCTGGCCTTGCCAGCTGAAATCAAACTGTTTCTGGTGGCCCTTACTAATGAAATTGAGAAAAAAGCATTTGCCAGATAAATAGCTGCATACCAGGTATCAGGGGATGTGTTGGTTTGCTCAAGCAATGATACTACATATGGGACAGCAGTTGCAACTGGAGTCACCATGTGGTTAAGTTTACTATAGTCTACTATCATCCTCCAAGATCCATCTGTTTTCTGCACAGGCCAAATTGGAGAGCTGAATGCGGGTGTGGTGGGAATCACCACCCCTGCATCCTTCAGATCCTTGATGGTGACACTAATCTCTGCATTACCTCCAGGAATCTGGTGTTGCTTCTGATTTACTATTTTGCTGGGCAGAGGCAGTTCTATTGGCTTCCACTTGGCCTTTCCAACCATTATAGCCCTCACTCCACAAGTTAGGGACCCATTGTGGGAATTCTGCCAGTTGCAGAGTATGTCTTTCCAATTACACATTCTGGTACTTGCGAAATAACCACAGAATGGGTCTGGGGACCCACTGGACCCACTGTGAGACAGACCTGAGCTAAAACTCCAAATCACCTGACCTCCATAAACCCTACTCTGACTGGTGGGCCACAGTGATATTTTGGGTCTCCTGGAATTAATGTCATTTCTGAGCCAGTGTTTAATAATCCCTGAAATGTCTGATCATATCCTTTTCCCCAATGCAGTTACTCTGGTAAAAGTCCTGATTAAAGGTGTGTCCTCTGGACACGACTGAAATGGGTGGGCAGGTCTTAAAGGGTAAATCCATTCTAGCATTCCAATCTCCCTAAGCCTTTGAATTCCCTCTTCTACCATAAACCAGGGCAAATCAGGCATCTCCACCTCAGACATTCTAGGCCATCTTTTGGTCCTTGTTTCAATCAGCCACCCAAACAAACTGTAAGAGCCCTTTCTAACCCCTCGAGCTACAGCGTTGAATCCAGAGTTTCTGCTTAGTGGGCCCACATCAATAAATTCAACCTGATCCAACTTTATATTCCTTCCATCATTATCCCACACCCTTAGTATCCATTCCCACACATATTCCCCTGATTTCTGTCTTATAAATTGGAAAACTCATGCAGTTCTTTCAGAATATAGTGTACTTCCTCTTCAGTCACACTTTGTATTTCACCTTTGGGGGTTTGTTGTGATTTTAGTCTAGTAATAGGTCTCAAAGAGAAGAAGGGTGGTGGGGGTGGGTAAGAAGAAGGATTAAAAATATCTTACAAACTACTGACCTCAGGGCATTCCTTTGCATTTTCTTCTGGTGAGACAGAATTCATTTCTTCCAGAAAGGAGTTGGAAGGCAGATTCCTCAGCAGGGTGGGGTTAAACAGTGCTTGCTGAAGTTGGGCTGGCCCTGCCTCAGAGCTGGGTGGAGGTCCAGACTCCCTGAGGCAGGCTGGAGGGTGGGTGATACAAGGTTGGCAAAGTGTGGTCAGGCCATCACAGGTTTGCCTGCTAAAGTATCAGCAGAATTTAGGGTTACACCAATATTATCATTATCCCATGTATCTCCATCCCAGTCCTTGGGATTCCACTCCTTTCCAGTCAATGCCTTCACTTTAACAGCGGATACCATGGGAGGTTAAGATTTTAGTTTCTTTTGTAACTCCGCTACTCCTACAATGGAAGTCTGAGTTTGGTTCTCAGATATCTCAAGCCTGTGGCTGCAGGAGAGAAGATTTTCTTTCGAGTACACATAGAAACTTTCACATCATTCATGCTGCATTTAAGCTGCAAATTTGAAGCCTTTATCAAATCTTTCTTTTGTAACTGCCTCCAGAGTATCTAGGAAGAACCAGCAAACATTATTATAGCCTTTGACTCCACAAAACTCTGTTAAGGTGGTGAAAACACTTTCATCCAGATGAGGAATCCAGGAATGATGTTTTGTGTATCTCCATTGCCAACTCACACCATGGACTGTCAGTGACCTCTTCATTATTGGAAAGGGAGTCGTTAATACCCTTGAGTCCAATTAGAGTAGAGAGCCAATTGCAAAACTGCCAGAACCATCTCAGACATCCCATGTTTAAGATTCTGTTCCTCAAGAACCACTCCTGGTACCAAGCTGTATTAGTCATAATTCTATAGGAAAACAGAATCAATAGAAGATATCTGTAAATAGTACGAGATTTTATGCCTCTGTCACGTGACCGTGGGGATGCACAAGTCCAGGTTCTGCAGGCAGGCAGCAAACCAGGGGCTTTGATTAAAGCCCAATGAAGGTCCTTGATGAGTTTCCCAGAGATATTGGCTACCTAAGATGAGCTAGGAAATTCTCTCTGAATGCTGATTTCACTTTCCCTTTTAAGGCAATCAACTCATTGCTGATGGCAGTCTCCCTGGTTGAGGTAGATGTAATCAGCCACCTATGCCATAAACTGATGACTGAAGCCCATAAATATCCTTGAATTACAGTTAGCCCAGTGCTTGCTTGATCAAATAACTGGGCACATTTACTTGGCCGAATAGACACATTAGCCTAACCATCGCATATACCATAGCTGATATTATGCCATAGTTTATACTGTGTTCCGTAGTATACAACTTGTCATCTACACTTGAACATTTAGGTGATAGTAAATATTTTGCAATCACAAATAATGGAGTACTATATTACTTTGCAATCACAAGTAATGCAATCACAAATAATGCAAATAATGCTGTACTATAAACTACATTCATTTTAAATTGTGGTCTACCCATGTATATTAATATATACTATAAATAAAGTACCTACAAATGTAGACTATATTAATGTCTAGAAATATTTTTGACATAATTACACAGATTAAGCACACACCTGATGCAACCATTCGCGCGATGTTGTAATCTAACAAATATCCGATTTAGCAAATGGTAATTTATATATAACTTTATAACAATAGGAAGGAATGCTGCTGTACTCTGTTATAAATTTGAAATCCATATATTTCGTCATAGATCTGATTTTTTCTATTCAATAAACTAAATGCATCTCTTTATGTAGGTCATGATGATAAACAAGATGAAAATCTCATGTTTGAACAACAAGATTCAGTGTCAAAAACCAAAATTCAAGAAGAGGATCAACAAACTTCCAGAGGGGAAATAGTTGACAGTAAGTGTAATAATTACAGATATCTTTAATTTATGTCAAATTCAACAGAACTTTCTGGTAACCGAAAGAGGAATGCTAACAAGATATCCACATGGAGAATAGGAGAGGCCAAATAGAATGATCCCAATAGGCATTCAGGCTCTTTTTTATCTTTTGAGGAAGAAAAGGCCAAAGACTTGGCAGTCATCTCCTCTGGAATGTGACATCATGCACCTTCTCAATTTTTGCCCAGGAATTTCAGTTCATTACTAGGTCTTTGTGCCTCATCTGTGTTAATAGCCTCAGCAATAAAGTAATGACATTGGCTCAATATCCTGGCCATGTGTTCCTCATTGGGAGCCCATCAGTCTCTGCTTTTGAGATCTTATTTTTTAGTAAATAGAAACAGAGATCTCCTTAGGAAGGCCTTGACAGGATTATCCAGTGAAGGTGCCCAATTTCTACTTTCACAGTTATTTCTCAGCTGGTCAGTCTTTCATATCTTGGCAGTTTTTGCTTTTTCCAAGACTAGTTTTTCCTTATAGATGTGCATTGTCTTGCAGATTGAATAATGTGACCTTATGAAGAAGTTTAATTTAGCTGGACAGGAGGATGGCCAGATGGAACCTAGAAATCTGAGTCTGGTTAACTTTTGGTCATGTGTGGTTTTCAGTCCCTTGCTATAGACCCAAGTAAAGAACAGGATTGCTCAAGTGCCACTATAGTCTTTGCAATGGTGTTCCAAATACATTTTTTAAGTGCAGGGAACTCATTATGGGTGACACAAGCAGTCCTCAAATATGCAGGTGGCAAACAGGAGGGTCTCAGGTGTTCTAGTCCTCTCTTCCTTCTGCCTCCCTGCCTGTTCTCAAGAAGTGTGGCCTCTGTCACGTTACTCTCAAGGAAGGAGTTTGTCGTGACACAATCCACAAAGAGCTACTCCCCTTTTTCACTGAGTTAAAATTATATCCTTCATTGTAGATATAAACTAACTTGTCTCCAAGGTCTTTTCAGGTCATGGAGTAAAGACATCCTAAGAGATCTACGTTTTTTTCATTAAAGACATCAATCTCAATAACTTGGTGCATCACGGGTACTGATTTCCTTGGGTTCTGCTAAAGGGTGACAGTAGTTATTAGGTTTCAGGTTCTCTGTTGAATTTTGTTACCATCACTGGAGGACGTTAAACAGTAGCCAGAATTTGCTATTATTACTTTTTAGAATATCTCTTGGGTATGTATTTTGATCACTGGTTGAGCTTGGCTGGAGTTTGGCTACTTAATGGAAGAATCAGTGATTCCATATAGAATGGAAAAGTTTATGTAATCATCATTAGCGCTCTCCATGACTGCTCTGAGGAGTCCACTCACAACTTTTGTAGATAGAGGTGTATCACTGTTGAAGTACCATATGGATTCCTCAAACCATCACACATGATTCACTAGAGCTCACTGGGAGGGCTCTTTAGACTCTGATAGCAATTTCCAAAAGTGTCCTGTGGGATCTTCAGGTTTTTTACTTTCCAGATAGGCATTGTATTTCATTGATTATCCTCCCTGCAGTGTCAATTTGTCAGGGAAATTCTACCAGGTTTTAATGATCAGTGAAGACATGAACCAATTTGAAAGTAACAATTAAGTCTTATTTCACTTAAGAGATAGTTTAAGCATCAGTCTATATAAGAAAGGGCCCGGCTCCCCCAGTATAACATTATTCCCCTTGGAACAGCACTGTGTGAGTTTACATTGATCAGTGTAGGTTGGCATTGCATTGTAAGGAACATGAAGGGCTCCTTCTTTTTGTGGACCAGAGACCTTGCAAGGGAATAGTAGAAGATTTAGGAGTGGGAAAATTACTAAATATGGATTTGCAGAGGAAAAATGTGTTCAAGGTCTCCAACAAAGATGATTGTGGTAGGGCCAGTGAACAGCATCTTTGTGGAGGCTCCCACCCCATAGGGAAGCCTTATCATAAAGGCCTCTGGGCTTGGAATGTAGATGAGTGTAGAAGTCAGGCTGCCCTGGCAGTGGGGCTGGGTTGGGTTGCATAAACCTTGATGCTTAGGCATAGATTAAGAACTATGTGTTTGTATTAGTCAGCCAAAGGGGTGCTGATGCAAAATACTAGAAACTGGTTGGTTTGTATAAAGGGTATTTATTTGGGGTAGGAGCTTACAGATACCAGGCCATAAAGCATAAGTTACTTCCCTCACCAAAGTCTATTTTCACATGTTGGAGCAAGATGGCTGCCGACGTCTGCAAGGGTTCAGGTTTCCTGGATTCCTCCCTTCCAGGGTCTTGCTTCTCTCTGGGTTAAAGTTTTCTTCCCTCCCAGGGCTTGCTTTTTCCTGGGCTCAGAGTTTCTCTCCTCCAGGGGCTGGCCTCTCTTACCTCTGTGAGCTTACTTCCTGGGGCTCCAGCTTAAGGCTTCATCATCAAATTCCAACATCAAAACTCTAACATCAGAAACCCTCAACCCTGTCCTTTGCCATGCCTTTAATCTGCCTTTAACCCCTAAGTGGGTGGGGACTAAATGCCCTAATCATAACTCAATCATGCCTAGGTATAGATCAGATTACAAACATAATCCAATATCTATTTTTGAAATTCATAATCATATCAAACTGCTACAGTGTTCAATTCGTGAGGCCATCAATTCCAGTCCAACCACTCCAGTCTCCATTGCATATATGTGTGTTTTTTCTTCCACAGTGTGAATCTTGGATGTCAACAAGATCAATACATTTACTCATTTTCTTAGTCCTATTGTTTCAGAATTACTTAGCTGTTATCACTGCAAAAACAAACCCAGTAAAAAGATTTCAATATTTTTTGAAGCCCCCTCCCCATACTCTTGCTCTAGACTGAGGATATATGCCACATACTAGGTTCATGATTTACTTGAACCACTCCTTTTTTATTTCCAGTAGAATAAACCATTTAGGTTATTTACAGATTTAGTTCCCCATTGTTATCCTTGCCATCTTTACCTAATTTCAAAATGAAAATATATGCATAAAGGTCCTCTTAGAGAAGTTATGTTTCCTTGCCTTGTCCTTTTCCCTATATTTACTGGTCTCTTGATTACCTTCCGCATCCTTGAAGGTAACAACTATAGTGTTTCCTGGTTTAGCTTTCTTGCATTTCATTTCTTAAAAGTAAGTTTCTCTCCAATTCTCTGTGTACTTTTTAAATTCCCACCCCCACAGTCTTAACTTACCTTTCAGGTCATGAGTTCTTTGTTGCAGAGGCCATTAGTGTCCTCCTTTGAAACCGCATTATTGTGTAACCAGATGCAGAGATCTCTTTGGGAAGGCCCTTGCCTGGATGGTCCCAGTGAGGGAGACCTATACCATTTTTGCAACTCTCCCTCTACTGGTAAATCTTTGTTCTTTATAGTGGCTTCCTTTTCCACACTTGGGAATTTGTCAGTTATGATCCAGAAGGTGTAGTGGACTGATTGTCCTGACCTTATAAGGAAGTTTAATTGAGCTCAATAAGGAGCAGGAGCTGTAGGATAGAGCCTGGAAATCTGAATGTGATTAACAATCTCATCATTTACTCTTTCCACTTCCTCTTTGTAGTACCCAGTGGACTGCCAGGATGGCTCACAGGACTGCTGTGGCCTCTGCATGAGTGGTCCAAACAACTTTTTAACTGGCAGACAACACGTTATGGGTGAGCCAAATCTGTTGGCACCCAAACAGTACCCACCTGAGGAAAGAGTTTTGAGTGTTTATTTCCTCTCCTATTCCCACCTTCTCTCTCCTCCTGTCAGGGGTCTTTCAAGTGAGAGTCTGTGGTGACACAGCTTACAATGTGCTACTCTCCCTCACTGAGTTTAAGAAGATTATGAAGTAACCTGTCTGTGTTGTGTCTTCAGGTTACTCTGTAAAACCATCCTGAAAATCTCAACTCTTTTCATTAAAGGAACATTCTCAAAAACTTGCTGCATTCCAACCTGTCCATGGGCCCCCCCAAAATTGCCTAGAGCTAACAAGAATCATTGGGTGCAATCATTCAGATTCTGTGACAACTTTTGCTCCCTTGATGAAAGAACCTTAAACAGTGAAAAATCGCTTCCATAACTTTCTAGAGCCATCTGTTGTGCCACTGTTTTGACTCATATGGAGAGCTCTCCTAGAGCCAAAGGAAGGACTAGTGGTCCCCTCGGACCTGAAAAACTCATATAAATCTGTTTCTTCAAGGCCCCAGATAAGGTGGTCTTAGCAATAGTGTTAGAAAAGTGTCTCTGCCATGGTGCCCACTACCCCATAAGGAGATCTGTGAATGGCAGACCCTGGCTAAGAGTGCAGATCTGTGGGATAGTATTTGGAAAAGCCTTTGTATTGAGTAAAGTTGGGCCTGAAAGAGCTCATACAGCATTTTCCCTGGAATTGTACACCCATTATATGTATTTTGCCTGGAATTGAGCCCTCATTATATACACACACACACACACATACATGTACATATACAAGTGCCATAAACATACACATACACACATATGTATTTACACATACCCATATATAAACACATGTAACGTGTACTTATTGCCAAATGCATAAACATGTGAACACATACATGTTAATGTACATGTATCAATGTATTTAGAATTGTTACTGACACTTTAAATTCACCAAAACCCTCAGAACTCATTCCTGCCCTCCTTCATTGCATATGTAAATGTCCTTTTTGTTCTGCAGTGTGATTCTTGACCTTTCGGAACATCAACACATCTATTTATTGGTTCAATCCTATAATACTTCTAAAATTGTTTCAGAATTTCTTAGTTTATAACACTACAAAAAATAAGCCTACTAATAATTTTATTATTTGCTTTCTGTATTAGTCAGCCAAAGGGGTGCTGATGCAAAATACCAGAAACTGGTTGGTTTTTATAAAGGGTATTTACTTGGGGTAGGAACTTACAGATACCAGGCCATAAAGCATAAGTTACTTCCCTCACCAAAGTCATTTTAAGCAAGATGGCTGCTGACATCTGCGAGAGTTCAGGCTTCCTGGGTTCCTATGTTCCTGGGGCTTGCTTTTCTCTGGCTTCAAGATTCCTTCCTCCCTGGGGCTGGCTTCTCTTTCCTCTCCATGCTGACTTCCCAGGGCTCCCATCTAAGTCTTCAGCATCAAACTCCAAAATCAAAACTCCGACATTAAATGCCCTCAACTCTGTTCTTCGTCCTGCCTTTTAACTGTGAGTCCCCTCCCACCAAAGGGGTGGAGACTGGGTAGGGACTTAATGCCCTAATCATAACTCAGTCATGCCTAGGTACAGATCAGATTCCAAGCATAATCTGATATTTCTCTTTGGAATTCATTAATTATACCAAACTGCTACACTTTCATTCCCTGCTCCTACCCCCACTTGTTCCTAAGAATGAGGGTTTATGCCAAAAACTGTATTCTTGAATCCTTTGATTTAGTGTTTTATTTTCTTCTTGTAAATTCATACATTTAAAGTTTTTCTGCTCTTGTTCCCTCTTCTTTTCCTTGTTGATATAATTCATCTTTGTTATAAGTGGAAATTAATCCACTTCTAACATAAAAATTATACATAAATGTGTTCCAAAAGAAGTATCGTTCCTTCCATGTACATACAATCCTTGGCGCTGGTTAGTCCCTGTCACCCTCCTTATAGGTAACCAGTTACATTGCTCTGGTTTATGTTTCCTGTGTTTCATATGTTAAGGTGCATATCCATTTTTCTATGTATTTTTAAAATTTCTTTTTCTTTAGGGCTTAAGAAGTAGGATTTTAACATTTTCACCTGGTAAACAACTAGGTGTTCCATGTTAATTTATAGGTATATTTTATTTCCTTTATATCTATATGGACAATTGTATATACCACATTATATTTTGTGGTTGATACTATACCATAGCTTATACTATGTTTGATTTACACACCAGTCTGCTATGCCTGAACGTTTGGGTTGTAGTGAATACTTTACAACCACAAATAATGCTATAGAAAATAAGTTGTATATATTCATTTTCGTTTTTTGAGCTACAAATGTGTATAAATAAACCAAGAAAACTACATGCCTATATAAAATATATTTGATGTGTGGGAATATTTATGAAATAATGATTCAGTTCAAAACATGTCCAATGAAACTCCTTACAATAGACATCTCATATTTAAAAAATGGTAACTTACTTATAACTTTATGATAAGTAATAAGTATTTATACAACTGCTGTATACTTGTTATAAATTTGAAACCCAGATATTTCATAATATAGCTGATTTTTTTAGCATACTAAGTGCATTTCTTTATATAGCTCATGATGGAGAAACAGGTGAAAATCTCATGGTTGAACAAGATTCAGTATCAAAAACCCAAATATATGAAAAGACAAAAAGAAATGCCAGAAGGGAAAGACTCAACAGTAAGTATAATGATTATAGAGATATTTAAATTTAATAAAATAAGGTCACCAGAAGAACTTTTACTTTGTGTTTATAGATATGTATTCATTTTAGACATTTTATACTGACTTATAGAGTGAATATTCAATGTTTACAAGAGGGAAAAAAAGCTGAAGCATTGATACCTTTTACCTGGGATTCTGTATATGTCTATGTATGGTTCATGTGCTCAGTATTCACTCAAATCCTGTAAGATTCCAATACTTAATTCTTGAAGGGTATGTTCCACCTAGCTGACTCTGATAGTTTACAGGTTCCAAAGCCCAGTGGGGCTCTGAGGTGTGGTGCTGTCCTACTTGACATAGGCTCTGGTCAGCAAACTGAGGGGTTACTAAGACCTGCAACTCAGATGGAAATGTGTATCAGTGGAATCGATGGGAAGTGTGGCATCAGCGAATGGGAGTAGGGCCTCCAGGACCTCCTGTTTTACTAGGTCAGGGATTCTTAACCAGGGGTCTGTGAGCTTGAATTTAAATTAAAAAAAAAATATTCTTATGGAGATGTGTTGGTGTGGGTATGATATATTTATTAAATAATACACAGTATAGTGTGGGCTTAGTAAGAGGTCTGTGGTTTTCACCTGACTGACAAAGGGGTCTGTGGAACAAAAATGGTTAAGAACCTTTGTTCTAGATCTTACTCAAAGGTAAAAACTTTTCTGGTAACCTGAAGATGGATGCCATCAAGATATTCATAGAGTACATGGTACCACCTGGAGCTAGGTTTCATTTTTATTTGTTTAGGGAGAGGAGCCAAGGCCTGGCAGTCATCTCTCCTGGCATGAGATGCCATGCTCCTTCTCAGGTCAGGTATTTCACTTGATTACTAGTTCTCTGACGTTTGTCTATGTTAATAGCCTAGATATTGATGAAAACTGCCTGTCAGGCCCCACATAGCCATGAATTCATTATTGGGAGCCCATCAGTACCCTCCTTTGTGTCTCTTTTGAGTAAATAGACACACTTCTCTCTTTGAAAAGGCCCTTACAGCATGGTCTGGGCAAGAGTGCCCAATTATCATTATTACACTCTTATCTGAGCTGGTCAATCTTTGCTATCTGGCAGTCATCATTTGTTCCAAGAAGAGCAATTTTTCTTTAAAAATTTAGATTGTGTTGCAGACTTATTGACCTGAATGCCTCATAGGAAAATTATGGCCACTGCAAAGATGGTCCAATTTTTTTTTCCCCAATTTGCTTCATATGTTACTTAAAGTGTATTCTTTGCTGATGCATTTGAAATTGTATTTATTGGAGAAGGTATAGGTTTACACAAAAATCATGCTGAAAACAGAGTTCCTACATACCCCCTCCTATTTGTTCCTATTAGTAATTTGCGTTAGTATGATAACTTTGTTACCATTGATGAAACAATATTATTATAATTATACTATTAACTATAGTCCATAGTTTGCATTAGGATTCGCTGTATTGTGCCCACCTAGATATTTTTTTTTAAATTTTAATCTAATAACATATTTACAACCTAAAATTTACTCTTTTATACTCATTCTTATATAAAATTCAGTGGCATTAATTACATTCACGATGTTTTGCTACCACTGCCATCTTCCATTACCAGTGCTTTTCCATCACCCCAAATAGAAATTCTGTACCTATTGAGATTAAATCGCCATTTCCTACCTCTTTTCAAGCCTATGGTAACCTGTACTCTACTTTCTGACTCCATGAATTTGCTGTTTCATTCCTTACTCTCAATTCTTTGGGGTATATATCAGAAATGAGTAATTCTATATTTAAATTTCTGAGGAACCACCAAACTCTTTCCCAGAGCAGGCACACCATTTTATATTCCCACCAACAATAAACAAGTGTTTCTATTTATCTACATCTCCTCCATCACTTATTTTCAGTTTTTTAAAAAATAGTAGCCATTGCAATGAGTGTGAACTGGTATTTCACTGTAGTTTTGATTTGCATTTCAATAATGGCTAATGATATTAAACATCCTTTCAAGAGGCTATTGGTCATTTATATTTTGTATATCTTCTTTGGAGAAATGTCTATTCAAATATTTGCCCATTTTTAAATTAGATTACCTTTTTGTTGTTGAATTTGTAGGATTTCTTTATATATTCTGGGTATTAAACCCTTATTGGATATGTGGTTTCCAAATATTTTTCCCATTCTGTAGGTTGGCTTTTTACTTTCATGATGAAATCTTTTGAGGCACAGACATTTTTAATTTTGATGAGTTTCCATTTATCTATTTTGTCTTTTGTTGCTCATGCTTTTGATGTAAAGTCTAAAAGAACATTGCCTAACCCAAGATTTAAAGATGCCCCCTATGTTTTCTTTTAGGAGTGTTATAATTTTAGTTCTTATTTTGGTCTTTGATCCATTTTGAGTTAATTTTTTGTGTATGATGCGAGGTAGGGGTCCACCTTCATTCTCTTGCATATGGATATCCAGTTTTTACAGAATCATTTATTAAGAAGACTATATTGTCCCCATTGGGTGGAATTGGCCCCTTTGTCAAAAATCAATTAACCAAAGATGTAAAGACTTATTTCTGACTCTCAATTCAATTCTATTCATCTCTATTTCCTTGCACCAGTACAATACTGTTTTGATTACTGTTGCTTTTTAACAAGTTTTAAAATTGGACAGCATGAGTCCTCCAATTTTGTTCTTCTTTTTCAAGATGTTTTTGGCTATTCATTAAAACTTGCTCCCTATATATATTTGATGATTGGATTGGCTTTTCCATTTCTGCAAAGAGGGCATTAGAATTCTGATTGGAATTGCATTGAATCTGTTTATCTCTTTGAGTAGAATTTGCATCTTAACAATGTTTAGCCTTCTGGTCCATGGACACAAAATATTCTTCCATTTATTTAGGCCTTCTCTGATTTCTTTTACCAATGCTTTGTAGTTTTTGATGCATAAGTCCTTTTTATCCTCAGATAAAT